>NC_141346.1:0-670000 GCF_057382095.1 Aulonocara sp. 'chitande type north' Nkhata Bay
TACTGTAAGAGAATCAGGCCGGACTCTTCTTAAGCTCCATTATAGAGCTATACTTAACTTTCAGATTGCGGGTTTCTTGTGGTTCCTAGAGTATTTCAGGTCCCTTTTCTGTGGAACCAACTCCCAGTTTGGATTCAGGAGTCAGACACCCTTTCTACTTTTAAGATTAGGCTTTCCTTTTTGATAAAGCATACAGTTAGGGCTGCATCAGGTGGCTCTGAGTCCTCTCTTAGTTACGCTGCATTATGCCCAGAAATGATTCATTCTTAGTTTACCCTGCTTGGTTTCAGCTGCCATCATATCTAATAGAGTCACTAACACATTATAACTCTGAAAGAATTTGTCTTAAAGGCTCATGGAAATGCCACTATGCTTAGTTATCTGTGTTATGTGATCTTTTCTTGGCTGCAGAGCGTCCTGGCAATACCAAGAGGAATTTGAATATGGCTGCAGTCAACTACAGGAGGTTGTTTGAATGGAAAATCATCCTTATTTGTTTTGTCTCAAACCCTACAAAAAAAAAAAAAAAAAGACAACAACAAAAAACCCCACTCTATTTATTACATATTATGTTAGTATTACATTACAACAAAACAAAAACAAGCCTTAAAAATAGCTACTTAAAAATTAGATATGTAGACCTGTAAATAATATATATAAACTTGTAAAGATCCAAACTAAATATTATTGAATTTGCAAAGTGAAATCTTTCTATTAGAACTTTGTGTGTAATTACAGTCACTTGAAGGATGACTCAGAACTTTTGTCACTTGACATTATGCATCTACTTTACATATATGACATCACAAACGTTTTCCTGTTGCAAATCAGATATGACGTGTACACGCGTACACACACACACACACACACACACACACACACACACACGTATACATATACATACGTATACGTATATATACACATATACATACATATAAATACATATACATATGTATACATATCTACATATCTACATATATAGTTTGTTTATGTTACACCTCATCTCAAAACCAAATTTCCACTATTTGAATGTGTCTACGTCATAATATTTCCTTGTCTATGACAATGATTAAAAAAGGATTTTTTTAATCATTGTCCAAATATGATTAAAAAAAAAAGTTAGTTTAACCAACACTCTGCTACTAGTTCTATTAAGGAATGAATACATAATTCTTCTTCTCTGGGTGCAACTTTCACTCCAACATTTTTTCTTTGAATCAAAGAGCAAAAGCAAAACAAGTTTTAATGGGGGAGGACATAGGAAATCATCAATAAAAACCAAAGGAAAAAGTAATTTTATTGTGGACAGACCTCACGCCACCATAAACATGGATTAGGACTGTGGTTCAGGGGGTTGGGAAGCGTATCTGTAACCGGAAGGTCGCCGGTTCAATCCCCGGGCTCTCTGTCCTGGTCGTTGTGTCCTTGGGCAAGACACTTTACCCTACCGCCTACTGGTGTTGGCCAGAGGGGCTGATGGCAGCCTCACTTCTATCATCTACCCCAGGGCAGTTGTGGCTAAAACCGTAGCTTGCCTCCACCAGTGTGTGAATGTGAGAGTGAATGAATAGTGGCATTGTAAAGCGCTTTGGGTGCCTTGAAAAGCACTATATAAATCCAATCTATTATTAGGAGAGGTGGCTGTCCCATAGAAATATGTTGGCCACATGTAAGCAAAAGAATGACTAATGGAGGAAGCAGTCTGGTGACAACTATAAATGTTTTTATTAATTTTTTATTTGAATTATACTGACAGCTTGAAGCAAAAAAATAAAAAAAAATAAAAATCTAATCATCATGCTTTTTTAAGCCTTTGCAAAATAAAGCACTTAGACAACATTATTCAAACAATTACTAGGCACATTTTTAAAGCTTAAAACATTATTTGCATCTATTAGTAGCACTTGGATTTTAGTTCATGTTATTACATTAGATAAAATATTTTAGAAGCACTGCTTTCCAGCTATAGTTAAGGTTTTTATGACTACTTCGGGGCTAAAAGGGATGAGATCCAGTGTTCTTAAATTACTGACTTAAGTTCAGTTATAATATCCATTACCTGTTATGATAAACTTCCCGAGGCAAGATACAATCTTTAAATAATGCATTTCCACAAACCAATAATTCTGCAGAACAAGCACTTCTGCAGTCAGCATCCTATAAAGAGAGAAAAACATTTTCTGGTGTTTGTTGGCACCTTATCTAAATTACTTTGCACAAAATCATTGGTATTTTTCAAATGAAAGCTTGCTGAATAATATGTGATCTCTGTAGGAAGCTACCTGTCTTCTCTGTAGTTTTTAGCTGGCGTTGAAAGACATGTCCATATTTGTCATCTTGCCACTTAAGACTGAAATCAGCCACCTCTCGATCTCTTAGGATTGTCTCCAACTGAAAGAAAAATATGATAGTAGAATACAACTGTTTGTCATTCGATCCACATTTACCAAATATACACTACCACTCAAACGTTTGGAGACACTTTCTCATTAGTTTCTCATGGTTTTTCTTTATTTTTACTAGTTTCTACATTGTGGATATAAACTTAAGACATTGAATATATGAAGAAAGATATATGGAATTATTTAGCAAAGAAATTGATACATAACTCTATAAATATGTCTTATAGTTTGGATTCCTGAAAGCAGCAGGCCTTTGCTTTGTTGACAGTGCAGCAAACCCTTGGTCTTCTCTCAATCAGCTTCATGATGTAGTAAACTGAAATGGTTTTCACTTCACAGGTGTGCCTTGCCAGGGTTCATTTGTGGAATTTCTGCACTTCTTATTGGGGTTGAGACCATCAGTTGTGTTGTGCAGAAGTCAGGTTGGTACACAGCTGACAGCCCTATTTGACAACTGTTAGAATTCATATGGCAAGAACCAGTCAGCTACAATCACTAACACAAAAACAACGACTACATAACACACTAACTACACACTACAGGCTAAACGCCACAAATCTCTAAGATCTCAAAACTCGCTGTCTCCCTCTCTCTCGCTGTCGTCACTCCCCCTCTTCCTAAACAGTTAAATCCCACATGTTGCCTTTTTTTAAAATTTTTATTGGTCGACACATTTTTCCACCAAAGTTTCATGCCAAAATGTAAAAAATAGAAAACGTATGTAGATCACATTATCAATGAACATATTAGTTTTGTGTTTTCAGAACTTACCTCCTTGACACATGGATGTTGCTTTCTGGTTACAGTCAGCTGGTATCCAGAGTCCCGTCTGTGACCCTTCCACAGTAACACAGTTTCCACTATAACTTCCACTTCTTTTCCAGTACCTGAATGAGGTCTTTGTTCCATCTGACCAGACCCAGGAATCTTTAAACAGACCCATCCACACTCTGTAGGTTAGTGTATTAATCGCTACATTTCCCTCTTCTGAATGCACACATGCCAGATCAGTGTGCTTCTGTCTGCAGAAATTCTGACTGCTCGGCCAGGTTTGTCCCTGTAAGTAATGCACATTCTTCTTGCTGCCATCCTGGTGAGCTAGACACACAAAAAAAGACAGGAGTAAAAGGAAATCAGGTCTCATATTTCTGCCAAGAAAAGTCATAGTCACATACAAGCGATACAAAAGGTGTACTAACAGCAGGGTCACAATGTTTCTGGTGATAAACACAGGCATGCACTTTATAAATTTGGTCAGTAAATTACTTCCTGCTTTATAAAACTCTGCTTGTTTATGTGCTGCTAATGTGCTCCACTGCTGTTGGATTATGTCTGTCATTGTTGATCACATATTAGTTGACAAACTGAACTTTTTATTTCCTTTAGCCATATGCTAATCTTCATAGAAATGATTTTACAGCTTATTTAACAAAAGTTAAACTGTATGGATATCTTTTTTAGGAGAAAAACATCAATTTTTACACAATGAGAGGCTGATGTATTGTTTTTGTGAGTATTCCTGTTCAAGCTAGTAGATATGCTCAAAGTTCCCAGACCCCTTTTCTTGTCCATGAATCGCTTAGTTTTTTTCCTGTTTTGATTTGTAGTTTTGTGTTCTGAACCATTTTAACGAGTTTCAACAGCACACTCTCGAGTTTGTTTTAAGGGTAGCAACCTCCTGAACCTCCCCACCATTGATTGGCTATGAGATTTCTAATGTTCTAATGTTAAATTGCAGATATATCCAGGAATATATCCTTTTGAAAATATTCAATTTTCATAGTATCCCATCCAGATATTTCAGTTTCAGTGGACCAAAAGTGGTGAATCAAACCCTCAGAATGACACCACTAACATGTCTACAAGTCAACTAATGACTTTTTCTTGTCTTTGTTTTTAGATATAAATAACTAATATAAACTAACCTTTATCAGTATCAAAAATTATTTATATTAAAATCATTAGACAAATTAAGTTCAGATTAAGCAGTACGAACTCCTAAGATCTCAGAGTTGCTGTTAATATTAATCACTTTGTTTTTAAGGTGTGTTTTTATCTACATTACTTTAATTGCATTACTTACTTTCGTAACACACATAAGCTTTGTTTACACCACATGGTGCGTCATTCCAGAAGCCATTAGCATACATCTCTCCACATGACTCAATGCCTCCAGAGTTGATTGGTTCATCAGGGCTCCATTTGGTGAAGTCTGCTCTGCCGCTGCCATCAGACCAAAGCCACCTTTTATACTGTCCGTTGTAAAGCCCAATCCAGCTGGCTCAAACATTGCTGCCCAGTGTGCTGATCAGCTGGTTTTCATCATTCATGTTATTTATGGTGGCCAGGTCATTGTACTTCAATCTGCAAAAGCTCTGAGCCTCATACCAGTTCAGGGATTCATTGACGAAGTGGTAATGCGCTAAAGAGATTAGTTTGTCCTTTTTATTGAAATATAGACAAACAATATCAACACAGAGGTTCAATTTGTCAAGGATAATTAGAGCACAGTGGTCTTTGATCAGTGGTTGTTGATCAATGGTCATGAGAATTCGCATATTAATGATCAAGGAACTGACCTCCCAGCCCATTGTTCCTTCAGTGGGCTGGTTTATAAGATTTGGGGAAACCTGCAGTCAGCTGAGACTGAAGAAGTCACTTGGATAAGTGACGAAACGTTTCTCCCACTGAAAACGCTACGTCCAGATCAACAGAATCAACTTTTGAAGATTTACTTACCTGGATGATTGAGAATGCATCAAGACACATACAGTAACTGGGAACAAGGCTTAAGTACTAACAGACAACTAGAAAGAGGAAGTAGAACTAGACATGACACACAAGAGGTTTAAGACCACCAAAATAAAACAGGCAGTAACAAAAGACGGGACACTCAGATGACACAAAGACAGAAAAATAAACAACCACCGAGACCAGACTGAGCCGGAAATAGAACCAGAGGGAGGCAGGAAATACCAGAGATATGTAAAAGAGATACCCCCTGAGACACACAGGATGCGACAACACAATATTCAATAAAACTGTAAAAACAAGTATAGAACCAAAAGGGTAATCACCTGTAAATTCATGAAATTCTTACAACAGTAATTAAATTTGGTGATTTGTGATTTCCCTTAAACTCTGATACTGTATTGTTGCAGTGTCAGTACAAATCACAAAACCATCTCCTTGATCACTGACCTAAATTACATTACACATAATGCAAAAGTGCAACTGGTAAAAACAAACTCAGAACAGGTTGCTGCTGTGCAATCTTATTTACCTGTTTCTTTTGACCCTGTTAAAAGCAGTCCAGTCCTGGTGGTAGTCATCAAATACAATAGGAAAATTCCTGCAACCCAACCCAGACGTGTTGTGGAATGAATGAGGACCCAAGATGCAGATGGCGGGGGAGATGCGAATGAGGATTTATTTACAGTGAAATATAACCAAAGCCAGGACAGAACTAAACAAACCTAGACTGGGGAAACTAATAACAAAAGGAGGGCGAGACACAGGGCGAGACACAGGGCGAGACACAGAGAGACACAGAGAGACACAGAGAGACACAGAGAGACGCCGAGGATGAACACAAACGACACGACGAGGGACACTGGCAGACACACCCTATAAATACACAGAAGGTAATGAGGGAATGGCACACAGGAGGGGATCACAGCTGAACCTAATTCACCAGACGAGACACGAACCTTCAAAGTAAAACAGGAAACACACAGACTGTTTTACAACACAAACACGGGGACACGAACAGAGCACCGAGGACAGACACAGGTAGGGCTGATAAAACACTAAACTCCAGGTTCAACACTAAACTAATACAAAATCAGAATAAACACAAAACACAAAATGAAATCCAAGGAAACACAAAACGCTGGGTCAAAATGACCCAGGACCATGACAATATCAAGCATGAATAAATATTTAAATGCATTACTCATATATATCGTGGCACATTTCTTTACAAATGTACAGTTTCACCTGTAAATCAACTTACTAGATTATGTTAAGGGTTCAAATATTTAGGAGGGATACAGGAGGAATCCAAAATCATAACACTGGTCCAGGAGAGTTAGGTCAAACGATGATTTTAATGAACACACGTGTGGGGAGATGAACACTACATTGTTTTTATAGCATCAGGGTATTATTTATGACGCCCCCTCATGCGTCAAGCAGATACAATATATGCATAACTTTCAAAACCACAAATGTTCTGTTTTGACACAGTCAGAAAAGAACATTTTCTTCGCCTCCAAGCCAGGTGCTTCCTGTAGCTCGTCTCGCTCTTGCTTCTCCAAAACCTCAGATGCATGCTCTGCAACAAAACTGTCAATTCTGCAGGCACTCTGTTTCACCTCTCACCTCGCCTACTAAAACTCACAACCAGACAGAGGCCACTCTCATATGTGTAAAAATCTAACTAAAACTATATATGTATATATTGAATAAATGCTTTAATTAAATGCCACTACTCAAAGCTTAATAAAAAAAGAATATAAACGAATAAAAGATAATAATGAATAACCTGATTATTCAAAACCTCATCCAGACAGATCCTAAAAATAACAACCAAAAAATGCACACTTTACAGAGGAAACAAAGACATTTTAGAAGTATATTTCCTGACTTATTCTAAGTCATCTGTTACCAAGCAAACTCCAACGCAGCATGTTGCTGAATACACTCAGGCCTCTGCTCAGCTACTATTTTACTGTAAGATTAACCATCTAAGCTCCACATCACTTACACTCTGCTTAGTTTCACTTTCTGGGTGCAAAAGCATGCTCTGCAAAAGCATACAGTTTCCTGTCAAGACTTTTGGCACAGACTGTACTCAGAGTTGGGCCTTTCTTATATAACCCAATATAATCAGCATATAAGCATTTAAGATTCTAAATTTAAACTCAACAGTTTAAAGTGGTCATAACTGCACTTGTAATAAAGGTTAGTGTGATTATGATAACACCTGTAATACAAATTATAACATAATGCCAACAGCTTCAATAAATACTTTGATAAAATGATGATTAATGCAATGATAAAGATGATTATGAACAGTAGCAGTGAATAATTTCTTTAATCCTACAATTACTAAGTACTTAATGATCTAATATGCATTAACTTGGCAACAGTGGGGCGGTAGAAAGTCACTTTTGTCAAGAAACCCCCCCCCCCCCCCCCCCCCCCCACCAGCTCAACCAGGCTCAACAAGCCATCTGAGTGGGGGTGATGGGAGGACAATGGGAGGAGCCAGGTGTATACAAGTCTACCCACCCCTGCTCACTGCCTCTGACTGAGGGCAACTCAGGAACTGAATCCAGCACCCCTTCCCTTGGTTCCTAAGCACAAGCCATGCATTGAGGCCTGACCACATCTAGCTAGTATTTCTCATACTCACACACTAGATCATGTTCCTTCTACTGTTGTTCCTACTCCCTCCAGTGGTGAACAATTAGACAGCACTGTAGTTGGTAAATATTTTACCACTGTGCCAAAGTCAATTAGATTTCAATATAACATCATATCAGTTCATTTCTGTGCTTAAACTATGCAACAACCCAGAACATCATTTTTTTATGCCCACGTCATATTTGTTGTTAGTATCATCAGTACCTACATCATTAGTATTGTATATCCTTACACAACTACAAGAAGAATTTGGTTTTCACTCAGATCTAAGAAATAACACAATAACACTGCAGGGTATTCAATGAATGCAATGCAGAGGTTAGGGTTGAGTGGGGTCGTCTTCACAAATGCACAAATTAAATTCCCTTTTTATTCTGAATAACACTGAATAAGTGTGGCTAGGGGGGACACTCTCATAGGGTTTAAAATCTGGGACTCTTCAGGAATTGCTCTTAGAACTGAATAAGCTTCGGGGATAATAATAATGTATACTTTATTGATCCCCGTGGGGAAATTCCTCTCTGCTTTTAACCCATTCACTCAGTGAAGCAGTGGGCTGCCACTGGGAGCCCAGGGAGCAGTGTGTAGGGACGGTACCTTGCTCAGGGGTACCTCAGGGTAGCTGTTCAGGGGACTTGAACCCCTGAGCTTCCGATCACAGGGCCAACACTTTACCTACTGAGTTATCCCTGCCCTGAACCTAAAGAAGTCCTGACATTTTCATTCCAAGACATATTCCCATAGAAGTTGATTATCTTGTTAATATGGTTACATCATCACTGAAAATGGCTCTGGAAGTGATGGCTCCTTTGAAAGAGAAAACCTCAAGTCAGAATTACTTGACTCCCTGGTACAACTCTCAAACACCTTAAAGCATAAACTTGAGAGAAAATATTATTTCACCATTTTAGAACATCTTGATTTATCCATGAAAAAGAGTTTGTTGTTGTTTGTTGAAGAAAATGAGAACCATCCCAGATTTTCCTTCAGCACGGTAGCAAAGCTAGTAAAGAGCGAGCACTCAGCTGAACTATCTGTTGAGTATTCCTTTAACCTTAACTGTTAGGGTTAACCCTAACCCTGACTTCATGAATTTCCTAATAAATGAAAGGTTAACAATTAGAGGAAACAATTACTCAATAATAGAGACAGTGTCATTATGTATAGCTAGTTTCAATACTGTTGATATTAGAGTCCTGTCTTATTGATCCTTCTGAACTTCAATAATTAACTCAATCAATCAATTTGACTTCCTCCTCCATCTTTTAGTTCCCATGCCTTTACGACTGTTTAAATTATCCTATTATTAATTAACCGTTAAACCTCAAATATGATCAATCTATCTCTATTAATAGGCTACATACCACAGGCCTTTAAGGTGGCAATAATCTGACCGTTTAAAAAGTCATCACTTGACAAAGCTATCCTAGCTACTTATAGGCCAATCTCAAGACTTTTTATCTTAAAAAGTCTTGAAAGACTAGTTTTAAAACCGCTAACTGATCATCTGCAGAGGAATAGTTTATATGAAGAGTTTTAGTCAGGTTTCAGAGCTCATCACAGAACTGAAAAGGCTTTTGTGAAGGTTACAAATGATCTGGAGCTGGAATCTATCCCAGCAACATGGGTTAAGAGGCAGGGTACTCCCAGGACAGGTCGCCAGTCCGATGCAGTATTAACATAGAGTGATACAAAACCATTCGCACTCCCATTCAGTCCTATGAGCAATTTAGAATCTCAAATTAACCCAGCTCCACTAACTGCATGACTTTGGACTGTGGGAGAAGGCTGGAATACCCGGAGAGAACCCATGACCAGTAAGAGCAAGATCATAATTAATGCTCATAGACACAGCTGAGTCATGAGCATCAGCTGTGCAAATACAATGATGTTGTGTGCCATGCTTCTCTAATATATTTATAGCTATTATCAGGCAAAAATACTTTACATTACTAGATAGTTTTTAGCACTAAATCTTTATCCTAAAATTGCAGGTGAAACCACCCAGCTGTGTTCACCATGAAAATGACCACCACCCATTTTCATTTGAGCATTCCACCCCAAAAGTGGCTCAAACAAAGTTTTGCAGGTAAAAGCAATGTTTAATCCTTTAAAGCCCAAGGCATGAAATAATTGTTTAAGGTCTCAAGTACGATGTGTTACGTGTCGTGACTAGGATTACAATCATATTTGCTACATCTGGCATTGTTTTTCACATGATGGATGTTGCATAATGCAAACTGAATCAATGTGGCAAGAAGATTTTATTATCTTATAAAATTCTGCACTATTTTTTTTATCTCATACTTTGTCAGCAGATTTCCCCAGGCTTCAATAAAAGTATAAAAAGTGCAAATGTTTTATGTCTTTTACATCATATAATCCCTCACAATTAAAATGAAGTGAATTCAGTTTCAGTGTAAAGAAATGTGACCAAAGTTAGATCCCATTTCACCAAAAAGAAACATGCATTCAGAGTGCTGCCTGCTTTCAAAGTAAATTCATCGTTAAAAGTGGGTGTGTTTGGAAATCATGTGCCAAGGGTTTTACAAGGCACTTCAGAGCCATAAATATACTGAACAAAGAGACGTGTTTGTCACTCAGAAGCTTTCGCTTGGCAACAGATGGTCAGTACCTACAGGTAGGAGTACACTTTAAATGTTTTCTTACTTTTAATTCTTTTAATGCTGATAAATGTATTTGGATTACATCCGTGAAAAGTAAACATTTTGCAGTTTCATCACTTGTAATCAGTAATAATTGTTTTCATTTCTTTACACAGTGCAATGAAAATTGGACAATGAACATAATGCATTGTGTGAAGATAAAAAAAGAAAAACATGTTGAACCTGTTTTGTTAATTTCTAAAAAATATGCGTTGAGGTGATTTTAATATTTTTGCTGTGGATAACTTTTAGTTTTCCCGATTTCAATGAAGCATTAAGCAGAGATATTGCAGTCTTCAGCAAGTTGTTTTATAGGCTAATTTGCAAAAACAAATATGTCGAATTCAGTTATGACAGCAAATACATTAAAAGTAGCACAATAGGCACTGAGAAAAAAAATGTCAGAATTTAACCTTTAAATGGTCACATTGTGTCCAAGTGGCATCATGGATGACCCAAGCTGTATAGTTATATTTACCATTGTTTTATACATAAAATAATTCCTCTTATGAATTTGTCAATCTGCATTGTAACACTTTTAACATGAAATGTCTGACCGGTGTGGAAAAGATTATAGAAAGTTATGTGTGGTCATGTAACATTTTTTTTTAAATAGAAAAAAAATTCTGTTTTACTTTTTCTCCTCCATTAGGTCCATAAAACTAGTTAAGACCATCACATAATGGGGAACACCAGAGCAGGTGTTTATGAAGACCGCAATTTGGCTGGAGGAATTCTTCTGTCCACCTCTCTGCTGGGCATGGTTACCTATATCTGCGTTTTCTTTTATCAGCGCAGGCTCATTAAGCACATCCGCTGTCCTCTTACCTATATGATCTGTGTGGATATTGTAAATTTTTTCATGGGAATAAGTGTAGGAAGTGGATATGTTGAGTCTATCTCCGACTGTGGAATCTCTTGCAGTTCTTCATGGCTTTCAGTCGCATGGGTGTTGACCAGATTATATGGAGTGATTTTACATCTCCTGACCTCTGCTTGGTGCCTGCATCGCTTTATTCATCCAAAAAGCGAATCCAAACAGTGCTATTTTTTAACAGTAATTTCCATTTTGATTTGTGTTTTGTCCCCTGTTTATGCATTTGTAAAACAGGTGGCCATCTACGTTTTGGGAGTTATCACCATTGGGTTGGCTTTGGGTGTCATTATAAACTTTAGATTGTCAGCTGCATCTCCTGCACCTGCCAAAGAGAAGAAACTGATCACGGCACTCGCCATGTATATTTTCTTGGTTGTCTTCCTCCCCAGTTTTATTCTTGAGTGCCTATTCAACATCATCGGCACCTCTGACAGTGAAATGATTTATAAGAATGTTCTATTCTTCACAAACCTTCAGCTAATTTTCAATGGCCTCCTGTGTTTCTTAATCATGAAGTTGTCTGCTGGTGTAGAAGAAGAAGAAGAGGAAGAAGAAGAAGAAGAAGAGCAGCAACAACCACAACAACTGTTGCAACTACAACAGAAACAACAGTGGCAACAGCCACTACATGATCAGTCGCAACAACCACAAAGTCAATGGCCTCGGTGGCAACAACCTCAAAAACATCAGTGGCAACAACCACAACATCAGCAGGAGCAACCGGAACAACGTCAATTGCAACAACCGCAACAACAGGGCTGGAGACGTGATGCTTCTATATTTACTATACATAATGGACAAAACTCACATTAAATTTCTGCACCAGACTTATGTGAGTTTGTAGATGGATATGTTGGACAAACGCCTCAACATTGTCTTTGTCTGTGGACATCACTTTCTATTTTAAACTTATTTTGCTTCATTTGTTAAAGAGGGATGGCGGCTTCACTAGAAGTTAATCTCCAGCAGTATTTAGAAGATTGCATTTCTTCTCATATTCATATTGCAGTGAATGTAATGAAGATAAAATCCAAGTTGAAGATCAGCATTGTACTCTCACTGTTAATGCTTGATTTTAAATCCAATGTATATCAAAGAAAAGCAAGTAATTTATTTTTATAGAGGAAAACATTATACTTTACACACTTTGCATTCTAAAACTTCCATTCAATAAAAAAATGTAAACACATTTGTCTTTTTAATAAACATTGGCTATATTTGATGCTCATATTTTATCTGAACTTAACAGAGAAAAGAACAAAGAAGTATAAAACAATTATTATTTTTTTCATTTTAATAACTGCATTAAACAAAAGGCACAGCCCTCGTCAAACAGTCTATTCCCACACAAAAAAAATGTTTTTTTAGTGATATCTGTCGAATAAAAGCACGGTCACCACCCTATCAATCTACACAAATCACTTACTTTACTCTGACACAGTTTTCAACTGGTCAGTGGATATTTTTAAAGAAACTGTTTCTCTTACTTCCCCCTGGAAAGAGATAAAAGGTCAAGATCAGCCAGATTGAATGCTGAGCTTGTCAAAAATCAAAACCTCAACTCAGGTAATGCATTTGAGAAACATATCTGACTGTAAAATTCCCATGCATAGGTCACTTTTGGTAAAATTATCATGTTAAACATGGCTCTAGGTTAGAGACTTAGAGGATGTGTAGGTGTGCAGAGGTATGTCTATGATGACACCTCAGTGTAAGAACAATAACTTCCTTTATGACTTTCCATGAGCAGTGAAGAGTTGTAAACGTCATGGTCCTTGGTCGTTGACCCAGCATTTTGTGTTTGGACTTTGAAACGCATGTTTTTTTTTAATGTTCTGAGATCTGAGTCATTAGTTCCAGTTTTATTCATGGTTTGAGTTTTTATTGTCTTCATATTTTTTAGTTATCTGGTTTTTCATAGTTGTAATGTCTTAGTATTTGGCCCTTTGTTCATCATAGGCACCTTGTGTTCCCTGTGCCTTCTTGTCAAGTTTTCTTTTAATTTTTTTTAATCTCTGCTTGTAAAACCACTTAGTTACTTCCTGTTTTATTTTATCCTGTCTTTCATCTTGTGTGTGCTGTGCTTAGTTTTGATTCTATTGTCTTGTCTAGCATGATTATCTATATCACTAAAGCACTTCTGGATGGATGCAAACTGCATTTCGTTGCCCTGTACCTGTGCATGTGCAATGACAATAAAGTTGAATTCTATTCTATTCTATTCTATTCTATTAGTTTCAGCTGTGTTTCCCCATGTTTCCCTCCCTCGTTATTTCAGTATATTTAGAGCTATAGTTTTTCCTAGTTGCTTGTTACGATGCCTGTTTACCTTCCTCTGTTTGTTTAGCTGGTCTACCTTTAGTTTAGATTAATTTCACTTTGTTTTCTGTTGTTGAAAGTACCCTATAACAATCACAGCTGTCTGTTGTGTCTTTACTTTCATTTGTGTAAAAATAATTAAATAAAAATTTGTACACACTGATGACAGCGATACTGAACATTTCTGTTGGTGCTGCTGTTTCTGCAGCTGTTAGCCACCAACCAGCTGTTGCTGTTGTTTAGTGGGCTCTTGTCTTGTTTTTCAGGCAGTGTGTAGATTGATGACAAGTCAAAGGACAAATAAAAGAGGCACATGTTTTATAACCTACTTTACAGCCCTGCTGTTGTGCTGTAATAAATACGGTTTAATGAGGTAAGAATGTTGGTTGCATTATGTGTAATATCCATGAGTGTTGGCATTGCAGTTATTCTCAACTCAGGGTGGAGGTAGGGTGTGTTTCACAGCCTGTGACCACTTTTCATGAAAGGGTTAAGGTCGATTTATTTTTGTATATTTTAATACATAGTTTTTATATATATTTTATATGTTTATATTTTTATATATTTATTTGAGTATTTATTCTAGTTAGTTATACTGTTGTATCTGTTGTTTGGAAGCATATTGCAGTACTAAGACCTAAGAAACCATGTTTCATTCCATGTCAAACAACTGAATGACAATAAAGCTGAGCCTTAGTCTGATCTCTGTCTCTCTTCCACACTGTGCCTTTTTTCCTGTCTTTCTCCCATCACCGCTTACCAATTGCAGTAGATAGCTGCTCCTCCCTTAGCTTGATTGCGCTCGAAGTTTCTTCCTGTTAAAAGAGAGTTTCATTCCCACTTTCACCAAGTGCTTGGTGACAGTGCTTTAGGCTTTAAGAGCTTTGTGGGTATTTCACACAAATACCAGTTAAAGAATCATTCTTATGCTCTAAATGCTCTAAATGCTGCCTGTGTCAGTGTAAATTTGATAAGCATGTAATGAAGATTTCAAAGATGGTTAAGGCTAGTTTGAATTGTTTTAAGTTAATTGAGCATTACATACCTACTTCAGCAGCTTAGTTATTTATGCATCCCATGGTATTCTCTCATGCTTCAGCATGTGATATTCTTATATAATCAATTTTTTAAAAACAATGGATAAAAAAATCTGTTTGGTGACATCATTGTCACATTTTAAAGAAATATAATTTATTAGTTTTAAGAGTTTTAATCATTTGTGTTTTCTTAAATTAGTTTTCCACTGTATAAATGGCTGGCCTCAGAGTGTCTTGATAGATCCATCCAAAGACACGATAGTAATCGTATTACTAGGAGCATGTTGAATGGCAACCACAAGATATTGTATTGAAGATCTAAATTTGGACAATCAGAATTTTCCATGCAGGCTTCCCAAATCAAGATAAATCAGTGATTTTTGTTAATTCATTATGTAATGGAAGGTAAAGGTGAATCCCATTTCATTAAAAAGCATAGGAATGTTGCTCATGGTAAATGTTCTTCCAAGCCTGGTGTCATTATGTTCATTCGAATCAGCTGTTTCCACACATGTTTGTACTTCCCCTGATCACCTCCGGTGTGTATTTAATCTCTGAGTGGCTTTCATTCCTTGTCTGGTCGTCCTGCTATACTGCTGTGCTCATGCCATGGTTTCTAGGATTTTAATGTACAAGCCTTCTCATATTTCAGGTTTTTCATATCAGGTGCCCATGTTCACATTCATGTTTTGTTTTTTGTTTTTTTTTTGGGGGGGGGGTTGTGTTTAGCCTTAGTTCATCCAGTTTAGGTTAATGTGTAGTTTCTCCTTTGCCCTTTGTTTTGTAGTGTCAAAACCAGCCTTTAATAAACGGCTCATTTTCTGTTAAGTTTAAGTTTTGTTGACAGATGTCTGCACTTGGCTCCTCCTCCTCACTCCACACAGTCAGCTTCCTTGACTGTAACAATTAAAGGTTTTTGTCAATTAAAAACAGCACAAAACATAGTAAAATTTCCAGTTACAATGTTTTCGCATTGCCAAGACTTCTTTCCTGCCAACGTTTCTTTCAAAGTAAATAAGATACATATTTCTTCCGCACTTCATCATTACTTGACATATACGAGAATCCATTGAGACTCATCCTTCATCTTGAACCACCATGTGACGTGCACACTGTAGAAGGGGAAAGGACAGATAGAGACGGGCACATTTGGATGGAAACATTTAAATGATTTATTATTGATACAAAGCTCACTATCACATGCAACAGACCAAACTATAAAAGTTATATGAGGTTGTAAAAGAGACAAAAGTACACACATGCAGTCTTTGGTGACAAACTCTACTATGGAAGATATCTACAGATACAATGACCTAGATCACTGGTTTGTGGACTTCAGCCTTAACCTGAATGTGAGCATTCCCCATACTTATTTCCTTGGAAGGTAAATGAGCCTCCCTGTGAAATGCTTTCAGTCAGCTTTGTTTCTACTTTTCAACGTGTGTCAGCATGTTGTTGAAGTTGTAGTCCTTGCAGTTGATCAGTGTAAGTGGGATTCACCATAGTTTCAATAGCAAAACTGCACCATTTATATTTTACGTAATGTCTGGATGTAGAATAACAAAAATAACCATTGGTTGTGACCACTGGATGTTTACTGGATGTTTACAAACCTGATAATCAACTGATAATTTCAATTGTGATATCAACATCTGGGTTAGGTGGTTGGTCAATACAGGAAAAAATGTCTCGATTTTACATGCCAGGCTTCGACCTGATTCCTTTTGTGTTAAAATTATTTTCTAATATAGCTTTTTGGTAAGTGACTGGAAAAAATTTCAATCCAAATTCCACAAATTCTGTGTACTTGAGGGTGCTGTAACTCATAATATGAAAGTGAAATTTTGCATTTTGCAATACAACCATTATAGCCCATCCATCCATCCATCTTCATCTGCTTTATCCGAGGCCGGGTCGCGGGGGCAGCATCCTAAGTAAAGAGGCCCAGACCTTCCTCTCCCCAACCACCTCCTCCAGCTTATCCGGGGGAACACCAAGGCGTTCCCAGGCCAGCCGAGAGATATAATCTCTCCAGCGTGTCCTGGGTCTGCCCCGGGACCTCCTCCCGGTGGGACATGCCTGGAACACCTCACCCAGGAGGCGCCCAGGGGGCATCCTTGTCAGATGCACGAACCACCTCAGCTGGCTCCTTTTGATGTGGAGCAGTAGCGGCTCTACTCTGAGCCCCTCCCGGATGGCCGAACTTCTCACCCTATCTCTAAGGGAGAGGCCAGCCACCCTTCGGAGGAACCTCATTTCTGCCGCTTGTATCCGCGATCTCGTTCTTTCGGTCACTACCCACAGCTCGTGGCCATAGGTGAGGGTAGGGACGTAGATCGACCAGTAAATTGAAAGCTTCGCTTTTACACTCAGCTCCCTCTTCACCACGATGGACCGGTGCAGCGTCTGCATTACTGCAGCTGCAGCCTCAATCCGTCTGTCGATCTCCGGCTCCCTTCTCCCATCACTCGCGAACAAGACCCCGAGATACTTGAACTCCTCCACTTGGGGCAGGAACTCATCCCCGACCCGGAGTGGGCACTCCACCCTTTTCCGGCTGAGAACCATGGCCTCAGATTTGGAGGTGCTGATCCTCATTCCCGCTGCTTCACACTTGGCTGCGAACCGTTCCAGTGCGAGCTGGAGGCCCCCACCCAATGAAGTCAACAGAACCACATCATCCGCAAAAATCAGAGATGAGATTCTGAGGCCACCAAAGTGAAAGCCCTCCGCCACTTGGCTGCGCCTAGAAATCCTGTCCATAAAAATTATGAACAGAACCGGAGACAAAGGGCAGCCCTGGCGGAGCCCATCACCCACCGGGAACGAGTCCGACTTATTGCCGGCAATGCGAACCAAGGTCTTGCAACGGTTGTATAGGGATTGAATGGCCCGTAGCAATGGGCCAGACACCCCATACTCCCGCAACACCTCCCACAGGACACCCCGAGGGACACGGTCGAATGCCTTCTCCAAGTCCACAAAACACATGTAGACTGGTTGGGCAAACTCCCATGCACCCTCAAGTATCCTGGAGAGGATAAAGAGCTGGTCCAGTGTTCCGTGACCAGGATGAAAACCGCATTGTTCCTCCTGTATCCGAGGTTCGACTAGTGGACGAACTCTCCTTTCCAGCACCCTGGCATAGACTTTCCCAGGGAGGCTGAGGAGTGTGATCCCCCTGTAGTTGGAACACACCCTCCGGTCCCCCTTCTTAAAGATGGGGACCACCACCCCGGTCTGCCAGTCCACAGGTACTGCCCCTGATCTCCACGCAACATTGCAGAGGCGTGTCAACCAGGACAGCCCTACAACGTCCAGAGCCTTCAGGAACTCGGGGCGGACCTCATCAACACCAGGGGCTCTGCCACCAAGGAGTTGTTTAACTGCCTCAGTGACCTCGCCCCCGGAAATTGGCGGGTCATTCCCCTCATCCCCAGACTCTGCTTCCTCCTCAGAAGACGTGTCAGTGGGATTAAGGAGGTCCTCGAAGTATTCCTTCCACCGCCTGACAATTTTCTCAGTCGACGTCAGCAGCACTCCGCCAGCACTATGCACGGTGCAGGTAGAGCACCGCTTTCCCCTCCTGAGACGCCTGATGGTTTGCCAGAATCTCTTCGAGGCAGTCCGAAAGTCTTTTTCCATGGCCTCTCCGAACTCCTCCCACACCTGAGTTTTTGCTTCAGCCACTGCCCGAGCCGCATTCCACTTGGCCTGTCGATACCTGTCGGCTGCCTCCAGAGTCCCACAGGCTAACCAAGCCATATAGGACTCCTTCTTCAGCCTGGTGGCTCCCTTCACCTCTGGTGTCCACCATTTGGTTCGGGGATTACCACCACGGCAGGCACCAACCACCTTGTGGCCGCAGCTCAATGCAGCAGCTTCGGCAATGGAGACGCTGAACATGGTCCATTCGGACTCAATGTCCCCAGTCTCCCTCGGAATGGTGTTGAAGCTCTGCCGGAGGTGTGCGTTGAAGATCTCGCGGACTGGGGCCTCTGCTAGACGTTCCCAGCACACCCTCACTACGCGTTTAGGTGCATCAGGTCTGTCCAGCGTCCTCCCCCGCCACCTGATCCAACTCACCACCAGGTGGTGATCAGCTGACAGCTCAGCCCCTCTCTTTACCCGAGTGTCCAGAACATATGGTCGCAGGTCTGGTGATACGATTACAAAATCGATCATCGACCTACGGCCTAGAGCGTCTTGGTGCCACGTGCACTTATGGACACTCTTATGTTCGAACAGGGTGTTTGTTATGGCCAAACTGTGATTAGCACAGAAGTCCAATAACAAAGCACCGCTCGGGTTCAGATCAGGGAGGCCGTTCCTCCCAATCACGCCCCTCCAGGTCTCGCTGTCGTCACCCACATGAGCATTGATGTCTCCCAGCAGGACAACAGAGTCTCCAGGTGGAGCACCTTCCAGCACCCCTCCCAGGGACTCTAAGAAGGCTGGGTACTCCGAACTGCCACTCGGCGCATAAGCACAGATGACAGTCAGGAGTCCAGGAGACTGGTTCCAGAGCCCAAGCCATGCGTAGAGGTGAGCCCGACTATATCTAGCCGGTACCTCTCAACCTCACGCACTAACTCAGGCTCCTTCCCCACCAGAGAGGTGACATTCCATGTCCCTATTGCCAGTCTTGGCAGCCGGGGGTCAGTCCGCCAGGGCCTCCGCTCCTGGCCGCCACTCGGCACACAATGCACCCGACCCCTATGGCGCCTCCTGCGGGTGGTGGGCCTGTGGGAGGATGGGCCCATGTCTCCTCTTCGGGCTGTGCCCGGCCGGGCCCCATGGACTAAGGCCCGGCCACCAGACGCTCGCCCTCAGGCACCCTCCCCGGGCCTGGCTCCAGGGCGGGGCGCCGGTAACCCTATCCCGGGCAGGGTAAACTGTTCCCTCGATATTCTTTTCATAAGGGTCTTCTGAATCGCTCTTTGTCTGGTCCCTCACCCAGGACCAATTTGCCATGGGAGACCCTACCAGGGGGCAAAAGCCCCCAGACAACATAGCCCCTGGGATCCCTGGGACACACAAACCCCTCCACCACGATAAGGTAGCGATTCAAGGAGGAGCCATTATAGCCCACATTTTAATAATACGTCTGCATTAAGTGCATAGTAATTACATAAATTGCAAAAAAGTGCAATAAACTACAAAAACATTTTAAATTGTTTTTGATTTTTTAACATATATTTCTAGTTTGAGAAATTTAAGAGGCTTATCCCTCAAAAATGTAAATACAAAATAGTTGCACAAACTAGTTTCCCACCAAAGGAAATTTATTTTAAGTGTCTTCATAGTTTTATTTTTGAGATACACCAATTTTCATATACTGCAGGAAAAACGAAAAAATATATTATAGTGCAAATTTGCAAAAAAAAATAGCATATGCATCAAAATAAAATATTTCCAGCAGTGCAATATGAGTCCTCAGCATCCCAGAAACGACACAGAAAGTCAAAAAGTCAAACATAACTTTTAAAAACACAAGTATAGGCTCATAAGGCCACAATGGTAAAAAAACTACATTTCTGCAAAATGACATCACTTCCGGTTTCGGGCAGGTCATGCCGGACATGTGATAGTTCACGCTGATGGACGTAGGAAGTGTTACAAACAGCTGATCGGATCGGCAAAGCGTGTTTCTGGAATATTATGTTTTTGTTGCTGCAAGTGCTTTTTATGCAGTTTTTGCAAAGCTATATGTGGAAGGAAACTGTGACCTAGGACAAGCTGATGGCATAAGATGTAAGTACAACTCCTCCGGTTTCATATGCAAAAAAAATGATTGCGCTAGCTCACGTGGTTGCAGTGCTACCGGGATTTAAAAATAGTTAAGCAAAATGGAGCGTGTCCGCTCCGACCGGCTTTAAAGGGTTAAACAAATTCAAATCCTGAATGTGTCTATGAATAAGTGTCAACAAGCAATGAGTTAACAAGCTTAGCCTGCACTAACCTGCCTGGTCTTTTACTGCAACCCATGAGAAATGCATTGTTTTTCAAGCTCTAAAATGAATGAAGACATTACATGAAAGGTTTAAATTTCACATGCTGAGTAATTCCTACTTCTTGAAAATAACCTCTCTTCTTCCTCTCCTCTCCTGTCTTATCTTATCTTATCTTATCTTTTTTTTTTTTTTTTTTTTTAATCTTTCTCCATCTCTAATAATGTTGCACAGAAAACAATGAGCTGTGGCGGACCACCAGGTGGCTCCACTCACACCCAAGTTGAAGGGAAGTGCTGGGGGTGGAGATTTTGGCGCTTTCTGTATGTGAAGTTCTGCTGAGTCAGCTAATAAAGTTGGAGTGAGACACTGAGACATCTCCTGTCGTTTTTACATACCTCCACATTGGTGACCCCTGTAGCACACATGCTAAGGTTTGAAGACGAAGCCAGCTCTGGCCTGGAAGCATCGGCTGGCACCGGACTTCCACCTCCGCCGATGGCTGTGTTTGCTGTGGCAGTTAAATTGACGGATATTTGGCTTCATGACCCTCCTTCCTGGTTCGTGCATGTAGAAGCTCAGTTTTCTCTTCGTGGAGTTTCAGCCGACGATACCAAATACCACCATGTGGTGGCCTCACTTGATCCGCTGTCCACCCGCCATGTGATGACTCTCCTCCGGGACCCCCCAGCCCAAGGCAAATACACCGCCCTCAAGGTGCTGCTGCTGCGGCGTTACTCCCTCTCTGATGCTGAGCGGACCAAGAAACTCCTTTCCCTCGCGGGCCTGGGCGATGTTACCACTCCCGAGCTCATGGAGAGCATGCTGTCCTTACTGGGCGCAGATAACGGAGAATTCCTCTTCACCCACCTCTTCCTCCGACAGCTGCCGGCTCGGGTGCGCACTGGCCTTGCCAACTCCCCGCTATTGGCCACAAAGGATTACCGCTCCCTTGTGGAAGAGGCGGATCGCATCCTCCTGGCTACCAGGAGTTTCGGCGTCCAGGTGATTGTCCCGGACTCACCAGCGGTTTCCCCCGCCCGTTCACCGATGCTCCAGGGGCCCTCCGACTCGTCCACGGTGGCTAGAATCGGTGCACGGCGGCACCGCGGAAAAGGGCTTTGTTTTTATCACCAGCGTTTTGGAGCGAAGGCACGGCACTGTCTGTCGCCTTGCAGTTTCCAGACCCAGGGAAACAGGCCTGCCAGCGCTCTGTAGCAGCTGCGACCGCTGGCAACAAGGAGAGGCTGCTTTTCACAGAGGATTCACGCTCAGGAAGGCGTTTCCTGGTGGACTCCGGCTCACAGAAGAGCCTTCTTACCCCGGCTGGCTCGGACAGGCTAGCTGAGGGCTGCGGGCCACTGCTAGCTGCGGCTAATGGCTCCCCCATCAAAACCTTCGGTGAAAGGTTGGTGACTGTTTGCTTAGATGACGGTGACTTTCAGTGGAACTTTGTTGTTGCTGCTAGCTCTGTGCCTATAATAGGCGTTGATTTTCTTTGTGCTCACGGACTGCTGGTTGATGTTGCAGACAAACAGACGTTTAATTGACACATGACACATTAACCTGTTTGACTAGGGGTGCTCAGCCCGTGGTGCATGCTAACTCAGTAGCTTCGGGTGACGCTTTTCAGTGTTTGCTTTCTGAGTTTCCCTCACTCACTGTCCCCACTTTCTCGAGCACTGTGATGAAGCACAGTAGGGCCCCCGGTATTCGCGCGTGCGCGCCGCCTCGACCCTGCCGAACTGGCTGTTGCTCGGGAGGAGTTTGCCACCATGGAGCGCCTGGGCATCGTGCAGCGTTCGAATAGTGCCTGGGCTTCCCCGTTACACATGGTGTCCAAATCCGATGGTCAGTGGCGACCTTGTGGGGATTCCCGCCGTCTCAATAATGTCACAGAGAACGATCGTTATCCCATTCCCCACATCAAATATTTTTCCGCCCATCTTGCGGGGACCTGTTTTTTCGAACATCGATTTGGTATGGGGATATCACCAGGTTCCCGTGCGCGCTGAGGATGTCCCCAAAACCGCCGTCATTACACCTTTCAGCCTTTTCGAGTTTCTGCACATGCTTTTTGGCCTGAAAGGTTCCACCCAAACCTTCCAGTGGTTGATGGACTCGGTCTTGCACGGGCTGCCCTTTGTTTTTGTATATCTTGATGATATACTGGTGGCCAGTAGTTCGGAGGAGCAACACATGTTCCATCTGCGTCAGGTTTTTCGGCGTTTGGCGGAACATGGACTGATCATTAATCCATCTATATGCCAGTTTGGGTTGCTAGTTCTCGACTTCCTCGGGCACTGTATTTCTGCCGAGGGCACGGTTCCGTTGCCTGACAAAGTTAGAGCTGTTTCAGATTTTCCGCGTCCCACGTCTGTTAAGGCACTGCAGGAATTTTTGGGGATGGTGAATTTTTACAACCGTTTTCTCCCCAGAGCGGTGCATCTGCTGCAGCCCCTTTATGGGGCGTTAAAAAGGTAAGAAGGCTAATGACTCCATTGACTGGTTTCCGGAAATCATCCAAGCATTTTCTGATGCTAAGCCGGCGTTAGCTAATGCTGCCCTTCTCGCTCACCCATCCCCGTCGGCGCAGATTGCGTTGACCACTGATGCGTCGGACATAGTGGTGGATGCAGTGCTGGAACAGCGAATCTCGAGTGTCTGGCAACCGCTCACCTTTTCAGCCGTACACTACGTGACAGCGAGCGCAATTACAGCGTTTTTGACAGGGAGCTACTAGCTCTCCACCTGGCGACTCGTCATTTCCGTTTTTTTCTTGGGGGTCATCACTTTACCTCGTATGTGGACCACAAACCCTTGATGTTTGCATTGTCCAAGGTTTCTGATCCATGGAGTGTGTGCCAGCAGCACCAGTTGGCAGCCATTTTTGAGTTTACCACGGACATTCAGCACGTGGCTGGTAAGTCCAATCATGTGGCGGACTGTTTGTCCCGTGCGCTGGTTTCTCCCATCTTTGTCGGCATAGACTACTCTGCCATAGCTGCCGATCAGAGTGGTGACCCAGACATCCTCGCGCTTAAATCCACGCAGACGGGCCTCATACTGGAAGACATACCCGTACAGGACGGCGGCCCTCTCCTGGTCTGTGACGTTTCCATCGGCCGCCCTTGTCCAGTAGTTCCTGTTTAATGGCGTCGTCAAGTTTTTGGGCCTCTTTTAAACTGGTCCTCTGTTAAAGTTTGTTTGCCCGGGCCTTCACAAATCGGTGAAGGAATGGGCGGTGGCGTGCATTCCATGCCAGTGTGCAAAGGTTCATAAACACACCAAGGCACCCCTGGAGCAGTTCTTCATACCCGGCAAATGTTTCGATCATGTCCATGTTGATCTGGTGGGTCCTCTGCCGCAGTCACAAGGTTTTACACACCTTTTGACTATTGTTGACTGCACCACCCCATGGCTGGAGGCGGTCCCCCTGGCGGACCGCAGCAGTGGTGGCCAAGGCGCTTTTGCCAACCTGGGTCTTGCGTTTCGGCACCCCCTGTGGACATTACCTCAGACAGAGGCCCCCAGTTTGTTTCTGAGTTTTGATCAGCTATGGCTGATGGACTGAGGACCAAGGTCCACCGCGCAACTGCATACAACCCGCAAGCTAATGCGATGCGTGAACGGTTCCACAGGTCGCTTAAGGCTGCTTTTCGCGCTTCCTTAAAGGTGGCTCCACTCACACCCAAGCTGAAGGGAAGTGCTGGGGTGGAGATTTTGGCGCTTTCTGTATGTGAAGTTCTGCTGAGTCAGCTAATAAAGTTGGAGTGAGACACTGAGACATCTGTCGTTTTTACATACCTCCACAGAGCGACATTTGCACCATGATCACAGGAATGAGAAGGAGTAACTGGCCTGTGGATTTTTATGTGTGCAATATTTTTTCAATTATTTTCTTGTTGTTGAGGAATTATCTCCATGTCATCACCCAAAGCAACACTAGGTTGCAGCATGTAAAAAAAAATTCAATAGACTACTGTAAATGGGTTTGCAAACATACTTGTCATGAATGAAGTCACCAGTCAAGATATTTTAAGTGACCAAGAAGAACTGGATTGACATAATGTATCACAGGAATTAGACATAATAAAAACAGCAACATTTAATCACTATCTGATCACCATTCCTAAAATGAATGAATGGTCATGCTTGTTCAGTGAGAAATAAAAATTAGGTTAAATAAGTGTAATAATGTTCAGTAAGTGTAATAAAGTCCAGCTCCTCTGTGATTTCAAACTCACTCCAACATACAACATACAAAGACCTGGAGAGGGGCACATTCTCAGGTCATATTAGTTTCGGAGACTAAACTGAACTGAACTAAACTGAAAACTGAAGGTTTTGGGGGATTTTGTGGGAAATTACTTCAGATGTGCGTTCCGACTGAGTCCGTGAAGTTCTTGTATTTCTCTGCGTCTTTACTCTCGCACAGGTGATTCAAACAGCAATCCTTAAACTCAGCAACCAACCTACCTACTACTCTTTTTATTGTGAAGCGGGCCGGTCTGGGACACTGCCACCATACTAGTGGATTAATACATAACTTGCAGACAAAGGTCAGAAAAAGATTACATAAAATGCTGCTCTTGTTTTTCTCTTATGATAATATTCCTCTTATATCTGAAGATTTCCCAATCTTCTGACTTTTTAAATTACTGATATCACATCAGCCATATCAGTTAAAAATTTTGTTTGATCCTATTTAACTTAATGGGACTTAACCTAATGTTTTTATGCAATAGATACAAGCACCTGCATAGATTATGACTAGTCTGATGGTTAGATGAAATAAAAGAGGGCATGTGCTTGAATTCTTAGTTTTATGATCTGCTTTATATCCCTAAAGTTGCAGCTGAAAGAGACAATGTTTCTCACTTGTTACTTTTACTTTGTGGACAGTAACCTCTGTATATCAGGTAAGATGGATTTTAACCTTTTTTTCACGAGTTTTATTTTTTTATGGGCACAATGAGTACAAAATGCTTTTAATGATTTAAACACGTTGTTCTTTTCTGTGTTCGAGGTTGTGCCTTCTCATTATTATTCCCTTCGATCATGAAAGTTATATGTAAGTGTTTGATACAAAGATACACTGTTCAAATTATATATTGCTAATGAAAACTACATTTTTGCTTCAGTCTGCAGCACTGTTAAGAAAAGATAATTGAACTCTGTGAGAGTAAAGATTAGGTAGCTGCTCGCTGGCGTTGAAGAAACAGAATTAAAATCACTTCCTTAAGTTAGACTTTCAGGTCAAATGTTGACTATGAAGCAGGTGGTTGATGAACCAAAAATAAACAGTACTGGCACTCTACCGCATGTTATTTGTGCCACACTGTAAATAATAAAAATGATTATATAATGGTGATTATATGGTTTAACACCCAAAACTGTTGGTAGCAACAGCTACTTAAAGTAAAGTTTGTTGAATATTCATTCTTGTGCACTTTATGAGAACAAGTAAAAAGATGTTTATCCTCACACTGTAACTGGAAAAACAGATCAGTATTACATGTGAATATTTAATGTCTTTGATAAAGTGTTGATCTAGATGTTTTTTCTTCTTTCTCCTCCTGCATGCCCACAAAGCTTATTAAGCTAATTAAGACTACAAAGCTATGGAGAACATCACAAGTCTTATCAGTGATTGGTCCTATGGACAAGACACATCATCCAACAATACTGTGGGTGTTGTGAGAAATCCTGACTTGGGTGCAGGAATTCTTCTCGGTTACACCCTCCTCGGAGTTGCCACCTATATCTGGGCCTTCTGGTATCAACGTGATGGACTTGTTCTTCTTAAAAGAAGCTGGTGGATGCCCTACTCATGCCACCAATTCAGCTCCAGAGGTGTTCACAACATCCACGGACCTCTTATCTCTGTGATTTCCATGGATATTGTAAACGTAATCGCAGCAATAATCTTGGGAAGTCAGATGGCTACTTCTGCCTGCAACTTGAAATATACCTGTATCTACACTGTTCTGATATGTTTTATTTCGCGATGGTTCGGAGTGATTTTCCATCTCCTAACTGCCTATTTTTCGCTTGTTTACCTCTGCAACCCACAACAGGAAACTAAAATACGCTGTACCTTTGCAATTATTTACTTAATCATGTGTGCTCTGATCCCATTTTATACTTTCTTCATCCAGTGGGCAGCATACATGATGGCAATTTTTACTTTTGGATTGGTTCTGGGTATCGCTGCAAAATTTAGAGTGCCACCTGAATTACCTTCTGCTGCCACAGTGAAGGACCTGATTGGGATTCTTGCAATGTGCACTTTCTTAGTTGTTTTCTTACCCAGTTTTATTCTTGAATGCTTAATTTACAGCACTGACAACAGGAAGGTGACAGACGAGTACGATGCAATTTACGTGAATGTTTTGCTTTTCACAAACTGTCACCTGATTATGAATGGACTTCTGTGTTGCTTAATCCTGAAGTTGTCAGCTGCTGAAGAAGAACAACAACAGCAATGGGAGCTACAACTACAACAGTAACAAGTGTAGCAGGAGCAGCAACACCAGGATTTTGAAGGTCAATGGTTTGCTGTTTTTGCAAATGTAATTAGTAATTGGCTCGCAACTCTTAACTCATGTATCTTTGCTATTCAGGCTTTAACTATCTATGTCTGTGGACATTGTTCATTTCTTCTTTAAACGTATTTGACATTATTTGTTAAATAGGAGGCAAGGGCTTAAGCAAAGGTTGATTTGTATCAGTATTTTGTAGTTGGCTGTACTTCCTGTCTTATTCATCTTAACATGAATGTAATAAAGATGAAATCAGAAATGGTCATCACCATTGTAATCTCTCTGACATTATTTGATTTTAAATACTGTTTTAAAATAAATAACATAACATTACATAGCATTTAAATCCATGTTTTTGGGATCATTTTCCTGTTGTAACACCCAACTGTCTCAAAGTTTTAACCATCTATTTGTGAATTTGAGGTGAAGCTTAAGAATTTGTGGGTAGGCCTCTTTCATTATGCCATCTGATGTATCAGCAATTGCAATGGTAGCAAAACAACCACAGAGCATGATACTACCACCACCATGCTTAACAGTTGGTTCAATTTTCTTAGGTTGGAAAGCATCAACTTTACTCCAAACACAGCTCTTGTCACTGTGGCAAAATAGCTGAATCATTAATCTGATTCAACTTCATGGGAATTAAGTGAATGCTCTTTCAGGAGTCAATGCAAGCACCTTAACAGGTTACAATACTAGAAGGAACTAAAAAAGGGCATATGCTTAAAGTTTTACAAGTATTACAATCTACTTTATAGTTCTAAATAGCTCTAAAAGGCAATGATTATCAGTTGTAATCACCTTGGGTAGGGGTGGATTTAAAAAAATCAATTTCTAATAGATTTTAGTTTGAATGATGTGATCAAAACTGAATCCAATCTGGACCTTGTGAACCAGATTCAAATGAGTTATAGAAATGATGATACCCACCCCTAATCTTGGGGACAAATCATTAGCAGCCCTTGGAAATAAGTTTTCAGTGTTTTTCTTTTGATTTCATGCCTGAATTCCAGACATTGAATCCTCAATGTTTACATGAAAGTTAAAGTCAGCCACTGCTGCTTCTATTAAAACATTTAAAATGCTTGCTTGATGACAATGCACAAAACCAAATGCAAGTATTTTTGTTTCTCATGTACTTTACGTGAGCAAAAAGATGTTTATCCTCACACTGTGAATAGGAAAACAGATCGTATATGGCTACTTTAGTAGACGTTCTTGTAACTTTTAAACAGGCATTGATACAGTGCTTGCTGAAACTCCTTGGCCTGGATGTCAAAGCTTCTTTTGTTACTAAAATTTTGGAAAAAAGTAGTGGCCTCACAACTGCAATGTTTTTTTAAAACATTTTACAACTACACCACCCCCAACAACATTAGGGTTTTGAATGTGCAAGATTTGATGCTTCTGGAAAAGTAAATAATGCCTTCTCATTCCTTCAGCTGCTCCATTTGCCACACAGATCAGCTGCCTCCATCTCACTCTATCCAAAGCATCCTCTTCTGTCACACTAACTAACTGCATTCCTTTCTTCACATAGAAGTACGCTCCTGAGTCTCACTACAACCCCTACACTTAATGGACTACACAGCCACCAGAGGGTGCTGTTATATTAGGCATTTGAATAAGTTACTAACGCAGTGCTTTCAAGAAGATCATTAACCCAGGACATAACTTCAGTCATTGTGCAAACCACCTCTAAGCCATATAAGCCATAAGAAACAGTTCAATGTTGCCAGTAAAATGGATAATATTAAACCAGGACTCAACTCCCTTAATCTCAGCAACAGACACACTGTCCAAGAGTTGATGTTTTTGATATTTGATATTGCCTATAGCAGGCAAATTGTCTCA
Organism: Aulonocara sp. 'chitande type north' Nkhata Bay; assembly: GCF_057382095.1. NCBI lineage: Eukaryota > Metazoa > Chordata > Actinopteri > Cichliformes > Cichlidae > Aulonocara > Aulonocara sp. 'chitande type north' Nkhata Bay. Next base: position 29,085 of record NC_141346.1, read on the forward strand.
CAGTTCTCATCTCATTGGCCTTTGCTGTCCATTCATCAAGTATCTGTGGACGTTGAGATCAATTTCCTTTTGGGTGAGGGCTTGGCTAAAGTTTGATTTGCAGCATTGTTAGATTTATTTCTAGGCATTTATACCTTCATTGTTATATAGGACAGTAAGGCAGACCGGCAAGGAGAAAGACAACATCAAACCACTGGGGCAGAATGGTGATATACTGGTCATCTACTCAGCCTGGTGAGCTACTGACACCTGGTCCAATAGAGTGAATGGGAAATAAAGATAGAGACATAAATAAGTATACGTCATTCAGTTTTTCCTATTTCAACCAACATATTCTTTGATAAACTCCCAATTAGAGAATGACTTATAAGTTTTTTTTTCAGTTTTGTGGAAATTCACAATACAACTTTGAAAACATAGACTTCTAAGTATTTATTTACTGGAGTTAGAGGCAAAGGTGTGCACTTAGATTGTGGAAAGCAGGTTGGTGTATTTAACGTGTATTGTATTTCAGTTCAGAATTTCCATTACGTGAGATGCAGAGAAATATGGGACCAGACATGCGCTAGCAAAGCTGCACAAGTAACAGGGAGTTTTTACTAAGCTTTCCACATTCAGGAATAGAGCAGTCAAGACCAGCTTTGTGATTTTCCACAAAAGCCCAAGAAACAGTAACCCATTTTCTGATTTTATCAAAATCTAGTTTATCGAAGAGTGTTTGGTGGGCTCTCCTGTGGCATTATGCCCGAAGGGAAAAAAGACGCACTCTCCAAGTGACCTATAACAAGATGGTTTCAGGACCTTGAGGAAAATATCGAGGTTCAGCTGAAAAACCAAGAAAGCAATTTATATATTTTTTCTCTTTGGCCCTGGATGAAACCTGTAATGTCCACAACACAGCCCAGTTACTCATCATTTTTCCTCTAAATCTTGAATGAGTAAGTAAAAGGGATCCAAATCTCTTTTGGCTGTATCGGCTTTTTAAGTTAGAGCACCATCAAAATTGACCGAAATAAGAACATAGCATAATGTTGGAACATAGTAGCAAGCAGTATTGTAATCCAACACAATATTATTGTTACTTCCAGTCCAGTTTAAGGTCTTTTTGGTTCGTACAATTCAAGCAGTGAACACGAAGTCCACAATCATACAGCAATGAAGCAGTAATCCTTTTATGGACTATAAAAAAAGTAAATCCAGATGCTTCAGTGCCCTTTGACTCTATGAGTGAGTCTATCCAGCTATTGTTTCATGTGTGTGCACGTACTCCTCAGTGACTACACAATAGACTATGTAAAAGATTCCTGTAGCACAATGATGCCACCCACTGGTTAATGAAGTGAAGTTGTTCTATTGAAACCAGACTGAGAGGAGTACGAGACTAGAACTGAGGACAGGAAATGTCCATTGGTTAATGACTTGTGTGTTACAAAATATCAACCAACAAGCATATCCTAAAAATTGTTTATCCACATCAGGAAACTGCATACTAAGATCAGAGGATGGGAACTAAGGGTTGTTGTCCCAAAGACTTTATTATAATGACATTATTATATACAGTCTGAAAGTATTTCTGATTGGTAGTCACTGGAAAGAATGCAGGTGTAGAGAACTACTGTCTCTCTTCAGACCTTGAATCTATGTCCATCTTACATACTGACAGAGATCCATATGCAGGTGCTCTGAAAATAACATCAGCTTTGCCTCATGCCATACAGCAAAAACAGTACACTCAAGTCACAATATTAATAAATATATTCGTATCCAGTTAAATGATGGCAAATCTGTGCTTTCAGTCAGACAAAGCCCTTAAAAACATCAACAAACATCAAAAACATGATGCTATAAAGCTTGACTGCTCAGGCTCCATCTGAAGCTCTGAATTTCAACAGGTAACAAACTGATGATGGGATATGGATGAATTTAGAAATGGAGAAATGGATGAATTTATGGGAAATGAATCATGCTATAAATGGATGCTTTTTCAGAGGCTGCTGTACTATTAACACGGTAAAAACAAACAAACTGTGTGGTAAGCTAAGGTTTATGCTTTTAATGGGGAATAATGGAAATGAATGCTTTTTATCCACTAGATACAAGCACCTGTGTGGGTTTTATGATAAGAGGGAAACAAAAAAACATGTCATATGCTGAATCCTTGAGTTTACAAGGTACTTTATTACCCTAAATATGCAATTTAAACACTGAGGATTTGCCACTGAGTAGTTTGCTCCTAGAGACAAGTGATTGCTATCCTCTACAGATCAGGTAATATTCATCTTTTTCTTTTGTTTTCACCCCTAATTTTCTATATTTTATGACTAGCACTGTCACGGACCCGGCTCTGGGGACTCGGGGTCCGTGGGCAGTGGGGACTATGACTGTTTTTGTTATTATTGTTGTTATTATTATTGTTGTTGTTATTATTATTTGGTGTGTTGTCTGCACTGCCCCTGTGCACATCTGTATGTAGGCAGGTGTGTGTGTTGCCTTTCTTCTGTGGCCAAGTTACAGGCACCTTCAGCCCTGGGGGCGTGGCCTGACTTGAGGGCTGGCCACACCCGAAGTCCTTGCCGCACACCTGCTCCTCATCTGGTCTCGTCAGGGGAGCTATTTAGATTAGCAATGGAGCTTCCACCGATGTGGGATTATTGCGTTTGACTACACGTCAGTCTTCAAGCACAGTCAAGTGTGAGTGTATGCCTGCTGGGATAAGTGTGTAACGGCTGCCTCTATTGTTTTCCCCTCAGGAGGAGAGAAGGAGCAGGGAGTGCAGGGACACTGGGGCAGAGAGCACTACACGGGGACTTTTGGGAAGAAGACACTACACGGGAGTCTGGGAAACTGGGGATTTATTGTTGTTTACTTCACCACCTTGTAAATAAACACTGTTGCACTGAAGAAGTCCGGCGTTTGGGTCCTATTTCCCCATCTCCCCACGGTCTGCCAGCCAGACCATGACAAGCACATTAAAATATAAATATGTGTTCTCAAATTATGGGATACAGAAGAAGAAAACATTTAAATCTCTTATTGTTTTTTCCTGTTTGACCAGAGGTTGTATAATCTTTCCCATTCGTTGTTAAAAGGGTTCAGTCCAAAAATGTAGCTGTTTGAGGTCTATTTTCCTGATGAAAAGTTTAAAGGAAACAAACTTGTCCCTAACCAACTAGCTCCTGTAGTTTGTGAGGGAGTTTTCTTTGGTTACTTCTTTGTTTTTCACTGTATGCAGCACAAGCAACACGATAACTAAAGCTTTGTTAGGTTAGGTAGCTAACACTGAGGGGAATTACTATGATTTTCTTCCTTAATTTTCTTTAACTTTCAGATAGGCATTGGCTGTAACTGATATTTATTCCATTACAAAGTAGATTTTAATTGTAAAAATAAATGGACAGAAAAAAGAGGGTTTGCAAGAAATCGAGATGTTGACTTTCTTTGACATAATTCAGAACAAGACTCAGGCTTTGACTTAAACAGTGATTGATATTATTTGTATTGTCAGAGAGAGTCATTCTGCAGTCGTGGTTAAAAGAAAGTGCACCCTCCCCTCCTCACTTGTAAGGTTTAACATCAGGTCATCTTGTCCAAGAGTTTCAGGTTTCTAGTGTTTTGTTTCCTATAGGTTTCCTGTTTATGTCCTTGTTTCAGTTTGGTTTTCTCCTTCTTGGATTATTCACCAAACAGCCTTAGTAAATGACTCACCTTCTGTTAATTCCCATCTCCATGCATTTGGGTTCTCCCTCTGCTCCTCATGATCTGCTGCTGCAGATATTGACAAAGAGACTGGACACTAAATGTGGACAAGCAAAGAAAACCTGTACTCTTCTTAGGAAAACTCTATTATGCTTTGTGTAAACCACTGCCAGCAGCTGTTTACGGGTAAAGGTGGTTGAATATATTTTAAAAATCCTGTACTTTTCTCATTATACTGTAAATATTACATCAGAGCAATATTATAAATTATAAAGTCTGTCTCGATGGACTCCTGTGCTGCTTAATTCTGAAATTGTCTGCTGAAGAAGGTGTAGTAGAAGACGAACCACAGCAATGGGAATAACAACAAGAAGAGCAGCAGCAACCACCAACAACAGGCTTAAATTATTCAAGTAACACAATTGCAGTTACTGCATAACAGGAATCAAGTCTCTGCACCATTAAGTTTGTTATGATTCATCATCACAAGGTCACAGTGACTGATTCACAATTTTGGACTGATCTACCTTTAATATTTGTGAACAGTAAAATCAGCTTCATGTCATTTGATTTGATTTTGTTTGTTGAAGATGGACTTTTGTAAAAGCTATTTTTTAGCAGTTTTTTTTAGTGGATGGTCATATATCTCATATATGGATGGAGTACAGATAAAATAAGACATGACAAACATTACACTCTTACTGTGATTTAAAAAAAAAAATCTATTCCAACATGAACAACAAGAAATGTGTAACTGTCCCAGTACTAATAAAATGGACTATATATGTAACTCATTTTTATTTCACCTTGGAAGGAAAGAAAAGACAAAGAGTAGCCAGACTGAATGCACCATTTGAGCCACAATATCTGGATAAAACAAATCATAATTCTTCATGAAGGGTTTCCTGCGTCTACCCTAAAATTTCCAACACATACATGCATATAAAGTGGGTAAAGTGCATGGCTTCAGCACCACCACAAGTTTGTGCGCACACAGAGACACACCCTCCATCTTGACCTCAGTCTGTGCACTAAAGTTGCACAATAGTCTGTTTTTCTCACTTTTTGCTGAACAGGGAAAATCCATAAAAGAAGGTCATCTCATGCTCATCTAAGTGACAGATACATGCAGGCATAGTGCAACCTCTTTGCAAGATTTAGAACACTTGTACAAGATGGTAAATGGCCTGTATTTGTATAGCGCTTTACTAATCCCTATGGACCCCAAAAGTGCTTCAGACATCCAGTCATTCGCCCATTCACACACATTCACACACTGGTGATGGCAAGCTACATTGTAGCCACAGCCACCCTGGGGCGCACTGACAGAGGCGAGGCTGCCGGACACTGGCGCCACCGGGCCCTCTGACCACCACCAGTAGGCAACGGGTGAAGTGTCTTGCCCAAGGACACAACGACCGAGACTGTCCGAGCCGGGGCTCAAACCGGCAACCTTCCGATTACAAGACGAACTCCCAACTCTTGAGCCACGATCGCCCCGATAAAAAAAACAGAGGTATCTCTATACTACTATATACTGTATACTATACTAATATGCTTTGGCTACTATACTTACATACTACATGAACTTGAGTAACATGGTCATAAGCTTTAAGACAACTTATTGCACATCCATAATGTCATTAAAACAGAGTGCAGTGATTTTTAAATCTCTTAAAGACTATGTTTTAAATAAATCTAGAAACCCAAAAGCAGTATTTTGAAAAACGAATTGTTGCAAATACCTTTAAATTATTCACGTGTGAACACTTTCCCCAGAATATTCAGTGACTGATTGTGTCTGAGTGTTTTTATTTTATTGATGCATGGAAAAGTACAAAGAAAACCCAACAACAAAAACTAGTTACTAAATACTTTTTTTTGTTTGATAGAGGAAAAATAAAGTGTTGAAGTACTCTGGTGGTTTGACCCTACAGCATTAACAGGTCAGCATTCCATAAAATGTTTCTCTAGTTTTCAAAGGCGCTTGCAAAGAAAAGCGTCTGGACTTCTTTAAGTTGCTTGAAGACGTTTCACCTCTCATCCGAGAAGCTTCTTCAGTTCTAAGGTCAAATGGTGGAGAGTCCCAGATATAAACCTAGTGGGAGTGACCCCCCACAGAGGGACAAAAGGACCCCCTGATGATCCTCTAATCGCCTGAGCCAAGGTGTGAAACTGGGTGTGGGTCCCAATCAGCCAGAGTTTCGGGTGAGTTCATTGTGAAACCTGGCCCCACCTTATCATGCGAATTCCTGAGGTCAGATGGCCCAGGATGTGAGTGGGCGTTAAGGCGTCTGGGAAGGGATCTCAAAACTGGATTGTAGATGGCAGACAGTTGGTGTCGTAAACCCCCGCCTCTGTTCAAAGATGGTCGCTCACAGTGGACATAGATGGCTTCTTTCACTCCTCTTTCAAACCATCTGTCCTCTCTGTCCAAAATGTGAACATTGGCATCCTCAAAAGAGTGTCCTTTATCCTTAAGATGCAGATGGACTGCTGAGTCTTGTCCTGTGGAGGTGGCTCTTCTGTGTTGTGCCATGCGCTTGTGAAGTGGCTGTTTGGTCTCTCCAATGTAGAGGTCTGAGCATTCCTCGCTGCACTGTACAGCATACACCACATTGTTAAGTCTGTGTTTTGGCGTTTTGTCTTTCGGGTGAACCAGTTTCTGTCTGAGCGTGTTGCTGGGTCTGAAATGCACCGGGATGTCGTGCTTGGAGAAAATTCTCCTGAGTTTCTCTGATACACCGGCTACATAGGGGATGACAACGTTGTTGCGTCTGTCCTTCTTATCCTCCCTCGCTGGTGTCTGATCTTCTTTTCTGTGCCTCTTTGCTTTTTCTCTTAACCCTTTAAAGCCAGTGTTTCTGTGAGTTTTTGACACTTCTACATGACCTCAAAAAATGATATAAATTGCATGGCACATGTTTAATGACTACATTGGAAAAATGTGGCTAATGTAGCAAATGTGATACAAATTAAAACTCAGATGCAGATTAAAATTTGATATATTTTTTATATATTTTGTCTGAATGTTCAACAGACGCTCCATAATCAAAAAAGTTTTCTGGCAGTTATTTCATGGTTCAGGTTTTAAAGGGTAAAACATTCACAGATATTCCCCCTTTTCCCCCCATAAATTTAAATCATCCACATCACAATTTTAATCTCTATTTTATCCGACTTATCCTCAATAGCAGAAAATACCAGGGTGGGCTCTGCCATGCACTCATCAGAATATTCATGCTCCCAAAAGCTGCCTTTTAATGTAACCACATTAAATTGACTTGATTTGAATACTTTTAGATTATACAAAACACATTTTCCTTAATGTTCCTGATTATTTGAACAACTAAACCTTTGGTTTCATGCTTCAGTTGCATTTCTCTCTAAATGATTGTGTCAAGTTTATGAGGGCAAAGAATCCTGTTTTGAGTGTTTCCGATAATAAAAGTAAAGATAACGAGACATGGGCTTGAATAATGAGTTTTACAACATACTTTACTACTATAAATATGCAACTCACAGCAGTTAGTGGTTTTCTCCTGGGCACAACTCATCAGCATAGACTGTCTGTCAGGTAAGATTAGATATTTTTTCATTTCACCCCCAAAGTCTTGTTATATATGATCTAACTGATACTAATAGTTTTGTAGTATTGTATTCTTTCTGAAAAGGGGTTCAGTGTCTATTTTTTTACATGTTTATTTTTTAAAAACATGTTCAAAGTTTATGTATTTAAAGAAAAGCTTAAAGGGAAGCAAACCTGTCTGCACTGCACAACCATCGTGTAAAACTTTGTTGTTCTCTATGTATTTAATATTTGTTTCTGAGGTGATCAGCACTTTAGGACTGCTCTACTCTATTTTTAAATATGAACAAATATGGGTTTCTAGGAAATTCTATTAAATCTTCATTTCCTGGCAAAAAATCTAAACATTTAGATTGAAACCAAAAAAATTGCATAGTTAAATCTGGTCTTGAGTTATGGTTGAATTTTTATTTTTCTGACAACTTTTAACTTTTACTCTCTGTATTTTAAGGCAAATATCTATACTTTGTATCACTTACATTTTCAAAACAGTCTTGTTACTGACTATGTTCCATGAAAATACTACAGTAGTTAATTTGCAATACTGTGGTGAAGTGTTGGACTGTTGCAAAGCATTTTATTTTAAGTTGATGATGACGACTGTGATGCTTCACAGTATCACATCTTGAGAAATTGGAGTCTAAACTTATTTCTGAGTGATTCTGTTCCCTATGCTCCACACATTTTTCAGTTTTTTTCAGTTGAGTAAAAGTCACACAGCTACAACATAGGTTATAACCTTTAAAGCAAATCTCTTTTTTTTCTGCTTGTGTTCTACATAATACACATGAATTCATTAAAAATTTGAATTTGGCTTGAAATAAAGCTGTGTTTGCCTGTGTATTCATTCAATTTTATTATACTTCAACGTTCGGTTACCTTTTCACAAAAATAAGCCATAGGAAAGTCTTGCAAAGAGCTACTGCACAGTTCTGATTTAAAAAACATATATGACTTATCGCACTGTAAACAGTGTCTTCTTTGAAACAAATAAGGTCAGAACAGCAAAATATTCAATTGAAAATATGTTGTTTTTCTCTCTCCTCCAGCAGGTTCACAAAGCTGGTTAAGACCACCACATCATGGAGAACATCACACATGTGATGAGCAAATCGCCCTATGGCCCAAAAATGGAATTCAGCACAAAAAACTGGGGTGTTGTGGTAAACACCAACTTGGCTGCAGGAATTCTCCTGTCCACCTCTCTGCTGGGCCTGGCTACCTATATTGGTGCCTTCTGGGACCAAAGAGGTGCACTCAGTCTTTTTAAGAGAAGCTTCATCACGTCCTTCTCGTGTGACCATGGGAACCTCAAAGGTGTTCAGAACACCCATGTCTCTCTTTTTGCTCTGATTTTCATCGATGTTCTAAATGTCATCGGAGCAATGACCTTAGGAAGTCACCTGGTTGCAGCTACCTGTCCTGGAAACACATGTTTGTACACCGAAAACCTGTGGATGTTTTCAAGACGGTATTTAGTGATGATACATCTCCTGACTGCCCTCATTTCAATCCTTTACCTCTGCCACCCACACCTGGGTTCCAAACTACGTTGTGTTTTCTCTGTGGTGTCTTTATTGATTTGTGTTTTATACTATAGTTCTATGCTCTACACCATTGAAGTACTATACATGCAAGAAGTTCTCACCTGCGGACTGGCTTTGGCTATAACTGCAAAATCTAAACTCACAGGGAGGAAAAAAGACAAGCTACGAATTGTAACTGTTGCATTGTGCACCTTCTTAGTTGTCTACCTTCCGGTTTTTGTTCTTGATTACCTGATCTATAGTCGGACCATCTCTGGGCTGCCAATAGAAGACTATTTTGTAATTTATGTAAATGTGTATTATTTCACAAACTTTCAAGTCTTTCTCGATGGACTCTTGTGCTATTCAATTTTGAAGATGTCTGCAGCAGAAGAAGAACAACAACCACAACAATGGGAGCTACAAGAACAAGGGCTGCAGCAACTGCCACAACAATCACAGCAACAATTACCACAACCACCACGACCATGGCAGCAACAACCACCACTACAACAATCGCAGCAACAATCACCACAACCACCACAACCATGGCAGCAACAACCACCACCACAGCAATGGCAGCAGCAGCAACAACAGGGCTTAATTTATCCAAGGGTTCATGTTAATACAAATGCAATTACTGCATATAACAGGCAAAACTGGAATTAAGTCTCTGTGCTATGAAGTTTGACTCGATCATATCTCTGAAATCAGCTACATGTAGTATTTTTTTCCCAAGTATTTGCAACTGTGGACACTAAAATCACTTAAAAAAATGACTAGATGGGTGAGGGCCTAGTTAAAGGTTGATAGCACTATTATTCAGATGGCTGTACTTTATGTTCTATTAATTTAATTTAAAATTGGATGAAAGGAATTTTAAATCAGAGATTAAGATGATTATTGTATCTCTACTGTGATTTTAAAGCCAATGTATAACACAGAAGAATAAGTACACGCAGAATGCACTATAAATGTGATTATGTGACAAATTACAGCAACTACACAAATACTGTAATAAAAAAATATCCTTTTTAATTAAAGTTGTTTCTTTTTTTTTTTTACACTGTTATGCCTGGTTTTGACAGATCAACTTCTCAAAAAAACAAAAACAAACAAACAACAAAAGTAAACCCCAACCACACATAACAACAGCTTATACAACAATGTGGGGGAGAAAGGGAGCGCTAGGTTGTGCCAAAGAGACAAAACCAGAACCTAGCTGAGCTTTACTCTAAGAGGGAAACAGCAAAGAAAGACGATCCTAATCCTCATCTCACAAAATAAGCTCAAAACATTACATGGGTGGCACCAACCTACTACCTAGTGTTTTTTAACAGAAAACATGTGTGAAAATGTACAGGTTCCCCCAGAGTTACCCAGCCCTCTTACTACCACCACAAACCTCTCACAAACAAATTGAATGCTGCAGGGCAGCTCAACACATGTGCCAAACGATCCTTAGCGAGTGGACGAGAAAGCCGCCTCTAACCACAGGCGAGTTTCCTTTTATGAGCCTCTCCTTATTCCTGGTTGGTCCATTCAAAGCCTCCTTCCTCCAGTTAGCTTTAGATTCACAAATGGGCAACAGGCTGCAGTCTTCGTACCCAGGGAAATGGCAAGTAAAATGAGAGGGAAGAAAACAGACAGCCTGGAGACACATTACAAACACATTTTCTCTTTTTTGTAAAACATCATCCAAATCTCCACAACAGATTTTAATGTGTAAAAACTAATACAAATTATGAATCTGTGCACTTAAGTTACATGTTACAAACACAGTTTCAAAACATATAAGCTTCAGCTGTGAATGGTACAGTAAGCCATGTTTACAATGACAGTTAACTGTTTTTGAAAAGTCTTCCTGAATCCATGAAATGATTTCCATGATAGAATTTTTCTTGTTTTTAATCCAGTGCCGCCTGAGGGCCCAAAGATCCTACGCATCCAATACTGGGTTTTAGCCTTGTCCATTGCGCACAGAGATTTCTCTGAATCCTTTCCAATCCAATCCTAATACCACACACACACACACACACACACACACACACACACACACACACACACACACAAATACCCAAGCTTTCAGGTTGAAAAAGAAAGACCAAAATATGTTTTAAGTTGTACTTTTTACCTCATTCCACAGTTTCTATGGCAGAGAAAGGTTGACCCCTTGTTATTATGTTCGGTCTCTAGAATATGGAGGAGCTGGTCAGCAGACCAGTGACATTGAAGCAACATACTGCATAAAGCGCATTGATGCCCTTTGTGATCTGGACAGGTGTTCAACCCATTAAGGGATTTAAAAACAATAATATCTTGACTAAAACACATAGGAAGCCAAGGAATGTCTTCAGTTTTGTTCTTAATAAAAATAAAAGTTCTAAAAAATTACTATCCAGGTTTTGATGTTACTAAAACATTCGAATAAAGCTTTTAATGTTTTATAAAATGTTTAGTATAAATTATAAACATCATTATATTTTCTGTTACTGGAGGGGGGTTGCTTCACATGGAATTATATCTATGAAAACACCTCAGTCTATGCACTAAAGATGTCCAATAATCTTTTTCATGACTTTTTTCTTAACAGCAAAAATCCTTTTTATTTTGAATTACGTGGCATGTTTTGACAAAAACATATTGTGAATACTTTTGCAGCAGTCTGTTTCACATGCTGTAAATGGTTTATAACCAATAGAAGAACACACCCCGATAAGACATGTGCTTGACTAATTGTTTTTATGACATAATTACATCCATATATATGCAGCTCAGTGTGGCAGTGTTTGTCAGTTGGTGAATTTTACCCCAGAGACAGGAGATCACTTCGTAAATAAAGTAAGATTAAATTATGTCTTTTTACTCTCAAATTCTCATGTTGTATATGTAAAAATTAAAAGACTAAATGATTTTTACATGATTTTTACATGTTCTCTGATTCTCTGACAGAACAAAATGTTTTAAATGTTTTTTGTTGTTGTTGTTTTTCCTGTTTGTTGAGCAGAGGGTATATATTTCTTCCTGTTGATTATTGTAGAAAAGTGTCAATTCCAGCCTTTAATTTTCAAATGTCTGCCTTCACAATGAGAGCTTATGTCAGGGCTCCGTGTGCATGCGGATGGAGAGGAGGATCCAAATGCGAGACTCCGAGACTGAATTGAAACTGAGAACCTTAGCTTTATTGCTGGTGATAAACGAAAACATGAACTGAGCAATGACACTGCGAACTGAACACACAGGCATAATTCTGAGGGTACGACATGACACTGAGCACAGGAAAACACAGGGCTAATATACACAGGATGGTAATCAGGGAATGGGCAACAGGAGGGAGACACAGCTGGGAGAAACTGGACTAACGAGACAGGGGGAGCAAAGCTGCACACACTAACATAAGACGTAGACTTTCACAATAAAACAGGAAATAAGACACAAAAATGCAGACTAAGAAACACGGACTTAACATGGGCAGAACTAAAAATAAACCAGAATAAGCTGGAACATAGAACATCATCATCATCATCATCATCACAAGCACTAAGAGAATAAGAAAACAATCCAACACACCAAAGTAACTTGAAATGCAGATTCATCATAAAACCCCAAAAAAGCACCAGAGAAGCATAAAGAACAATCCATCATTCAAAAATAAATCAAAACATAACATCTCAAAATACTGGGTCAAACTGACCCAGAACCGTGACAGCTTAAGAGAAGCAAGAAAGACTTCAGTCAGTTAGCACATTTTAAGCCCCTGTGCCCTTTATGTGAACAGGCAGCAACATGTTTCTCATTACACTATAAATTTTACAACAATTATACATGAAAATATATAATGTATAGTAATGTAATTTGCAGGGCAAAATACTAATACAGATATTGGTCTTCTCTCTCTTCCAGCAGGTTCACAAAGCTGGTTAAGATCACCACGTCATGGAGAACATCACAGATGTGATCAGCAAATCGCCCTATGGCCCAAAATTGGCAATTGGCACAAAAAATTGGGGTGTTGTGGTAAACACTAACTTGGCTGCAGGAATTCTCCTGTCCACCTCTCTGCTGGGCCTGGTTACCTACATCGGTGCCTTCTGGTTCCAACGAGGTGCCCTAAGCCTCCTTAAAAATAGCTTCATCATGTCCTTTTCATGTGAGCACATGAACCTCAGAGGTGCTCAGAACACCCACATCTCTCTTTTCGTTCTGCTTTTCATCGATGTTCTAAATGTCATCGGAGCAATGACCTTCGGAAGTCACCTGGCTGCAGCTACCTGTTCTGGAAACCCATGTGTGTACACCGAATACCTGTGGATGTTTTCAAGACGGTATTTAGTGATGATACATCTCCTGACTGCCCTCATATCACTCCTATACCTGTATCGCCCACACCTGGGAGCCACACTACGCTGTGTTTTCTCTGTGGTTTCTTTACTGATTTGTGTTTTACACTACAGTTCTGTGCTCTACACCATTGAGGCAGATTACCTACTAGAAATCCTCATTTGTGGATTGGCTGTGGCCATTGTTTCAACAGCTATTTTAAGCTTTGCTGCCACAAACATAGTAAAGATAGGCATCACAGTTATCTCAATGGTCACGTTCTTTGCTGTCTACTTCCCCAGTTTGGTTCTTAGGTACCTAGCATACAGCAGGCCCACCTCTGGGCAGCCAGGAGCTGACTATAATACAATTTTTGTAAATGTTTATTATTTCACAAATTTTAACGTCTTTCTCGATGGACTCCTGTGTTGCTTAATCCTGAAATTTTCTGATGGAGAAAAAGAAGATGAACTACAGCAACTGGAACTACAACCACCATGGCGGCAGCAGCAGCCACAGCCACTTCAACATGGTTTAGACTATCCAAGGGTTCATGTTAATACAAATGCAGTTAACCCTTATAACAGGCAAAGCTGGAATTAAGTCTCTGCATCATGAAGGTTGACGTGATTTATCATCAATAATAAGCATGACCTGATCACAGTTCTGACCTTTGATATTTGTCTTTCAGTCGTTTAGAACTGTGGACATTTTTTTTAAAAATGATTTGATTTTGATGAATGAAAATGGGATTTGCTACAGGTTGATTTGTAACAGTTTTTAGTAGATGGTTGTACTTCCTAAAACTGCATGTAATTAGGATGAAATCAAAGATGAAGATCAGCATCACATTGTCACTGTGATATAAATCATAACCAGTATAAAACATTGAGTATAAAAAGAGCAAGAAGAAATATGTAAACATCTCTATATTCACATAGTGGTCTATAAATTAAATGGATTTTGTGAGAAATATCAGTGATTATGTACACATTGTAATATAAATAATATTGTAAATAATATCACATGAAACTATTTAATGACAATTTTTAAACTTTTTTTCATTTCACTTCATTTTAAATTATATTTTAAAACTATTATACAAATCTCCGCAACAGATTTTAACTCAACTTTAATAAATAATATTCTTTTCTGCCCTGATTGATTTTAGACCGTTTTTGATTATCCACACAAAGCTGACACCTCAAGCATTTGACTCCTTCATAGAGAATAGTAAATCACGAGTTCGGTAGCATTACAGTTACATAGAAATACTTTTATCTGACACGTGCTCTTGTCCTTGGATGTTTAACCATTTTCCCGTTTATTTCACCCTGGAAGTGAGAAAAAAACGTACGAATAAGCCTCTGTAGCCAGAGTGAACAAGCCAAAGCTCTTTCAACTGGTTCATCTAAACTTTGCAATTTTACCCTTTACCCTTTACAATAACTTATTGCTTTTAAATATCTTATGTTTTATTTAGTATTTATTAAGTAAACAATAACCAAAACTACTTTTGTCAGAAGCTTTTTCAGTATCATTTCTGCTTCCTTCAGCACAGGCTGTAAACAGTTTTGAGAACATCTCAGGAGATAGCTTGAGATAGCTTGTCATGCAGTTTACAGCAATGGTCTGGAAGCTTTTTACTGCATTCTGGGACAAGGACACATGCAGGCAGCACCTGGGGATCATTTACTACTCACGTAACATCATTAGAAATTTGACAAGTGCTTAATCTTTATTGTATGATATGATTGTGATTGTATACAGAGTCATTTATGATATACAACAAGACAAGATCGCATTAAACTATAGTTATCTTTAGACTTTAGACCGTAGCTTTGTGAGAACAAGCAGCCCTTTCACCTTAATGCTAGCACTAACAATTCTGCTGTGGTGTAAATTTGCTCTTGGTTTGCAGGTGTATTGTTTACTGTGCTCACTTGCTAAATTTAGTGTCCAGGAGTGAGAACTGCAAAAAGACACTTGATTTAAATGCCTGTTTGGGACATTTTATGTTTGTGGATGCTATAGAAGGGATGCAATTTATAGAACAATATTGTAATCATTAAACTTATACAGTACTCTTGTTTCACAGGTCAATTATGCATTCAAGATGAAGAAAACTTTTGGTCATGATAAATCTTGGACTTTATAAGAGATGTTCCTTTTACTTCCAGAATATTCTACCATTCATTAATAGTGAAGTGCAGATATTAACAGGCCTCTCTGAAAATGAGTGAAGTTCTAGCGTGTCCTTCTGTGCTGACAGAATAATGGAAGAAAATGGAAGAAGATAAACACTGGCCACGCTTTTGTGTGTACAGTGGTCCCTCCTTTATCGCGGGAGTTATGTTCTAAAAATAACCCGCGATAGGTGAAGCAAGTAGCCAGCTTTATTTTTTACAATTATTATAAATGTTTTAAGACTGTAAAACCACTCACTACACACTTTATACACTTTTCTCAGACAAGCATGAACATTTTCACACTTTTCTCTCTTGTTTAAACTCTCTCAAAGTCCAAACCTTCCTAGAAAAATAAGTCCAGTATTATAGAATGAAACCAAAGACCAAACCCTGTTTTCAGATCCAGAACATGGGAGTAGAGCAGCTGCGAGAGAATTCGACATTAATAAATCAATCGTATGACAGTAGAGAAAGCAAGAAGAATGACTTGAGTAACGTTTGACTTCTCTGACTGTTTTGTTTCCGTGAGCTTTATGGTCCGAAGAACACGGTAACTTCTACCTTCCTTTAGCATGTCCAGAAGTCCAACTTTTTGTGCGATAGTTAGCATCTTCCTCTGCCTTTTGGGTGCTACCGCAGGTGTCTTTAATGGTGCAAACAAAACGTTTTGTCGACATTGTTGTGTTTGTTGGGGAGAAAACTTACAAGTGCAGCACTTCAGAGTCACACAGCCAGCGATCTAAGATTTATGTAAATTTGACAAGCTGAACACATTCTGTACTGTACAGGAGACACAGCAAGGAGGAGATTGATTGATGGTCTACAGCCAGTCAGGATGCAGAACACAATGCGCTGTAAAAAAGAAAACATGAAAATTTGCATTTAAAAAACCTGCGAAACAGCAAGGCCGCAAAAGGTGATCTGCGTTATAATGAGGGACCACTCAAAAAGGGTACGAATGGGCTATGCATAAATGTGTGGTGCACGTAGGCATTTATACATGTATGACTGACAAGGGAGTGTTTTGGGTGTGACCCAGCTCTAAAACTTCAGATAACTTATCTCCAGGTGACTTGTCATGCACAGCCAATCAAGTTCCCTATAAATAAATAAATACATAAATAAATAAATAGATTTGTCTTTTTTTGCAAACATTTTTGTTATATATGTGAACTCTGTTTCACTTGGCCAGAATGAAATTACAAGAGAAAGAAAAAGACTGATTTAAATAATTAATAATTTAAATAATTAAAAGTGTTTTTGTTTCCTTCAAAGCACGAGACAGGACAATCATGGGATAAGTTTCACTACTTAAGAAATCAGCTATGGTTACACATCTTTGTTTCTATTTCTTTATGCATACAGCACAACAAACCTTGAATGAAAACTAATACTACCTCAGAGCAATAACCACAATCACTAGCCATATAAATTGAAGTATGTGCTTAATGGAAGGACACACTTTTGGCTGGACTTTGCTGCTCAAATGGCTATTGTCATGTTGTTGTCCTTGAATTTAATGTCATTCTGATTAACCCTCTCAGGCTCAAATTAAACTTTTTGTTGCTAATGCACAACCAAGTCCTGCAGTGGTACTTCTGAATAAAAAAAACTCATAAAATATGTATGTGGGGTAATCAGGTTGTTAGTTTTTAACTGTTGCAAATCAGCAACACCTGCCTCGAGAGGGTTAATATAACTTCTTCAGTTTTACTTTTACTCTTTTTGCATACAATGTATGAATAAATTAAAGTAATATACACATTTATTTAATGAACATTAAATGAATCTGCTCTTTTTTATGTATCAAGAAAACAGGGATACGCAGTGGTAGGGGAGGTACATGTGACAAGCTGCTTGCCTGGCCTTTTCAAAACAAGCACACGGTTTTGAATAGACCTGCCACAGAAAGCACGCCGTAAGCAAATGTCCTGATTGTGCAGTGCTGTGGTGAGCTGCAAACCAAATATACAGAAATGTCCCTTTTACTAACCCATATACAAGTCCAACCCATGTGAAATGGTTTGCAAATTGCATAAACACAGAAAAAATATTGAATGTTTAAAATGAGAAAAAACCACCAGTCAAAATTTTTTTTGAATTTGATGGGGAAGGGTGTGAAATATCGGCAGACCAGTTCAGCACAATACTATGAAGCCATGCTGCTGTACTAGATCCTTATTTGTTGAAATATACAATGTTTTTCCTGAGAGAAGTCATCTGAATGGAAGCATAGGTTGCTCTAAAACCTGTATATACCTATCAGCATTGGTGCTGCCTTTCCAGATATGCAAAGTGGAAATCATAGGCACTAATGTACCATTACAGATACAGACTTTAAGTCTTGGGAGCCGCCTCCCTTGCACTCAGCACTATATGGCATTTTTATATTGCACTGAACTAACTGACTAAGAGGTTCTGCAATATTTATTTTTCAGTTTCCAAGATACAAGAGCCGACCGGACTCATTTTCCCTTTCATTTATTCCTCCAATTTGCATGACAGCTACTGAATGTGTATGATTTCTTTTTGTTCCCATACAAACAATGAAATCTGGAATGAGAGCCAATATTACATCAGTGCAATAACTACTGCCAATCATTTCAAACAGCCAATAAACTTTCATTAATAATTGATATACCTTTATTAGTCCCACAAGGGGAAATTTCATAAGGCTGCCGACCTATTGCACGCAATGGTGGCGCCATCTTACCCTCCGACCATACATACGTTACACAAAACATCACATGGGGAAGACAGGTCAGAGAGGTATAACAATGGAAAATGCACCACATGAGGAAAGATAAGGAGAAAAAAATAACTCCCCCCAGACTGAGCTCCAACAGGGAGATCAGTTTGAGAACAGAAAAAAACATCTCTGCACAAAGCACATGAAAAAACTCTTAATACACCAAAGAAACACATGACAAGCAACAGGGGTGGGTAAAGGGTGAGAGACAGCCGATTTAGACAGTACATCCGGGCCTGTGTGCGCTGGTCTCCTTGATCCACCATCAGCATCGGAAGGGAATAAGCGTCGAAGGTGTTTGGAAAGGGAGGGGGGATGAGTGTGTGCATATCAGTGTATATGTATGTGTGTGTGTGTCCATAGTTCAGCTGAGACAGTGTCCTTCGCCCTGCTAGGCTAAGTAAACAGTCTTCCAGCCAACCCAGGTGGCCTTGCATGGAATGGGAAGGAACAGACTAAACACAGTCGTTATCAGGGTGTTTTTGTTTGGCTCCAGCCTTGAGACCGCAGCTGGCGCCGAAAGCGTATCCGCATGAAGTGATGGTGCTTTTTACTTTAGTGCGAACAGCTCATATGAATTTCAAAGCAGTTCTATAGTCCAACACTGGTCTCTCAATCTCCTGTTGGAGAGCCGCGAGCTTCGCCATACTTGCGTTCTGTGATGTTGTCATTTCTTGTGCTCAAGGAGCCGATTCTGAGAACTCACGGCAGTGTGCCTCCCCGAGATGTCATCCAATTTGCACCCAGAGATGTTATTCCGAGCGAGCCCTTCCGAGATGTATCCAGTCTGCAGTCAGAGATCTTATTCTGAGTATTCACAGCAGCCGTAGCCTTTCCAAGATGTTATCCGTGCTGCACTCAATGAGCCCATTTTGAGAAACTCACGCCTCTCCCATCAATAAAAGCAAACCATTACAACAACTAAAACATCTTTGACCTTTGTTTCTGTGTGGCTCTCTTCCCTTTAGCTTCTCTTAGTGCTCTGTGAGTGTAACACTAAAAAGCCATAATCTGTGCCAGAAGGAATGATAAATGTAATATATTTATTGTTGCTCTACTTCTTTCTTGTCAAATATACAGTACATATGGTGGTCAGGACGATATAAAAAAAATTTCTTAATGAAAATTGCAAACAAACAAGAAGCTGACCTGGTGCGGATTCGTTTTTAAACAAACAAAGTTTTGAATGATCCTGCAATGCTAAGAAAACTTAACCTAGACTAAGCAAATGCCTTGACCATAGATCATTCAAATTGCGGTGAGTTGCAAACCAAATATATCTGAATATCTGAGACGTCTCTTTTACTCACACATGCAGACGTACATGTGTTTTCAAGCGTGACAAAGTGCCCTGCTAACATTCATCTCTAGGAATTTGCTCACTTTGCCACGGTTCATAGACGTGATGTTTTGGCTCAGTGCACAATCAAAAAACACAACTCCAAGCTATGGACTATTTATTATAAAAAGTTAATGGAGAAGGGGAGAAGGAGATACACTGGTACAATTTTGTCATAGTGAGGAAACAAAGCCAAGAGGTAAGACTACACTCATAGAAATACATTATACATTATGTATTTATAAATGGAGATTTTTAAAAAAACAAACAAAAACATTTTATTCAGGGCGTTGAATTGCAGATCATGGAGGGAAGATTAATGAAACTGCTCATCTTTGGTTTGTACTCTTTTCTTATATTTCTAGTTGAGAAATAGTACATATATACAGTATATATGTTTTGGTTTGCTTATGTTTTATTGTAGGTTCTACCTTACAATATAAAGTGCCCTTAGGTGACTGATCTTGTGATTTGGTGCTTTATAAATAAAACTGAACTGAATTGTTTGGGATGAATTTTGATTTCTTTTGTTTTTACAGGAGTTTTTCTTTTTTCTTTCTTCAATGTGCAGATAACACAGCTGACAGGTAAGAAAATATGAATTTATATCTCTCTAGTATAACTGACTGTCCGAAATAAGAACATGGTGATAGCAGCAGGGGTGTACTGCAATAACTAATAATAACAATAGTAATGATGACAGCAACTAAATAACTCAACACGAAATCATCCATGTGCCTAAAAGATGTCTTTAATGGAAATTACTGTGACCATTTTTCATGTTTTATCATACAACCTATTTTTTTTTATATAAATATAGTTTTATACTTATATTTTTTTCTAATTTCTTTCTAATTTTCTCCTTAAATCTGTCATCCTGTTTTTCAGACTCTTCATGGCCAAACTTCTTTAATATAGCTACAACTACAACAGATACTACTATTGCTACTCCTATTGCTACAACTAAAACTACAACAGATACCACCATTGCTACTCCTATTGCTACAACTACAATAGATACCACCATTGCCACTCCTGTTGCTACAATTACAACAGATACTACCATAGCTACTCCTGTTGCTACAACTACAACAGATACCACCATTGCTACTCCTATTGCTACAACTACAACAGATACTACCATTGCTACTCCTCTTATTACAACTCCAACAGATACTACCATTGCTACTCCTATTGCTACAACTACAACTACAACAGATACCACCATTGCTACTCCTATTGCTACAACTACAACAGATACTACCATTGCTACTCCTGTTGCTCCAACTACAACAGATACCACCATAGCTACTCCTGTTGCTACAACTACAACAGATACTACTATTGCTACTCCTATTGCTACAACTACAACTACAATAGATACTACCATTGCCACTCCTGTTGCTACAACTACAACAGATACTACCATAGCCACTCCTGTTGCTACAACTACAACAGATACCACCATTGCTACTCCTATTGCTACAACTACAACAGATACTACCATTGCTACTCCTCTTATTACAACTCCAACAGATACTACCATTGCTACTCCTGTTGCTACAACTACAACTCCAACAGATACTACCATTGCTACTCCTGTTGCTACAACTACAACTCCAACAGATACTACCATTGCTACTCCTGTTGCTACAACTCCAACAGATACTACCATTGCTACTCCTGTTGCTACGACTACAACTCCAACAGATACCACCATTGCTACTCCTATTGCTACAACTACAATAGATACTACCATTGCCACTCCTGTTGCTACAATTACAACAGATACTACCATAGCTACTCCTGTTGCTACAACTACAACAGATACTACCATTGCTACTCCTATTGCTACAACTACAACAGATACTACCATTGCTACTCCTCTTATTACAACTCCTACAGATACTACCATTGCTACTCCTATTGCTACAACTACAACTCCAACAGATACCACCATTGCTACTCCTATTGCTACAACTACAACAGATACTACCATTGCTACTCCTGTTGCTCCAACTACAACAGATACTACCATAGCTACTCCTGTTGCTACAACTCCAACAGATACTACCATTGCTACTCCTGTTGCTACAACTACAACTACAACAGATACCACCATTGCTACTCCTATTGCTACAACTACAACAGATACTACTATTGCTACTCCTATTGCTACAACTACAACTACAATAGATACTACCATTGCCACTCCTGTTGCTACAACTACAACAGATACTACCATAGCTACTCCTGTTGCTACAACTACAACAGATACCACCATTGCTACTCCTATTGCTACAACTACAACAGATACTACCATTGCTACTCCTCTTATTACAACTCCAACAGATACTACCATTGCTACTCCTATTGCTACAACTACAACTCCAACAGATACCACCATTGCTACTCCTATTGCTACAACTACAACAGATACTACCATTGCTACTCCTCTTATTACAACTCCAACAGATACTACCATTGCTATTCCTATTGCTACAACTACAACTCCAACAGATACCACCATTGCTACTCCTATTGCTACAACTACAACTACAACAGATACCACCATTGCTACTCCTATTGCTACAACTACAATTCCAACAGATACCACCATTGCTACTCCTATTGCTACAACTACAACAGATACCACCATTGCTACTCCTGTTGCTACAACTCCAACAGATACTACCATTGCTACTCCTGTTGCTACAACTAGAACTACAACAGATACCACCATTGCTACTCCTACTGCTACAACTACAATTCCAACAGATACCACCATTGCTACTCCTATTGCTACAACTACAACAGATACTACCATTGCTACTCCTGTTGCTCCAACTACAACTCCAACAGATACCACCATTGTTACTCCTGTTGCTACAACTACAACAGACACCACCATTGCTACTCCTATTGCTACAACTACAACTCCAACAGATACCACCATTGCTACTCCTGTTGCTACAACTCAAACAGATACCACCATTGCTACTCCTGTTACTACTACGACAACAGATACTACCATTGCTACTCCTATTGCTACAACTACAACTCCAACAGATACCACCATTGCTACTCCTATTGCTACAACTACAATTCCAACAGATACCACCATTGCTACTCCTATTGCTACAACTACAATTCCAACAGATACCACCATTGCTACTCCTGTTGCTACAACAGATACTACAATTGCTACTCCTATTGCTACAACTACAACTCCAACAGATACCACCATTGCTACTCCTGTTGCTACAACTCAAACAGATACTACCATTGCTACTCCTGTTACTACTACTACAACAGATACCACCATTGCTACTCCTATTGCTACAACTACAACAGATACTACCATTGCTACTCCTATTGCTACAACTACAACTACAACAGATACTACCATTGCTACTCCTATTGCTACAACTACAACAGATACTACCATTGCTACTCCTCTTATTACAACTCCTACAGATACTACCATTGCTACTCCTATTGCTACAACTACAACAGATACCACCATTGCTACTCCTGTTGCTACAACTCCAACGGATACTACCATTGCTACTCCTGTTGCTCCAACTACAACTCCAACAGATACCACCATTGTTACTCCTGTTGCTACAACTAGAACTACAACAGATACCACCATTGCTACTCCTACTGCTACAACTACAATTCCAACAGATACCACCATTGCTACTCCTATTGCTACAACTACAACAGATACTACCATTGCTACTCCTGTTGCTCCAACTACAACTCCAACAGATACCACCATTGTTACTCCTGTTGCTACAACTACAACAGATACCACCATTGCTACTCCTATTGCTACAACTACAACTCCAACAGATACCACCATTGCTACTCCTGTTGCTACAACTCAAACAGATACCACCATTGCTACTCCTGTTACTACTACGACAACAGATACTACCATTGCTACTCCTATTGCTACAACTACAACTCCAACAGATACCACCATTGCTACTCCTATTGCTACAACTACAATTCCAACAGATACCACCATTGCTACTCCTATTGCTACAACTACAACAGATACTACCATTGCTACTCCTGTTGCTACAACTACAACAGATACTACCATTGCTACTCCTGTTGCTCCAAATACAACTCCAACAGATACCACCATTGTTACTCCTGTTGCTACAACTACAACTACAACACATACCACCATTGCTACTCCTATTGCTACAACTACAATTCCAACAGATACCACCATTGCTACTCCTGTTGCTACAACTACAACAGATACTACAATTGCTACTCCTATTGCTACAACTACAACTCCAACAGATACCACCATTGCTACTCCTGTTGCTACAACTCAAACAGATACTACCATTGCTACTCCTGTTACTACTACTATAATAGATACCACCATTGCTACTCCTATTGCTACAACTACAACAGATACTACCATTGCTACTCCTCTTATTACAACTCCAACAGATACTACCATTGCTACTCCTATTGCTACAACTACAACTCCAACAGATACCACCATTGCTACTCCTATTGCTACAACTACAACTACAACAGATACCACCATTGCTACTCCTATTGCTACAACTACAATTCCAACAGATACCACCATTGCTACTCCTATTGCTACAACTACAACAGATACTACCATTGCTACTCCTGTTGCTACAACTCCAACAGATACTACCATTGCTACTCCTGTTGCTCCAACTACAACTCCAACAGATACCACCATTGTTACTCCTGTTGCTACAACTACAACTACAACAGATACCACCATTGCTACTCCTATTGCTACAACTACAACAGATACTACCATTGCTACTCCTGTTGCTCCAACTACAACTCCAACAGATACCACCATTGTTACTCCTGTTGCTACAACTACAACAGATACTACCATTGCGACTCCTATTGCTACAACTACAACTCCAACAGATACCACCATTGCTACTCCTGTTGCTACAACTCAAACAGATACTACCATTGCTACTCCTGTTACTACTACTACAACAGATACTACCATTGCTACTCCTATTGCTACAACTACAACTCCAACAGATACCACCATTGCTACTCCTATATCTACAACTACAGCTCCAACAGATACCACCATTGCTACTCCTGTTGCTACAACTCCAACAGATACCACCATTGCTACTCCTGTTGCTACAACTACAACAGATACTACCATTGCTACTCCTGTTGCTACAACTACAACAGATACTACCATTGCTACTCCTATTGCTACAACTACAACTATAACAGATAATACCATTGCTACTCCTCTTACTACAACTCCACCAACTGACATCAGACTTCCTATGAAAGGTACAATCTGTTGTAATTTACATAGCTTGATACAATGAAAGAAATTAGAACAGAGTAGCCTTTATCGTCATCACTTCCAGGGGCGGCAGAAGGCAGCCAATGATTTTCTTGGGCAGTGTTAATACCCTCTGCGTAGCTTTCCTGTTCTCAGTTGTGGCGCCTGCTTCCCAAACACCTGGGCAGCAGGAGAGTACACTCTCCACTGAGGAGCGGTAGCAGGCCAGAAGCAGCTTCTGGTCTTATATAAGTCTTATTCTTATCAAGTCCATCAATACATTTCATTTCTGTTTGATACAAAACTAAAGAATTTTTTTTAAGATGAAAATAATTATTATTATTTCATTTGCCATTTCCAGATGTGCAGAAGAGGACTGTAGTGAGGCTGAGAATGAAAAGCAGTGCTGATCTGACAGATCCAAACATCAGGGATCAAGGGCTGCAGCAGGTACAGGAAACAGATGTGTTTGCTCTGCTTTTAAACACCTCTACTCCATTTTCTTATCAGCTCTCAGCAACTCAAGCAACAAATGACGCCATTTTCTTTTTTTATATGTTGTGTATTCAGCTGGAGGCCTCTCTTCAAAATCAGGTCTCTGGTGTTGTTAGACTGCGTTGGAGGGACATCAGCTGTTAAAAGCAACAAAAGGAAGGTACGGATCCTAAATAACATATTTACACCATGTCATAAGTGACCCATATATGGTTATGTTTTATTTTATCCATATGCTAAATAAAGAAGTTTTCTGTAAGTAGAAGAAGCAAAATTTCATGGCTTGTTTTATGTTTTGATTAATTCAGCGTCTAATCTAAATTGAGCTACAGATCTGTTTAGAATTCACTAATGTCCTATCTGATATTAACAAGTGGTGGATAATCCTTGAGGCCAGGATGAGGGACTTTTTTAGGTTTTACATCACCTGTTTTCAGAGAAAAAACATAAATAATTTCATAATATCAGGTTCACCAATCTTGTTTTCCAGCGGCAGATACGTGTGTGGAGGACAGCGATTTACTCTAAAAGAGGACTGCAGAGAAGATCTGACATCAGGAGCAGGAAAGCTATGATGATGTTTGCAAACCTTTAGCTTGCATTCTTAATTATTTTGAGTGGATTTAGATACAAATGTTTAATTACTACAGTGGCTATATTTTATGTTTTACTTTGATTGATTTGCTGTTTCTCTAAACTGTTAATGCAATACTATAACCAGAAATGAAAAGTTGTTTTGGAAGATTTTAGTGTTGATATTTATGTTTATGAAAGTTATATGTCACTTCATTTGACTTTCCCAGACTTTCCCACAGGAACCAGTCACCACACCAGCACAACAAACCTGCAGTTCAGTGATATGAGATGCAGATGAGTTGTGACTTAAAAGACTTGTGCAAGAACCATAGACTGAATTTAAATAAGAACATTGCATCAGCATGAATATAAATGAAAAGCAAAGCAAATGACGTGTTTTACACCTGCATGCTTTCACATGTCCAGAATTTCAAGGAAAAAGTACATTTCAAGGATGAAGTTTAAGGATCAAGTTGAGACATACTTCCTGTATGATGTATTACTTGTGGGCAACTTTACCCTTATACAACCTGGCCTTGAGGGGTGTATAGATGACTCAATAACCGAAAAAAACAAGCCCAAATCAGTAAGCTTTCACCACCTTCTTTGACAGTTAGATGTTAAGTTCAATGTCACTGGGATTTGAACTAATTCCTGATTTTTAGTAGCTGCACCTATGTCATGAATTTAAAAATACTCATTCTCAAGTTATCGTGTTTACATAATTTTCCGAAAACTTTGTGCTTGACTTTTACTTCAAGGTCACTAGGTTTCAAACTCGTCAGAAACGTTTCGTACATGCACCTATGATATCAGTTTGGAAATCGGATGCAGCATCATTTTCAAGTTATCATGTTCAGAAACCTGGGTGTCCACGCTACCAGCCACCCCATCCACCTGCATGGCCGCGTGACGACAAAACCCCGTCAGCCTTTTACAGCTGAGGGGTAAAAACCTTTCACAAGAAAGAAAAATGGATGCAAAAATTTCATTCTGCATTTAAACTGATACACATTACAGATCCTGTTCTATGGGGTTATAATGAATTCAGTCTACAATAGAGGGGGATTCATTTGGGATTCATTTGTACATTTGTCAACTCGCTTCCACTTAACATTAAACTCATCACTGTACTTATTAATCTCATGGATTGTTGGCTTTTCTCACATCTGACTGAAACCTGAATTCTTCTCACAGTCTGTGATGCATGTGTTGATGATCCTAACAACAAAAATGAAGTAGAAAATATTATGGAGCCTGATCTGGGCTGTTGCATGATTTTGGCTAAGAAATAAATTAATATTGTGTCATACTGAAATATAATTAACTTGTAGGTTTTTGTGACAGTAATAATCGTTGTACAGAAGTGAAAAACAGACTATTAAAATTTTCTACACCAGCATTACATTCTTCACCACTAGATGGAGACAGTCACCAGTGTGTGTGAGTGCGTCTATGTGGTATGGATTGACATTTGACCTGGCACTGTACCTGGGCTCTGGGGACATTTCGACTTTTTGCTGTGTATTCATGTGTCCCCCTAAAACATGACTTGTAAATGCATTTTTAAGTGTCTAAATAATAATTTTTCTACTTCTTATGAGGTCACTATTTATCTTTTGACGTGTATTTGCTTAAACTGTAGTGTAAATTCATTTATTAAACTCTAATTAAAAGATTTTCTGATTTTCTTAAAAGTCCACCTATACCCCTCACCTGATTTTTGTGTATTCCAATGTATTGCACAGCGACGTTTCGAGTTAGAGTGGATGTGTGTAAGTACTGCAATTTAATACACATTTTCAATACACACGGCCGGAAGTCATTGTGATTGGTAGGCTATATATATAGGCGGTACCTACAGGAAACAGCGCCACGACTTCGCGCGTGCCCTTTAACAAGTATATGTCGACGGCAATACGAAGACGGATTAAAAACACAAAGGTAAGCCTTTTTTAATGTAAAATGCACCATGACTT
Source organism: Aulonocara sp. 'chitande type north' Nkhata Bay (assembly GCF_057382095.1). Taxonomy (NCBI): domain Eukaryota; kingdom Metazoa; phylum Chordata; class Actinopteri; order Cichliformes; family Cichlidae; genus Aulonocara; species Aulonocara sp. 'chitande type north' Nkhata Bay. The sequence goes on from NC_141346.1 coordinate 56,881, forward strand.
TAATACTAGTGATGGGCAGATGAAGCTTCATGAAGCACTGAAGCTTTTCATCCAATTGCTTCACCCCAGCGCAAAGCTTCTTGAAGCTTCATTTGCTCTAGTAGGACACCTACTGGATGTAAAAATATTAGTTGGCATGAATTTGAAGAGTGTGGCCTTTTGCACACAGCCTGTAAATGTCAACAACAAAAGGAGTGTGTAAAACATGTATATTGTAGTGATGCAGTATACTGTGTATATTTATACTGGCAGTATGGAAAATGATCATTTGGAAATGCTTAAAATGGAAATGATCATTTACTGTGAGGTGAGGTGTGGTTGGGGTGTTGACAGTAGTTGTGCTTTTGTAACGTTGAGGTATGGACAGCTACACACTGAGCCTCAGTCCTGCCTGTTCACATTTTATTCTGTAAAAACTAAATTTTCACTGCTTTTATGGCCTTTTTAGTGGGGAGAACATAGCTAGGATTTAATGATTTAACAAATCTTTTGAATCCTTTGTCCTATTGCACCATCAGTATTATGAAAATACATCTTCTGTAGAAATTTACATACCTTGTTGGGAGGAATAAAATCAAAATGTTCCCACACAGGGGAGGACATCCTCCTCTTCTTAGCTGGCTCCATTCTCTCCTGACTTTCTCTCTTCACTCTCATAAACCTCCAAACTCTCACTAACCGCAACTCTCCATCAAACACCCACATTTTGAATGAAGTCTGAGGGGTTTATATCGCTGTCATATCTCGCGGCAAAGTTCGAACCACTTCATGAACCAGTCACGTGGTACAGCCGGGCAGCGAGGCTTCGGACGTCATCATTTTCAGCTCCTCCCATAAATGAAGCAAGCCTCGATACGCGCATCGCGGAAACGCCCCCTCAATTACTCGACACAAGCTTCGAAGCCTCGATACAGAACGTCACATCACTATTTAATACTATATGAAATTATAGGTGCACAGGCCTATATTAAACTGGTTTAATTTATGCTTTATGGACTGTTAGTTAGTCTTTGAAGAAGTAAAATGGCCCCAGCGTTTGTCATTGAGTAAATAAAATACGGCTGACGACTAACCGCGTCAACGCGATAAAGCGGGCTAACTCGTGTTAGGATTTACTCGGTGTTAAAGCATTATTGTGGCTTAAACGTGTTAATGCCGACATCGCGACTAACGCGATTAACAATTAAACCAGCGCAGTCTGAGTCAAAATCCCTGATGTCGCTGTCAGCTAATTTCGGGCAGTTTGTCCAATGTCTGTCCATTCTGCTGACAGCCCTAAAATAAAAGCAAGGGGTATAAGTGTATTTAGTCGTGTATTTATTTATATGCCTGAAGAAAAAACTTCTTACAGTTTTGATGCCTAAGCTTTCTCAGTACTTGTATCACTCTCTGCAGTCGCCATTACAGAAATGTCACATGTCGCCATTTTGAGTACTAGGCCTTTAACATTTTAAAAGAAGGCATAAATTAGGACTATGAATAAGTCAGCTGTGTTTATGCTGTAAACTACACTACTGCTAGTTCTGCTACTACTGATGATGATGACAATAATCGTAATACTTTATATGCTTTGGTAATACAGCCAATCAAAACGTACAGGAGAACATGCGAAGGAGACGCATTCCTCCACGGGAGGATGCAGTCTGTCATGTTTCTGCTGGAAGGGACAAACTGGGACTTGATATCCACTACATAAATGCCTCCAAAGGTAAGTTGGTCTTTAGTTTGGATTAGATTTGGAGTTTGTCACTTTGTCTTTTGTCACTCACTTGGTATGCCTCTGCAATTCAGGTCGGGGCATTTTCACGACTGTTCCATTCCAAAAAGGAGACTTCCTTTTGGAATACAGAGGTAAACTCATAACAAAAGAAGAATGTGAGCGGAGACACAGAGTTTATCATGACAGCCTGAAGGTGTTCATGTTTGAATTCAAGTTTGATGGAAAACTCTGGTGGTGCGTATTATATCAGTGTAGTTTGATTAAGATTAAATTACACATTGCTTTTGATTTATGAAAAAAAAAGCTTCCTAACAAAAACTAGTTAAGCTAATACTTTTTTGCCTAACCCCACAGTGTGGATGCATCTCAAGAAGATGGGTCATTAGGCAGACTTGTCAATGACAACCACATCAGTCCAAGTGCTAAGATGAAAATATTAAATATCAATGGAAAGCCCCATCTATGCTTATTTGCAAGCAGAGACATAAGTCCAGGTGAAGAAATAGACTATAATTATGGTGACTCGGATTGGCCCTGGAGATGCAAGGTATTTCTACAATTGTACTTTTTGGAACTGATAAATTGCATACCGTAAGCTATTTTTACATTTGTACCTACTCAAATTGGCTTAACGTGACTTAGGGCATCTAGTTTTCCACTGAAATTGAGTATCACCTACTGTGCCTGGGGTCACTATAGCAATGCAGCCGAGCATCCAGTGATATAAATGCCACAGCAAGCATGGACGTCAAGGTGACAAAATGCCTGCTGCTCAGTCTATACTTTAGTGTTCAATTCAGGGATCACGCTGTAAATTTTGGTCGCCATTTCAAACATTTCAGAGTTTCAAAAATGATGGCTTGGATTTTCACGAAGGAGGCGCACTCATAACTTATCGAATGACAACATTGACCAGCCACCTGGTGGCATTCAGTCTGTCTATGTCAAATTTTCTGATCACTTTGGAACCTTGGTGCAGTAGTTACTGAAAAACTACATGGTACTATAACCTACTGGAAAAACAGGGGTAGGTACTAATGGAAGCGCTAACGGCTGCAGACAGGAAGATACTGCCAGCACCAGAAACGTGCTCGTCATCTCCGAGCATGAAGTAAGGAGAGCCTTCAAGAGAGTGAACACCAGGAAAGCAGCAGGACCAGACGGCATCCCAGGTCGTATCCTAAGAGACTGCGCATACCAGCTAGCTCCTGTGTTCACTGAGATATTCAACATCTCTTTATCTCAGTCGGTGATCCCCACATGCTTCAAAGAGTCCATCATTGTTCCTGTCCCGAAGAAACCCCACCCTGCTTCTCTCAATGACTATCGCCCTGTAGCCCTCACCTCAGTAGTGATGAAGTGCTTTGAACGCCTGGTCAGAGACTTCATCATTTCTTCACTACCAGACACACTGGACCCACTACAGTTCGCTTACCGTCCAAATCGTTCCACAGACGATGCCATCTCTCATCTCCTCCACACATCACTCACTCACTTGGACACTAGAAGGGGGAATTATGTTAAAATGCTCTTCATAGACTACAGCTCTGCATTTAACACCATAATTCCCTCCACACTCACCACCAAGCTGGAGCATCTGGGACTCAGCTCATCTATGTGTCTGTGGATCTCCAACTTCCTAACTGGCAGACCACAGGCAGTAAGGATGGGCGGACATGTCTCAGCCTCCACCACTCTCAGCACTGGAGCCCCCCAGGGGTGTGTTCTGAGCCCCCTGCTGTACTCTTTGTACACATATGACTGTGTGGCCACTACCAGCTCCACCACCATCATCAAGTTTGCTGACGACACCGTCGTGGTGGGCCTGATCTCTGATAACAACGAGACGGCCTACCTGAAGGAGATTAGGAATCTGGAGAACTGGTGCCAGAGGAACAACCTCCTTCTAAACGTCAGTAAGACAAAGGAGCTGATAGTGGACTTCAGCACTAAGCAGGAGAGGAACTACCAGACCCCCGTCATCAACGAGTGCCCAGTGGAGAGAGTGAACAGCTTCAAATACCTCGGAGTTCACATCACGCAGGACCTGTCATGGTCCTGTCACATCAACACCGTGGTGAAAAAGGCCCGTCAGCGTCTCTACCACCTCAGACGCTTGAGAGACTTCCAACTGCCCTCCAAGGTGCTCAGGAACTTTTACTCCTGCACCATAGAGAGCATCCTGACGGGAAACATCTTAACCTGGTTCGGGAACAGCACCATGCAGGACAGACGAGCTCTACAGAGGGTTGTGCGGTCAGCTGAGCGCACCATCCGCTCCGAGCTCCCTGACCTGCACTCAATCTACAGCAGGCGGTGCTGGACCAAGGCCAGGAAGATCGTGAAGGACCTCAGCCATCCCAACAACAGACTGTTCTCTCTGTTGAGGTCAGGAAAGCGATTCCGCTCCCTGAAGACCAACACAGAGAGACTGAGGAGGAGCTTCTTCCCGCAGGCGATACGGTCTCTCAATCACACCACCACACAGTACTGACCCACACATACAGTTCTTACACACACTGGACATTCTGGACATTGTTATCACTTCATTACTTAAATCACGCTGCTGTTATTGTGTATATGCTGCTGTTATTGTGTATATATTTATTTATATTTCTTCATACATTCTTATATAGTTCTATACTGTGTATTGTGTATTTTGTTGTACAGTTATTTTATTTTCAACTTTAATTTATATATTTTATCTTATTCTCCCAGTTAAATTTACCCTTCATTCTAATTTGTGTTGTACAGTTATTTCATTTTTAACCTTAATTTATATTTTATTCCTTCCTAATTAAATTTACCCTTTTTAATTTTTCATATTTATTTCCTATCTTATTCATAGCCTTTTCCTTTTTTGTTTTCTTTAGGTCACGAGCAGTTGTCCAAGCATTTCACTACAGATCGTACTGTGTATGACTGTACGTGACAAATAAAATTTGAATTTGAATTTGATTTGAATTTGAAATGGGCAATTGTGATGGCTGCCACATCAAAGCTCTCTAAAAGCACTAAAAAAATATCAGCAGGTATGCAGAAATAAAAAATGGCTTTCGGTTTCTAAATTTTAACAGTGATTGATGTTTAATGTGATTCTAGCCTCTTTAGTTAGATTCATTTTAAATTTTGTCCCTCGAAGATAAATGGGCCCTAGTGATAGTTCGTTGCTGCTACAGGTGATTCTTTTACTCCTTTAGCAATGGCTTAAAAAAGATTAAAGAAATCACACTGACTATTTTTCTCTTAATGTCAAGATACGTTGTGTGGCAGGCAGGGGAAGGACCCAAGATGCAGATTCACAGACACGGGGATAAACTCAAAAAACACAGCTTTATTGCTGGCCACGGGAAGCAATACAAAATAAACTAAAACTGGGAAAACTAAAGCATGAACTGTACAAGGAACCGAACCACGGGGAGAATTACACACAACATGAGGGAGAACGCGACGCCGAACAGAGGGAGACTCAGACAGAAATACACAGAGGGTTAACGAGGAAAGTGGGCACACACGGGGAACACAGGTGACACTGATAATCATAACGAGACAGGGCGGGGTGAACTGAACATGACATGTACAGGCACAGAGGTTCAGACAGGAGGAGAGAGAGCACGGGGAAAACAGACATAACGGGCTGGGGAAACATGAAACAACCACAAAGGGAGACGAGGGCTCATAAATACATAGAGGGCACACAGGGGGGAGAGAGAGCACGGGGAGAACTTAGACATAAAGGGCAGGGGAAACATGGAATAAAACATAAGGAGAGACGAGGGCTCACAGATACACAGAGGGGCACACAGGGGGTAAAAGCCATGAAGGGAAAACACTTAGGGAACAACACAACAGGGCAACTCAGAAAACATGGCCTAAATAAGGAACGAAATACAAAAATACAAGGAACTAAGAATACTGGGCCCACATGGCCCAGGACCATGACACTTAATCATAGGGCCTTAAATTCTCTATACATGACAGTGAATATTTTAAAGACATTAGCTTGAAACTTATCTTTCTCATACAGTTTATTTAATGTTTCAAAAGCCTCTTCAAAAATGCACTGTATTTTCATTTTCTATCTGTTACACACGAAGACTGAGACCAGCCAGATTCAGAAGACTGTGAGCTGCCTAAAGCCGCAACCAAACAGCTTTCCAAACAATGATCTGGACCTGAAACATCCAGAGCCTGAAAGGGTAAATATAATCCAGTGTACCACTTAATGAACTAATAATTTAATCTATCATCATTCTTTATGGATGCTGTGTGTGTGTGTGTGTGTGTGTGTGTGTGTGTGTGTGTGTGTGTGTGTGTGTGTGTTTGGCAGTCACCTGGGTGTGATGTGATTTACATGGACTGTGGCTTGTAGGTCCTTTTCCTTGTTTCAAAGTGCAAGTCTGGATAACATCTGAGTGTGTGTGTGTGTGTGTGTGTGTGTGTGTGTGTGTGTGTTAACCACCCAAATGTGACTTAGGAGGACCACACTGTTATTGGGGGACTCCGTCAAAGTTTGCTTCATGGTGACATCACTCTGGTTTTAGGAGGGGTCTTCTCATATTTTTTGACAGTTTGACCTACAGCGTGCAGAACTGACTGCATGTGCTTTGTTTCTATGTTGAAATGGTATTAGCAGTGTATGTGTAGTCATTAAAATATCCTTAAGTGTGAACAGTTTGGTTGTTTTTTTTTCAGCATTTGACATTACTGCAATGCTTTGACAAAAAACTACTTCACTTAAATAGAACTGCAAAGCTAAATTAAGTCTATCAAAATGTGTTTCAGTTTGTTTAGGGGTCTGGCACAAATCTTGCCTTGCAAAATTGGCAAATCAGAATTGTCACCAGTCAACACAGGTGTGTATCCCATTCATATTTGGCTTGGCTTTTTCAGTTTATATTTTACCTGTCTAAAGTATTGATCAATTAAAATAACTTTTATTCTTACATTCCAGAAAGAAGAAATTTCTGAATATTCAGGGGAGGATGGATTGCCACATTCAGTTCTAGATCAAATATCAAGCGATGATGATGGCAACCACAGCATATCAGAAGAAGAATATGTGCCAGATTCAGAGTCATATGATGAAGATTCAGATGAAGACATCTCATTATTGCCAAGCACATCAAAAGGTCTGCTATGCCAAGATGACATCTCCAAAGCGCACGAACAATCAGATTCAACGAATTTAATCCACAACTTGACAAAGGACAAGCCAGAAGATAAAAGTGAGCTTTGCGAAACTGAATCAGAAAAAATGACTTTAAGTAAAAGAAATTACTGCTATTTTTGTGGCAAACCACAAGCTAAAATTTCCCGCCACCTGAAAATGCACAAAATGGCTCCTGATGTTGTGCATGCATTTTCCCTGCCTAGAGACTCAAACGAGCGTAAAAGTCTGTTAGAGAAATTGAGAAATTTTAAGCATAATGCTGCAGTTTTGCATGGTGGAGTGGGACCACTGAAAGTGAAGAGAAGACCCAAGATTAAAGCAGTAGAGGGAAAGTTTGCTCATTGCTTTCATTGTCAAGGGATGTATGTTCGCAAGGATCTTTGGAGACATGTCCGCAGATGTCCTAACAAACCAAAAGATGACATGGATAAAGAACCTGGAAGAACCAAAGTACTCGGCCTGGCTTTAACTCTGGAGTCTCAGTGTTATCCGCAGGTGTCAAGTGGAGTCTGGAAGGTTCTTGCTGTTATGAAACAAGATGAGATTGCCTCAGCTGTGCGAAATGACTTTACTGTTATTCAGTTTGCCCAGTCCCTCTACAATAAACATGGACAAGACCCTACAAAGTATGATTATATACGACAGAAGCTTCGTGAAGCGGGACGTTTGTTGTTGTGTCTGCGTACAGAATTCTCAGTGCATAACATGGAAGAAGCTATTAAGCCTGCTAATTTCCAGAGAGTTGTGCAAGCAGTAAAGAAAGTTTCAGGTTTTGATGAAGAGACACTGTCATACAAAACTCCAAGCCTTGCGCTGAAACTGGGACATACACTGCATAAAATGTCTGACATTATCCATTGTCGTGCCCTCATGACAGAGGATGAAGCCCTAATCAAGTCCACTGATGCGTTCAAGAAGTTGCCTTGAACACATTGAGTGAAGCAACGTTTAACAAGCCATCAACATTGCCCTTTACAGAATATGTTCGGCTTCTCCATCACTACCTTCAAAAATCTGCAGAAAGTGCCTTTTGCAGCTTGGAGAACGAAGCCACAGCTCAGAATTATGCCCAACTTGCACAAGTTACACTCTCACAAATCATTGTGTTCAATCGAAGACGTTCTGGAGAGGTTTCAAAGATGCACCTCAAAAGTTTTCTTGAAAGAGACAAAACAGCACTCCACAGATGTTGCCATGGGGCTCTCAGAAATGGAACAGACTCTGTAACTATTTCTGTAGAATAGAAATAATGGGAAAAAGGGACAGAAATGTTCCAGTTCTGCTAACACCAAGCATGCTGGATGCTCTGTCACTACTGGTTAGTAGGAGGCCTGACTGTGGTATTTGTGCCACTAATATCTACCTCTTTGCAAGACCCCGATCAATGAGTCATTACAGAGGAATGGACTCCTTGCGTGTTCATGCACACCAGTGTGGAGCAAAGCAGCCTGAGTATCTAAGATCGACACAGCTCAGAAAACATGTTGCCACACTCTCACAAGTCCTTAATTTGAAAAACAACGAATTTGATCAGGTTGCAGATTTCCTGGGTCATGATATCCGCGTTCACCGCGAATTCTACAGATTACCAGTTCCCACAACACAGCTGGCCAAGATTTCCAAACTGCTTTTAACACTGGAAAAAGGACATCTTTCCCAGATCCAGGGGAAATCACTGGATGAGATCAAAATAGAAGGTTTGTATTGAAAGGAGCAAATATTAGGGCAGTAGTTGAATATTATGCTTTATCAACAGAATTAAAACCTAAAAGCACAGACCATTCTGTTAAATGTCCATGATTTAAGGTTCTTGAAGTCTATTGTTTCATCACTTTGCAACATTTGGCAAACTGCAGAGTGGTGGCCTTAAATAGTAAAACTATGTACTATAATTTCCAGTATTTGTTCTGTATTTTGTCATATCTCGTTGTTAATGTGAGGTTTTTGGGGGGGTTGTGTTTGTGTTTGTTTGTTTTTTGTTTTTTCCCCCCCACAATTTCTCAGATGAAATTGCATTAAGTGATGCTGAAACAAAGGACAGTGAGAGTGAATCAGATGAGGATGACACAGCACTCACAATGTCGGCGTGTGGCACCAGTGAGCCTGTACATGCAGTAGCTGATTCCACAAACACAGCGCAGCTCCAAGACACTGTAGATTGTGGCAAGTTACCACTAGCTTGGTTTCTGTGGATAAAATGTTTGTTACAAATATTTAAACTTAATCAAATTGTGTAATCAGCAGATGAAGGACCACTCACAATGCCTGCAGCAAGTGAGACTGCTGCTCCCTCTGAAGGTAAGGGGTGCAGTTGGTTCTCTAAGCTTATTATTGTTTCATCACTTTGCAACATATGGCAAACTGCAGAGTGGTGGCAAAAAGTCCCTTGGATGAGTGACAAAATGTTTCTCCCACTGAAAACGTTACGTCCAGATTAACAGAATCAACGTTTTGGGATTTACTTAACTGGATGATTGAGCATGCATCAAGAGACTTTTATTCAACTTTTTATTCAGTCTTTTATTCACAGTGGAACACTAAATGTTGTCTCATTTTAGAAATTTGATAAATTTTCAAAGAGAATTTTAGCTCGTTTTGATATTGATGGTAGCAACACATTTCAGAAGTTAGTACAGGGTAGCATCCATTCTTTTAACAAGCAAATGTTTTTTGTTTTTTTTGTTTGGTTTTTTGTTTGTTTTAACTACTACTACTTTATATATCTTCCAGAGAAAAATGTTGCTCAATCCCAAAATTCCCGAAGAGCTCCCAAAAACATGTGGTCCAAGGCTGAGGTTGCTGCAGTGATGAGGCATTTTAAAGACCACATAAACGAAGGGAAACTAGCCACCAAAAATGAATGCAGTCATTGCAAATTGGTAGAAGATCCGGTGTTGGCAGGAAGAACAGTTCAAAACAAGAGATTTTGTAAGAAACAGAGGATTAACTGCAAAAAGGCAGGAAAAAAATGAACTAAAATAACTGTTTAGCCAGATGTGGTTTTACATCTTGGTCAGATTGTCAATTGTTGTTAACACTGATGTTCTGTTTAAAGAAAAAAAAAAACAGTTCTTGTTAATTACAGAAGTAGTTTGTATTTCATAATTTTTACATTTAATTTATTTAGTTTTTTTTTTTTTTTTTTTGACAGGTTCTTATTTTAATATTTTTTGACAGGTTATATTTAAAATAAAAAATTATAAATGCATATTTTCTCCCCTTAATATTTACCTTTAAACTATTAAAATTCATTTTAAATGTTTTTAATTTTTCTGTTTTCTATATTTTTGTATTTCTGTGCGAAGCGTGGGCATTTTGTCCATAGATTTCTTTTTTATATTTATGGTTAAAATTAATGTTCAGATCCAAGAACACTAATAAAATGATGTTCCAGTAATCCTGTGTCCTGTTAGATGTGTATTCATGGCAATGATGAGCTATTTAAATTTTACATCATTGTCCCTTTAAAGACCCAATATTGTTTTGGGGTTTTTTTGGACCTCATAAAACACATCGTTGTCAAGTGGACAATGTCTCCAGAAAACACAATAGTCTGGTTGGTGTGTATCAGTGTATCTAGACTTATATAGGGAGTGTATGAGGTCTGAAGTGACCCAATTTTTTTTCAGATTTTTTTCGAACACTTTAACCTCGCTCCCTTGGCTCGAAGTCCTTTGAAAACGGTAGTCCACTTAAACCACCACCGGGCGGATTGACGTAGTATAGTCCCTCCATACCACATAGACCCGTGTGTGTGCAGTCCTTTTTACATGTATGAAAATGGTGTGCGTGGTTAAACATGAGCTTCTACTTTATACTGGTTTCAAGATCTCAACTTGACTTTGCAGGGTAACAACATGGGAAAGAAAGACAAAATAACAAAACACTTCTGACAATCAAGTAATCTTGCAATAAATCTAAATATGAAATGTTTGCATTTGCAAATAAGGACCTGGATGTAAATAAAACCATTTTCTTAAGCTTGACCAGCCTCTTGGTGAATGTTAAATCAGGAGATGAAGTTAAATTCAGCATGAGCCTCTAGTTTAAGAAGGGTTCATAAACTCAGTGTGGTCTTTAACAACACAATAGAAACACTTTTGAGAGCCACGTAATCTTAAGCATTTTCAAATTTGCATTTACAATTAAGGACTTACATGTAAATAAGTGCATTTTCTTATGCTTGATCATTCCCTTATTTAAAGTTAAAACAGGAGATTAAAGTAAATTCAGCTACATTCCATTTTATTTCTATAGTGTCAAATCACACCAGCACTGCAGTATCGGCCTCAATGCATCTAATGGACCCTTCAATAATAGAGAGAAAACCCCAACAAACAAACAACTTCCTATGAGCAAGCACTTCACGACAGTAGGAAGGAAAAAGTCCCTTTTAACAGGAAGAAGCCTCAGGCAGGAGCAGCGACTGGTTTGGGTGAGGGGAGGGAGTAAGGCCAAAAGGCACACAGTGCAAGAGAATAACAATGATTAAATGCAGAGCGTTGTATAAACACATATAGAGTGAGAAAAGGTCAGTGAAGAAGAAACAATCATGCACATCATCTAACGCAGCTTAATTAAGTGAGGGTATCTGATCCAGCTCAAACGATATGCATTGAAAAAATGTTTTAAACCAAATCTTAAAACTGAAGAGGATGTCTGTTTCCCAAATCTAAACTGGGAACTGGTTTTGTCTCCCATTCTACCTTTAAATACCCCAGAACCACAAATAATCCTGCAGTCTGAAAGCAAAGTGCTCCACTGGATTGATATGGTACTATGAGGGGTTGATGATACACTATATCGCCAAAAGGCTTCACTCACCCATGCAAATCCTTTTATTTAGGTGTCCGAGTCACTTCTATAGCCACAGGTGTTTAAAATGAAGCCCTTGTTTCAGAATGGCTCGTTCTCAGGAGCTCAGTGGATTCCAGTGTGGTAGTTGTCAAATTTAGTCCCTGATAAATATTCAAAAGTATATATTTATATACCACCAACAGCCACCTAAAGCTGCTTTATATTTTAAGGTAAAACCCATGTAGTTAGTAGTATTAAAATAAAGTGGAAGCAATTAGGAATGACAACAACTCGGCCAGGGAGTGGTAACCAAATTCCCTTAACTCTTCTTCGTAATTGTTTTGCATTGCGTACAAATACATTGACCTTCAGTTCCACAGAAGGATTCACAATTAAAACACCGCAGATGTATGGCACCATATCAGGTACTTTTATAACTGTGATTATAAATCATAAATATTGACAGCTCATTAAAAGAATATTAATAAAAATGAAGTATCTGGTTTTGTTTTAAATAGTTACACTGTAGTGTAACCAATTTTACACGACTTAAATGATGCTGTTTTGTGTTGTGCTGTGTTCAGATTGTTTATTCTATATTTTGTAAAACTGTTGTGCAGGTAAATCCAATTTTGGATATACATGCAGTTGCAAATATATACACACACTCACTCAAAATCTTTTAATAAGTGTTGCTCAGTATTCTATGTAAATACCTTTTAACATGACAAGACAAAGGTCTAACTCCTCATTAGCTGTTATGATTGACTACTATCGGTAGTTTCTTGTTGCCATTTTTCCCATAAAAAAGGTTGGTTTGACAGCAATTTTGGACTGACCAATACTCAGAACACTGGGAATGCTCTCTTTAACTCTTACTGTTTCTCCTTGTCCTGGTGCTCATGGGGTCTGGTCAAGGCTGGACTGGGACAAAAAATTTGCCCGGGCATTTTGACTAGAGACCGGCCCACCAAAGATTGAAAATGTGACGTCATCCAGGGGTAAAACCGCAAAGGATTCTGGGAACTTGTGGCAAGAGGTACTAGCGCACGCAGGCTTTCAATCGAACTCAGTGACACAGCGGTAAAAAGAAACCCAAAAAATGGCAAGAAGCTGTTGTATTATTAACTTCAATAGCCGGTCGCATGACAGCCACGGGAAGCCGACGGGTAAAGAGATCGTTTTTTTTACGTCGTTGAAGAGAAATTTTTTAAGCCATGTTTCCGAAGTAAGAGCCGACGGATGGTCTGGATATACCAAATATAACGTCTCAGAACACTCCAGCTCACAGGTTAGTCTGCTCCAAGCATTCCCACAAAGGTCAGAGTTTTGTAGTAGTTAAAACATCATTTTTCTTAACATAATTGGTGATATAGGTTACAAGCAAGTCCGGCACTGAACAGAAATTGTCGCGCTATGCTCCTTTGTTTATTGTGCATAAATAGTGAATTGTCCTGACACAATATTACGTTTCGCTTCTGTTATTACCATGGTACATTGACAAAAACATATACTTTTATTCACAGGATAAAACAGTTGTTTTGTATCACTAATTGCCCAGTACGATTACAGCATACAATATTATTGTCACTGCTACATTTCTGTAATGAACCAGAAATTATTTCCACTACTAATTAATTACCGTTGAGCTCAAAGGTTATATAACCTTTGAGCTATATTTTGATTGAGTGTGTGTATATATTTGCAACTGCATGTATATCCAAAATTGGATTTACCTGCACAACAGTTTTATTATCCATGGCTTCAAAATATAGAATAAACAATCTGAACACAGCACAACACAAAACAGCATCATTTAATAAACGGTTAACGAATGTGTATCTATGACGACGATTTGTAAGACTGGTAAACTTACCTTTGTTCGTACGATAGTCTGTCGTTCTACACGGTGCATTTCAAGGTCCTGCACCCATCCGTCGGTAAACTGTACCTGGGCTTGTTGCAGTGACCTGAAGTTACTAAACTTCATGAGTGTATGCACTCACTCCAAGAACCGTATAATTATAAATATACGTGGTGCGTGGTGAAAGTTGGGCAGCACGCTAATGTATTTTGTCCCTCTGTGTGCTCGTAAGGGTCTGACCCTTTCACTCCTTTGATTTTTTCCTCATATTTTTTCTTTGTCTTTTCGTCGAGTCTGTCTTTGTACGGACCGGCATTGTACTCCTTTTGTTTTGTACATTCCATTTTTGTGCGGCAAAGAAAAAACAGGAAGGTATTGGAACCGGAGAATGAACGTTTTGCGGTGCTGCAAATGCTTGCGTTTGATGCGGTACTTGGATTGTTTTGCCACTAGTTCCCGGCATGCAATGCGCGAAAATCACGTGATTGCTAAACAAGGGGGAGGGTGCATCCGGCCTCCTCGGCTGTAATTGGTCCAACCCAGAGTCGATCATGACCAATCCAACACCTTTCATTATATATACCCTTCCTAAAAAAAAAAAAAAAAAAAAATCCATCGGCCCATAAAAACAAAAAATCGCCAGCGGCCCACCGGGCAACTGCCCAGTATGCCCGATGGCCAGTCCAGCTATGGGTCTGGTCCTCTGTGGTTCTCAGGAGTGGGGTCTGGCCAGGGCTGGGACAAAAAATCAGGCCGGGCATTTTCACTAGAGACCGGCCCACCAGGTATTATAGGAAAAACCATAAAGCCTTTGAATGAAAACAAACGCTGTTGTCACAGTGATGTACACTGTCTTGTTGGTATATACAGTGGGGCAAAAAAGTATTTAGTCAGCCACCGATTGTGCAAGTTCCCCCACTTAATAAAATGATGACAGAGGTCAGTAATTTGCACCAGAGGTACACTTCAACTGTGAGAGACAGAATGTGAAAAAAAAATCCATGAATTCACATGGTAGGATTTGTAAAGAATTTATTCGTAAATTAGGGTGGAAAATAAGTATTTGGTCACCTCAAACAAGGAAAATCTCTGGCTCTCACAGACCTGTAACGTCTTCTGCGGGCATCTATGCGGGCGACTGTGGCTCAGGGGGTTGGGAATCGTATCTGTAACCGGAAGGTCGCCGGTTCGATCCCTGGGCTCTCTGTCCTGGTCGTTGTGTCCCTGGGCAAGACACTTTACCCTACTTGCCTACTGGTGTTGGCCAGAGGGGCCGATGGCGCGATATGGCAGCCTCGCTTCTGTCAGTCTGCCCCAGGGCAGCTGTGGCTACAACTGTAGCTTGCCTCCACCAGTGTGTGAATGTGAGAGTGAATGAATAGTGGTATTGTAAAGCGCTTTGGGTGCCTTGAAAAGCGCTATATAAATCCAATCCATTATTATTATTCTGTAAGAAGCTTTTCTGTCCCCCACTCGTTACCTGTATGAATGGCACCTGTTTGAACTCATCATCTGTATAAAAGACACCTGTCCACAGCCTCAAACAGTCAGACTCCAAACTCCGCCATGGCCAAGACCAAAGAGCTTTCGAAGGACACCAGGAAAAGTATTGTAGACCTGCACCAGACTGGGAAGAGTGAATCTACAATAGGCAAGCAGCTTGGTGTGAAAAAATCAACTGTGGGAGCAATCATCAGAAAATGGAAGACATACAAGACTACTGATAATCTCCCTCGATCTGGGGCTCCACACAAGATCTCATCCCGTGGGGTCAAAATGATCATGAGAACGGTGAGCAAAGATCCCAGAACCACACGGGGGGACCTGGTGAATGACCTGCAGAGAGCTGGGACCAAAGTAACAAAGGTCACCATCAGTAACACACTACAACGGCAGGGAATCAAATCCCGCAGTGCCAGACGTGTTCCGCTGCTGAAGCCAGTGCATGTCCAGGCCCGTCTGAAGTTTGCCAGAGAGCACATGGATGATACAGCAGAGGATTGGGAGAATGTCATGTGGTCAGATGAAACCAAAGTAGAACTTTTTGGTATAAACTCAACTCGTCGTGTTTGGAGGAAGAAGAATACTGAGTTGCATCCCAAGAACACCATACCTACTGTGAAGCATGGGGGTGGAAACATCATGCTATGGGGCTGTTTTTCTGCCAAGGGGACAGGACGACTGATCCGAGTTAAGGACAGAATGAATGGGGCCATGTATCGTGAGATTTTGAGCCAAAACCTTCCATCAGTGAGAACTTTGAAGATGAAACGAGGCTGGGTCTTCCAACATGACAATGATCCAAAACACACCGCCCGGGCAACAAAGGAGTGGCTCCGTAAGAAGCATTTGAAAGTCCTGGAGTGGCCTTGCCAGTCTCCAGACCTCAACCCCATAGAAAATCTGTGGCGGGAGTTGAAAGTCCGTGTTGCTCGGCGACAGCCCCAAAACATCACTGCTCTCGAGAAGATCTGCATGGAGGAATGGGCCAAAATACCAGCTACTGTGTGTGCAAACCTGGTAAAGACCTATAGTAAACGTTTGACCTCTGTTATTGCCAACAAAGGTTATGTTACAAAGTATTGAGTTGTATTTTTGTTATTGACCAAATACTTATTTTCCACCCTGATTTACGAATAAATTCTTTACTAATCCTACCATGTGGATTCATGGATTTTTTTTTCACATTCTGTCTCTCACAGTTGAAGTGTACCTCTGGTGCAAATTACTGACCTCTGTCATCATTTTAGGTGGGGGAACTTGCACAATCGGTGGCTGACTAAATACTTTTTTGCCCCACTGTATGCATCAGTCTAATAAACTTAAACCTACACCATCCTCCCTATTCTGGTATTCTAAACAGTACCCGAAAGTAGACTGCTTGGTCGAGTTAACCTCATGAACTATCTACAACACATGGTGAAAACCTGAAATTAAGACAGAGAAGACTAGAGGTGAGACATGATCATTACTGATTACTGATGACAGATTTAGATAAATTTTCATAAACCATTCATTTGCCACATCAATAAACAGCACAGCATGGCAAAATATTTTTTCTAACATGGCAACCTTTAAAAAGTGAAAGGAGACAGAAAGACAGGTGAGAAAGAATAAAACTTAATTGACTTTTTGATGGCATTTTACACACAGTACTGGTACAGTATCTAGAAAATGTGGGAAAATACTGGCATCATATACAGTACTTAGCTACTTCTGAAGAAATTATGATGGGACCCTAAAAAAAATTACTATGTACAATAATCGATTTCTATTCATTTTACATCAGATGAAAACGTTTGTTGTAAGATTCAGATAATTATTTATTAAAAGCGAGACATTTTAAATGAAAATAAGAAAGTATTTCTTTGTGCCCCACCTCTCCCTGTTAATGCCCTACCTGGACCCCTGGCAAAACTTTGCTAGACCCGCCCCTGCACAGTTACCAGCTGTCAGCTACTTAGAAAAGGATCCTGGTGTAAGTTGTCTCTCAGAAACAGTTCATAACTTCCCTTCAACTCATTCATGTCACCTAAAAGGTAAACCTGTTTCTCCATCACCTGTTCAACTCTGATGATTCAGTAAGGACATCTCCTGGTTTCATCTTCATGTTTCCCTCTCACCAGATATCCAAAAACCGATATCATGACCAGCAGCTTTACAGCTGTGGCTCCAGCAAACATCAGCTGATACTAGAAATTAATATTAAATAAATTCTAACAACAGCTGATCAAGTTTAAACGTGCTGCTGTTGTTTAGCGCGACATCTGCTGGTTTTCTCTTTCTGGTGCAAAGTGGGCGATAAACAAACAAGAGAGAAAAGCCGATCAGCTGATCATTGATCAGTGTCATGATTGAAGTAGAAACAGGAGAGAGGGGGGAGAGAATGAGAGAAGAAGAAGCAGCTGTGCAGCAAAGACACAGAATAACTCCAGCTTTGTGTCTTTTTCATTGTAGCTGAAGTCCGGGACAAACTGTTCCTTTTCACCTCAATACGAAACGCGCAATATTTTCTCTGAATGCAGGACGATTCTGTTTTTTACGGGATGGTTGGCAACTTTTCTAACTAACCTTATTAATAAAATAAGATAAAACGAGTTCAACATCAATATTATCATAGCACCCGCCCAGCAGTATATAAACTCTGTCATGCTAGCTAGTACGCAGTACGAGTTATTGTGACTGACTATAAGAAGTCAGCATAACGAAAATAAACTCCACCTAAACTTGGTTTATATCTGACCCAGATAGACTGTAGGTCATAACTTCTTACCTGAAGTTCAGTTCACCACCTCGGGTCTCTGCTCCTCCTGCCTTTCCGTCATCCACCTGCCAGCGTGTTGCATCTGCTGGCCTCCACCACTTGCTAATGTTACTGAATCTGTGGAAGCTCCGCAATAGCCACCACCAAACAACTGAGTTATTTTTACACATCTCCCAGCATCTGGCCAATCCACCACCTTTCAGTGTTTATACCGTTAAGGAAAAAAAGAAAAAACAAAACAAAACAAAAAACCCATCGGCCCATAAAAACGAAAAATCACCATCGGCCCACTGGGCAAATGCCCGGTATGCCCAATGGCCAGCCCAGCTATGGATCTGGCCTGTGTACCTCTCTGGGTGGTTTCATGAGGGATAGCATGCTGTTGTATGGTGGATGCTGGGGTGGCTGTATGGGGGCTCACCAAACCGACAAGCTGGAGTCAGAAACGTATTTTTTTGTGGTCTTTATATCAAGGGATTGTAACCCTAATCCTGTTAACATAAATATAATTGGAAAGACCATAAACTTTAGTCTTTGGAACTTAGAACTGCATTTAGAAACAGCCATCAAAATCGAAATCTATTTCTTCTCAAAACATATTTAGTTTTCTGTTGAATGGCTTGATGGTGCAGTGGTTAGCACTGTCACTGGGTTTGAATCAGTTGACTGTGGCTTTCCTGCGTTGAGTTTGCATGTTCCCCCAGTGCCATAGACATGCACGTTAGGCTGCAGGGGTGAACGTGAGTGTGATGAGCTGGAGATCTGCATGTTATCCTTTGTCAGCTTGGATAGGCTCCAACCCACCACCGGCAAAGTGGACGGGGAAAAGAAAGTTATTTTAGTGGAATAACAGTTATTAGTGTAAATTGGAAAATTTTTGTTGATCCAAGTAGGTTATTTAGCATTAGCTAATTTAGTGTGCCCTTCACATGCTTTGAATTTTAATCTTGGCAATCATGCTGAATGCTATTGACACCCTTTAACGAGAAGTCTGGGCTCGGGAGAACCCGAATGCCCTGGAGGGACTTTCCCTGCCGGATACATGATGGATGGGTGGCAGAGGATCGTGTGCCTGGCGGGACTGAAGATATCTACCTATTCGGAACCATGATAACAGGGTTTTTGCTGATCGGAGCTGGCTTGGCCCTGGCTTATCGGAGAATTAAGAGAGCGGAAACCTGTTCAAACCCCCACAAGGCTGCCCGCTGGGATTGGAACGACAGGTGCGACTTCTCAGAAAGGGCTCACTGAAGGCAGCATGGTTAAGAGCTTGGAGGCGCTTACGACTGCAGTGAATGCTCAGAATAAGACCTCTGAGCGTATGTATGTTGGATTACATCAGGAAAGAATCAACTCAGAACAACATCTCTGGGCGGAAGCTGGATTACATCTCGGATCAGTTGGCTGCGGTCGCGAGGTCTCAGAATCTGCTCTGTGAGCAAAAGAGTGACAAGACCACAGAATCGACGGCTAATAACATCACGGAGAAACTCGCAGCTATTAACGGGAGATTGACAGACCAGTGTCGGAGTGTTAAAAACAGCTTGAAATTCTCACGAGTTGTTTGCAAAAGAAAAATCACCATCATAATGCGGCTACCCCTTCGGCGCCAGCTGTGGGCTCAAGGCTGGAGCTGAACAAAAACTCCCTGATAACGACTGTGTTGAGTCTGTTCCTTCCCATTCCATGCAAGGCCACCTGGGTTGGCTGGAAGACTGTTCACTTAGCCTGGCGGGGCGAAGGACACTGTCTCAGCTGAACTATGGACACGCACACACACATATATACTGATACTGATAAGCACTCACTGACGCATCACCCTCCCTACCCCGGATCCAACGCCACCTCCAACGCTTACCTCCCCTCTGATGTGGACATCGGGTCAGCTGGAGGCGCAGTCGAAGATTGCAGCGGTCCCAGATCAGATGTACACACTGGAACACTATCCCATGCTGTGTTTATTGTGTTATGGTGTGTTGATACCTGTGGATTCCTGTATTATCCTTCGATGTTTTTTTTTTCCTCGCTACCTAGCCTGACCTGTCTCCCCAATGTGATGTTTGTATTGCATGTACGGTCGGCAAGGTCTGTCATCTCGGTTGTGGGCAAAAGACCTGCAACTGACAAATAAAGGCTATCTCTCTCTCTCTCAATAATTATTTTCTGCAGACTGTGTGTTTTTACTTCCATTGTCAGGACACTAGATAATATTTTTAAAAAGCACAACTTAAATTAAAAACTAATTTTAGAAAGTAACTAAAAACAAATTGACTGAAAAAGTTAGCAGGAAAGAATAAAGCCGTTGTGGTTTAAAGATAATCAGCTCCGCAATCATGCATGACAACAATCATTCCCCTTTGTGATGCCTAATTAAAAGAAGACAGGCTAATTATGTTTTGTTATTTATTTATTTTTAGTCAGAATGCTTCAGCAGTATCACCTAATCCAGGGGTAGGGAATGTTAGTACTCGAGAGCCGGCGTCCTGCAGGTTTTAGATGTGTCCTTGATCCAACTGATTTAAAAGGCTTAATTACCTCCTCAACATTTCTTGAAGTTCTCCAGAGGCCTGTTAATAAACTAATCATTTGAGTCAGGAGTGGTGACCCAGGGTGAGATCTAAAACCTCCAGGACACCGGCTCTCGAGGACTAACGTTCACTACCCCTGTTCACTACCCCCGTTAGTCCTCAATGAATTCCTGATGGGTGTGCGGACCAGATCTTCTGCAGAGTAAAGTATACGGACCATAGAAAACGTGGACAATGAAAACGAACTGGGCAACACACTGGACTTTCCAATGAGCAGTATGGCTGTGGGCTGATGGCAGTGGCAATGTGGACTTCACCAAATGGAGCCTTGTTGAAACCAAGCAATTCTGCAGGCAATGAGTGGTGTGGAATAACCAAAACAGATGTACAGGGAGTGCAGAATTATTAGGCAAATGAGTATTTTGTCCACATCATCCTCTTCATGCATGTTGTCTTACTCCAAGCTGTATAGGCTTGAAAGCCTACACCAATTAAGCATATTAGGTGATGTGCATCTCTGTAATGAGAAGGGGTGTGGTCTAATGACATCAACACCCTATATCAGGTGTGCATAATTATTAGGCAACGTCCTTTCCTTTGGCAAAATGGGTCAAAAGAAGGACTTGACGGGCTCAGAAAAGTCAAAAATAGTGAGATATCTTGCAGAGGGATGCAGCAGTCTCAAAATTGCAAAGCTTCTGAAGCGTGATCATCGAACAATCAAGCGTTTCATTCAAAATAGTCAACAGGGTTGCAAGAAGCGTGTGGAAAAACCAAGGCGCAAAATAACTGCCCATGAACTGAGAAGAGTCAAGCGTGCAGCTGCCAAGATGCCACTTGCCACCAGTTTGGCCATATTTCAGAGCTGCAACATCACTGGAGTGCCCAAAAGCACAAGGTGTGCAATACTCAGAGACATGGCCAAGGTAAGAAAGGCTGAAAGACGACCACCACTGAACAAGACACACAAGCTGAAACGTCAAGACTGGGCCAAGAAATATCTCAAGACTGATTTTTCTAAGGTTTTATGGACTGATGAAATGAGAGTGAGTCTTGATGGGCCAGATGGATGGGCCCGTGGCTGGATTGGTAAAGGGCAGAGAGCTCCAGTCCGACTCAGACGCCAGCAAGGTGGAGGTGGCGTACTGGTTTGGGCTGGTATCATCAAAGATGAGCTTGTGGGGCCTTTTTGGGTTGAGGATGGAGTCAAGCTCAACTCCCAGTCCTACTGCCAGTTTCTGGAAGACACCTTCTTCAAGCAGTGGTACAGGAAGAAGTCTGCATCCTTCAAGAAAAACATGATTTTCATGCAGGACAATGCTCCATCACACGCGTCCAAGTACTCCACAGCGTGGCTGGCAAGAAAGGGTATAAAAGAAGAAAAACTAATGACATGGCCACCTTGTTCACCTGATCTGAACCCCATTGAGAAGCTGTGGTCCATCATCAAATGTGAGATTTACAAGGAGGGAAAACAGTACACCTCTCTGAACAGTGTCTGGGAGGCTGTGGTTGCTGCTGCACGCAATGTTGATGGTGAACAGATCAAAACGCTGACAGAATCCATGGATGGCAGGCTTTTGAGTGTCCTTGCAAAGAAAGGTGGCTATATTGGTCGCTGATTTGTTTTTGTTTTGTTTTTGATGTCAGAAATGTATATTTGTGAATGTGGAGATGTTATATTGGTTTCACTGGTAAAAATAAATAATTGAAATGGGTATATATTTGTTTTTTGTTAAGTTGCCTAATAATTGTGCACAGTAATAGTCACCTGCACACACAGATATCCCCCTAAAATAGCTAAAACTAAAAACAAACTAAAAACTACTTCCAAAAACAT
The DNA here is from genome assembly GCF_057382095.1 of Aulonocara sp. 'chitande type north' Nkhata Bay. Lineage (NCBI taxonomy): Eukaryota > Metazoa > Chordata > Actinopteri > Cichliformes > Cichlidae > Aulonocara > Aulonocara sp. 'chitande type north' Nkhata Bay. Next base: position 79,067 of record NC_141346.1, read on the forward strand.
TCAGCTTTGATATAAATGAGTTTTTTGGGTTCATTGAGAACATGGTTGTTGTTCAATAATAAAATTATTCCTCAAAAATACAACTTGCCTAATAATTCTGCACTCCCTGTATGTTGTGAAGGTGAGTAAATGACTATGTGATTTTTGCACCAAATGATCCAATGCCAATACACTTTAAAAACTGTAATTACAATAAACAGCAACTTTCAAATCTTAGTATTTCATGCTTCCTTCCCTCCCACCAACCAACGAAGAAGACAAATGTTTATTAATGAATATATTAGTCATATTTAAAAGCAAAACAAAAAAAAGTGAGAAAGATCTGAAGCTTGCTAGCACACAAACCTAATGCGGATTTGTAGTGAACATCAGTATATGCATTACTCTCCGGAACAAAGCTGGGAGAGAGGTCAAGCTCTGTGCAGACAGAAGCCCACTGACATGGCATGCATGCATGTCAGAAGCACTAAGAATAAAAGAGCGTTTTTATCCCTTACACACATTTCTTAAAACAGCAACTTGAAGATTAACTTCCATTAGTCCTGGGCCGGACCGCCTGTTATTAATGACCAAAACCTTGTTCAAACTTGTCTCTGAGACTCTTACTGTCTGCTCTTGCAGAACTCCCAAGTCTATTTCTATACATTAAGTTCTATTTGTAAATGTATTTAAAATCGATAGATACTGTGACTGCATGTATAAATTTAACATTGAAATTACTGCCTACAGTAAAATGACGTGTGTTAACCTTTAGTTTAGAGATTACCTGTCAGTGCACCTACCAACAACATCACCTCATCAGAGCATGCAAATCCATCTCACTGTGATGGAGTTCCATACAGTGTGAATGTCTTGGCACGTTGCACACTTAAAACAACCACAGACATTACAAGGAAGCCACAGGATACACAGTGCATCAGATCAGGTACTTTCTAAACTTTGATTATAAATAATTATTTACATGTACAAACATTTATTTATTTCTATTAGTTGCTTTACTGGTAGTTACAACAGTTGTTTATAGTTCTAATGTCTGAATTCCTTGTAACTTATAAAGTTTGATTTTGTGTTACATAATTTGATGTACTTTCTGCTCTTTTTGCAATCGTAAACTCTTAAACTGTGGAGGTAAAAAAAACTTTTGCTTTGATTTTTGGCTTTCAAAATTTTATAGTATCCTTATAGGATTTTTAGAATATAAACCTGCAATTATAATTATACTCAGAAGTACAAGTACTTTGTACAGAGGGGCCGATGGCGCGATATGACAGCCTCGCTTCTGTCAGTCTGCCCCAGGGCAGCTGTAGCTACAACCGTAGCTTGCCTCCACCAGTGTGTGAATGCGAGAGTGAATGAATAGTGGCATGGTGGTTAGCACTGTTGCCGCACAGCAAGACGGTCCTGAGTTCAATTCCACCATCAGGCCGGGGTCTTTCTGTATGGAGTTTGCATGTTCTCCCCGTATTTGCGTGGGTTCTCTCCGGATACTCTGGCTTCTTCCCACCGTCCAAAGACATGCAACTTGTGGGGATAGGTTAATTGGATAATCCAAATTGCCACTAGGTGTGAATGGTTGTCTGTCCCTATGTGTTAGCCCTGCGACAGACTGGCGACCTGTCCAGGGTGTACCCTGCCTCTCGCCCTATGACAGCTGGGATAGGCTCCAGCGCCCCCCGCGACCCTGAAAAGCGGAAGCGAATGGATGGATGGATTATTTAAAACTGTACAATTTTCAGGTACCTGTACTTTATTTGAGTATTTATTTTTCTGACAACTTTTTACTTTTACTCGCTACATTTTTAAACAAATATCTGTATTTTTTACTTCCTGTGTTTTCAAGTCGTTACTTTAGGTTCTTTTATAACGTTTATACTTGCGACTCAAAGTAGGCTGGAAGGAGTGCTGGTATCTGTAAATTTTAAATCTATAAATGGAGTGACCCTTTTATAAGTGTCAGGTAATCAACATTTCCAAAAAAATTCATCAGCAAACACACAAACTGTTTGTGTGCAGTTGTGTTGCACAGTGTGTTGATAGCTTCAGGTCAAGCTGCTGTGCACTGGGAGATTTAAGAAAAGACAGGAAAGGAAAGCAAGAAGAGAGGTTCTATTTATTAATAAAGGTTATTTATAAAGGTCGTAGAAAGGACAGCTCAGTGACACTTGATAAAATGCAAATTTAAAGCTTATAAGTTTTGTCATCATTTTGATTGTTGGATTCTTCTCTGTGTGTGTTATTGTCGCCTCTACCTTACAATATAAAGCTATTTGAAGCAACTATTGTTGTGATTTAGCGCTGTACGAATAAAATTGAATTGACATGAACTGATTACATATTCAAATCAAGTTCAAATTCAAATTTTATTCATCACACACACAATCATACACAGTACAACATGTAGTGAAATTCTTATTGCTGTGCAATGCCCGACCATTAAACTACAGTAAAGAAATTTGCATAATTTACAAATTCAACATTTAAAAAGTTTACAGAAAAATTAAATAGATAAATTTACAGTTAGAAAAAATTACAGAGAAAGAGGTAATAAGAGTTGCATAATAGATTAAAAAAAAGGTCTAACAGATGTAAACAATAAATTAAGAATTTAACACTGGCAGTCCCAGGCTTCTACCTTTCTACCTTTAAAACCCGCCACCAGCCAAATGGCTGGTAGGCTTTTAGCTAAGCTTTAGCTTCAGGCAAGTGGAAGCTAAATTGGCTAGTCATTCATATGTAAATTGGGTTGTTACCTGGGAATTCTGGAGGGAGGGGAGTGGGGGTGTGTGGATGAGGGGGTGGGGGAGCTGCTAAAAGCGGTGAGCTTCCTTTTGTGTTTCATCTTGATGCATTCTCAATCATCCAGGGAAACAAATCTCCAAAAGTCACCAACTTGGAGTGTTTCAGTTTGCCATCTTAGGGAGAAATCAACACACATGGGTGTATGTCCTTTGTTGCTGACATTTATTGATAAAAACAGTACAAAAAATCAACCATTTGTACACATTTTTACAAATAATTATAAAAAGTGAGTGAGTACATTTCAACATTTTCAGCAATCACTCACAATCCTGGCACTGCCATGGTATCTGTAGTCTGCATTTACCACATGTGTATCTGTTGCAGTGAACACATCGCACAGTGGCATGATTGTTCTTGCAATTGTGTTTGACCTGACACATGGCTCTTTTTCCAGGGCTCGGTGTGGAGGGTTGTGTCAAAGGCAACTGTTCTTTTCTTGCCTTCTTCGCAGCTACATGAGAGTGAGCTAACTCCCTTGCAAGCTCCACCAGGAAGTCCACCCGTCTTTCCTTCGTCCCGGTGCATGCTTGATACAGCACATGTGCATTCAGTGCTGCCATGTCAATCATGTTATAAAACACGGCAACTGGCCAGCGCCGTGTTCCTCTGCGGACAGTGTACTCCCGAACCATCTGGTCCATCACATCCACGCCACACTTTGTTTTGTTGTAAAGGGTGACAGTGTTTGGCTTCCTTTTGGTAGTGTTATCAGTCTAACAGATGTAAACAATAAATTAAGAATTTAACCTAAGACGTAAAGACTAAACTAAGGATTAAAGGTAAATTATAAGATAAAAAGAGAATGTGAAAATAAACAGTGTGCATGCGGTGATGTGATGTATGAGAGTCCAGACTACACCTGGTTCAGGGCCTGAATAGCCTGGGGGCAGAAGCTCCTCCTCATTCTTCCTGTTTTGGCCTTAAGAGAGCAGAAGTGCATCCCAGACCTCAACAGTGAGTAGAGTCCATTGTTGAGATGGGAGAGGTCCATCATAATCTTTCTGGCTTTAGTCTTGTACCACTTAGTGTAGACAGACAGCAGGTCGGGAAGTTCAGAGCGAATGCTGCATGGCCGAGCACACCACTCTTTCTTTTAGCTGTGCAAACTACTGAGTAGTTTCACGCAACATTTCAGTAACACAAAGATACTATAGCTGAGTTTAGATACAGTGGGGCAAAAAAGTATTTAGTCAGCCACCGATTGTGCAAGTTCCCCCACCTAAAATGATGACAGAGGTCAGTAATTTGCACCAGAGGTACACTTCAACTGTGAGAGACAGAATGTGAAAAAAAAATCCATGAATTCACATGGTAGGATTAGTAAAGAATTTATTCGTAAATCAGGGTGGAAAATAAGTATTTGGTCAATAACAAAAATACAACTCAATACTTTGTAACATAACCTTTGTTGGCAATAACAGAGGTCAAACGTTTACTATAGGTCTTTACCAGGTTTGCACACACAGTAGCTGGTATTTTGGCCCATTCCTCCATGCAGATCTTCTCGAGAGCAGTGATGTTTTGGGGCTGTCGCCGAGCAACACGGACTTTCAACTCCCGCCACAGATTTTCTATGGGGTTGAGGTCTGGAGACTGGCAAGGCCACTCCAGGACTTTCAAATGCTTCTTACGGAGCCACTCCTTTGTTGCCCGGGCGGTGTGTTTTGGATCATTGTCATGTTGGAAGACCCAGCCTCGTTTCATCTTCAAAGTTCTCACTGATGGAAGGAGGTTTTGGCTCAAAATCTCACGATACATGGCCCCATTCATTCTGTCCTTAACTCGGATCAGTCGTCCTGTCCCCTTGGCAGAAAAACAGCCCCATAGCATGATGTTTCCACCCCCATGCTTCACAGTAGGTATGGTGTTCTTGGGATGCAACTCAGTATTCTTCTTCCTCCAAACACGCCGAGTTGAGTTTATACCAAAAAGTTCTACTTTGGTTTCATCTGACCACCTGACATTCTCCCAATCCTCTGCTGTATCATCCATGTGCTCTCTGGCAAACTTCAGACGGGCCTGGACATGCACTGGCTTCAGCAGCGGAACACGTCTGGCACTGCGGGATTTGATTCCCTGCCGTTGTAGTGTGTTACTGATGGTGACCTTTGTTACTTTGGTCCCAGCTCTCTGCAGGTCATTCACCAGGTCCCCCCGTGTGGTTCTGGGATCTTTGCTCACCGTTCTCATGATCATTTTGACCCCACGGGATGAGATCTTGTGTGGAGCCCCAGATCGAGGGAGATTATCAGTAGTCTTGTATGTCTTCCATTTTCTGATGATTGCTCCCACAGTTGATTTTTTCACACCAAGCTGCTTGCCTATTGTAGATTCACTCTTCCCAGTCTGGTGCAGGTCTACAATACTTTTCCTGGTGTCCTTCGAAAGCTCTTTGGTCTTGGCCATGGCGGAGTTTGGAGTCTGACTGTTTGAGGCTGTGGACAGGTGTCTTTTATACAGATGATGAGTTCAAACAGGTGCCATTCATACAGGTAACGAGTGGGGGACAGAAAAGCTTCTTACAGAAGACGTTACAGGTCTGTGAGAGCCAGAGATTTTCCTTGTTTGAGGTGACCAAATACTTATTTTCCACCCTGATTTACGAATAAATTCTTTACAAATCCTACCATGTGAATTCATGGATTTTTTTTTCACATTCTGTCTCTCACAGTTGAAGTGTACCTCTGGTGCAAATTACTGACCTCTGTCATCATTTTAAGTGGGGGAACTTGTACAATCGGTGGCTGACTAAATACTTTTTTGCCCCACTGTATTCTGTCTTTGTATACAGTAAACTGTTAGCGTAAAATGAAATTTACTGAAGCTCAATGGCTTCATTATTTTTATGGTGCTTTTGTAAACATTTGATTACCAAATAATAAATTACCATGTATTTTGTGAATTCATTCATAGTTAATATTTTTTGTAAATATATTAGGTGCAATATATGACAACATTTCTCTGCCTGGTAGGCTTTGAGACTAAACAAATAAGGATAATTTTCCATTCAAAGAAATTCCCACAGTTGACGTCAGCCATATTCAAATTCTTTCTGTGAATTGCAGGAATGTTCTTTGTGCTTTTGACGACCAAGACCAGGACTGCAGAGGTGATGACTGTGTCACATTCAACAGGTAACTGAGGACACCCCGATGGGCCTCTAAGACTGAGTCTTTCAAAAGTATAATGTGTTGATGACTCTACTGGATATCACACGACAGCAGACACTCAAGTTTAATGAAACCAAGCAGGGCAAATTAAGAATGACAGGTTTCTGAGGGAGTGGAACGAATCGCCATTTGAGTACCAAGGCTCCAATAACTGCAGCTAGTGACTGGATTCTGTACAGCCCAAGTTTGTTATTTTTTATTGATCAAAATTTTATTTTATTGATATAAAATGCCAGCTCAAGAGCACTCTACCAGCTTCTACCAGCAGCAAAAAAAGAAGCCCTTTTAATTAGCAATTGACAGCCCTTATCATACCCAGCTGCTGATAAGCCACGTCCTCCTCATAACCTTTCAGTGTGTGTCCACACTTAACAAAACAAACACCCTATAAAGATTTATATATCATATTTTATAATTAAAAATAATTATAATGTTTTATACATAATCAATAAAATATGAGTTTTTATTGAAAGTATCTATGCAAGTATGTGCAAAAGTTTTGCTAAAGAGCAGTGAACTGGACATGTGTGTGCTTAATAAACTGGCAAATTACAGCAGGATATTCCTATCCTCGGTCAGAAGGCACAGGTGACTTATATGATGAAAGAGAGGGTCCACAGCAATGATAATTTGGGTTCCTTTAATCCAAAACATCTTCAGAAGTGAATTTGTGTGGGTATATGTATGTGTGGTTCTGTAAAATAACGGAAATTACAATTAGCAAACAATTAAAGTCAACCAAACTGGTCTAAATAATACAGAAAGGGTTGAACAGAAAAATCTAATTCAGAAATGACTAAACACCACCCCCTGGTGGACACAAATGGGCTGCTGCACAGGGATGGACTCCATCTTTACTTTGAGCAGCTCAACCACAAGGGTGGCGCCATTTTGGTCAAATCAACATGAGTAACCACAGTGTCTCGTGGCGACACAAACCACTGGCAAACTCTATATAAGTATCACACGGCATACATGGGCGAGTATAGGATGAGTTACAGCCATAGAACAAATACAAGGCACTTATCATTCACGCACACGCATGACACATGTTCAGTACAACTAACCAGCTCCACCAGCGCTATAACGGTCAACCAGCGCAAAAACAAACCCAGGATGGGAGCAATGTACCATCTTAGCCGCCATTTTTACTTCGATAAACAGAGCACGTTGTGTGTGACGTCTTCTTTTGCACATGACGTCTTGGGGTTTCTTTTGTTGTTTTGTAGAAAAGATGTAAATCAATTAGAACGATGCTGTATTAGTTCCAGACAACGTTATTAAATCATGGGGTGTACTTAGTTTGTCAAAGGACTTACATACAAGTTATGAATGTGTATATATACACATATATACATTTTAAAAGCATTTTACATGAGCTGACTTTTGTTGCATTATAGGTAGTCTAAGCATCGTTTCTGTCAACTTTTTATAGCAGTTTTAGGAATCCTGTGATTATATGACACTGATTTGCTTTTCTTTCTGAATGACTTAACAAATTTGTGTTAGTGTGATTTTAGTGTATAATTACCCTCAACCAAATAGTAACATTTTATCTTAATAATTTTCTTAATTTCTTATATTCCACTTACCTGATGACTGTCAGTGGTTCTTTAAATCTTTTGTGATGCATCTTTAACCAAATACATTTCAATTTCTCCAAAACTTCTTTGCACACTGTACAAGTAAATGCACCTTCAGATCTACAGAAGGTGCATAGATAAAATATATCAGATGTAGTGGACAATATCAGACACTTGTTTAACTCTGTGTATAATTCTTTTAAATATAAATTAGTAAAGGCAAAATCTATATCTTTATTTCAAATTGTCAATAGGTGTATTTAAAAAAGGTGTTCTTTTGTGTTTCTTGTTTCCAGACTAATTCATCTTAATACACAAAATCATGAATATGAAGAAGACATTTTGTGAAAACAAAATCTTTTTTATGAATTCAATAAATAAATAATATCAAAGATCATAAGATTAACTATGAAATAAATCAATGTAAACTATTTTGAATCCTCTCTGTGCATCTAGTTTTAAAAGCCCATTACTGCTACCTATTATAATGTTGTAAACTGGGAAGCATCTTGTGAGAACAGGAAGAGCCAAGTGACAACAGAGAGATTTAACACCCAGCACTGGCTAATTTGCAAAGTGGGCCCAACGTGTCAAAGAAACTGAATAAGAATAATTAAGCTTTGTTTTCTGATGCAAGCAAAAAGTACACTGCAATATTCAAGAATCAATAAATGAATCAATTTCCATTTGTATATATTTTTTGACTGATAAAAGTATCCTGTCAAAATATGATCTTGAGAAACAACCTGGGAAACAAACAAACAGACATGAGTAGACAAAAGAATAATAGGACAATAAGGATAATACCAAGGTTTTTAAAGCCTTAACACCATAACTATAGTTATAGATAAATATAATCTCTGCTTCTATCATTTCTATGGAAACGTTAAAGTTTTCCATTTAATTGGTGTCATTAATATTGGGATGAAAGTTTACAGATTTTGCTTTTAAAATTATTTAGCCAGCTTCTACTGCTTCTGTAACGTTATAGTACAACATACTATGATCACAACATTCAATGGATGACTGCTTGTTATTATTCTGCATGTTTTGGCTGCAGGAATTTTTGTAATGCTTTTCATGACTACCACCAGGATGGCACTGGTTTCGACAGGGTCCAGTAAAACAGGTAAATAAGCACACTGGTCAGTATGCATACACACACACACACAGACTTTAGTTATGATCGTGGCAAACATTTACTCAATAATTATCGTCATCTCTTAAAGCTGCATTGGCACACCATTGTCTCTCTAAAATTTTTAAACAACATTGGAACAAACTGAGAATTATTTCTTGGCGTCTGTGTGTAAGACTGGATAATCTTGTGTTTTAGTGCAGTACCACTTCATCAATGAAACCCTGACTTGGTATGAGGCTCAGAGGTTCTGCAAAATAAAATACACTGACCTGGCAACCATAAACAACATGGATGAAGAAAATCAGCTGGTCAGTACACTGGACAGTCAAGCGACCGCCACATGGATCGGACTTTACAATGGAAAGAACAACAGGTGGCTGTGGTCTGATGGGAGCGGCATGGCGAGCTTCACCAAATGGAGCTCTGGTCAGCCAGACAACTATGGCGGCATAGAGTCGTGTGGAGAGATGTATGATAACAGCTTCTGGAATGATGAGTCATGTGACGTAACCAAAGCTTATGTGTGTTATGAAAGTGAGTAAATTGCAATCACACTTTTGAGAGTGATTAAAATTAACTTTCTGGACTTAAGAGTGCATGCTACTTTTGCTACTTTTGATCTGTCTAATAATTTTAATATGAAATATTTATTGATGATGATAAATTTAATCTATATTAGTTTTATTAGTAATTATTATTATTAGTTCTATCTAAAAACAAAAACAAACAGTAATCAGGTGAGTAGCACACACAATGATCATCAGAATCAGAATCAGAATCAGAATACTTTATTGATCCCTGGGGGAAATTATTTTTTGTTACAGTGCTCCATTTTAAACCAACATTAAGACAAGACAGACAATACGCTAACTAAGAATAGTACAATATATACATATATATACATACATACATACATAAGTCACTTATAAATAAATATTTGGAAAAGAAACATGTGTAGTTGTAGCAGCAAACAGTGTGTTAAGTGGATGCGTTGTACAGGGAGATGGCCACAGGCAGGAATGATTTCCTGTGTCGTTCAGTGGTGCTTTTCGGTAATCTCAGTCTCTCACTGAACGAGCTCCTGTGACTGACCAACATGTCATGGAGTGGGTGGGAGGTGTTATCCAACATTGTCTTTATCTTGGACAGCATCCGCCTCTCCGACACCACCTTGAGGGAGTCCAGCTCCATCCCCACAACATTGCTGGCCTTACGGATCAGTTTATTAAGTCTGTTGGCATCTGCGACCCTCAGCCTGCTCCCCCAGCATGCAACAGCATAGAGGATCGCACTGGCCACCACAGACTCATAGAAAATCCTCAGCATTTTCTGGCAGATGTTGAAGGACCTCAGTCGCCTCAAAAAATAGAGACGACTCTGGCCCTTCCTGTAAAGTGCTGTGGTGTTTTTAGCCCAGTCCAGTTTATTGTCAATGTGTACTCCAAGGTATTTATAGTCCTCCACAATGTCAACACTGACCCCCTGGATTGAAACAGGGGTCAAGTGTTTCCTGGTCTTCCTGAAGTCCACGATCAGTTCCTTGGTCTTTGCCACGTTGAGCTGCAGATGATTCTGCTCACACCACGTGACAAAGGAGTCGACCACAGCCCGGTACTCTGTCTCATCATCCCTGCTGATGCATCCAACCACCGCAGAGTCATCAGAAAACTTCTGAAGATGGCAGGTCTCTGTGCAGTGGCTGAAGTCTGTGGTGTAGAGGGTGAAGAGGAAGGGGGAGAGGACAGTCCCCTGTGGTGCCCCTGTGTTGCTAATCACCTTGTCAGACACACACTGTGGGAGACGTACATATTGTGGTCTTCCTGTCAGGTAATCAACAATCCAGGACACCAGAGAAGCATCCACCTGCATCGCTGCTAACTTATCACCCAGGAGGGTCGGCCTGATGGTGTTGAAAGCACTGGAAAAGTCAAAAAACATGACCCTCACAGTGCTCGCCGGCTGGTCCAGATGGGTGTAGACACGATTGAGCAGGTAGATGATGGCGTCCTCTGTTCCGAGACGAGGCTGATAAGCGAACTGAAGGGGATCCAGATGTGGTCTTACTATGGGTCGCAGCTGGTCCAGGATGAGCCTTTCCAGGGTCTTCATGATGTGGGAGGTCAGTGCCACGGGCCTGTAATCCTGGGGGCCACTGGGACGAGGCGTCTTTGGTACAGGGACGAGGCATGATGTCTTCCACATCACCGGGACCCTCTGCAGACTCAGACTCAGCATAAACAGTTTATGAAAGACTCCACACAGCTGGGGGGCACAGGCCTTGAGGACAAGGGGACTCACTCCGTCTGGTCCAGCAGACTTGCCTGAGTGAAGTCTCCTCATTTGCATCTCAACCTGGTATTGAGTGAAGGTGATGGGTGGGGGAGGGGTGTCAGGAATCTCACAGGAGGCAACATGTGAAGAGAGAGGCTGGCACAGTGGTGTGGCTCTGGATTCCAGGCTGACTGCAGGTGAGGTTGTGGGGGTGGGAGCAGACACTGTGGTGTCGAATCTATTGAAAAACAGATTCAACTCGTCGGCTCTATTCTCACCTCCCTCAGCTCCCCTGCTGTTGGTTGGCCTGAATCCAGTGATGGTCTTCATGTCCCTCCACACCTCTCTCATTTATAGTCATTTTAGTGATGAGATTATGAGAACTCAATATTTTGGCTTGAATAAACATTTGTACAACAACTATGTTACCAAAAGGATGTAATATATGCCACCAACTTTGGTTATTCTCTGGGTAGGTTTGTATTTTCTCCTCAGGCTCATCACAGCTCCTTTGACTGAACTTTAGGATGAATTCCAGTAGAAAAAATAAAAATAAATAAAATGTTGGTTATTTAAAAATGTTGATATTTCTAAAGATCCAGTTATTAGCTCCCTGACCACATTTCTGGTATTTTTAATGATACAATGAGGTTGAGAACTTTTTTTAAAGTACCAAAGATAAAGCATTGTTGCATGATGTTGGTCATTACAGTAATGACCAACATGATCCAACGATGGCTGAGCAAATAATGGATCATAAACAGACTAAATGAAGGAGCAAGTGATTTAGTGACCAAGATAACACAGTTCAAGCTGACGTCGTACTGCAGTTACATTCAGTTTTGTTTATATAGTGACATATCATAAAACAGTTGGCTGTTTAAAGCCGCTTTAAATTTTAAGGTAAAATGTTTACCTTAAAATTGTGTAAGTGTTTATGACGAGAAACATCATGGCTCTGCTGTTAGTAATTTGGCTCTAAATCTCCTACCTGACTATTTTTCTTGGCTGAAGATACAAGACTAACTCTCTTTTATTAATTTCTCTATGTGTGCCTCTAGTTCAGCAGGATGGCAGCAAGAAGTATGTGGTTTACACACAGGGACAAACCTGGCCAAACAGTCAAGATCTGTGCAGGCAGAAGCACACTGATCTGGCATGTGTGCTTACAGACAAGGAAAATGCAGCGATTGCTGCAGTTACCAACAGAGTGTGGTTCGGTCTGTTTAAAGACTCCTGGGCTTGGTCAGATGGAACAAAGACCTCCTTCAGGTACTGGAAAAGAGGCGGAAGTTATAGTGGAAACTGTGCTTCTGTGGAAGGATCACAGACGGGACGCTGGATACCAGCTGACTGTAACCAGAAAGCAACATTTATCTGTCAAGGAGGTAAGTTCCTGAAATACACAAGTAATAAATCAGTTCCTAGAAAAATGTGATACAACTGTTGTGTTCATTCAAGCTTCAGAACATGGGTTAAAAAAATAATAAAAATCACAATAATAACTGATGTAGTTCTGTATTTGTCTTCTACAGATGCCAAAGTAAAAAAGATGGTCATAAGGATGAAGGTGAAGTCTGATGTGGATCTCATGGACTCCACTGCCTCCAGTCAACTCCTAATGAAGGTACAAGTGTAGATTCAAGGTTCCTGGTCTCTTTACTAAGAATTAGGTACAAAAAAAATTATAAAAGTAAGCAAAAGTTCTTTATTTTGTTCTAAAACAAAAAGAAATTTCACATTTAACATGATTTAAAAACATTTAGTCGTGATTATTACCTGTTTGTTACACAAACAGCTATTTTCTTCTATAATGTCTTTTATTTTTAAGTTGGAGACCATCCTGAGAGATCAAGGGGTGGCTGATTTCAAACTCAGCTGGCAAAGTGATAAAAATGGCAGTGTCTTTCAGCGTTAGCTACAAACCACGGAGAAGACGGGGATGAGATGCTCACTGCAGACTGTATATATCATGCATCAATTCAACTAGTTTTCATTTGAAACATACAAGTCATTTTGTGGAAAGAAATATAGTTTAAAAGCAAAAACAAGTTAAATATGTTTTTCTCTTTCCAGGATGCTGACTGCAGAAGTACCCATGTTGTTTTACTGTAGTGCTGATGGATGGATTGTTTAACCTTCTATGTGGACGTCACATTTTGGGTTCTTTAAACCAAAATAGTCAATTTTGCTCTACAAGGGCCTGATATCCACTTACGAGGACATTATACCGCTACTGTTCTATCAAAATTTTAAACGAATATCCTCATATGTGGCTCTCATTTTTCTTAGAAACAAAAATTGGGTAAAAGAAACAAAGAAAATCTGGTGATTATTTGTTTTTACATTCATCGGGTCCCAATCAGCCCAAATATCAAAGAGAAATTAAAAATGCATACCGTGGAAGAGTTCAGGTCTTAGTAGGTTAAAGATCATGTCTCACCTCATTGAATCTAGGTGGGAACTATAGGTGGGAATAGTACTTATACAACATAATATTGAATAAGGATGAGCTTTAAAAATGCAGGAAAATGAGCTTTCTCTCTCCATTCCTATCACTGGAGAGAAACAAAAACATGTGGCCTCTATAATGCTACAGGCAGCCACTTGTATGTCCACAATAAAGTATTTTTTCTGAATTTTCAACTTGTGATTCACATTTGTTTTGATTTGGTATTGATTTTTGATTCTGATCCCCCATCCGATCCCCTACACTCGCTATTGTCTTCTAAAAAGAAATAGCACTATTTAAATTTTTTTTTTTTTTTTTTTTTTTTTTTTTAATCTCAGAAGTGTTTCTTAGACTTCCCTGATGATGGTGATACTTCCACATGCCAAACATAAGGCACTTGAAATAACTTGCTTAATATTAAAAAATCTTTACACATAATTGAAATGTTATCGTCTTTTTTTGTCTTTAATTCAATAAGACATACTTAATTTTATAATTATGGTGCAACACATTGCTCAGTGTTTATATAGAGAAGCTGATGCTATTTACCCACTCTTTCTTTGGCGGTTGCATTCATGGATTATAAAACTGTAAACCTTTTGCTTTATTTTCAACCACTTTTAAAATCTTTCAATATTTTGACAAGTCTTATAAGTGCATTTTAGAACACATGATGATTGGTTTTCAGAGGTAATCCACACATGGGCCAGCACAGGACCACCAGTGTGTTTGTAACTGGTCTTGTGCTTGTGCACCTCTGGCAAACAAGAGGTCATTCTTTGCGGTATGTGGGCCATGTGTAAGCACATCGTGTGGGCCAAATCTGGACGATATGAATTTTGCTATGTGGGTAATAGCTGAGAGAAATTAACGACTGACTGGTGGATGTGGTATGAGGACATTGGAGAAATTGCCATTTACAGCTGCAGTAACAACCAAGGGGTCAGCGACTGTGTGGATGGAATAAGAAGGGTTTGAGAATTGGTACTCTGACATTTGTAGCAGCTTGAGGCTTTTACATGCTTAAAATGTGACTCGCATGCAAAATCTAAAAAAATGTTCTTCCAATTAACAACTATGGGAGAAAACACTAAACCCTGTATGCTAGCCCTACGCTACATCATGGTGAAATAATTCTTAGAGCCACTGCAGGCAATATCACACAGACTTTGTCAGTGTTAAAAATATCGAGGAAAATAAAGAGGTTATAAAGAATGCAACAGCCACAATGTATCGATCAAGCTGTTCAAGACACCTGGAAGTGGTCTGACAGGATCTTTTGGAAACCAGAAAAAACTGATGCCAAAATATACTTCTCCACCCATCCTCTTACACTTATCCTCATCTGGGTTGCAGGGGGACAGATAATCGTTCATACTCTTGTATGTAAAACACAAAAACAAACTAATTAACATATAAAAAAATAAACATGGGCTATATAGGAAAGTTTGTGTCAAATGTTATCCTAAGCAAAGCCAACAAACTATTAGTTGAACCCCCCAAGTTTCGATGTAAATCTTTTAATCTCTTTGCTTTTTTAATTAAATTAAATTGAACTGAGCTGAACATATTAAAAAAATATGACTCCCACTGCTGTTGCATAAAATCAGTTGGTAACTCAATCCTGCAGAAGTATGCTGTACGTACCACACACACGAACTGAAAGTGAGATTAACTTTTATACTCTAATTTTTATATCACAGTTATATTCACATCTACAAGAGCAGGGTGTGTCAAATTTCACAATGAGTTGGTGAGCCAAGAAACATAAATGAATCAATCTTCTATCACTTACAAGATATAAAGATTATGATCCATTAGGTTACCGTTGCCATAAACCACGCCAACCTGCTAGTCATTTTTTTTGTTTCCCTGTAAACTTCATGATTTCAAAATACATAGTATTTCTAAATGAAATGAAAATGAAATATTCACACAGTTTCATTTTTAATACAGCTTGTTGAATCAGTTAGTAAATTTGCAGCCCCACATACTATATGCACATGATCACTGTATTTTTCATGATCAGCTGCTTCTCCACTGTCTTTGGTAAATTATTCCATCATTTAATTCCCTTTGCTTAAAGCACAGTTTATCCAGATAATGCATCTGTCAGGTTTATATTGTTGATTGTCATTTATGCTTAGAAATATTTAACCATATATGCTTAGAGGTGTATAATCGATTGTGTAGTGATAGGATGTGTGATCCTTAGGAGTCTGCAAAGACTTCGTGTGCATTCCAGAGTGTTCTGGCATGCACACTCACAATCTTAGGGTCATGGGAAGAGGTTGTATCTTTTCTTGCTGATATATAGTATAGCAAACACATCTATATCTGTTTTACTCCTAGTGCCTTTTGTTTAGATGAACTGCTGGACTTCCAGACCAGCAGGTTTAGGGAAGTTGTTTATGGGGTCTCTCTCTCTCTCTCTCTCTCTCTCTCTCACACACACACACACACACACACACACACACACACACACACACACACACACACACACACACACACACGCTTACACAACGCACAGGCAAGGTACTCTTTGTGTGTATGTATACGTCATATGTGAATGAACCTATGTATATCCATGTAACCTCAATAAAAGGGCAGTTGTCCCGAACTTGAAGATATTGAGGAGGAAAACAAAACAACACTGGTCCCGAAGGGTCTGGTCAAACAATGATTTCTTTGAACACACACGCGGGAAGATGTATACTGCACACAATCAGCATAGATCTCCACCCAAAAATACACAAGCAATTGCTTTTATAATGTCAGGGTTTGACGCCCCTTCTCGCGTTTTCCAAGAACATTATTTGCATTTTTTACAGACAATGGTCAATTTCTTTTCTTTTTTTATGAAAAGAGTTACTCAACCCTAGTTTTAGCACCTTAATATTTCTTTTTTTTTTGTCCCGTTTGGATCTATAGCCATCAGAATTGTTGTCTTAAGACAATGGTCAATTTTAAGAGATAAATGCAGACACCGAAGTTCCCCTCACTGGCATCTTCGTCCACATATGGCGATGAATCCAGGCCCTGAAGATCCCCAGGGACTTCTTTTGACACATCTTCTGTCATCTGTCACTAAGCAAACTCAAACGCCACAGATTGCTGAATGGTTTCAGGCCTTTTCTCAGGCCTGTTTCTAGATTATATGTACTATATGTGTTTTGTAAGCGCGTATGCAGTTTTAACCTTCTATAGCTCCAAGTCACTTACACAATAGATCGCCCGGACATCGCGCTGAACGCGGCTTATGACCTTTCCTTAATAACCATCTTAATGCAATGTCAATACTGTAGATTATATTGTTAATGCAATGTTAATGCTGCAGGATATATTGTAGCTGTAAAATAATTTCTTTAATTCCACACAGTGTTACGGGGGAGCGAACGACAGCCACTGGGGTCAAGCGAAGGAACGGCGATTGTCCAGTTGGTCTCCCTCGTTTATTAACACTATTGATTAATAAATTCATTTAAAAGATGTGGGACAAGTCCATGCAGAACCATATTTATTCAACAGGTATACTTAATTAAATTAAATTATATCATCAAAATAAATTTTATTTCATTTTATTTTGTTACAGTGATTACATGATGATGGCCTTTTATTAAAACAAACAAACAAACAAAAACAAAAAAAAAAACGAGGAGCTAATACGATAAATATTATATATATATATATATATATATATATATATATATATATATATATACAAGAAGGCATCGGTGGGCAAGAGACGAAGACAGGGCGTTGTTGGAATGCTACTACGCAAGTAACCCCGGCGGAAGGGGCTACATGAATAGGATGAGGGACCTATGGATTCTTCGATACCCAACATCCACACTGACGGCGAAACAACTAGTAGCTCAGTGTTCCAACATTCGAAAGAAGGGACTGCTCTCACAGCTAGAGATTGACGAGGTACAACACAAATGCTACGGCAAGGAGGAGTTAGGATGCCAGGTCAGGGGGGAGATATCATCACCCCCACCCGAGATTGGGTACATAGCCCCAAGTGCGATAGGAGAAGGATCGTTGAGTGCGAGAGGAACTGACCTGAAAAATAGGATCATGGCCAAGCTTGAAACCTGGATCCCCTATAGCCGCTTACCAAGATTACGTGAAGTACCCTCAGAAGGTCTGCTAGATGATGTTAATGCAGCACTACGGACAATACCTACAACCACGATTACGACACTAACAAGCTGATCTACAATACGGCAGCAGTGATCAGTGAGATGCTTGGCTACAAGTTGAACAGCCACAAGGGGCAGTACCCTCCATGGAGAAGGAGGCTAGAGGGCAAGATCAAAGTAGCACGGAGGGAGGTTAGCCAACTAACGGAGTTGCAGAAAGGTGCGACAAAGAAGGTGCATAAGAAATACAGCAAGCTGTCCATACCTGAGGCCTTGGAAACTGCCAAGCAAAGACTCACAGCCTTGGCCAGCCGCTTGAGGAGGTACACCAGAGAGATAGAAGGCAGGAGAATAAACCAGCTGTTCTCCACAGAACCAGCAAAGGTGTACTCTCAGTGGCAAGGGAACAATAATAAGAGAACAGCACCACCAAGGCTGGAGGCAACCCATAACAGCAATGCTCAGTGGCTAGTGGATCTGAGGGCAGACCACAGCGACCTCCCTGAACAGGGTCCAGTAACCATCACAGTGGCAGATATCCAAGAAAGGGTCTCCAGTATGAAGAGTTGGACAGCACCAGGGCCCGACATGGTTCACGCCTACTGGCTAAAGAAGCTGACTGCACTCCACGAGCGTCTGGCAGCACAAATGAACCAGCTGCTAGTTAACGAGAGACACCCGGAATGGCTAACCGAAGGTCGGACGGTCCTGATCCCCAAGGACCCCAAGAAGGGACCGGTCCCCTCCAACTACCGACCAATAACCTGCCTCAGTACTACATGGAAGCTCCTGTCAGGCATCATATCGGCTAAGATGAACAGGCACATGGGTCAATACATGAGCAGGACACAGAAAGGAATTGGCAAGAATACCAGAGGCGCAAAACACCAGCTACTGGTAGACAGAACAGTCAGCCGATACTGCAAGACCAGACTGACCAACCTGTGCACTGCCTGGATTGATTACAAGAAGGCCTATGACTCAATGCCCCACAGCTGAATACTGGAATGCCTAGAATTGTACAAGATCAATGGGACCCTAAGAGCCTTCAGCAGGAACTCAATGGGGATGTGGCGTACAACACTAGAGGCCAACTCCAAGCCCATAGCACAAGTCACCATCAAGTGCGGGATCTACCAAGGAGATGCTCTGTCCCCACTGCTGTTCTGCATAGGCCTGAACCCCCTCAGTGAGATAATTAACAAGACTGGCTACGGATACCGATTACGGAACGGAGCAGTTGTCAGCCACCTCCTGTACATGGATGACATCAAGCTGTATGCCAAGAGTGAACGAGACATCGATTCACTGATCCACACTACCAGGCTATACAGCAATGACATTGGAATGTTGTTCGGACTGGAGAAGTGTAGTCGGATGGTAACAAAGAGAGGGAAGGTAGTCAGAACTGAGGGGATTGAACTACCAGAAGGCAACATTGCAGACATTCAATTCAATTCAATTCAATTCAATTTTATTTATATAGCGCCAAATCACAACAAAAGTCGCCTCAAGGCGCTTCATAGATACAGAGAAAAACCCAACAATCATATGACCCCCTATGAGCAAGCACTTTGGCGACAGTGGGAAGGAAAAACTCCCTTTTAACAGGAAGAAACCTCCGGCAGAACCAGGCTCAGGGAGGGGCGGCCATCTGCTGCGACCGGTTGGGGTGAGAGAAGGAAGACAGGATAAAGACATGCTGTGGAAGAGAGACAGAGGTTAATAACAGATATGATTCAATGCAGAGAGGTCTATTAATACATAGTGAGTGAGAAAGGTGACTGGAAAGGAAAAACCAATGCATCATGGGAATCCCCCGGCAGCCTACATCTATTGCAGCATAACTAAGGGAGGATTCAGGGTCACCTGGTCCAGCCCTAACTATATGCTTTAGCAAAAAGGAAAGTTTTAAGCCTAATCTTAAAAGTAGAGATAGTGTCTGTCTCCCGAATCCAAACTGGAAGCTGGTTCCACAGAAGAGGGGCCTGAAAACTGAAGGCTCTCCCTCCCATTCTACTTTTAAATACTCTAGGAACAACAAGTAGGCCTGCAGAGCGAGAGCGGAGCGCTCTAATAGGGTGATATGGTACTACAAGGTCATTAAGATAAGATGGGGCCTGATTATTTAAGACCTTGTATGTGAGGAGCAGGATTTTGAATTCAATTCTGGATTTAACAGGAAGCCAATGAAGGGAAGCCAAAACAGGAGAAATATCCTCTCTCTTTCTAGTCCCTGTCAGGACTCTTGCTGCAGCATTTTGGATTAGCTGAAGGCTTTTCAGCGAGTTTTTTGGACATCCTGATAATAATGAATTACAGTAGTCCAGCCTGGAAGTAATAAATGCATGAACTAGTTTTTCAGCGTCACTCTGAGACAGGATATTTCTAATTTTAGAGATGTTGCGCAAATGGAAGAAAGCAGTCTTACATATTTGTTTAATATGAGCGTTGAAGGACATGTCCTGGTCAAAAATGACTCCAAGGTTCCTCACAGCGTTACTGGAGGCCAAGGTAATGCCATCCAGAGTAAGAATCTGGTTAGATACCATATTTCTAAGATTTTCAGGGCCGAGTACAATAACCTCAGTTTTATCTGAATTAAGAAGCAGAAAGTTAGCGGCCATCCAGGTCTTTATGTCTTTAAGACATTCCTGCAGTTTAACTAATTGGTGTGTGTTATCTGGCTTCATGGACAGATAGAGCTGGGTGTCATCAGCATAGCAGTGAAAATGTATGCTATGTCTTCTAATGATACTGCCTAAGGGAAGCATGTATAATGTAAACAGAATTGGTCCTAGCACTGAACCCTGTGGAACTCCATAATTAACCTCAGTGTGTGAAGAGGACTCTCCATTTACATGCACAAATTGGAGTCTATTAGATAGATATGATACAAACCACTGCAGCGCAGTACCTGTAATACCTACAGCATGTTCTAATCGCTCTAATAGGATATTATGGTCAACAGTATCGAATGCTGCGCTAAGGTCTAGCAGGACAAGCACAGAGATGAGTCCACTGTCAGAGGCCATAAGAAGATCATTTGTAACCTTCACTAAAGCTGTATAGACATAGAGGACAGTTACAAGTACCTGGGGATCCCGCAGGCGAATGGGAACAATGAAGAGGCCGCTAGAAAAGCTGCAACCACCCAGTACCTGCAGAGGGTCAGGCAAGTCCTGAGGAGTCAGCTGAATGGTAAGAACAAGATCCGGGCCATCAACACGTACGCCCTGCCCGTGATCAGGTACCCTGCTGGGGTAATAGGCTGGCCAAAGGAGGAGATAGAAGCCACTGACATCAAGACAAGAAAGCTCCTTACCATGCATGGAGGGTTTCACCCCAAGTCCAGCACCCTGAGGCTGTACGCTAAGCGGAAGGAAGGGGGCCGGGGACTGGTGAGTGTCAGCACCACAGTCCAGGATGAGACAACGAACATCCAAGAATACATTGGGAAGATGGCCCCAACTGACCGAGTGCTCAGTGAATACCTCAGGCAGCAGAAACCCAAGAAAGAGGAGGGAGACGAGGAACCATCATGGAAGGACAGGCCCCTGCACGGTATGTACCACCGGCAGATAGAGAAAGTGGCTGATATCCAGAAATCCTACCAGTGGCTGGACAAAGCTGGACTGAAAGACACCACAGAGGCACTAATCATGGCAGCACAAGAACAAGCTCTGAGTACAAGATCCATAGAGGCTGGGGTCTATCACACCAGGCAAGACCCCAGGTGCAGGCTGTGTAAAGATGCCCCAGAGACAATCCAGCACATAACAGCAGGGTGCAAGATGCTAGCAGGCAAGGCATACATGGAACGCCATAACCAAGTGGCCGGCATAGTGTACAGGAACATCTGTGCCGAGTATAACCTGGAAGTCCCGAGGTCAAAATGGGAGATGCCCCCAAGGGTGGTGGAGAATGACCGAGCTAAGATCCTGTGGGACTTCCAGATACAGACGGACAAAATGGTGGTGGCTAACCAACCGGACATAGTGGTGGTAGACAAACAGAAGAAGACGGCCGTAGTGATCGATGTAGCGGTTCCGAATGACAGCAATATCAGGAAGAAGGAACACGAGAAGCTGGAGAGATACCAAGGGCTCAGAGAAGAGCTCGAGAGGATGTGGAGGGTGAAGGTAACGGTGGTCCCCGTGGTAATCGGAGCACTAGGTGCGGTGACTCCCAAGCTAGGCGAGTGGCTCCAGCAGATCCCGGGAATAACATCGGAGATCTCTGTCCAGAAGAGCGCAGTCCTGGGAACAGCTAAGATACTGCGCAGGACCCTCAAGCTCCCAGGCCTCTGGTAGAGGACCCGAGCGTGCTGGGTGTTCATATATATATATATATATATGTATATAATTGCCACTAGGTGTGGCATATATACAAAATACTATGTTATTTTGCTTGTATTTTATTACTATGTACAAGAAGCCAACCAACCAATATATATATCAAATTGCCACCAGGTGTGAATGTGCAAGTGAATGTGAGTGCGAATGGTTGTCTGTCCCTGTGTGTTAGCCCTGCGACAGACTGGCGACCTGTCCAGGGTGTACCCCGCCTCTCGCCCTATGACAACTGGGATAGGCTCCAGCGCCCCCCCCCCCCCCTGAAAAGGATAAGCGGAAGTGAATGGATGGATGCTACTCAGATTTAGAAATAAAAAATTTTTGTCTTTACATTGTGAAAATGGCTTTTGGACATCTCTATTGAACTTATGAGGGCTCAAATTTCAAACTACCCCTTGATGCTTGACTTGTAACTTTTTATAATACTTTTTATAAAATGAAATGAAATTTTGATCAATTAAATGAACTAAAGTTGTTAAAAAAATAACAGAAATCAGCTTCTGATGAGGACCTTACTGACATTCACTGAGTGAACTTTAATAACTTTGATGGTTTGCTGTACAGTCCATTCTTCATATATTTAGCATTTTAAGGAATGATCTGATTTGTACCTTAATAATTTAAAAACAAAACCAATATCTTAATGATACTGCATTATATTATACTAACTGGCAACCTAAACACATAGAGCAGGAAGCTGACCATATACAGGAAAGAAATACTTTTCATTTCATTTTCAGTTCTGCTGAAACGTGTGAGCCATTGAAGGTATTTTCACTCATGGACAAAAAGCAATATAGTTGTTATCACTAGCATGCTAAATCCCTCAGGAGAAATGACATAACAGTGGAACATAAACTCAACACCCAAGAGACGGGAAATGTGCAGTAAGCAGCAGGTGTGGCTCAGGTTGTTTAAATACCATTCTTGGGCTCTCCAGTCATCCACAGAAAGCAGATGTTGTTTGTTTTTTAAAATACTTGATGCCAAATGTTTTGCTAATTATATATGCTACTCTGAAAACTCTCTCTGTTCATACACTGTTGGAAAAGAAGCTTTCTTCTGATTTCCAACCATTTGAAAATACTATGTTATTTTGCTTGTATTTTATTACTATGTACAAGAAGCCAACCAACCAATTCCTTTCCATAAAGCCAAATTAGCAGGCAGACTTAAAAGTTATTATGAAATGTTTATCTCTCTACGTCACCACTCTGACAGGTGTAAGATTGAATATCAAACTCATTTTCTTTTTCCAAATTAATGACTAAACGGTATTTCACGGTTTGTGCAGGAGGCCAGGTTTTGGTTGTTCAGAGCAAAAGCTTTTGCCATCCTATGCTAAACAGAAAGTGTTTATCATTTACATCCATCTCACTCTCACTTCTCTAGGTGTCTGATTTCGGTACCAGAAGGAATAAAGAAAAAAAACATACATTTCTTCTCTTGAAGTTTGAACTCATTGCCATGAAACAAAATTCAGCAGAAACTGAGATGGCTGACATCATCGATGACGTGGAATCAGAAGTTTTATGTAATAACTACTGGAAACTGCGTTTCAGAGTATGTGAAACAAAACCCAGAGTCCAAAAACACACAGCTGTTCTCTTTGTTGGTGCTCCTGAATGCATGTCTTCCTAATTCTTACCTCCGTATGGATGAGTGTCAACAGATCCTTGGACCACCTGATCTAATCCATGGAGGTCCTCCCTTTAACGAATGAATGGAGCCTTTCACCTTTTTGATCAAGCTAGGCGAGTGGCTCCAGCAGATCCTGGGAACAACATCTGAGATCTCTGTCCAGAAGAGCGCAGTCCTGGGAACAGCTAAGATACTCAAGCTCCCAGGCGTCTGGTAGAGGACCTGAGCTTGAAGGATTGACCGCCCACAGGGGCGAGTGGGGAATTATATATATATATATATATATATATATATATATATATATATAGACCTGAAATCAGCCAATTGTGATAAAGAGGACTTTACTGACTTTCATTGATTGAACTGTATTTACTTTGCAGTCCATTATTCTCTCTATTTATATTTATCGTTTTCAGAAATTTATTTTAATGATTTGATAATAAAACCAACACCTTAATGATACTGCATTATATTATTGTAACTGGAAACCTAAAAACACATGACAGGCAAACTATTTACAAGAAAACATCACTTTTCATTTTCATTTTCATTTCTGCTGAAACACGTGCGAGCCATTGAAGGTATTTTTACTCATGCACAAGCATTAATATGATAATAAATACCAACACCTTAATGATACTGCATTATATTATTGTAACTGGAAACCTAAAAACACATGACAGGCAAACTATTTACAAGAAAACATCACTTTTCATTTTCATTTTCATTTCTGCTGAAACACGTGCGAGCCATTGAAGGTATTTTTACTCATGCACAAGCATTAATATAATTGTCTCACTACCCTGTTTGATCACTGTTAAGATTCAAGAATTGAGAAAGGGTACAAGAGGTGATCGAAAAATAACCACACTGGTCCGGCCGGGTGAAGTCAAACGAAGATTTTAATTCACACGTGGGAAGATCACTGGAAACAGCAATTGATCTTCGACTTACTAAGGCACAAACAATTATTTTATAACATCAGGGTTTGTTTACTGACGCCCCTTCATGCGTCACCGGTACATTTTATACATAGATCAGATCAACATCATCATGACTTTTCACCCAGAAAATCATCTTCTATTTTCATAGCTTGGTACTTTCCGTTCTTATCTTAAAATGAATTGTTCCTCTTTCTTGTCTAGACATAACTGATCTCCCCTCTAAATAAATCTTAACTAATGTGTGTGTACGTGTTGACCTCACATGCTCTTTGTGTCACCTCTTCACCTCCTACTGTCTGTGTCTCGTCCTCAAATGCTCTTTCTCAATTCACCTGTTGCACCTCTGACCTCTCACTAGACCAGAAGCTCACTGAGACTATGTGTATGTCTTCTACTAAATAAATGTTTTAACCAAGAACCTCTACTAAAACCTTAATATAAAATGACCTGATATAAGTGTTTTGTAAGCATGTATTGCAATTCCTTCTATGTTCTAGTTTTCCCTCAGCATGTATCACCTGAACAGTCACGTCAGTGAGGCTTACGACCTTTAAAGAACCTGAACATCAACTCAAATAAGCACAGATATGCAATATGTATAAAATAGTTATAACTGCACCTGAAATACAAAGTTAACATCATCATAAACATCTTAAGGCCATCTTAAAGCTATCTGTTACATTGTTAAAGCAATGATCATACTGCAGATTATATTATGCTGGTCAAATACTTTTCTATTCATCCCCACATCACCAAGAAGTGACACAGTTTTGTAAACGGACTCAGGCGCAGACCAGGAGACCTTTGCAGAAACTGATTTATTTAGTTTATTTACAGTGGTGTCACCGGGTGATTATATATATACAAGGTGCTCGGGGAAGGGGTCCGGGGCTCCAGGGGGGAAGGGTCCAAAACCACACTCTGCTCTTTCAGCCAACAATCCCACTCTTTTCCCACTCTAGTCGCTCCTCTCGCTCACTCGGGGGTACAGGGATGGGTCCGGGGGGAATCTACGCACACACACAGAAAATCCAATTAGCACTGGATCACAAGGAAACTCACAGACTTAGGCAGATTGCTGAAGCACTAACGCTGGTGACTCAATGTTCCAGCGACGAGTAGTGTAGGTCTGCCATCTTAAAAAGCCCTTCTGATTGTAGTAACCAGCGCCAGGTGTGATGATGAGCACAGGTGTGTGGGCCAGGGGCGGAGCCCACAGTGAGCACCGCTGTGGCCGGGGAAAGAGGGAGAGAGAGAGAGAGCACAAGAACAAAACACATGTTGCCTAACACGGAATCAGCCGGTGAGGCACGGGGACCGTGACAAGAAGAGATGAAATCACTCTCAGCACAATGAAAGATATACGTAACACCAAAGAGACGGGAATGTGCAGTATGCAGCAGGCGTGGCTCGGGTTGTTTAAATTTCAATCTTGCGCACTCATCCACACACCTGCTGCAGCTCCAACAGGTCTCTTAACAGGTGAGTAGGCAGAAATATTAGTTTTTTGTTTGTAAAAGATTTCAGAGTACACAATACATGTTTTTTGCGGGGTTTATAACATGTGCTACTACTGTACACTTAACAGAAGTAACAAATGTCACATGTAATAATGTATGATATAAAACAAAAAAGATGTAATCTTGTTTATTATGGTTTATTGGCAAAGTACCTAAACAATAGTCGACTCTATTAGTGCACATTTTTCTTGACTTTGAGTTAAAAAAAAAAATTTTTTTACTACACACTGGGCTTTGGTACAGTCTCACTGTTCATTCACTGTCAGAAAAGAAACTTTCTTCTAATTTCCTAAACAGTATATTGTATTGTTTGTATTTTATTACTATGTACAAGAAGTCAACCAACAAATTGTCATTGCTATCCATACAGCCAAATTAGCAGGCAGACTTCAAAGTTATTATGAAAAGTTTATAACTCTACTTCACCACTCTGATAAATGTAAGATTGAATATCACACTGATTTTTTGTTTTTCCAAATTCTAATGAAAACAGTATTTTCATTGTTTTCTTATATGTTGAAAAAGTTTTTGGTTGTTCAGAGCAAAACTTATTGCAATCGTATGTTAAACAGAAAGTGCTTATCACATGACAGCTGAGAGATTTATGAAGCGCGTTGAGGCGACTTTTGTTGTGATTTGGCGCTATATAAATAAAATTGAATTGAATTTATGAAATGTGGAAACTTTAGAGCTCCCATTTTTCAAGCAATAATTATATGAAATTATATTGTGTATAAACTTAAATGTTGGAAGTAACAGAAGTTGTATACATCTGTCTGTGTGGTTGTTAAAATCTTTTTTGTCAATGAATATATGTTTAAATTATGTACAATATTATCTATTTGGTATATTTTAAAATTAATAGATCATTTACATCCATCTCATCCTCATTTCTCTAGGTGTCTGATTTCAGCACCAGAAGGAATAAAGAAAAAAATATACATTTCATCTCTTGAAGTTTGAACTCATTGCAATGAACCTAAATTCAGCAGAAACTGAGATGGCTGACATCAGCGATGACGTGGAAGCAGAGATTTTATGTAATAACTACTGGAAACTGTGCGTTTCAGACTATGTGAAACAAAACCCAGAGTCCCAAAACACACAGCTGTTCTCACTGTTGGTGTTGTTGAACTCATATCTTCCTAATTCTTACCTCTGTATGGATGAGTGTCAACAGATCCTTGGACCACCTGATCTAATCCATGGAGGTCCTCCCTTTAACGAACGAATGGAGCCTTTCACCTTTTTGATCAGTCCGGTTCCTGAACATGTGACAATAAATCACCCAGTGATTTCACAAAGATCCATGGAGCTGCTGCATGATCTGAAGATTAACAGAAGTACTACAGTGAAAAAATTAATGCACTTACTATGTGGATCTGAGAGTGAACCACGTATTGTCCAATACGTCAAAGATTTGCTAACAAAGAGAGAAATGAGTGAGGATGGTCAAGAGAAATTCTCAAAGTTGATCAGGGATATTTTGAGACGAGAGAGGTTTTACCATGCTGTCTCTGCACTGAAATGTGCATCAGAAAAATTTGAAACAAATCCTATTTTTCCTCAAACTATTTCTCGTCTGTATCAAAAGAAGGATACGACTAAAGCTGAAGAATGGGCGAGAAAGGCGATTGAAAGAGCTCCAAACAACTCTTACATGGCTGACACTCTGGCACAAGTTTATAAGAAACGCTTGATTGGTGCTGGTGAGGGTATATTTAAAAAGGCACGAGAGGCCTTCCAAGCATTTAAAGATGTGGAGAAGAAAGCTGAGAATGAAGCGCTCTCAGAGACAATGGAGGCGGCTGAGGGTGAAAGCAGGTCTGATACCTTCAACAACAGAGGCCGCTTTGGTTTCATTCAAGTGGCAAAGTTAGTTTTTTATCCAGATATAAAAACAAAAGTTGAAGAGGAGTTCAACTTTTTTGAATGGTATCTAACCTACTCCAAACCTGGCATGATTTCTCTGGAGCCCCATTACTTCTGGAAGGATGTTGCACTCTGTTATAAGCACTACACAAACAAAAGAGCAGCAGACTCCACCAGCTTTCCAGGCCTCCTTGATCTGCTGAACCATGGACTTTTCATGTCAAAGGGAAGACGTGCTAGATTTGAGGAACCTGAAAAAACTGTGTCTGATTTAGAATCAATTCAAGAACGTCTGAAGGCTGCATACGAGAAAAATGTTGAAGATATCAAACTAGCAGAGAGCTACATCCTCTCCAACATCCTCTTAAGCAACAAGAAGCCAGATTCTCTAAACCTCAGCCCAGTGAATGAACTGAAAAACATCATTCACACATTCTTGGAAAGAGAAGAAGGAAATAGAAGACCTGAGTTTTATCTTTTGGTGCTGATGTTGTTTTGGCCTGAAAATCAGCTTCAGGTGCCACAAAACAAGAACGATGAAGAAGTCGGACAAAAGGCCACAGAGGACAGTAAGTCAGCAGACTCAGCCTGGGAGGACAAGGACACTGATGAGGAACGAGACAAAGAACCTGGGGAACCTGCACAGCTTCCTGCTGACCTCATGTTTGACATCAACCTGCAACAGTATGTCACATTCATGGAGGAAGCGTTTAAGAAAGCCGACTATGCCAAGTACCTGCGAGGACGTTACTTGTTGCCATTGTTTTTTCTGGGAAAAGGCTCCGGACTGAGCAAATGGATCCACAGATCCATGCTGGATGCAATAGTGGAGGAGAAGGTGGATGCTGAGTTAAAGGATAAACAAAATAAAAAGGAGAAGATGAGGCGGATCAATCATCTGTGGCTCAGAGGGAAAGTGTGGCACATTACAGATATCAGAGATATCCTACTTCCGGTCCAGATCGAGCCGCATTCTTCTGCAGAGTCACAGGAGCTTGAAGAACAGGAAGTGTGTGTTTGTGTAGGAGACCAGAAAATAAAGGCAAGAACAGAAGCTCAACCACCTGAAGCAACGCTGCCAACAAGGCTGTTCTACTTGGGCTTCACCATTCAGGGTCCTGTTGTCTTTGAAGTTGGAGTCCTTAACTCTGAGAGTGACCGTCAGTGAACTCTATTATGGACAATTACTTTACTGAGTTTACTGTAAAAAACAGTAAAAGTAAAGCATGAGTCATACCTGAAAAATCTCAGATGATTGCATGTGTAGATAAAGAAGAAATATTAATATTAAAATAACAGTAATTTTTAAAAATGTATTTCTCAGTTAGCTGAAAAGCGTTTTGATACCTAATTTAAGTTTTTGTTTCGCCAGTTATGATGTTGTTTGAATCTGTATTTTCCTACATTTGATGAATTTCAGGTTTCATTAATGCAACATATTTGTGACTGTAATCACTGCATTAAAAATGTTTTTGTAAATGTAATAAAAATATGTACACTTGAACATGAACAGGGATTATCTCCATGTCGTTTTTCAGATTTCAGCTACAGATGTGCACGAAGTGATTTTAACCAAGTTCACCATCATAATAAATGAATAAAAAAAACTTTTATTGTCATAGGTCGTTGACCCAGCATTTTGTGTTTCCTTTTGGTTTCATCTCGTGTTTTGTGTTAATTCTTATTTTGTATTAGTTCTTAGGGTTTGGTTCTTGTGTTTATTGCTTCAGTGTTTTATCAGCCCTAACTGTGTCTGTCCTCTGTGCTCTGTTTGTGCTCCCGAATTTGTGTTGTAAAACAGTGTGTGTTTCCTATTTTACTTTGTAGGTCTGTGTCTCTTCTTGTGAATTAGGTTGAGTTGTGCTCCCCTTCTGTGTGTCATTCCCTCATTACCTTGTGTGTATTTATAGTATGTGTCTGCCTGTGCTCCTGGTCGCGTCGTCTGTCAGTGTCAATCAGTGTTTCTCTTCATCTGTCATCTCTGTGTATCTCCTGCTGTCCTTATGTTTTCAGGTCTGTTTGTTAGTTTTCCCAGTTTAGGTTTATGTTCAGTTCTGCCCTCACCTTGGTTATGGTTCACTGTAAATAAAACTCACTTGCACCTCCGCCGCTTTCTGCTATTTGGATCCTCCTTCTCACCTCCACACGACTGCTGCCCCAGCCGTGACATTTATATGCTGTTATATTTTATTTATATGTCAGAAGTTTCAAGTCATTGGCAGCTGGTAAAAAGACTCTAAGTCTAATCTGACTGTCATCCATGATGACTGCAGTTTAGTCACCACACCAACAACTTTAAAATGAAACATTTAAAATCTTGCAGTCAAATTAGGTGGAGAGGGGCACATTCTCAAATGCTTCTTTATTCTCAGGCCACAAAAGGAGTCCACAAAATTCCATCATTAAATGGTTTACTGTTTTTTGGGATTTTGTGGGAAATCACAAACGTCACTGTTCCTTTCCCCGGATGTGTGAAGCTTTGTAGTCCGTCAAGTTCTCATGTTTCGCTGCGTTTTTACTCTTGTACATGTGATTCAAACTGTAATCCTTAAACACAGCAATCTGCTCTCTATAAAATAAACACATGGCTATGTCAGTTAAATTTGTAAAAAAAAAAAAAAAATGCTGTCAAGATAGCGCCTATTTGCAAAAGTGCTTCATTGTTTCTGGAAATGCCGCTGCCAGCTCACCTTGCAAGTTGGAATGGAATGCACAGCTCTCAGTATAAACCCAGCTGGCTGTCGCCTCTCTGAGGCTGAACGCCAGACTTAATATACTTTCATATCAGGTCTTTGTTTCCTTTATAAAGGCAGTTGAATATGCTGCTGGCTATCGGCCCTATCCAGGGTATGTTTCTGGTATCTGGGCTCACCCACCCTAACACCAGGACCTTGATAAATGCTTGCACAAAGTGGGTTTTCAACTCAAGTAAACCCAGGGTTTCCCAGCGAATTCACACGAAAAGGGTGTTGACAGCATCAAACTAATCTACGAATCTAATCCATGGGTCATATGCCAGATGAGAGTACAATAATAGATTCTCTGAATCTATTATTGTACGATCTACTGTATAATTTAAATCGCCTTGAGGTGACCATTGTTGTGATTTGGCTCTATGTAAATAAAATTGAATTTAATTGAAGCAGAACAGCATTTATACACAAAAATCAACAAATGAATACACACACATTCCTGTACCAATGATACCAATGATTAGTTATTAATTAACATTAACAGTAATTCAGTGGCCAACTTACCAACACTCAGGTCAGTGGCTCAGAGTTTAGTGACCCATATACATTGTTATTGGCTCGTGAAAAAGCTTTAATATTTTATATTTTTAAATATTCATGCAATTTAATCAGTGTTGGGACTAACGCGTTATTAAGTAACGCGTTACAGTAACTACGTTATTATTGTGGTAACGAGCACGGTAACTAGTTATTATGCCAAAATCAGGAACGCGTTAGTCGTTACTGGGATTTAGATAGGGTCGTTACTCGTTACTTCGTGTGGTGGCTATCGCATAGATTCAGTAACATTAGCAAGTGGTGGAAGCCAGCAGGTGGATGAAGGAAAAGGGAGGCAAGAGGAGAGACCCGAGGCGGCCGCCGGTCCAAGTGTGAACTGAACTTCAGGTAAGAAGTTATGACCTGCAGTCTCTCTGGGTCAGATATAAATCAAGTTTAGGTGGAGTTTATTTTCGTTATTCTGACTTTTTCCGTACTGCGTGCTAGCTAGCATGACGGAGTTTCTATACAGCTGGGTGGGTGCTATGAAGTTAATGATGTTTAACTTTATTTTGATCATAAGTTATTAGAGTTGCCAACCGTCCTGTCTGGTATTCAGAGAAAATATTAAGCGTTTCTTATTGAGGTGAAAAGGAACAGTTTGCCCCGTAATTCAGTTACAATGAAAAAGGCACAAAGCTGGAGTTATTCTGTGTCTTTGCTGCACAGCTGCCTCTTCTTCTCTCATCCTCTCAACCTCCCTCTCCCGTTTCTACTTCAATCATGAAAACTGATCAGTGATCAGCTGATCGGCTCTCTTGTTTGTTTATCGCTCACTTTGCGCCGAAAGAGGAAACCAGTGGATGTCGTGCTAAACAACAGCAGCACGTTTGATCAGCTGTTGTTAGAATTTATTTAATATTAATTTCTAGTATCAGCTGATGTTTGCTGGAGCCACAGCTGCAAAAAAGCTGCTGGTCATGATATGGTTTGGTTATCTGGTGAGAGGGAAACATGAAGATGAAACCAGGAGATGTCCTTACTGAATCATCAGAGCTGAGCAGGTGATGGAGAAACAGGTTTACCTTTTAGGTGACATGAATGAGTTGAAGGGAAGTTATGAACTGTTTCTGAGAGACAAATAACACCAGGATCCTTTTTTAGGTAGCTGACAGCTGGTAACTGTGCAGGTGTGGATCTAGCATGTGTTGCCAGGGGGCCAGGTAGGGCATTAACAGGGAGAGGAGGGCACAAAGAAATACTTTTCTTTCTTATTCTCATTTAAAATGTCTCGCTTTTAAAAAATAATTATCTGAATCTTACAACAAACGATTGATAGATTGATGCATATATACCATCAAAACAGTGTACATCACTGTCACAACAGTGTTTATTTTCATTCAAAGGCTTTATGATTTTTCCTATAATGGGCCGATTTTTTGTCCCAGTCCAGCTCTGTATGCAGCTCATCTGCAGTCTGGTGTTACCTACATCTTCCTATTGAGAAGGCAGAATTTCCGAGTTCTGAGTACAATCGAAAGCACCACGACTGCAGTTTTTGTGTTGGATGTAAAAGGCGCACATGACTCTGTGACGTAGGCTAGAATCATGGCAGCAGTCAATGACGGTCCAGGCGTGGGATTTCTCTCGTGGAAATATGCACATTATCTTTTCCTTTCTATTGGTAGGTGGCACAGTGCACTTGTGGCAAGTAAGCAAGCTAGAAGACTGGCAACGTTATGGAAGAAACACATTAACAAGCGAATTCTGAGTAAAACCAAAGTTACTTTCCCTAGTAACTAGTTACTTTGAAAGTAACGAGTAACTTGAAGTAACTGAGTTACTTTTGAGAGAAGTAACTAGTAATGTAACTAAGTTACTATTTTAAAGTAACTTACCCAACACTGAATTTAATTGATACAACTTTTAATATTTTTTCACTTTCAATCTTAAAAATGTGAAGAAAGTCTTGAAATTAATGTGGTGTGGTACAAACCATCCGCTCCTTTAGACCGCTGTTTGCTGCAGGTATTGATTTCATGGAAAATAGTATGTGCTTCCCTCTTGTGGCGATGCCACGAAATTACATCTACATAATCCCAAATAAAAAACTGTGAATTAGTGCAATAAAGCGAAGCCTTTTACACCAATAATTTCTTCAAACAAATTACTACGGTGACCATACATTTGCATGTTGTTCGTATTAGCAAAATCAAATGTCAGTTATAAGTCTGTGTTTAACACTTACAGCTATATACTTATTTTCTATGGCGTTATTTTTGTGCCACTATCCGGTTGTTCAGTCTGACGTCACTAGCCGTGTCTGGGTCTAAACTCCGCTGCAGGTCCATATATCAAACGATCACTGTGGCATTACTGAGAGTTGAAAAACTGTCTAAAGTCTTTCATCTTTAATAAAATGATCAGCGTTCTGCTTTACCAGGTGTAACAATTGAGTTTAACATCCAGGCATCCATGAAAATGGAATTTATGACATTTAACGGAGTTAGAAGTTAGCAGGGAGTTAGCTCGCTAGCTTCTATCTAAATACAATATAGCATGTCCTGACTGCGGGGTTTTGGAAACAAATTAAAACATACAGCTCTGTTATCACTTCCAGCATAAATGAAGACAGAAAACTAAACAGCAGTGACACTTGTAGGGTTACTGAAGTTGGGCTAGCTGGTATATAATGATGTGCTACGTGACCGCTAGCGACACAGCTATGTTAGCATAATATAAACAAGCTAACTTTTTTTCCACTCGATAAAAGTTAACGTGAGTGTTCTCGGTGGTCAGAAACAAATGTAATCGCATGGCAGGATGCTGTAAAAGGACCAAACTTCAGCCAGGAGAACAACTGAGATAATCCATCCACAATACGAGGTTAGTCATTCATATACTGCTGTAGTTACATCCTAAGGTTTTAAAAACTGAGCTTAAATAAATGATTAGTGGTAATAAAAGCCGAGGGAGGTCAACAGGGATCACTGACTGTTTTAGGAGCTTTTTGAGATCAAATAGAAGAAAATACATAGCATTAAACATGTTAACAACACAAAAGCCATATTAAACGCAGACTACTTTAGACCCGGAAGTAGGATTCGTCGCGTCATCACTGAACAACCGGATTGTGCCACATGAAGAAAATATAATCTGATCAAACATTATTCAGCTTTAAATATTGTTCAGCTTTAAACATTATTCAGCTTTAAATATTGTTCAGCTTTAAACATTATTCAGCTTTAAATATTGTTCAGCTTTAAAGTTACTGTGCAACTGTGTAATAAAAATGTGCTCACGACTTTGGCCTTGAGAGCGATAAGAAGCGATCGCCTCATCCTGCAGGTGAAAGATATCTGCAAGCGAAGAGACTAGAACACCCAAGGCCGATTTCCTTTTATGGAGTTGTTTTTCTGCTAATGCAGCACTTTCCTCACAACCCCCTCCTGTAAGTTTTAGAGAATATATACCCATCCTCACAGCAAATATTTGGAATCTCTTGATGTGAGCTGCGTTGAGAGTTTGTCTCTGTCTCAATAAAAGTTCACTGATTCCCCATCTGCAGCAGGTGTCCGGTTGTCTTCATTCTCCGCCAGCCTGGTTAAGTCAATTCCTCCTTAACATCTAAAAGAACCTATTTAATGAAGGAAGACGGGTTCACTTTGTGTTTAATATTATTCTATTGCTGTTGTTGTTTTTTTATATCCTTCAATTGGCGTCACGAACAGGATCCGCTCCAGGTCAACTGGACCGGGTGGGAGGACATCGGCAGTGGTCTGAGTGAACGGAGTTTGGACAAAAGCTGTGTGCACACAAAAACAAGGTAAGCAGACCTTTTATTTCTGCTATATTGAACATTATAAAAACACTTAGTGTCCAAACTCCTAGTAATTCATAACCAAAATTGTCTGGCTTACTTAAGGCTTGTTGAGAATCAGACAAGTGAATAAGAGATAAGTGAATAAGAAATAAGTGAATAAGTGAATAAAGATAAGAGTGAACTGAGGTCTGACCACGGTTGCAGCCGACGGGTTTGCTCTCCGGTGTCGGATACATACCTCAGCAGGTCTGGGACCTTGAAAGGGTTTATTAGTAACGCCTTTCTAAACAAATTAAAAGGTTAAAGGCCTTGAGAATATTTTTTAGTAATATTCTCTAAACTACAGAAGGGTTAGGAAGGCCCAGAGGACTTTATTAGAAAAGATCCTCTAAAACTTAAAAAAGAGAAGTACTGGTTGGAGTCCAAAGGACGGGTCCCTTTGATCAATAGGAGAAAACGGATCTCTTCTTAAAACCCCGATGATTTTAGTGTTTTAAATGTTTTGATGTTCTGTTTGATATTGGACACACATAAATACACGCTGAATGCTTGCTGTGGAACACTGGGCAGGACAGTTTGGTTCTCCGTTGTTCACAGATTACACAATTAAAGGAACTAGGTTCCTCTTTTGGTTAAAATAATACACCACACATAGAATTTTTTTACACATTTATTACATACATAAGGAGGGTAATGAGTGACTGCAGGTAATGTATGAAGTGTGAATGAGACGTGTGAACAAGGTGACAACCAACTAGCACCCCTATCAGGAAGCTCTAGGCAAGGTTACCCGCCAGACTCCGGTTTGGTAGAAGCTTGGTAACACCTGAAGGGATATTTCAGTGCTGACTCACCTTTAAAGCAGCGCCCCAGCTGATTAGTGCCTAACAGAGGCAGAAACCCAGCTGGCCCAAATTCTCCTTTAAAAGCAATAAAAGAACACTCCTCCATTGACAGTAAAATGGATGGAGAATTAGATCGAGAAACTAATGATGATGGTTGGGGTCCCGGTGTTATTCTTAGCACATTGGGAGAACAATTAACATGTGTTGAGACAGTCATCAACTCCACACACCAGCCTAAAGAAGCAAAAAAGCAGAAAGAGTCATTGAGGAAAACAGCTGAAAGATGCTTTTAAATTAGTCAAAAATTTAGCAACACCAGCAGAGAAATAGAGAAGTGAGATAAAGTTGTTCTGGCATATGGTGTTTTCTTAGGAATTCGAGCGCTATCGGGAGGGCGTTCCCGAGGTATGTATTGATCAGCAAGGCTAGGCCTGGGCTATAGGTGCTTTTAAATTAGTCAAAAAGTTAGGGGTAACCTCTTCTGGCATATGTCTATGCGGGCCCGTGTGTAAATAGAACATAAATTACCGGTGTGTGTAAATAAAGTGTAAAATAGTGGTATAAACTGTCTGTTGAATTTCTCCTGAGTGTTGAAAAAAGGAAAAACTCTTTTCTGCTCTCTCTGAGAGAGGGGCTGTGTGTGTGAGACAGGAAGTGTGCATGCCCATAGAAGGAAAGAGATGAGGTAAACTCTGTGCAGATAGACCGAAGTAAAAAAAAAAAAGGAAAAGGGTCTCTCTCTGTCTCTGTGAGAGGAAAAAGGTGGGGGCCGAGTGAGCCCGCGGGGCCGAGCGGGTCCGCGGGAGCGAGCGTGTATGCTGTATGAGGAAGAAGGGAGTGAGGGGGAGCGAGTGAAAAGAGTAATCGAGTATTTGGTGATTTTTATTATTTCAGAGGCACTGGGTAAGAGTTTTGACTTTAGCTGTGAGAGTTGTGAAAAGAGCAGGTTTTTCTTTTGTTGTAGACTGTGAGTAATCGGTGTTTTTCTGCCTATTGTGCTGCGTGGGAGACACAGAAGTGTAGAAATGTTTGTGGTTTATCTTTGTTTGACGTTTTATATAGAGTTGGTTGATTCAGGGTGATTTCTCCCGTTTAAGGGAGGAGTTGCATTGTGGTTATGTTAAAGCTTTGCTGTAGGGGTATGTGTGTGATTTTGTGCTGGCTTCGCATGTTTAAATGGATGCATAGAAGTTTGTCAGTGAGAAATTGTTATGGTGGGGTTTTAAAGTTAGTAAAGAGTCAAACAACGCCCACTG
This sequence comes from Aulonocara sp. 'chitande type north' Nkhata Bay, assembly GCF_057382095.1. NCBI lineage: Eukaryota > Metazoa > Chordata > Actinopteri > Cichliformes > Cichlidae > Aulonocara > Aulonocara sp. 'chitande type north' Nkhata Bay. The sequence continues at coordinate 116,114 of NC_141346.1, forward strand.
TTTTAAAAAGGCCCAAAACATCATAAAAGACACCTCACATCCTGGCCACTCCCTGTTCGAACTGTTGCCCTAAGGCAGACGGTACAGGGCAATCAGAGCAAGGACTAATAGACTCAAACACAGCTGTTATCCAACTGCAATAACACATCTGAATACTACAAAAATGTCCACCATGCCACTCTTGTGTTAATCTATGCACGGTCTGAAGCATGACGGTGGGAATACTTAGTATTTTAAGTATTCTATCTATTTTATTGATTGAATTTTATTGTTTTTTTATATTTGATATTACTAGGGATGATGCAATGATCGGGGACCATTCTTAATGTCGTCGGTCTCCTGACAATGACAATAAAGTTTTTGATTTTGATTCTGATTCTGAAATACACCCTCCTCAAGAGTTCAATGATTTAGGCAGTTATGTTTATACAAATACTAAATGTATGTTTAGTGTCTTCATACAGGTGTTTTTTCTTAACCTGGAAGCCTGAGTACGGCAGCAGAAGACAGGCCAAGCTTTGGCTAAAATTCACGGCTGGACACCAGAGTTGTCCTCACCCCTCCCGGTAAAACAAAAAAGAGAGAATGTAGTTTGAGGCGGGTTTTTCTCGCTGAACTGCTCTGGGTGCTGTGTCCCTGAATCTCACCAGTGTTAACCTCTGGCGGAAGACATGGAGAAAAGGAAAAGATGTTCCTGGTAAATCACTGAAACAAATAAAACCACACACAACCAGAGAAAGATATGAGAAGGGTGAGGAACAGACACATGTGCGTGTTAGAGACATGCCTCGTTTGAGAAAAAGTTAAAGTAACCCAGATACAGACGCACCCATACATGCAATGAAGAAACAGCTTACATACATGTGCACGTACATGCAAGGTTAAAGTAGCGACACTTAACATACACCTGTTTTTAAATGATATAGTTTATACATTACTGACAATTAAACGCTTTGGGTTGCAGGACAACAACGTAACGTCAAAAGACAAAGACACTGGTCTGAGGATTAAGTGAGGACACGACAAATTTAGTGGTTAAAAGGGTCGACTTGGGACATGTTTTTGTTGATTGTTTAAGACAAATGACTACTGAATGATAGGAAATTCCTTTTTAGATTTCTAAACAGGATCTTAAGAATTTTAACACGTACCTGTGTTGTCCTGTCAACTTGAGGGGTTATGAGTTGATTATATGGAGAAAAAAAAAAAAAAAAACAAAAACAAAAAAGGGGGGAGACGAGATCTCGTTGTTTCTCCCCTCTCGGGATAACACAGCCAACACAGCACAGCCAACACAACATCATTTTCCTGTTCGCCTGTTTTGTTTTGTTTTTGTTTTTTCTGAGAGCCGAAGCTGACCTGGACTCCTACCCTCCCCTCTACCATCGTTGCCCTCTCCGCGACCATCTTTGACCCTTTGACCCCTGAAGGCCACAGCAGCTGGACTCACAACAACAACTTGAGGATGTCAACAGTGCTGCAAAAGAGTGATCTCATGCAGCAGAGACGGAGAGCACTAAACCTAAAGCCCGTTTCACTACACGGGGGAAATTCCCAGGCTGCGTCAGCTGACAGAGCTGTGACGAGACGCGCATTAAGCCCGGAGGAAAAGGGACGGTGAGCAGAAGGATGCTGACCTCTGAGAAGAGCCGAACAGCAGAGCTGCAGAAGGCCGTGGAGCAAAGTAAGGACAACATAAACAGACCCAAAGAGGAGGGGAGGACCCTAGGCCATGCGTCAGGCCGCTGGTTTACCTAAACTACAGAACAGGAAGGTGATGAACACAAACATATACCAACACACGAACACACACTTCTGCATGCGCCTACTTAGAATGAAGGGAAACACACACATGAACACTTATGCACTTGTTGAGGGAGTAAAAACTGATACATACCCATGCACTAAAATCAAAATGTTGATTTAATTTACTAAGAAGTGACACACAATGCTCCAGCTGCTGCAATGAAGAATGCTTTACTGACAAAGGCTCAATGCTGCACACAACAAAGTCAAATACAGAATTTGCTATAATAATAAGCCCAGAGGGCATTGGTGTGGTCTGGGGAGCAGAGTCCGGAGCGGTTTGGTTATGAAAATGATGCCCGTGCGAGATATCTGGGGCTTAAGGCCTCGACTTAATTGTTTACTCTACACTAAAAAGAAAAGAAAACACTCTGAGCAGTGGTGCAGAGTGAAAACGAGGAATTAACAGTGTGAGTTTTATTTCAGAGCGCCACGTCATTGTGATGGAGATTTAATAAAGGAGGAACACACGGACAAAGAAGAAGAGAAGGGGGGGCAGCCCTTGAACGCGATTGCCTGAGGCATTAAAGTTCTGTGCTAAATTCTGGTTTCCAGTGTGAGAAAAGTCACGCAGTGCCAGTAGTAGAGCTAGGTTGAGTGATGATTCTAAATTACTGTAAGTAAATCATCGTACACCGTTCAAGTTTCATGAAAACGGGGATCTAGACTTTGTTGAACCCTAGGCAATTTGAACAGGTAAAAGTCGAGTGACCAAGTAGCAGTTGAATAAAAGTCATTGAATAAGTGTTGAAATAAACTGGCAGAATTAAGAGAATTAAAACATTTCAAGAGCTCAACTTACTTAATGGTTCAATTTTGTTTCACGAACGCAAAACATATAGGTTTATGAATATGAAAAGGTTGAGGTGGTGTTGATTTGACTCTGTGTAGGTTTAGGTTGGTATTTTTATTGATGGGAAGAATATTCAGTGACAAGTCCTAAGACCCGGGCGTCTGCATTTTGTTTTTGTTATTTTTCATTTTATTTTGTTTTATATTTACTGATTTTTGTTGGTGAATCTTTTCTTTAAGCAGATCTGCACATCGGAAATTACAAGCATTACACGTCGGCGAGAAAATTGTTGTAAGTGAGTTTCTCCGCATTGAAATGGGTTCTGGAGGAAACACTTGTGGGGACAATTAGAAACGAGAGTCCCTGTTTAAAAAAGGATTCAGCGAGGTAATCCAAACTCAAGTTCTTGTTTCTTTTTGAGATGACGTCATTTTGCTGAGTGTGGAAACTAGATGCGACGACAGGTTTCACTATCAGCAAAGAACGGATGAATGGATGAAAGACTGGGAATAAAAACAAACGGACTGACTGGTAAAAGATGACAAGACTTGACCATGACTCAAGGTTAACCACCTCCACCTAGATAGGATAAAAGGGTGGATGAATTTATGTGGGTTTCTTTTACAGGAGTAGAAGGATGACAAAATATTCGAGGATGAGTGAACCTGTAAATGCCATTTTTGTGTCTTGTGTTGCTTACAGAGGTAACTGCGCAGCGTTACCATTTACATTTTCTTCCCTACAGGGTTACAGTTTTAATGTTTTTCTATTACAGGATTTCTGGGCGGATGTGTGAAGAAACGGTGGTTATGGGTTAGGAGTTGGGGATGCTATTACACTGTATTCTGGTGAGAATGTTGGGGGAGACACACCCTGTCTTGAAAACTGTGATTCTTTTACAGGAAATGTTTTATAGCACCTATGGAATGAGGATGCCTGACTACGGTCAATGTGCTGCTAATGTTTGCTTTGCTTTGGTGAGAGGGGTGCAGTAGAAAACAGACAAGTGACATGAAAACAAGTAATAATAACAAAGAACAAATTTGGGGACAGTTTGACCTAGAGCCCACTAACTGGCCATTAGGGGCTCTCTCTCGCTCTCTCTCTCTCTCTCTCTCTCTCTCTCTCTCTCTCTCTCTCTCTCTCTCTCTCTCTCTCTCTTGGAATAACATTGCCCAAAGGGTGAATAAAGCAAATTGTGGCAATAATAGTGATTTAATGATTGGAGAAACCTGAACATGATACTTGTCTGTTGAGCTGAATCGTTTATTACTCTTATGATTTTCCGGTGGGACTATGAAGATTTTTTGGTACAGATTGCAGGTTGTTGCTCTTTAACTCCTAGAACACGCCCTTGGCGAGGTGGGGGGAACTGGACCACCTTTCTCTGCCCCATCATCCTCTATTAGACGACATCCAAGCTAAGTAAACATGTCTTGGCCCTTTCCCCCTGAAATGACAGGCAGGCAAAGATGTTGCGTCTTTGTTTGCTTCCTGGCCCTGGGTCTCATTCCCATTGGCATAATCCTGATCTGTGAAGGGCCCCCGACACTTCTGACACCTTCAAGTTCAAAAGCTTCGCCCCCTTCTGACAGTCCCAATCTGACAAATGTAGCCCCTAGGGTCTTGCCCACCACTTCCTCTCCAGTTTTACCATATTCACTTTTGAATGTCCGTAGCAGTTACCGTTCTGAGTTTATTTTACGGTTGATTTATTCTTTCACATTTTCACGTTTATATCTCTCATTATTATAGTATACTCTGTACTCTCCACATTTTTATCATTACTTATGCTTTTTGGTTGCTGAGTTACAGGAACTGTTAATTTTGTGTCACTACCCTGGTTGCACTAACTCGTTGTACCCTTGTGTGCAGGACAGCTGTTACTGCTTTCGTCGGGAACCGAGACTGCTTGCAGCCGACCCCTGGGCAGGGTGGTGCCTGGACTCTTTTCTCCTCATCTGCAATGACAGATAAAGACAAATGAAAAGACCCGAGGAGTTTTTCGAGCCAGGCTTCGACACGTCTCTGTGTTCCTTTGAATGTTACTTATTTTTGTGTGTTGACCCATTTAAGATGGGTCAAAAGGGGGATTTGAAGAAAATATAATCTGATCAAACATTATTCAGCTTTAAATATTGTTCAGCTTTAAACATTATTCAGCTTTAAATATTGTTCAGCTTTAAACATTATTCAGCTTTAAATATTGTTCAGCTTTAAAGTTACTGTGCAACTGTGTAATAAAAATGTGCTCACGACTTTGGCCTTGAGAGCGATAAGAAGCGATCGCCTCATCCTGCAGGTGAAAGATATCTGCAAGCGAAGAGACTAGAACACCCAAGGCCGATTTCCTTTTATGGAGTTGTTTTTCTGCTAATGCAGCACTTTCCTCACAACCCCCTCCTGTAAGTTTTAGAGAATATATACCCATCCTCACAGCAAATATTTGGAATCTCTTGATGTGAGCTGCGTTGAGAGTTTGTCTCTGTCTCAATAAAAGTTCACTGATTCCCCATCTGCAGCAGGTGTCCGGTTGTCTTCATTCTCCGCCAGCCTGGTTAAGTCAATTCCTCCTTAACATCTAAAAGAACCTATTTAATGAAGGAAGACGGGTTCACTTTGTGTTTAATATTATTCTATTGCTGTTGTTGTTTTTTTATATCCTTCACACACACAAAAAAAACCTGAACTCACGTAAAAAGATTTTTGCAAGTGCAAGTGTTGCATTTTGACGAAAATGTTAGAGCACTTTTGCAAATATGCAATGTCTTCAGCACATTTTTAAAGTTTACACAGCACCATTCTGGCTTGAAAATGTATCTTAAAAGTTTATTTTGGGGCGATCGTGGCTCAAGAGTTGGGAGTTCGCCTTGTAATCGGAAGGTTGCCGGTTCGAGCCCTGGCTTGGACAGTCTCGGTCGTTGCGTCCTTGGGCAAGACACTTCACCCGTTGCCTACTGGTGATGGCCAGAAGGGCCGATGGTGCGATATGGCAGCCTCGCTTCTGCCAGTCTGCCCCAGGGCAGCTGTGGCTACAACTGTAGCTTGCCTCCACCAGTGTGTGTGTGTGTGAGTGGGTGGATGACTGGGTGTGTGAAGTGCTTTGGGGTCCCTAGGAGGGACTAGTAAAAGCGCTATACAAATACAGGCCATTTATTTTGTGATCTAGAAAGAGTAATATTTCAAACGTCGCCACTCTGCGTTCTTCTGCAACTTCCTCGTTTGAGTTTTGGACGAAATGCATTCTGGGTTTGGGTACAGTAGCTAGCGAGCTGATTGGAGACCAAAACAGCCAATCACAATTTTTTGCATCCAAGTCTGTGGTTTTGTGGCACAAATATAACAGTGTACAGAAAGATTTGAATGTAGGGGCAGAAATGTTGAGAGCGCAAGCAACACATTGCGAGTGAAAATGTGGAAAATATGGATAATAGCAAACACTGAAATACATTTTTTGAACGCATCAATGAATTTTGCTGCCTCAAATTTAGCTTTTCTTCTCTCAAGATAAATTTCTTCTCAAAATGCAACACGTGTACCTGTAAATTCTTTTTAAATGCGCTCAGAATACTGGCACAAAAATAACGCCATAATTTTCCATTTCCTTTATTCAGAATCATGTATAATGAAAGGCTTTATTATATTTCCCATTCCTGTAGCCACACAGAGACGCTAATCTGCCAGTGTCAAAGCTAAGTAGTTTTCTGGAACTCCAAGTGATTACCTGATGACATCCTCACTTACCGACAACACCATCTCCACACTGCATGCAAATCCATCTTACCATGGTGGATTTGTATGCAGTGTGAATATTTTAAAACTTAGCACACCTAAAACAACCACAGAAGTTACAGGGAAGCCACAGAGTACACAACGCATCATATCAGGTAATTGTTCATTATAAATAATTATTTGAACATAAAAAAAAAAAATCTATTTCCATTAGTTCCTTTACTGGTAGCTACCAGTAAAGGAACTAATGGAAATAAATTATTATTATTTTAATTGCAATCGTTATGTTTAGTTTTTTAATCAAACTGTGCTTGTGTTAATGTAAAGTTCAATTTGTGTTACAGACATAATTTGAATCTGCTAACTTGAACTTTCTCCTCTATTTTACAATCATGAACCATAAACCCATCTGTGGAGGTAAATCAACATTTTCTGCTTTAATTTTTGGCCACCTCAAAATTTTCATAAGAATTTAAAACTCTTATGATAGCGTATCTATGTATTCACAGTCTTTTCAGAGCTAATGACTTTATGTGTGAGTGAAAAGAGCAGAGACGTTTTCTTTCCCTACACATCCTGATAATTGTATCAGTAATAACTATGACCTATACTGTATATTGATGTGTGCTTAAGCGCTTTAAAATGGTGGAAATTTGGTTTGCAGTGAGGTTTTGACATAAACAAACTACCTGGATATCAGATAAAGGGAAGCAGGAAAACCTCTGAAATGTTATAAAATGCGCACAATGTGACTAATTTCACACAAAAATCAAATTTAAAACTAAATTTAGGTTTTCCATAAATATTATATTTCAAATAGTTTAGTAAATACTCTTAAAATAATAGCATCACGCTAACGCATTTTGTCCACTCTGTGTGCTTGTAAGGGTCTGACCCTTTCACTCCTTTGATTTTTTCCTCGTATCTTTTCTTTGACTTTTCATCAAGTCTGTCTTTGTACGGACCGGCATTGTTCTCCTTCGTTTTGTACATACCTTTTTGGGGGGGCAAAGAAAAAGCAAGAAGGTATTGGAACCGGAGAATGAACGTTTTGCGGTGCTGCAAATGCTTGCATTTGATGCGGTACTTGGATTGTTTTGCCACGAGTTCCTGGCATGCAATGTACGAAAGCCACGTGGTCTGTCAATCTCTATAGGGAAGGGGTGTTTTTTCTTTTTCTTTTTTCACTCGCAAAGGAAGAGTGTTTGCTAGCGATGTCTGTAGAAAACGCAGTTTTTACCATTCTTCCCACTGTAAACACCACTGTTTTGTTCAGAAAAAAACATCACGTGTAGTTTTTATCATAACTCTGGTTTTACGTGGCCCATCGATACAATTCAAAAACTGGTATGTAGTTTGAAGTCCGCACTTTCGACCCAAGTTGAAATGGAGACTCTGAATCGCTGTATCTTGTAGCTGTGTCGTCTTAAATTGGTCATGTGATTTTGACGTGCCGGCGCGTCCGGCGACCACAGAGGGTTAACTGAAGGCTTTTCAGGGAGTTTTTAGGACTTCCTGATAACAACGAATTACAGTAGTCCAGCCTAGAAGTAAAAATGCATGAACTGGTTTTTCATCATCACTCTGAGACAGGATATTTCTAATTTTAGAGATATTGTGCAAATGGAAAGAAAGCAGTCTTATATATTTGTTTAATATGTGCATTGAAGGACATATCCTGGTCAAAAATGACTCCAAGGTTCCTCTCAGTGTTACTGGAGGCCAAGGTAAAACCATCCAGAGAAAGAATCTGGTTAGATACCATATATCTAGATTCTCAGGGCTGAGTACAATAACCTCAGTTTTATCTGAATTTAGAAGCATAAAATTAGTGGCCATCCAGGTCTTTATATATTTCAGACATTCCTGCAGTTTAACTAATTGGTGTGTGTTATCTGACTCATCTAGCCCTTAAGAACCCAGACCTATTTCTACTTTCATGAAAATTACGGGGGTTGTAAGTTATATCAAATGAATCATATATAACACACACAGTTTTTTTTTGTAATAGCTCCACCCACTGCCCCAGATCTGAAATGTCACATATGCGTCACATTGGGCATACAAGGTACATTTGTTCCATATTTAGAAAGTAATTCTGTAAACACTTTCTTGCTTTTAAAAACAGAATTCTGTTCTGTGATGGGCGCTCCCTGTGTGATTTCCAAAGGATCAGGCTTGTGGCAACTTCTGCCTGGAAGCTTCTTTCTTTCAGTGGCTTTTGGACACCAAGTAGCTTGCAGTCACGATGGTAAATCAACCATGTGTTGACAACACCGAGCATGATGGTTTGCCAGAACAGGTAGAGATACCACCTCCGTGACTTCATGTGGTACTTGTACCTTGCAATGCAGGCGTCAAGCAGGTCAATACCCCCCATGAATGTGTTGTACTCCACAATGTGTGGCCTTTTGACCTCAACAAATGCCTTGCCCGATTTGCTCCAGCGACGGACTGTATCTTGAGGCTCAGTTGCACAATAGGATGAGATGAGGGTAACAGATTTGTTGTCATACCACTTCACAATAACCATGCTCTCCTCCTTAGTCACCCTGGCATCAACAGATCCTCTGCCTCTCTGGGCAAGATTTTTTTCATCTTCAAGCTGACAACCTGCTAAGCGATTTCCACGAAGTGTTCCTACAAGGTAGATCTGTCGCTGAAGAAGTGTGAGCACAAGTGGGGCTGAGGAGAAGAAGTTATCAGCAAATCTTTGTAGTTTTGCTCAGCTGGCAGAGTTTCACACAACTTCACCACAACATCTCCTCCAATCCCAACTAAAGTCTTCTTCCCAGTACCACCTTGATAAACAACAAAATCATGGAGCATACCACAGGATGAGCACTGGGCCCAGATTTTCAATCCCCAGGGGTGGGGCTTTCCCTTCACATACTGCCTTCTTGGGCTGTGTGTCCCCTTGAAGGGTACCATTTGCTCATCAACAGAGTTGTACTCCTCTGGGACGATATCCAGGCATTGTTTGCGAAACATTTCAAACCATGGACGGATCTTCCAGCACTTGTCTTCTGCATCTCTGTGTAATAAATCTGTATTGTCAGTGAAATGTAGAGATCCCAACAGGGTTTGAAATCGGTTGCGGGACATGTTATCTGCTACCATAGGACACCTGGTGTCATTTTCCCAGTATGCTCGATTTCCAGGCATTTGGCATAGACCCATCCTCAGATAGAGACCAGTGAGTATTTCTAGTTCTTTAACAGTGGTATTTACATTTCTCAGATGGTTGGATTTTTGTACACTGTATAAATTTGTTTGTTCCATTAACAACAGCAGCATATCATCTGTGATAAAGTTTTTGAAGTACTCCAGTGGAGTGTGGATCTCATCTGGAGGTTTGGCACAGGGTCCCTTGAATGTGGTCTCAGGGGTTTCGAACGTTTTCTTTCTCTAGGATAATTTTTGTCCTTTGATAGCTGCCTTGGGCTGCCCAGTGTCCATATGGCTGTGGCTCTGTCTCTAAATCACTTGAATCACAACTGTCTGAATCACTGGATTCACTTGATTCATCACTCTCCACGTCTTTGTGGGGGATGTAATTAGGGTCTCCAGAATCTTTCACATCCCTCATGCTCACTCTCCTCTGCAGTGATAAACTCTAGCGCCTCTTGAACACTATATTTTTTCTTTTTATCCATTCTACCAAACAGTGAAAATGACAAAAAAAATGGGGGGTAACTGAAAAACGCCTCGACAAAGCTAAAGTAAAGTTCCATCACAAATTTAGGTAATTTAATAAATTAGTTATGCTTGAATTTAGTTAAATATGACTGAGAATTAACAACAAAGAATACATTTACTTAAAATAACTGAATGAGCTAAACTGACTAAGCAAATGATCAGTTTTTGTCTTTTTGTGACAAATATGTCACAGCATTTTTTTAAAGAAAATTTAGAGTTTAATGCCCGATGTGACATATTTGTCACAGCGATATTTAACAAACTGATTCTAGATCAAAATGTTTCAGAAATATTACCAAACTAGGTTACAAATGACCTATGACATCTTATCTAAAGTTTAGAATTGCTGAATGAGTAAAAGCTTACCTTTGCAAACAGAAAAGAAAGTTTTTAAAATTGGCATAGTGGTCTCATTAGCTAACCAGGTGGACCAAGACTTTGAAAATGGTGTCTTGAACACCCAGAGTGCCTCACTTGTCACATGACTGAACTAGTTTGTGCAGTAGACGTCACTTAGGGACTTTATTAGTTAAAAGTCAAAGTTAAACCATTATACATAGTTTTTCACTGTGGGTCCTTAAGGGCTAGACATGTATACATTGGATAAGCATGTAACACCAACGTGCAGGCTTTAATGCTATAATGTCATGTTAACTGTTTCTGAATCACTTAATGATTTTGCACGAGTGTAGTGTTAATGTATAATTGCAGAAAGCAAAATATTAAAATGTAATCTTACTTCATTTTCTTAATGTCAGATGCTCCGGTTAGACTAGCCTAATGACTGTCACTGGCTCTTTGGCACACCTATAACCAAATAAGTTTCAGTGTCTGCATAGTTTCTTTGCATAGTGTGTAAATCAAAAGACCTTCAGATTCACAGAAGGTTTCAGAAGCAAATCAAGTCATTGAACCGCATCAGGTACTTGTATATCTCTGAGTATAAATTATTTATAGATCAACCGTTAACTTTCTTTGCTTGTTGGTACTTGTTGCTGTACTGGTTGCAAAATATTTAAATGGTGTATGTGGTGTTGTATGCTGTAGTTGAGAAAACTGAGTATTAAGTTGCTGTTTTGCTTTTTTTTTTCTAGACTACTTCTTCTGAACCATGGGTCATAAAACTCTCATTTGTGCAGGTAAATCCAAACAGTAAAAACATTTTTTGTGAAGTAATGATGAAAATAAAAAAGAGTTAACTATGAAATAAATCAAAGCAAACTTTTTAAAAATTTTGTTGCAAATTTAGTCTTATAAACTCATTAAAGAGGGAAAAAAAACACAAGATTTCATAAATGAAATAAATTTTTTATTTTTTATTTTTTTTAACTGAGAATAAAAAAACGGTTTCGTGGTAAAGAAGCTGAAAAACTGCATCGAATATCACTAGTGAAAATATTATGACTGAAAGCTTTTTGAAACTAACAATGATATGGGTCTATAAACATGTTGCAAAACCTAGAAACATCTTTTCAGGGTTGGAACAGTGGGTGACATCTGGTCACAGAGATTTTTATATTCATTGACTCATTTGTATTGCTTTACATGCAAGTCCACAGTATCATAGAAACTCAATAACAATGGTAGAGTTTAGCTTGGTGATACAATACGCTACCAAACTTTTGAAACAAACAGTGAGCTTGGTCTATAAACACTGAAATTTTGCAAACTTCATCTTTTCGGAGTTTTAAGAAGCAATTGCTATCACAGTCACAGAGATCTTTTCATCCAGTGACTCATTTGCATCATTTTACATACAATTCCCATAGTGTCATTGAAACTCCACAAGAATAATAGAGTTTAACTGTGTTATGACAGAGTACAGTGCAATCTAAGGAGTTTGGAAAGAGTCTGGACTTCTTTAAGTTTCTTGACGATGTTTCATCTATCATCTGAGAAGCTTCTACCATTCTGAGAAGAATTGGTGGAGTGTCCCAGATTTTAAGCCCTATTGGAAGTGTCCCTGACAGGGTCGTGGACCAACTATTGATAAATGCCAAATCACACGAGCCAAGATTTGAAAACGGTATTTAGAGAACTCTAAACACCCCCCATTAAAAAGACATGCCAAGAGACCAAATGTGATATCGTTAGCTTCATAGCATAATTGCCTAAGTCATTTGACTAAGTCAATGACTTAGGCACTTATGCTATGAAGCTAACGATATGATTCTCTGCATTTATAACAAATCTAACACCAAGGTTTTTGCAAGCCTAAATAAAAAAACAGTATAAAACAATTTATAGGAAATGTTAAGCTTGCTCAGTTAATTGGTGTCATCGACATCAAAGGAGAGTTATTGTGTGTAATCGTTATAGAAAGATTTAGCCATCCTGTACAAATGGGGAAGAAAGAAGAAGAAAAAAAATGGATGGTAAATTATTATGTCAAAGTTAGGATTTTTGTAACTTTCCATTTTACAATACATTAGATATGAACAATTCTTTTTATTATTCATGTTTACTACCTACTGCATCATTGAATAATGAATTACTTAGGAATTTAGTTAGGTGATTCAAAGCCTATATGTCAAGATATGTGTTCAGTTTTAAATTAATTAATTATCATACATGTGTAAAACAATTGTTACTCTTTTTACTCTTTCTGTAACTTCATAGAAAATAACAAAAAAGATGATATATTTATACATTCAGTTTGGATATATCATCAACTGAATATGGCAATATTCAGTAGATGAGTGCTAGTCATTCTTCTTTGGTTTGCAGGAATTTTCATAATGCATTTGATGACCACCACCAGACCTGCACTGCTTTCAGCAGGGTCCAATATAACAGGTAAACAAGCATGCACTGCAGTAGCTCAGTCAGTGTTTTGTTTAGTTTTTTTCATCCATCCATCCATCCAGTCAGCCAGCCAGCCATCCATTTTCTTCTGCTTGTCCGGGGGCCGGGTTGTGGGGACAGCAGCCCAAGCAGAGAAGCCCAGATCTCCCTCTCCCCAACCACCTCCTCCAGCTTGTCCGGGGGAACACCAAGGCGTTCCCAAGCAAGCCGAGAGATATAATCTCTCCAGCGTGTCCTGGGTCTGCCCCGGGGCCTCCTCCCTGTGGGACATGCCCGGAACACCTCATCCAGGAGGCGCCTAGGAGGCATCCTTGTCAAGTGCCCGAACCACCTCAACTGGCTCCTTTCGATGTGAAGGAGCAGCGGCTCTACTCTGGGCCCCTCCTGAAAGGTCGAACTTCTTACCCTATCTCTAAGGGAGATGCAAGCCACCCTTTGGAGGAAACCCATTTCCACTGCTTGCATCCGCGATCTTGTTCTTTTGGTCACTACTCACAGCTTGTGACCATAGGTGAGGGTAGGGACGTAGATCGACTGGTAAATTGAGAGTTTCATCTTTACACTCAGCCCTGTCTTCACCACAACAGACTGGTACAGTGTCCGCATCACGGCGGCCACAGCACCAATCCGTCTGTCGATCTCCCACCCCCTTCTCCCGTCACTTGTGAACAAGACCCAGAGGTACTTAAACTCCTCCACTTGGGACAGGAACTCGTCCCTGACCCGGAGTGGGCACTGGCGGGGCACTGGCGGAGCACCCACCAGGAACGAGTGTGGCCTGTTCCACACTCGTGTGTGGGAGGTGTTTGGAGAGGCCATGGAAAAAGACTTTCATACTGCCTCAAAGAGATTCTGGCAAATAGTCAGGCAACTCAGGAGGGGAAAGCGATGCTCTACCTGCACTGTGTATTTTGCAGGTGGAGTGCTGCTTACTTTGACTGAGAAAATTTTCGGGCGCTGGAAGGAATACTTCAAGGACCTCCTTAATCCCACTGACACATCTTCCGTGGAGGAAGCAGAGTCTGGGGATGAAGGGGATGACCCACCAATCTTTGGGGGCGAGGTCACTGAAGTAGTTAAGCAACTTCTTGGTTGCAGAGCCCCTGGGGTGGATGAGTTCCGCCCCAAGTTCCTTAATGCTCTGGATGTTGTAGGGCTGTCTTGGTTGACACTCCTCTACAGTGTTGCGTGGAAATCAGGGGCAGTACCCCTTGATTGGCAGACCGGGTTGGTGGTTCCCATCTTTAAAGGGAAGCCCAGCTATTAAGACATTCTTGCGCTAAAATATGTACTGTGCTTTCAATAACACATATGTGGTATTAAAATACACCAAATGTTTTCCTTTTAAGCATATTTTACATAAAACCGATTTACCAGTAGGTAAATCGTTGTTATTTACTTCTCAATGCACTCTGGGTAACCTTTCCAGTTTGAACCAGAGCAACCCGAGAGAGAGAATGAAAATAGTCAACTGCACTTAGTTTAGATGAAGATGAAAACAATCCGTCACACGAGGACGAGAGAGTGAGGGAAAATTACTGGTGTCTATGCGGCTACTGCTTGCCAATGACAACGGCGACTGAGAAGGTTTGTTGTAAAGCACCAAAACTTTTTGAAGCCGTATGTCTTAATCCAGATGTTCTTTGGGCAGCCCTTGTTAGCCTCCATGACCAGTATCCAGTCTTTAAGTGATAACGTGATGAATCCTGTTTCAGGGCCCTAAGTATTCTCATTTAATAAGAGTGTTGTGTTTTCAACATATTTTAATGCTTTGTATCTTGTTCGATTTAATCTCAACAAGCCCCTAAAAACAGTCAGTGATCACTGTCGGCTTCTCACAGTTTTTATTACTGCTAATCATTTTAAAGCTCAGTTTTTAAACCCTTACGATGTAACTACACAATAGCTTGTCGCGCTAGCGATCACGTAGCACATCATTATATACCAGCTTGCCCAACTTCAGTAACCCTACAAACGTCGCTGCTTTTTACTTTCCTGCCATCATTTATGTTGGAAGTGATAGCAGAGCTGTACATTTTAATTTGTTTAATAAATCTCTCAGTCAGAACATGGTATTTTATATTTAGATGGAAGCTAGCGAGCTAACTCCCTGCTAACTTCTAACTCCGTTAAATGTCATAAATTCCGTTTTCATGGATGCCTGGATGTTACACTTAATTAACAATCAAACTTAATTGTTACACCTGGCAGAGCAGCCACACTGACCAGTTTATTACAAATTAACAATTTTAGACAGTTTTAGAACTGTCAGCAATGCTGCAGCGATCATTTGACTTTTGCAGCAGAGTTTGGGCCCAGGCATGGCTAATAATGTCAGACTCAAATACCGGATAGTGCGGGTCTACCAAGTCGTCACCAGGTCACTAATAGGCAAGTTAATTAATACGGTTGCTACACTATAAAAAACAAAACAGGTTAGCTGAATGAGAGCACCTATACAGCCGACAACCAATACACGTCATCGTCCCAGAATACGTTGTGTGCGAAAAAACATGGCCTCTCCCATGGCTCCAAAATAGTTTTAAACAACAAACATTTAATGAATAACAAAGAAATTGTAGTTATTCTCAAGTATGTTTTTATGTAGGGGACATAATTTGTAACATATATAGAGTAACTTGTCATAATAGTCGTGGTTTGAAAGGGGACCGGAGGGTGTGTTCCAACTACAGGGGAATCACACTCCTCAGCCTCTCTGGGAAAGTCTATGCCAGGGTGCTGGAGAGGAGAGTTCATCTGTTAGTTTTTTTAAATACATTTTTATATTTTTTTTGAGCAATGATAAACCCAGCTGGATTTTACTAAAATTGAGGAGATTTTTTGGTGATTGTAATGACAGTGCATTGTCATACTTAAAGGGAAAACTAAAAGTAGACAAAAGTAGAAAGATCAGCTTAACTGGAACTGGAACTAATAATTTCCAGTTTTTTGTTTTGTTTTTGTTTTTCAAGCCAAGAGGACACTGTTGGGTTTCGAGCCATATCTGAACTGAATTCTTGGCCAGCATTTATTGCAGATCTGTTTCTGACTGAATATTCCTGAGACCTTGACGTGTTTATCAGATTTACCAACCAATTAATATTTTAAAGTTGCAGACGTTTTTCATCTCTTAAAACCAGCTTGTTTCTTAAATTCCTTATTTCATGTTTCTTGATTTCACGAGACAGATTATTCATTGGAACAAACTCACTGAATAAAAAAGTATTTTAGAATAAAACAGTTATGAGATGGGAAACAAAATATATTTTTGGTTGGTAGGTTTAACTTGAGTAATCAGATGTGTATTTATGCATGAGAAAGTTGATGCTCGTTGGTGATGCACTTTGTCTGTTTTTAATTGAAGAAAGAAAGGCTAATCTGCTGGTTTTTTTTAAGTGCTTCAGCAGTATCACTTCATCAATAAATCCCTGACCTGGTATGAGGCTCAGAGCTTCTGCAGATTAAAGTACACCGACTTAGCAACTATAAATAACATGGATGATGAAAACCAGCTGATCAACACACTGGACGTGACATCGTCATGGATTGGACTTTACAATGGACAGACCAACAGGTGGCTTTGGTCTGATGGCAGCGGTGTAACGAGCTTCACCCAGTGGACCCCTGGTGAACCAAGCAACTCTGGAGGAGTTGAGGCATGTGGACAGATGTATGATAACGGCCTCTGGAATGATGCTCAGTGTGGATTAGCCATGGCTTATGTGTGTTATGAAAGTGAGTAAATGACACAATGATCTTTAAAGCAAATGTAAACTGATGCAATTACATACAGTGATTAAGTTGAAATAAAACCTTCAGGATTTTGATATGAATTATTTAATGGTGAAGATAAATATAAATTTATATTTCTTATATCTAAAACAAAGAAAGAAAAATCATTAGCTGGGTAGCACACAAAATGATAGCCCAGGTGTGATTCTTTTAAATGTGTGCACATATATGAATCAATACACAATTACAATGGTTTAAGGCATTTAGCCACACTATGGCCCTCCTAAATGTTAATCTGGCTCTAAAAATCTTACCTGATTTCTACTTTTCTTGGAAGAAAAAAGATGTCTAACTTCCTTTTATTCCTCTCTCCTTGTATGTTTTTAGTTCAGCAGGATGGCAGCAAGAAGTATGTGGTTTACACACAGGGACAAACCTGGCCAAACAGTCAAGATCTGTGCAGGCAGAAGCACACTGATCTGGCATGTGTGCATACAGCACAGGAAAATTTAGCGATTGCTTCAGTTACAAACGCAGTGTGGTTCGGTCTGTTTAAAGATTCCTGGTACTGGTCAGATGGAACAAAGACCTCCTTCAGGTACTGGAAAAGAGGCGGAAGTTATAGTGGAAAATGCGTTTCTGTGGAAGGATCACAGCAGGGACGCTGGATACCAGCTGACTGTAACCAGAAAGCAACATTCATGTGTCAAGGAGGTAAGTTCCTGAAATACAAAAGCAATAAGTCATTTCTTGGAAAAAGTGTGATGTCAAAACTCGGATAGAAAAATAATAATATTCATAATAAGGATCGCAATCAACACAACGCTCAGATGAACCAAAACAACTTTCTTCTTCCTTTCCTGGATGTAAGAGCATTCATCAAGACAGTCTAAATAATGGCTGAGATTATATTTCTGGGTTTGTATTCTGCAGGTCTCAAGCTAAAGAAGATGGTCATAAAGATGAAGGTGCAGTCTGATGTGGATCTCACTGACTCTACTACTTCCAGCCTATTCCTACAGAAGGTACAAACATAGCTTCAAGGGTCCACCAGGGGAAACTGGTTATACTGCAAGAGTTCATAAAATTACAGTAAACAGAACATCAACCAAAAACTACCTACAGAAAAAAATAATACCAGTATGCAAAAAGTCTTGAGTAGAGTCAAAAATATAAAAAGAGTAATATTTTCAGTGAAGCACATCTGAAACACTTTGTTATTTATGACATCATGAACTCATCCCTGAGGTCTAGCAAGACTGTCAATTCTATTTTTATACATAATACATTATGGTCTGTGTGCATTTGTTTTTGAAAGTAATAGAAACTAAATAAAAATATTTAAATTCAACACTTAAGTATCTCCTCAAAGTCCAATTCAATTCAATTCAATTCAATTTTATTTATATAGCGCCAAATCACAACAAAAGTCGCCTCAAGGCGCTTCATAGATACAGAGAAAAACCCAACAATCATATGACCCCCTATGAGCAAGCACTTTGGCGACAGTGGGAAGGAAAAACTCCCTTTTAACAGGAAGAAACCTCCGGCAGAACCAGGCTCAGGGAGGGGCGGCCATCTGCTGCGACCGGTTGGGGTGAGAGAAGGAAGACAGGATAAAGACATGCTGTGGAAGAGAGACAGAGGTTAATAACAGATATGATTCAATGCAGAGAGGTCTGTTAATACATAGTGAGCGAGAAAGGTGACTGGAAAGGAAAAACTCAATGCATCATGGGAATCCCCCGGCAGCCTATGTCTATTGCAGCATAACTAAGGGAGGATTCAGGGTCACCTGGTCCAGCCCTAACTATATGCTTTAGCAAAAAGGAAAGTTTTAAGCTTAATCTTAAAAGTAGAGATAGTGTCTGTCTCCTGAATCCAAACTGGAACTGATTTAAAAATGGTTTAATTATTATAGTTATCTTAATGTTACACAGAGAGGTATGAAGCTGTGTGCTAAATCTGGAGAGTATGTCAAACAATTCTTTTCTTTGATTGTATTTTTCTTTTAGTTGGAAACAATCCTGAGAGATCAAGGGGTGACTGATGTCCAACTTAAATATAAACGTGTATTTCAACCTCAGTTGAAGACCACTGAGAACACGGGTACGAGAGGCCTCCGTACAGGGAGCATCTATCATGCTAACCTTAATTCGAAACATACCAATCATTTTGTGCAAAGTAATTTAGTAAAAGAACAAACAAACAATCAGTGAAAAGTTTTTTTCCTCTCTTTACAGGATGCTGAGAGCAGAAGTGCCAATGTCGTTTTACTGCAACATTAGTGGTTATAGTGGTTTGTAGAGCTGATGGATGGAAACAGATTATTTAAAGATTGTTGCGTTCCCCAGCAAATTTATTTACCCTATACTTGTGTAGTTCATAACAGCTGATGTATATTCTAACCTAAGTTATTAAGTAAATTAAACTTTTACTTACTTTAAGAGTGTAATTAAAACAGTAGATTTTGTCCTCATTTTCCCCCTAAGGTTTTTGGTCATAATATTGTAACTATGGGTGGGAAGAAGAACCTATGCAATATAACATTAAATATTGTAATAATATGAACTCAAAATCAAAGTGCTAATAATAGATGCAAATCACTTTCAAGCTTTGAAAACTTTGCATTACAGTGCTTTGGACATGGCATCTAAGTACTTTATTTTGAGAAGACTTTAAATTTTTAAAAAACAATTGTGTGAAGAAAATTTTTTTCTGCTTCTTTCAGTCAGTAGAAAAAACCCCAAACATATTTATAGCTGCAACCAGACTGCTCCATTACTTTGTAGTGACTCTCATGTTTTCATTTGGTCACCATATTGTTATAAGATAGCCATCTCTCCTAATCTGTGTTTATGGAGGCATGTGTTCTGTCTACAATAAAATAACTCTCTGAATGTTGAACCTTGTTATCCAGTGTTTTTCTGTTGTATTTATCCCCCCTTGCCTCACAGCACAGGTCTGAGAGAGATCATTTTTACAACTAACAGTCTGAGATCACCCGGACAGGTAGAATCTCAGCCATGATAAAACCTTTCCCATAACTCTGGTAAGATGTTCTAGTCTATACCAAAAAAATACAGTCATCCACAGTGGCTTCATGTGTCTGGCCCGTCGGTGTGTGGGAGCTGAGTCTTCAGTCCTGCAGAGAATCCGGTTGTTCAGTGATGACGCGACGAATCCTACTTCCGGGTCTAAAGTAGTCTGCGTTTAATATGGCTTTTGTGTTGTTAACATGTTTAATGTTATGTATTTTCTTCTATTTGATCTCAAAAAGCTCCTAAAACAGTCAGCGACCACTGTTGACCTCCCTCTGCTTTTATTACCACTAATCATTTATTTAAGCTCAGTTTTTAAAACCTTAGGATGTAACTACAGCCCAGCTAGGGTTGCCAACCGTTCCTTAAAATACGGAATCGTCCCGTATTTCGAAACAAAAGTACACGTCCTGTATTGAGCTAATAAGGGACGCACTTTGTCCCGTAATACAGTGAGAATCAAAAGTAGTCTATAAATTTTTATGGAATTAACGCTTTGTTTGAAAACATAATTCCCAGCCCCTCTCCTGCTTTGTGACCAATGAGCTGACAGCACACTTATGACAATTCGAGTATGACAATTCAGATTACCGCTCATCTCATTGGTCGAGGAATGGTCGCTTGCGGAGAAAATACCGGAAGACAACAGATGACCACAACAACAAGCATGGCCAACAGGGAAACAAACGCCGACACTGCGGTGCAAGTCTCGGACGTCAGTACACCTAATGCTGGGCAGACACTGTGCGATTTTTTCAGTCACGTTATTCAGCTCCTGCTCAAACTGCACGATTGACTTGCAGGGGTTAGAGGTTCGTAGGTCACGTAGCTCTGATGCGACCTGAGTGCTCACACTGTGCCAACATAAAATGAAGGTTATAACAGAAAATCTGTCGCGCTCTCTCTCGCTCTCTGTCTTTCACTCACACAGACACACCACCATCAACTTTGTTAAATTGCTAATGAAAAACATTGATCAGGCAGCTGTGATTGAGCAGCAGTGTAAATCCAACTATTTTCACGGTTGTTGTGGTCGTGATAATTTTGTGATGCCACATGGAAAAGGCTCGGATGAGCTTTCCAAAGTTCTACAAGTTGTGCCTCCATCGCTTGTGTCCAGATCACAGGCTGCACAGCCGTGCTGCTCCGTCTTTTTCACCGACGTTTACGTGTTTGCGCGTGAGCAGTGTGAGCGCCTGTGGTGACACCCTCACGAGCGATTGATGATCGGGAGCTGGTCGTGAGGTGTTAATCGCTTCTCGTTACCCCACGTACACTACACGATGCACGATGAAGGCCAAAATCGGTCCGATCACTCAAAAATCGGCTCAAAATGGGCCTAAAACCGCACAGTGTGAGCCCAGCATTAGAGCAGCAATGTTTGTTTCCCTCAGAGAAAGGGAAGAATGGGAAAAGGAAAACACCTGGCTGGAAAAAGTTAATATGGGCATGTGCAGTGAATATCAGCGCTATGTGGCCAGAAGTGTGATAATATAACTTATTTTGTGTAATAAACAACTGCAAGGATAGATGATTACAACAAATAGATGACTAATACATAAAAGTAATACATAGATGAATAATGATGATGAGCTATGATGCGTAATCATGGGAACAAGTGGGTTTACAAACAGGAGCAGCTGATTACTATTAGAAAAGCTGAAATAATACCTCAACTGAAGCCAATTGTACTAAATGCACTAAATGTGCACTGTTACAAGAATGTTTTTCTTTCTATTGTTTTCTATTATTTTAAGTTAAGCAGGACAGAGTTCTTTTAAAGAAAGATTTACTTATATTCTCAAAAGTTAAGCATGACAGGCTTCTGTTTAAGAAGGAGACCTGTTTTACTGTGTTAATGTTGTAATTTTGAGCTAAAAATAAATGGCTAAATGATCATTTGTTTCACATGTGTTCATATCACAAAGAATAGAATATGCATCTGCTTAAATCAACTTCAAGTCAAATGGTTAAAAAAATAATTTCACACACAAAAAAGAGCTAGAAAATTCACCACACTGGGAAGGGTGAAGACAACTGGGTCGCCCGGCCCTGGCCACGAGGTGTCCCTTATTTATTTTTCAGGGAGTTGGCAACCCTAAGCCCAGCCCATGCAGCAGTATATGAATGACTAACCTCGTATTGTGGATGGATTATCTCAGTTGTTCTCCTGGCTGAAGTTTGGTCCTTTTACAACATCCTGCCATGCGATTACATTTGTTCCTGACCACCCAGAACACTCACGTTAACTTTTATTGAGTGGAAAAAAAGTTAGCTTGTTTATATTATGCTAACATAGCTGTGTCGCTAGCGGTCACGTAGCACATCATTAAATACCAGCTAGCCCAACTTCAGTAACCCTACAAACGTCACTGCTGTTTAGTTTTCTGTCTTCATTTATGCTGGAAGTGATAGCAGAGCTGTACATTTTAATTTGTTTCCAAAACCCCGCAGTCAGGACATGCTATATTGTATTTAGATAGAAGCTAGCGAGCTAACATCCTGCTAACTTCTAACTCCGTTAAATGTCATAAATTCCGTTTTCATGGATGCCTGGATGTTAAACTCAATTGTTACACCTGGTAGAGCAGAATGCTGATCATTTTATTAAAGATGAAAGACTTTAGACAGTTTTTCAACTCTCAGTAATGCCATAGTGATCGTTTGATATATGGACCTGCAGCGGAGTTTAGGCCCAGACATGGCTAGTGATGTCAGACTGAACAACCGGATACATACAGGAAGAGGTGGAACTTCATTTTTATGGGCACACAATCGGCCTATCACATGCAAAGACTGAGATCACACCATTATGTGAAAGAAGGGCAGACGTTCTGAAGACGGTGGTACAGGCCAGGTATGCAGAGAGACGGGGAGCCGCATTTAAATGCAAGCGTGTCAGAAAAAGTAACAAGTGAACACATAAAATGAGCAGCATCTGACTACATTTCACTGATGTTGGAGACTGCAAAGCTGAATGCAGGATTTATAAAATTAGGAGATGGATAATGTGATACGCATTTTTATTTTTTAGCCATTTTCCATTGTGGAGAATAAAAGGTTTCAAACTTTTCCAGGCTTTAAACCTCATACGTTCTCCCTATTAGCAGTGAATGCATAAAAACAAGGCTTTTATGAAAACACTGAATGAAAAATTTCTTCTTGAAAAAGACTAAATGTACAGTTCAGTATTGAATATTACATAAAATAAACTATGTACAAAGTGTCTTTAAATGGCAGAGATGCAGAAATGTGTGCATGTAACACAGAGGTATTGCTCGTGTCTGCGTGCATAAATGAGTCACTGGCCTGAATGTGGCATGAAGCCATTTATAATTCTTACTCAATTTGATCTGCTGCTCACCACAAACAAGCAAGTAGAAAAAGTTTTTGGACTTTTATTTATATTTTCACAGGTTTTACACTTTTTCCTACTGATAAAAACCTCCCGTATGATCATTCATACTACACAAAGTAATTATGAAATAAACAATTAACTTGTAGAACCAAAATGTTCCCGGTATTTGAGGCAAGAGGGAGTATGTTATGTTATGTGAAGGTGCAGCCAGAGCTCTGTTCTTGTTGTGTTTCTGGGTGTAAAATAAAGGACTTCACATTTAACTTTAACTTGTGATCTCCTCATAAAAAATCTGCGTAACATGTCTCTGCAGCAGCAGGAGACAATAAACATGTGACAGTATGTTGTGGTCAGATCTTCTTGCTTTGTCTGTGTAAAAGGAAGGAAGCAAAAACTTATAAAAAGTGTTTGTGGTCTTCACAGCTCTTTGGTATCTGCTATGCTGCTGCTTCACTCGCTGTCTTTACAGAAAGTTGTAGAAGTTTTCAGACGTGTCACTGCTGGATGTGAGGATGGGAGCCACTTTGCTCTGTGAGCTGGGCCTATTCTGTGAGTACATCACTGACTCCTATTGTTTGATTCATACTGATCCATAAACATGTTTTAGTAAGAAGAACAGAGCATCAGTCGTTTGTACCATTTCAGGTCATGTGATCAGAGGACTCATGTTTGTTACCAACATGTTTGTTTGTAGACTGGATTAGATTTTAGTGGACTGACTTAGATCAGAGTGGAGCTGGTTTAGTTTATCTAAGAAAGGTTTGTTTAGTTTGATAATGTCTGAAGTCTCTGTCTTTATTGTAGTGCTCTGTACACTCCTCTGCACTGGACACACTCAAGGTGACTGAACAGTTTTCACTTTTTTTTTTTTACTTCTTTTTATTCATTTAGTAAAGATTCATCTTAGCCTACTGCATCAGTTTTAAGCACTTTCTGGTTTTGCTCATTTTTGCAACACATTTATATTTTTTATGAACATGTTGCTTCTTGACTAAATAAAATGTTTCAATGTTTCAGATTGTTAACGATGTGGTTGTGTTGGATTCTAGATGCTGTGCTAACGATTGAACCCAACTGGTCCAGTTTTTTCATTGGGGAGTTCATTGTCTTCAAATGTGACATGAATGAAGGAAAAGACACTGACTGGAAATATATAATCAAGAAGGATGGTCAAGAATTTATCCGCTACAGTGATTACAAAAACCACAGATTAAAATGTACAATTACAGGTCACAGTGGTGAATATCAGTGCTCTGGTCACAGGACGAGCAACAGTTATACAAAGAACAGTAATACTGTCTCTATAACTGTATTAGGTAAGTCCTCAGTGACCAACAGCATAAATTTATGATCCTGTACATTTAAATGTTGTCACATCAGAGGTAATGAGCAGACCCAAACTCTTCCAAACAAAGACAGTGAGTTTATTTACAGTGATAAATAGTGACAAAATAATATGCAAATCCCAGTGTTGTGCCAAAAAGTGGTTGTTTTTCAAGTATCTTTATAACTCTGTGTTATTGTGCTTACATTATAACCAATCCGGTCCTTTATGTCCACTTCGTCAGGCAGGACAATGGAAAAACAGTTATATTCTGTTTATTTAGAGATATACACCCTGCCTCTGTTACCATGTTGAGAAAGACAGCAAAAAATCAAAGAGCAGAAAATATGATGAAGAAGAATTTTGAAGATTTTCCTGCAAGTAGCAGGTTTTATGACATTAACACATGCTTCTTTTTTTTTTTTAATGTATGTATCTGTTTTTCTTTAATTTTTATAACAGCAGATAAACCCAGGGCCACACTGACAGCAGGAACAACAATCATACCAGTAGGGGGCAGTGTGACACTGACCTGCTCTGTGCAGAGCTCTGATGGATGGAAATATGAGTGGTTCAGACGAACCCAAAGAATCTCTGAACTTCAAATCAGAGATCAACAAAACAGAGATATCAGAGTATCTCAAGGAGGAATCTACAGCTGCAGAGGAACAAGAGGAAACCCAGCTTACTACACTGATAGAAGTGATGATGTCACCATTGAGAAAACCTGTGAGTTTAGTATGAAATATACATTCACTCATGATTATCAAATGATGCTAAGGTTCCTCTGTTGATTTCATGTTTCTATTTTTTATCTTAACTGTTAATATGTTTGAACAGTTTCCAATAAAGTTGTTGTAAAACAACAACCCAACTGGCCTCAGATATTCAGAGGTGAGACGATCACTCTGACATGTGAGGTGCAGGAAGGAGGTGAAACCACTGAGTGGGAATATAAATGGAGAGGACCCAGGACACTCAAAGTGTGGACACGCAATAATGATGTGACATTCAGAGTTTCTGAGTCCAGCAGTGGAGACTACATGTGTAAGAGTCGACGCAGAGATGACTCATATTCTTCAACAGAGTGGAGTGAAGCCTTCACATTGTCAGCATCAAGTAAGTCATGTTTGTTGTGTGAGCCCAGGATGAATTCAATGGTCTACAAAGGATGTTACATTGTTACATTGTTACAAAGAGCTGCAGCTGATAGTAGCTCATTGTTGGCAGTTTGTCACCACTTTGTCTCCTGAACTTTCAGCTGGTATAGGGACAGCAATGCTGACCTGCTGCTCCATAACCTGAGTACAATAATGATATAAATAATGATAAAAAAAAATGTTTTTTGTAAGTAGGGAGGCAAATTTGGTTTGTGTGTGTGCATGTGTGTGTGTGTACATGTTTAGACATCTTTGTAAAGACAAAAAATTGGCATGCTACTATATTTGTGGGGACCAAGAGTCCATTGTGGGGACAAAATGCTCGTCCCTGCAAGTTTGAAGGTATTTCTAAGACTCAAAATGTGGTTTTAGTGTCAGGGTTACAATTAGGTTATGGTTAGGTTTAGGCTAAGGTTCAGGATTAGGCCTTCAATTTTTCAATTAGATGTCCTCACTAAGATATGACAATGAGTAGGGATGGGTACCGGTGTCCGGTGCCATCTGACATAAACGGTAGTAACCAGACCGAAAAGCAGCGCACATTTCGGTGCTTTATTTCGGTGCTTTTTTTTCCTGAGCTGTGATACACTTCTAGCCAATCATTTTACGTTTCCGAGGATAGTAGGCGGGGCCAGCTACGTACGTTCTGTTAGAGCAGAGCTACAGATTAAAAATGTCCAAGGCGAAGCGGTCAAAAGTCTGGCTGTACTTCATAGCAAAATATGCAAACTCAGCAGCAACAAGTGCTTTAAGCTGACACTGTGATACTGTCAAAGGAGGTAACACCTCAAATCCGATGAAACACCTGGCGACGCATAGCGTTTTTTTTAAAAGCCCAGAAATGCGCCGTATTTGATAGCTTGCTGCGAGACCTCACACCGAGCACATCTACTGCGGGTGGGTTGCCTGTTATCGGACCCGGAGTTAGCAACATCCCCCAAGAACCCGAAGAGGAGAGTCCTGACCCCTAGCCCTGCCAGTGTAGCAGAAATGATGACGGATGATGGCAGCAGCAGCCGTTCTTCTCTGCGTGAGTAGCTAATTTACGTTGAGTAGGCTAACCACGTTATTACATTAATGCATGTAAGGTGAACTAGCAAACATCATCATAGCTACATGCGGCTGTCCTCTTGTTTGATGGCAGATACTCCCTTCACCCTGGCTAAAAAGGCTAAAATGACCAAAGAAAAAGTGGAAAACAGTTAAACATGAGAGGTTTAGGACAAAGTTTGTGTTTTTTCCATTGTTTAAGCACTGCTTCCAGCCAAGAGTGATACCATATATGCCCCATAGCTGCAGAAAAGGCTAACATTGTTATATTTTTACAAAAAACAGCTGAACATGAGAGGTTTTTGGACCAATTTTGTGTTCTCCATTCTTTAAGCACCGGTTTGAGCACCGTTTGAGCACCGGCACCGTTTCAAAAGTACCGATTTGGCACCGGTATCGGATAAAACCTAAACGATACCCATCCCTAACAATGAGTGTGTGTGTCTGTTCCTGTCTATCTATCATTGTGAGGACCGAAATCTGCATTCTACTATACATGTGAGGACCAACAGTCATTTGTGAGGACACACACCTGAAGGCTGAAAATGTGGTTTTAGTGTCAGGGTTACAATTAGGTTATGGTTAGGTTTAGGCTAAGGATCAAGGTTAGGCATTCATTTTTAATGGTTATGGTTAGGGTAAGGGGTTAGGGCAAACATTATGTCAATGAAGGTCCTCACTAAGATAGCTGAACGAGCGTGTGTTTGTGTGTCTTGTGTAAATGTTGATACTAAGGTAAAAAAAAAGTGTAATGTGATCTGCAGGAAGTTACAGCGAGATGAGCAGGATTTTCTTTCCTCTTACAGGAAGGCAAGTGTTGATTTCTTCTCATGATGCAGGACGAAGTTGTCTAGCTAAACTGTTGCAGTCTATAAATGGAAAAAAAGCATCAAAATGAAACTATGTAAAAGGCATTACAGCTATGTATTAGAGGAATGAGTGTGTGAGAGGCGATGACATCAGTGTTAACACAGTTTGGGCCATTGCACTATGTTGCATATACTCACACTGTTACAATTTGGTAATTGGAGGAGGAAGACCAGAAGAAAAATGCAAAATGAAGGCACATAACATCAGGGTAGTGTAATCCTGGCCTGTGTGTGGTGTAATATCTATTTTCTTTCTGTCTTTGTTTAAACTCAACAGCAGATCACCCAAAGGCCCAAATAACTATTGATGTGAGAGACATTCCAGTAGGGGGCAGTGTGACCCTTAGCTGCTCAGTGAACTCATCATCTGGATGGAAATACTACTGGTACAGAGATGTGAACTCATCTGAACCTCTGACCACACAAGATGCTGTTCAGATGCAGATGCAGTTCCCTTCAGAAGGACAAATCAGTGTCTCACAGGAAGGACTCTACAGGTGCAGAGGAGGAAGAGGACACCCAGTCTACTACACAGAGTACAGTGATCCACTCATCATTGATGAAAATGGTGAGCTTTTCATCAGTGAGTGTCATAGAAAGACAAAATGTAGAAACGTTTTTTATTTTCAGTTTTATGCCTGGATCAGTAAGTCACAGTTTTTGAGATATTGCAACACATTTGGCCTCAAATACGCAGACTAGTCAAGATAATAATCAGATGTGAGATCCTGGAGAAGACACTGAGTGGGAGTGTGAAGGGAGAAAGTTAGTGTCAGTTTTGCAAAGAACAAAAGGAAGCTGATATTTCACCCCTTTGTGCTTACACTGTGCTTATAAACACTAAACACTAAAATAGCAGCTTTAAAAATGCTTCTGTTCACAAGGACGATGGCATTTTACAGTAATATAATGCAGTGGATAAGGAGCGGGACTAGAACTAGATTCTGAATGTAACAAAGATTGGCCTGAGTGATGTCAAACTGAAGTATTTCACTCAGGTGTGTTGAAGACTGTAGAGAACTTTTCATTCTGAGGAAAAGTTTCAAGATGGTAGCAGTTAATGTTTCTTTTTTTTTCACAACAGATGTGCTCGATCCTGAAAGCTCTTCATTTGTTGTTCTGATGATCTTTAGACTAATGATCGTTTTCATGTTCCTCCTGTTCTTGTTGTATTGCTGCACAAAGTCAAAAGGTGAGTGTGGTTTTTCTTCTGATATTAAATATTTTACTTTTTAAGTACAGTACTGTGCACAGGTCATGAGCCATCCCTCATTTCTTAATATTTTGCTAAGAAAATGGGAAACAGTTGCAGTAATCTAGTGAAACATGTAAACATAAATGGAAATCTAGCAAATAAAATAAAAACAATGTGGATAAATAACAACTAAGAAGTCAGATGTTTTCCAAATGTTATTTCATGGTGGATCAAACTCTGACGGTCCTTTTCTGTTCATAATTCATCAATTTTAACAAGATCTCCAACAATGTCAAATTTGTATTCATCGTGTCATCAGAGCCATTCCCACTGATTTTCAGCCCAGTTCTTTTGACATTTGGTGGAACTCAGCCTTTTCTTTGTTTTTCTTCCTTAATTCTTCGCAGCCACCCTTCCACTGAGACCATTTCTGATGAGGCTTCATTGAACAGTAAAAGATTCAGCTGAAGGTTCAGATGCATCATCAGGTGCTGTGTCAGGTCTTTGCTGCATATAAAGAGATGAAGGGTGGCTGAAGACTTTTGCACCACACAGATGCAGCATGTGGCCCTAAAGTGGAAACAGCTATGTATAATAGATGACCATGTAAAAGCAAATGCCTTTTTAAAAGTTTCTAATAAAGGTTTTGCGGATGAGGGTCAGCCTGGATGAAAACCAGGCTGAGTTATGGACTCCTCTTGTCTTCACAGTTAGTTTTTCCATCAAGTTTAAACTATTCTGATGCTTTTTGTAACACAACTGTACTGATTACATCTGCTGCAGCTCTGACACTGTTGAATTAAACAAAGCCAAGTTAATAATATTTAATTTAAATGTGTTTAAGTTAGTATCACAGACATCAGGTGACCTGCAGGTGATCATTGTGTCTATGAGTCAGAGTTCGTGATACACTTTTATTAATTTAAAGTAGTTGTAGAAGCTTTGTGGTTATCATTAAAATCAATGTTAACATTTTTTTTTTCAGGTTGACCGGAAGTTAATTATCCATCCTGGGATTCAGCTCAAAGTCATTAACAAAAAAACATGAGTACACAAAAAAAGTGATAATAAACATGAAAATAATAATTATGATCACTAATAATGACAGAGGCTGTTTATTAGGGACAAGAATCTTGAGAAGTCTTTGTTAATAGTCTTTCATTTATTGTCTTAATTTTCCTGTTTTTATTGTAAAGCACTTTGGTGTACCGCTGGTCTTTTAAACGTGCTATACAAATAAAGTTTGTGACAAAGTGGGTGAGAAGACCATTTGTCTATATTCTTAGTTAACATTCTTGCTTTGATTTAACCATATTTCACATGTAATCTGCAAGAGGCAAACATCTACTATCCCAGGTTTGTTTATGTTGTGCACTTTTACAGATTATATAATATCTTGGTTTAAATCAATTCCTACAAGTTTAAGTTAACATGTTCTTTATTTCAACTGTTAATTTGTATTGTTTAGAACTTGCCTTACCTACCTGTCTTCCAGAAACAAAAGGAGGAAATGTAGTTTTACTTCCTGCTTTATACCTTCTGGGTTCATCTGGGGTCACAGGAAGAGACCAAGTGCAGAAGGGGAAGAACTCTTATAATTTAATAAAGTTTATTTTACAGGGTTTATGAAGAAATAGATTTATTGTTGTAATATGTATTGATTACACCACAGAGTTCATGTTGCCAGTAAAGAGGAGTAGTAGAGGTTTGAATATAATCATGTTCATCTTACCTACCTACTGAATGGAATAGTCCAGAGGAGAAATTGTTTGGTTAAGTGGACTATTTAAGCAGAAGAACTCAGGTGTTTTGAGAGAAAGGTTCAGGTCAGTGTAGCTGTGTGCAGGTTGACCTTAATTTCAGTTGATTTAAGTTCAGTTATGTTTATTTGAACTGAGTTAATTATAGAGTTGAGTTTCTTATTTGTTTCTTTGTAAATACTGTTTGGGTCACAAAATGGTGAAAATGCGAAATGACGCGCAGCTGCACTACAGCGATGTTAAAGCGGCAGAGTTTACTTCTACGTTTAGAAGACAAATTATTGAAATTAAATAATGATATTCAGCGAGTTTAATTATTTTACAATGTAACGCAAGTGCATTGTAAGTAACTGTAATTAAAATACCTAAAAATGAACAGTAATCAGTTACTCTACTTTTTCAGTCGAAAAGTAATTTAATTACAGTAATGCCTTACTTAGTAACATGTTACACCCAACACTGCTTGTTCACTAGTGACGGGAGAAGGAAGCCGGAGATCGACCGGTCTGTTGTGGTGAAGAGGGAGCTGAGTGTAAAAGCGAAGCTCTCAATTTACCGGTCGATCTACGTCCCTACCTTCTAACTATGGTCACGAGTTGTGGGTAGTGACCGAAAGAATGAGATTGCGGATACAATCAGCAGAAATTAGCTTCCTCCAAAGGGTGGCTGGCCTTCCTTAGAGATAGGGTGAGAGGTTCGGCCATCTGGGAGGGGCTCAGAGGAGGAGGTCCCGGGGCAGACCCAGGACACGCTGAAAAGATTTTATGTCTCAGCTGGCCTGGGAACACCTTGGTCAGCTGGAGGAGGTGGCTGGGGACAGGGAGGTCTGGGCTTCTCTGCCTGGCTGCTGCCAGATAAGTGGAAGAAGATGGATGGATGGTACATGGTCTGTGGACCACATTTGGTAATAAAAGGCACACACTGTGATTTTTGTTAACTTAACTTTTTGATAATTAAAAAAATAGTAAATGTTGTCTTATTCTTCTATCCATTCATGCATATTACAGAGTACAGATGATGCCTCAATCATATATAGCCAAAATTTGAAGGCAAAATTTGAAATGTGAAGGCAAAATTTTCCTGAGTATTTTATTATCTATTGGAATCTGGAATTTCATTGGCACTCTTAATGACATTATTTGTTAAACTGTTTAAAACAGGATTTGAATTAATGTTCATACACTATCTAAATCTATATTTAATTAATAATTTATAAATATACTCTTAAAGCATGACTCAGGCTCTAGTTACCTGATATTGTTCATCATTTTTAACTGCGTTTAATATTACCACAGACAATTTCCTGTTTCTTCTTTCAAATCAGATATGATATATCCATAGCTCTTTCCAAGCCATACACCATAGCTGGTTTCATTACCCTAAGTACCCTAAAGCAGATGACTCGTAATCTGGAGAGGAAATGGCGTGTCACAAATCTAGAGGATCATCATTTAGCCTGGAGAAATAGTTTGCTGCTTTATAAGAAAGCCCTCCGCAAAGCCAGAACATCTTACTATTCATCACTGATTGAAGAAAATAAGAACAACCCTAGGTTTCTCTTCAGCACTGTAGCCAGGCTGACAAAAAGTCAGAGCTCTTTTGAGCCAACCATCCCTTTAACGTTAACTAGTAATGACTTCATGAACTTCTTCACAAATAAAATTTTTATCATTAGAGAAAAAATTACCAATAATCATCCCACAGATGTAATATTATCTACAGCTACTCTTAGTACCATTGATATTAAGTTAGACTCTTTTTCTCCAATTGATCTTTCTGAGTTAACTTCAATAATTACTTCCTCCAAACCATCAACGTGTCTTTTAGACCCCATTCCTACAAAACTGCTCAAAGAAGTCCTGCCATTAATTAATTCTTCGATCTTAAATATGATCAACCTATCTCTAATAATCGGCTATGTACCACAGGCCTTCAAGCTGGCTGTAGTTAAACCTTTACTCAAAAAGCCATCTCTAGACCCAGCAGTCTTAGCTAATTATAGGCCAATCTCCAACCTTCCTTTCATATCAAAAATCCTTGAAAGAGTAGTTGTCAAACAGCTAACAGATCATCTGCAGAGGAATGGTTTATTTGAAGAGTTTCAGTCAGGTTTCAGAGCTCAGCACAGCACAGAAACAGCTTTAGTGAAGGTTACAAATGATCTTCTTATGGCCTCTGACAGTGGACTCATCTCTGTGCTTGTCCTGCTAGACCTCAGTGCAGCGTTCGATACTGTTGATCATAATATCCTATTAGAGCGATTAGAACATGCTGTAGGTATTACAAGTACTGCGCTGCAGTGGTTTGTATCATATCTATCTAATAGACTCCAATTCGTGCATGTAAATGGAGAGTCCTCTTCACACACTGAGGTTAATTATGGAGTTCCACAGGGTTCAGTGCTAGGACCAATTCTGTTTACATTATACATGCTTCCCTTAGGCAGTATCATTAGAAGACATAGCATACATTTTCACTGCTATGCAGATGACACCCAGCTCTATCTGTCCATGAAGCCAGATAACACACACCAATTAGTTAAACTGCAGGAATGTCTTAAAGACATAAAGACCTGGATGGCCGCTAACTTTCTGCTTCTTAATTCAGATAAAACTGAGGTTATTGTACTCGGCCCTGAAAATCTTAGAAATATGGTATCTAATCAGATTCTTACTCTGGATGGCATTACCTTGGCCTCCAGTAACGCGGTGAGGAACCTTGGAGTCATTTTTGACCAGGACATGTCCTTCAACGCACATATTAAACAAATATGTAAGACTGCTTTCTTCCATTTGCGCAACATCTCTAAAATTAGAAATATCCTGTCTCAGAGTGACGCTGAAAAACTAGTTCATGCATTTATTACTTCCAGGCTGGACTACTGTAATTCATTATTATCAGGATGTCCAAAAAACTCACTGAAAAGCCTTCAGCTAATCCAAAATGCTGCAGCAAGAGTCCTGACAGGGACTAGAAAGAGAGAGCATATTTCTCCTGTTTTGGCTTCCCTTCATTGGCTTCCTGTTAAATCCAGAATTGAATTCAAAATCCTGCTCCTCACATACAAGGTCTTAAATAATCAGGCCCCATCTTATCTTAATGACCTTGTAGTACCATATCACCCTATTAGAGCGCTCCGCTCTCGCTCTGCAGGCCTACTTGTTGTTCCTAGAGTATTTAAAAGTAGAATGGGAGGGAGAGCCTTCAGTTTTCAGGCCCCTCTTCTGTGGAACCAGCTTCCAGTTTGGATTCGGGAGACAGACACTATCTCTACTTTTAAGATTAGGCTTAAAACTTTCCTTTTTTCTAAAGCATATAGTTAGGGCTGGACCAGGTGACCCTGAATCCTCCCTTTGTTATGCTGCAATAGATGTAGGCTGCCGGGGGATTCCCATGATGCATTGAGTTTTTCCTTTCCAGTCACCTTTCTCACTCACTATGTATTAATAGACCTCTCTGCATTGAATCATATCTGTTATTAACCTCTGTCTCTCTTCCACAGCATGTCTTTATCCTGTCTTCCTTCTCTCACCCCAACCGGTCGCAGCAGATGGCCGCCCCTCCCTGAGCCTGGTTCTGCCGGAGGTTTCTTCCTGTTAAAAGGGAGTTTTTCCTTCCCACTGTCGCCAAAGTGCTTGCTCATAGGGGGTCATATGATTGTTGGGTTTTTCTCTGTATCTATGAAGCGCCTTGAGGCGACTTTTGTTGTGATTTGGCGCTATATAAATAAAATTGAATTGAATTGAATTGAATTGAATTACCATCTTGTGTTCTAAAATGCACTCATGAAACTTGGGTTTTAAAATACTGAAAGATTTTAAAAGTGGTTGAAAGTAAAGCAAAAGGTTTACCTAAACAGGTGACAGTTTTATAATCCATGCATGAAAACCTCAAACAAAGAGTCAGTAAATAGCATCAGTTTCTCTATACAAAAACTGAGCAATATGTTGGACATAATTATGAAACTGAAAGTAGGCTTTATGCAATTAAAAACAATGAAAAATGAAAACATTTTAATTATGTGTAAATATTTTTTAATCAAGTAACTTATTTTAAGTGCGTTACATTTGGCATGTGGAAGTCTTTTCTTGGCTCTTGACGGAGGCGGCTGCACTTTCTCCTTCTCCCTCTCCCTTATCTTTCCTGCTTGGCTTCTCATGTCTTTTGCATAGTCTCGCTTATTCTCTATCCCTAAGAGAGTCTTCCAGACTTGTTCTCTAAAAACCTAAAGAAGAATTATGGATTTGATCAACAGGTCCCTTAACGAAACTGAAAAACTGATTGTCCCGCGGAGACATTTGCTGCCAGATACTCAATGGTTGCTTACGTCATGTGTCTGACAACACTCTCGATGGAGGACATTGAAAGACATCTACCAATTCAGAACCATGATAACAGAGTTCTGGCTGATTGGAGCTGGCTTATCGAAGTACAAGAATCGGCTAGAGCTGTTTAAAATCCCACAAGGCTGGCCGACATGATAGATGATGGGCAGGGCTGTGAGTACTCAGACTGTGTTTATTGAAAGCAATATGGACAAGATCTTGGAGAAGAAGAACGGGAATTGAGAGACCTGGTGACCAGTGACGGACATTAGACCAACTGGAAAACTGGAAGCAGTTTGTTCACGCTAACCAAAACAACTACCATCTTCATCTAATGCGACCCCCCTGGCACCAGCTGGATGCTCAAGGCAAAAGCTGACGGTCAAAACTCTCCTTTAGATAACAAGACTGTTGATGTGACTCTCTCCCTCCTCAATCAAGGCCAGCCGCGTCAACTGAAGATTGTTGACTTTTGCCCAAGCGAGTGAAGGGCCACTTTCTCTTGGCTGAACACGGAACACACACACACACACACACACGCATGTACACTGACACAGACACCCCCTCCCCCCCATGTTGTTTCCTCATGTTGTGCATTTTCCATTGTTTTGGTTCTGGGTCACTGCTCGTGCAGTCAACTGGCCAGTGCTACCAGGCCTGACCTGTTTCCCCATAGTGATGGGTCGTTTGCGAACGAAATGGCTCTTAGAGCCGGCTCTTTGACGTGAACGACGCGAGCCGGCTCCTTATCGCGAGCCATCACGTGGTTTGTTTGTTTTTTTCTCTCAGCCTCTCTCTTGCACTTCTTTTCCGCTTCGCTCCGCCGCTGGGCAGAGGGGGGAGGGGCGGTAGTTACACTGAGTAGCACAGGAACAGAGCCAGAGGGAGAGAGAGAGAAAGAGAGCCAGGGACAACAGCGTCACATTAGAAAGGTATAGTAATCATTCACAACTATTTTCGGTTGCAGATGATAAAGGATTCAGAAAGTTTATTCATGCAGGTCCATATGACAGAGAATATGCATGTTCTTTTTGTTTTCATATTATAATTTATATTTAATTGTGTTGTGGTTTGCAGTGTTTTGTGTTGTTTCACTTTAAATTTGTAAAAGGAAAAAGCTGAAAATTTAAATAGTTAAAAGTTGAAATGTGAATAGTTGATTTTTGTATTATATGATTTATTTATTACATTTTATGTGGAGTGAATAAATAAAAGTATATTTACAGTGGCCCCTAGAGACAAAGCACATACAAACTCCAAATCACGTACAAACTCTGAAGCACGTACAAACTCCAAAACACGTAAAAACACGTACAAACTCCGAAGCACGCAAAAACTCAGAAGCATATAAAAACTCAAAACACGTACAAAAGACAACAGAAGTGCTCCAGCATGCTGGGCGCAGTGTTGAGATTTTGTTACCTTGTGGCTACACAAGCCAGCAAGTACCAACGACCGGATTTGGTGTGTGGTAGTAACAGGTAAATGAACTTTTTTTAAAAATTATTTGAATATATGTGAGTGCTTGTGTATAAATACACAAACAATACACACATGCTTTCAATTGTGTAATTTAAGTGATCTAGTAGCTCTGCTTTGGAAGTTCAGTTCATGCTAGAAATGTGTTTTGGAGTTTGTACGTGTTTTGTCTCTAGGGGCCACCGCATATATTTATATATAAACATATATAAATAAAACTACTTTTTTTTTACGTTAGTAATTCCTTTTGTGCATAATTTTATATTGTTGTTAATAATAAATTAATTAAAGCAACAAAACAACCTGAAGAGCCGGTTTGGAGCTGAAAGAGCCGGCTCTTTTTAGTGAGCCGAACCGAAAGAGCCGGATCTCTAAAAAGAGCCGGAAATCCCATCACTACTTCCCCAGCGTGATGTTTCTGTATTGTATATCCATTTGGCAAGGTATCATCTATCTTAATTGCCTCTTGGGGATAAGTCTTTCTGACTCTGACTCTAAGAATCACTTGTGATTAAAAAAAAGAATTAAGTGGCACTATAAATGGTTTTAGAACATAACAAAGAACAAAATCAAGACAATAATGAGTGTGGGGAATCAGAATCAAAAACCAGTACGAAATCAATACATAAATATGAATAAAAGGTTGAAAATTCAGAAAGTTACTTTATTGTGGACAGCCTTTAACATTATAGAGGCCACATAAAAGCACAAGAATCCTTAACAAGGTAATAGAACAACTACAAACTTGTTTTTTGTTTTGTTTTTTTGTTTCTTTCAAGCTACAGGAATAGGCAGAGAAAGCTATTCTTCTTGCATTTTTAAAGCTCGTTTTTGCAAAACAAAGCACTTGGACTGCGATGTCCAAACCAGGCACATTTTACAATGCTTAAAAATGATTTGCATCTATTATTAGCACTTGGATTTCAGTTCATATCATTGCCTTATTTAATATTATATTGTATGAGTGCTACTTCCAACCTATAGTTTCCACCTAAATTCAGTGAGGTGAGAACCAATCTTTAAATAATCTGTTTCCATCCATCAGCGCTACAGTAAAGCAACATAGGTACTTCTGCAGTCAGCATCCTGGAAAGAGAAAAACATGTTTAACTTTTTGGTTTTTAACTATATTGACTATATTTCTTTCCACAATGATTAATATGTTTCAAATGAAAACTAGTTCAATTGCAGCATGGTGTATACAGTCTGCAGTGAGCATCTCTTACCCGTCTTCTCCATAGTTTCCAACTAACGCTGAAAGAGACTGCCATTTTTATCACTTTGCCAGCTGAGTTTGAAATCAGCCACCCCTTGATCTCTCAGGATGGTCTCCAACTTGAAGAAAAACATTATAAAAGAAAAGAGCTGTTTTTCATACTTGTTAGATTTACCACACATAGCTTTATGTCCCTGTCATGCAGGTAATAATCATATTTAAATGTTTTTAAATCATGTTAAAAGTGAAATTTCGTTATGTTTTGGAACAAAATAAAAAACTTTTGCTACTTTTCTTTACCTCTAATATTTTTTTCTGTAGATATTTTGTGTTTGTTGTGATGTGTTTGGTGTTTACTGTTGTTTTATGAACTCTTGCTGCACAACTTGTTTTCCATAATGCGACAGTAAAGATACAAGGAACCTAGAACCTACGTTTGTACCTTCATTAGGAGTTGACTGGAGGCAGCGGAGTCAGTGAGACCCACATCAGACTTCACCTTCATCCTTATGACCATCTTCTTTAGTTTGGCATCTGTAGAACACAAATAAAGAAATATGTCATTTATTGTTGTGATAATTATTATTATTATTTTTTAACCCACGTTTTGATGCTTTAATGAAAACAACAGTTGTATCACACTTATAAAGAAATTGATTTATTACTTGTCCATTTCAGGAACTTACCTCCTTGACAGATAAATGTTGCTTTCTTGTTACAGTCAGCTGGTATCCAGCGTCCCGTCTGTGATCCTTCCACAGAAACACAGTTTCCACTATAACTTCCGCCTCTTTTCCAGTACCTGAAGGAGGTCTTTGTTCCATCTGACCAAACCCAAGCATCTTTAAACAGACCAATCCACGCTTTGGTGGTAACTGCAGCAATCGCTGCATTTTCCTTGTCTGTAAGCACACATGCCAGATCAGTGTGATTCTGTCTGCACAGATCTTGACTGCTCTGCCAGGTTTGCCCCTGTGTGTAAACCACATACTTCTTGCTGCCATCCTGCTGAACTAGAGACACACAAGGGGAGAGGAGTAAAAAGGAGTTAGACTTGTTTTTTCTGCCAAGAAAAATAGTCAGGTAAGTGATTTAGAGCCAAATTACTAACAGCAGAGCCATGATGTTTCTGGTCATAAACACTTGGACCTGTTGTCCATATATGTGGACATCACATTTTGGGGTTGTCTACAAAATCTTGTTTTTTTTTTTTTTTATACAAGGGCCTGTTATCCACTTACGAGGACATTATACTGCCACAGTTTTATCAAACTTTAAAATGAATCAGGCCCTTGAAGAGCAAAATCAGGTTAAAAGATAATTCTTTGTTTTTACATTCATCAAGTCCCAATCAGCCCAAATAGCAAGGAGAAATTAAAAATGCATGCCATGAAAGAGTTCAGGTCTTAGGAGGTTAAAATATAAAGCGCCTTGAAGCAACTTTTTTTTAATGATTTGTTGCTATATAAATGAAATTAAATTTAACTGAAGTACAACTTAGGCTTGACCTGTATTATTTTGGTCAGTAGATCATTTGCTCTTTCATTAAGTCTGTTTGGCCACTGTAAGAGCCAATTAAAGGCTAGTTCACTGGTTCTGGTAAAAGGGGTTAAAAGGAGAAATATAAATTTTTTGTTGTTAAGTATAATTTTCAGATGATTTTCAAATACTGTTATGTTAAAAGCATATAATACAGAAATGTGAAATTCTGATGCGCTTTTTGGTAATTATGTGCTTAGATAGTTGGAAGTCGGATAAACTGGAAGCAACACAGTTTTTTCACCAAGTCTTGCAGTGTTAATTTACAGTTTCATTAAACATCTCCTTTGAAAGAAAAGTACCTGGTCTTGCCCATGTTTCAAATGCCTGTTGCTGGACTGACTTCTAAAAGAAGATGAGTGAAAAGGAGCCGGAGTGCCGCCATTGTAGCCACTAATCTACTGGTTTGCTCAGCCATTGTTTGGACGATGTTTGTCATTACTGAAATAAACTTGCTGTATCTTTGTTACATTAAAAATATTTTATATTTATTTTATTTTGTTTTGCTGGAATTCATCCTAAAGTTCACGCAAAAGCGCTGAGATGAACCTGAGGAGAAAATACAGACCTACCCAGAGAACAGCCAGAGTTGGTGGGATATTTTACATCCTTTTGGAAACATAGCTGTTGAGTTACTTCAGTCTGGACCACAACTGTTCGAATCAGCACAGTGAGTTCTCATAATCTCACCACTAGCAAATTATCATTTTGTGTGCTAGTCACTCGGTCACGTTTTCATTTTTGTTTTTAAATATTATATAGATTAAATTGATTATCATCAATAAAAATTTCATATTAACTCATTCACTGCCAGGGCTTTTGAGCATTCTTACTCATTTTTGATGAGCCACAGAAAACTGTGTTATGATCATATAAACGCTGAACCTACCAAAATGAAGAACAGACTCTCTTCTTCCATCCAAAAAAAAAAAGCTTGTTTCTACCATTTTCCATTCT
The DNA here is from genome assembly GCF_057382095.1 of Aulonocara sp. 'chitande type north' Nkhata Bay. NCBI lineage: Eukaryota > Metazoa > Chordata > Actinopteri > Cichliformes > Cichlidae > Aulonocara > Aulonocara sp. 'chitande type north' Nkhata Bay. The sequence continues at coordinate 155,954 of NC_141346.1, forward strand.
TTAGTAATCAGCTCTAGAAGAGAGGTGGGTTCCACCAAAAATGCCTGTTTTGACCACAAAAAGGGAGAAAACGAGCTTTTTGTGAAAAATACATTTCAAGCAGTCTGATGTTCACTGACAAGCTGCCCGAGGTTGTATTCTAGCCCCTCCCATTGAAAAACGTAATTGACGTCTATAGACGTCCATGGCAGTGAATGAGTTAAAATTATGATCAATTATGATCACTCACAACAGTTTCAACTGTAATTGCAATTTACTCACTTTCATAACACACATAAGCTCTGGTTAAGTCACATGGAATATCATTCCAGAGGCCGTCATCTTGTATCTCTGCACACGACTCTTCCCCATTATAGTTGTCTGGTTGATGAAGGCTCCATTTGGTGAAGTCTGCTCTGCCACTCCCATCAGACCACAGCCACCTGTTGTTCTTTCCGTTGTAAAGTCCGATCCATGTGGCGGTCTTGTGACTGTCCAGTGTACTGACCAGCTGGTTTTCTTCATCCATGTTGTTTATGGTTGCCAGGTCAGTGTATTTTAATCTGCAGAAGCTCTGAGCCTCATACCAGGTTAGGGATTCATTGATAAAGTGGAACTGCACTAAAACACAAGATTATCCAGTCTTACACACAGACGCCAAGAAATAATTCCCAATTTGTTCCAATGACTTTATGTCATCATGGTCTTATTAAATAATTTTTTTTCTGAAAACATTTTAGAGTGTTGCCATATTTGTGCCAACGCAACTTTGAGAGATGAAGATAATGATGTAACCTGTACTTCCCTCAGGGGAAGTACAGGTTACATCACCCTGGACAGGTTGCCACTCCATCATAGAGACACACCTAACCATTCATGCTTAAGTTGGCCAATTTTGAATCACCAGCTAAAACACTATGTATGTCTGTGGATTGTGGGAGAAACCCAGAGTACCCAAAGACAGTACACACAAGCACAAGGTCAAACACGAACACATATAACAGAGAGTCCCAAGTGCCTGGGGATTCAAATCCAAAAACCTCTTGACGTGAAGCAATAGTAGTAACTGCTGTCTGCTTATCTAATCAGCCAATCACGTGTGTGTATCTCAATGCATTTAGACATGCAGAAATGGTCAAAATGACCGGCTGAAGTTCAACCTGAACATCAGAAAGAAGAAAAGGGGGATTTATGTAACTTTGAATTTTGCATGGTTGTTGATGCCACGTATTTCAGAAGCTGCTGATCTACTGAGATTGTCCCAAAGAACCATCTCTACTGTTTAACAGAGAATGATTAAAAAAAGAAAACAAAATTCAGTGGGACAAAGTTTTCTGCTGGGAAAATGCCTTGTTGATACGAGAGTTCAGAAGACAAAGGCCAGACTGCCCACAAAAACATTGAATGCTGAATACTGACCTGAAATACATGTATACTAAAATATTAACTGTATCAATGATTGAAAAATGCAAAATGCAATGACAACAAAATAAAAAGCAAACAAAAACACCAAAAACAAACAATGATCATGTGTGCTTATTTACCTGTTTTACTGGACCCTGTTGAAACCAGTGCCATCCTGGTGGTAGTCATCAAAAGCATTAGGAAACTTCCTGCAGCCCAAAACATGCAGAATAATAACTTGCTGTCATCCACTGAATGCACAAATATGTCATATGTTTTGGTTATGTATAATAAGGTGTACTATAAAGTTACAGAAGCAGTAGAAGCTGGCTAAATTATTTTAAAAGCAAAATAGGTAAACTTCCATCCCAATGACACAACTATAACTCTCCATTGATATTAATGACGCCAATTCATTGGACAACTTTAACATTTCCATAAAAGAAAAATATAGAAACAGACATTATATAATTTTTTCTATAGTTATGGTATTAAGGCTTTGGTATTATCATTATTATCTGCCTGAGTGCAAACTATCATATCAATTCTGTCGTCCACTCATGCCTGCTTGTTTGTTTCCCAGGTTGTTTCCCAAGATGCTTTTTTTGACAGGTCATTTAAATATACGAATTGCAATTGATTCATTTATTCTTGGATGAATTTTAAAAAAGTGATTTTGAGTTCACTAAATTTCTTCTTCATATACAAGATTTTGTATATGTAGACAAATTAGTCTGGAAACAAGAAATACACAAGCACTTTTTTCAATATACCAACTTTGAAATAAAGGCATACAGATTGGTTTTACTAAATTATATAAAAAATGATACATAGAGTTAAACCAGTGCCTGATATGTTCCACTGTATCTGGTGTAGTTTATCTATGCACCTACTGTAGATCTGAAGGTCCATTTACTTGTACATTATGCAAAGCAGTTTTGGAGAAACTGAAATGCATTTGGTTAAAAGTGCGTCATAGGAGATTTAAAGAACCACTGACAGTCATCAGGTGAGTCTAAGTGGAATGTAAGACATTAAGAAAATGTTACTACTATTTGGCTGAGGGTAATTGTACATTCAATTATACATTCAAAAGTCATTAGGATTCTTAAACCTGCTATATAAAGTTTACATACACAATGCTTAGACGCTAACCCATTAACGGAGATTTACCATTAATGCAGTTATGGCGTTAATGTCATTTTAATGAGATTAATGCTGACAACACTAATGCATAAATAACTTGGATTTAAGTCTTTAAGTCCTTTGACAAACCAAGTACACCCTATGATTTAATAAAATGGTCTGGCACTGATACGGCACCGTTCTAAATGATTTACGACAATCTATGCTGTGGAGCCATAGTCTAAATTAATCTATCTTGCATTCAGCTGTTATGTTATACTGGATTATCTCAACGACATCTCTGCACTGCCTGCACACAAGAGCTTGCCTGGTGTGATAGACAAAAGCATCCATCTGTCTTGTGCTCAGAGCTAATTCTAAGCACCATTTTTAGGATTCCATGATGGTTCTTCTACTTGCTCCTCTTCTTTTTTACTGCTTCCAAGGTATTCATTAAGCATGTGGTCAGTTGTGGCCATGATATTTCATCCTGGATACTGTTCTGACACTCACTAGTCCTAGGCCTCCTTCCTTCTGCTGAGCATAGTCTCAGGGTGATGGATTTAGGATGAAACCATCCAAGGACTTTTCTTGCCTTGATGGCCTCTAATGTTGTTTTCCACTTTCACATGGAATTCCCGGTGAAGTTTCTTAGTGTCCTAAAGCTCTTGTACATTTCCAGGCATTCCAGAATCCAAGTGCGTCCTGTATGACTGGGATTTTATCTGAATCAGTTTGCAGGTGCATCAGTCTAAGCCAAGTTGCCAAGAACTTTTTCTTCTGGAAACAAAGAAGTGTTTCGTTGCTTATCTAGAGTAACTTGTTTTTTAACTATAGTGATTTTGATTAATAAAACAAATAACAAAGTTGGGCTGTACCGAATTGGGTCACTACCTGCAATCATTGGAGCCTTGCTACTCATTAGCCATTCGTGACACTTTTCCAGCAATCAGTCATTCTTAATTTGCCCTGCTTGGTTTCATTAAACTTGAATGTCTGCTGCCATATGATATTCAGCTGAGTCATCAACACATTATATTTTTGAAAGACTTAGTCTTAAAGGCCATAGCGGGTGTAACTGTACTCAGTTACCTGTTGAATGTGACATCGTGGTCTCTGGAGTCAAAAGCCCAAAGAACATTCCTGCAATTCACAGAAAGAATTTAAATATGGCTGAAGTCAAATCCAAGAATTTCTTTGAATGGAAAATTATCCTTATTTGTTTACTCTCAAAGCCTACCAGGCAGATAATTGTTGTGTCATGCATTGCACCTACTATATTTACTTAAAAATATAACTATGAATAAATTCACAAAAATACGTGGTCATTTATTATTTGATAATCAAATGGTTTACAAAAGCACCATAAAAACAATGAAGCCAGCTTCAGTAAATTTCCGTTGTTTACATGTTGTGATCAGCGACTGGTTGCTCTTTGTAGATTTACACAACTGAATTCAGGAGGTTTCATAGATATCTTGGCTGATTTCCATTACTCTAACAGTATACTGTATAGAAAGACAGTATACAGCTGGCATAAAAGTGAATTCCACTTATGTCCGTAATAATATCTGTAACCATCAAATTAAGCTACTACAGTTGATGTAAACCACCACTGACCATGGGCACCACAGTCACTGTTACAATAAATTCACCACAGTACAACAAGCTAAGCTCTTTCCACCCGTACAAACTACCGAGTAGTTTCAGGCAGAATTTGAGTAACACATAGATATTATAGCCGAGTTTGTTTTGCAGGAATAGCTACTATGTGATCAGTTCATTTCAATTCCACTTTATTTATACAGTGCTAATTCACCAAAATAATAAATACAGAGAAAAACCCAACAGTCAAAATGATGACATTACATATAAGCTTTAAATTTGCAGTTTATCAAGCGTCACTCAGCTGTCCTTTCCTCTCTCTCCTATCCTGTCTTTTCTCAAATCTCCCTGTGTACAGCAGCTGGACCTTAAGCTGACAACACACTGTGCAACAAACTACACACAACAGTTTGTGTGTTTGCTAATATTTGTTAAAATGTTACATTTGAAATGACCTGACACTTAAAAAAAAGGTGACTCCCTATATGCGCCCTCCTCTTCTGTAGGGTGGGCTAGATTCTGAATTTACAGATACCTGCACTCTTTCTGGCCCACTTTGAGTCCCAAATATAAACGTTATAAACGAACCTAAAGTTACAAGTTGATTTTAAAAATACAAGAAGTAAAAAAATACTTGTTTAAAAGTGTAGGGAGTAAAGGCAAAAAGTTGTCAGAAAAATAAATACTCAAGTAAAGTACAGGTACCTGAAAAGTCGACAGTATTGAAGTACTTGTACTTCTGAGTATAATTATAATTGTGGGTTTATGTTCTAAAAACCTTACGAGAATACGTTCCAATTTTGAAAGCTAACAATTAAAGTAAAACATTAAAACTAAAAACAACTATTACTACCAGTAAAGCAACTAATAGAAATAAATAAATATTTGTACATGTAAAATTTGAATTTATAATCAAAGTTTAGAAAGTACCTGATCTGATGTGTTGTGTACTCTGTGGCTTCCCTGTAACATCTGTGGTGCAACGTGCCAAAACATTCACACCATATGGAAATCCATCACAGTGAGATGGATTTGCATACTCTGGTCTGGTGAGGTGATGTTGTTGGCACGTGCATTGTCAGGTACATCTGCTGTGTTTTGACTGTGAATCCTTCTGTGGAACTGAAGGTCAATGTATTTGTACGCAATGCAAAACAATTATGGAGAAGAGTTAAGGGAATTTAGTTACCACTTCCTGGCCGAGTTGTTGTCATTCCTAATTGTTTCCACTTTATTACAATACTACTAACTACAGGGGTTTTACCTTAAAATATAAAGCAGCTTTAGGTGGCTGTTGGTGGTATATAAATAAAACTGAACTGAATTTCATTTAATTAAATTTCACTGAACAATTGACTATGGAATATTTAGTAGTAACCAGTGTTGCTCAAGTTACTTGAAAAAGTAATCAGTAACTAATTACTGATTACTTCCCCAAAAAGTAATCCCTTTAATTTACTGATTACTTATTTTCAAAAGTAATTAGTTACTTAGTTACTTTTTAAAAACATGATTTACTACTTGAATAGGTAATAAAGCAATAGATCTTTCAGCTCAATTCGACTTTACTACTTTCTACTACTTTCTGCATAATCCATTATATAAAATGCAATCAAATGAAAAAAAAAGTCTAAAATTTTTTTATTAGTTTAAATCTTAACTTTATGCATCAAGCAAAAATCAAATTATATGCAACATTCTCTGACCGGAAGAAATTTGTTTAACATTTAAACCTATTTTCTCCACATTCCAGCACATAAAATAAAATATTTTTTGTGTTTACACTCAGTCTTTCAAATAGATGCAAGTAAAACACAGCAGAAAATAAATAAAATCAAAGACTCAGCGGTCCTGTTGCTCTGTTTTCACCTGTATAGCAGGCGGAGGTTTGTCCTGTAAAAAGAAGTTTTCTTCGCACGCAGTGAACAGCAGACACTAATGTTTTTGTCACTTTTTACGGAATCAAACTCAAAGTAAGGTCAGTACTTCCACGCTTTAAACGTGGCATGGTCATACTCTCTCTAGCACTCAATATATGATCTATTGTTGATCTGCACACAGCTGTTGTCACGCACGTCGCACTTGCTTACATCATTGTCATGAGACACTCACAAAAGAATCATGGTTTTAGTAACGTAGTAATGCAGCATGCTTACGGGTAAGTAACGGTAATTTAATTACCGTTTTTGCAATAGTAATCCCTAACTTTACTCATTACTTGAAAAAAGTAATCAGATTACACTAACACGTTACCGCGTACTGTATTTTCAACCCCTCATAGTACCATATGAACCCAATGAAGCACTTTGCTCTCAGACTGCAGGATTACTTGTGGTTTCTGGGGTATTTAAAAGTAGAATGGGAGGCCAAACCAGTTCCCAGTTTGGATTTGGGAGATAGACATCCTCTCTACTTTTAAGATTTGGCTCAAAACTTCTTTTTTTTTAAATACATATATTTTGAGTTGGATCAGCTGACCTCCCTTAATTAAGCTGCAGTACACCTTCCACTCTATATGTGTTTATACAACACTCTGCATTTAATCATTGTGTGCCTTTTGGCCTTACTCCCTCCCCTCACCCCAACCAGTCGCTGCTCCTGCCTGAGGCTTCTTCCCGTTAAAAGGGACTTTTTCCTTCCAACTGTCGTAAAGTGCTTGGTCATAGGAGGTTGTTTGTTTGTTGGGGTTTTCTCTCTATTAATATAGGGTCTATTAGATGCATTGAGGCCAATACTGTAGTACTGTTGTGATCTGACACTATAGAAATAAAAAAGGAATTGACCCATATTTACTTTATTCTCCTGTTTTAACTTTAAGTAAGAGAATGATAAAGCTCAAGAAAATGCACTTATTTACATGTAAGTCCTTATTTGCAAATGCAAATTTGAAAATGCTTAAGATTACGAGAATCTCCAAAGTGTTTCTAGTGTGTTGTTATTCTGCCTTTCTTTCATCTTGTCATTTCCCTGTGTATAAACAATTAAAGACCAAAGTGAGTTTATGAACCCCTTTTAAACTAGAGGTACATGTTTAATTGAACTTAATCTTCTGTTTTAACTTTCAGCAAGAGGATGATCAAGCTTAAGATAATACTTTTATTTACATGCAAGTCCTTATTTGCAAATGCAAAAGTTTAATATTTAGATTTATTGCAAGTGACTATTAAGATTACTTGATTGTCAAAAGTGTTTTTATTGTTATTCTGCTTTTTTTCCCCCATGTCGTTACTCTTCAGTGTGCAAAGTCAAGCTGAGTTCTTGAAACCACTTTAGAGGCTGATGTATAACCACACTTGGATATGCATTTTCATACATGTAAAAAGGACCACGCACACACACACACGCACACACAGGTGACTGCCTCCATCTAGTGGTGAATAATGGAACACCGGTGTAGAAAATCATAACAGTCTTTTTTTCTCTTCTTTACTACTGTCACAAAACCCTGCACGTTCATTATATTTCAGTATGACAAAAATTAATTTCTAAGCCAAAATTATGCAGCAGCTCAGAACAACCTCCATAATATTTTTCACTTAATTTTTATTCTGAGGATCATCAATACCTGCATTACACACTGTGAGAAGAATTTCGATTTCAGTCAGATCTGAGAAAAGCCACACAAACAGTGCATGGGATTAATGAGTATAGTGATGAGTTTACACTATACTGTGGTCAAATCTTCTCTTTGGTCCTCTTTTAGAGTAATTTGCTGTTCTCCACACATGTGTCTGCCAGAGGAAGAAAGAGATGTGTGAACCTGGTTAGAGATACACTGAAATCCAAACAGTCTAACTTCTAATTTCGACCAGACAACTTACATACTGTTTAGCTGTTTTGTTTTTATATCTTAAAGAAAACAGGACCTGATATTACGAGATTATTTATGTTTTTTTCTCTTAAAATAGGTTGTAAAACCGTAAAAAGTCCCCTCTCCCTGGCCTCAAGGATTAATCATCACTTGTTAATGTCAGATAGGATATTTGTGCATTCTTAACAGATCTGTAGCTCAAAATGAAGATTAGACACTGAATTAATCAAAACATAAAACTGGTCCAAAGACATGCAGCTTGTGGGGATAGGTTAATTGGATAATCCAAATTGCCACTAGGTGTGAATGTGCGAGTGAATGTGAGTGTGAATAGTGTCTGTCCCTGTGTGTTAGCCCTGCGACAGACTGGCGACCTGTCCAGGGTGTACCCTGCCTCTCGCACTATGACAGCTGGGATAGACTCCAGCGCCCCCCGCGACCCTGAAAAGGATAAGCGGAAGCGAATGGATGGATGGATAAAACTGGCCATGAAATTCTTCTAGTTTCCAAACATTTCTCTCTTTAACATATGGATGAAATAAAACATAACCATATATGGGTCACTGGTGACATGGTGTTCACTGTAAGTACGTTATTCAGGATCTGTACCTTCCTTTTGTTGATTTCCATTTTTTTTTAAATCAAACCAAAAGGAAATGCACTGATGGACTAACAACAATAAGACTTATTTAAGTTTATTCATATTCTACATAATATCTTTTGAAAATTAAACACATCGACTATTCTTTGTCATTAAGCATTGCCAGATTTTTCATAGCTTTACAAATTGAACGCTGTTGCTTCTCACAGCAAATAACCAAACTCAATAAGTTTTTAATTACTACATTATTAATTATTACATTAATTGTGTTGTATGTGCAATATGCACATGGGGCTAATAATTAACATGTTATATAATGTGTTATACCTTGCATAGGAAATGTCAGTGAGGCTGTAGTTGTACCAGTGTTGTTACTTATGGTATCTAGTTTGAAAAGAGCAGAAAAAGAATGACAAGAAAAAATTAGAAAACTCAAAATTCCAAATATCATATCTGAACCTTAATAATTCCCAGTGTGCAATAAGTTCATGTTACTCACAAATGGAATTGTAATTAAATAAAATAATAATAAATATTTTAATCTGTGAAAAAAAAAGTTTTGTATCAAACCAAAAGTAAAAGAACTGATGCACTTGGTATGAATAAGACTTATATAAAACCAGAAGCTGCAGGTGGCCTGTTACCAGTCCTCAGTGGAGGGAGGGCTCTCCTACTGTCCAGGTGTTTGGGACACAGGAGCCTCAACTGAGAACAGGAAGGATACACAGAGGGTAATTGCAGAGCCCAAAAGATCATTGGCTGCCACCTCTGTTCGCCATCATCAGATGACACAGTTTTTTCAGGCTCCTCAAATCTAGCACGTCTTCCCTTTGACATGAAAAGACCGTGATTGAGCAAATCAAGGAGGCCTGGAAAGCTGGTGGAGTCTGCTGCTCTGTTTTTTTGTGTAGTACTCATAACAGAGTGCAACAACCCCCCCAGAAGAAAGGCGACTCAAAGCTGCTCATGCCAGGTTTGGAGTAGGTTAGATACCATTTGCCTTTGCCCTTTTTAAAATGTCATCTTTATCCTTACTGGCTTGAATTAAGCGTTTCTTATAAACTTGTCCAAGAGTGTCGGCCACGTAAGAGTTGTTTGGAGCTCTTGCAACCACTGTCTTGACCCATTTTTCAGCTAGTCCTAAATTCTTGGTTTTTGTGCAATATAGACGAGAAATTTTGGGGGGGGAAACAAGAATTTCTTGGAATTTGTATGTTGCAGATTTCAATACAGAGACAGCACGGTGAAGTTTTTCTTTTTCCAAAATGTCTGTTATCAATCCTGAAAACTTTTTTTGTTTGTTTTTCCCATTTCTCTCTTTTGTTAACAAATCTTTAATTAATTGTTTATACACATGGTTCAGTTTGAGCAACACAAACTGAATCCATTAATTTCTTCACAGTTTTACTTCAGTTAAACCCAAAGTCATTGAGTTTCTCCACAGCTTCCCGTGCTATCTCCTGGTCCATTGAAACACGTTATTAATGAAGGAGATAAAAGGCTTCATTCGTTCTTCAAATGGGGGTCCTCTATGGATTGGATCAGGTGGTCTAAGGATTTGTTGACACTGTTGCATCGGGAGGTGAAACTCAGGTACGTAAGCATTAATCAGTGCCAAGAAAGAGAACAGCTCCCTGGTTCTGGACACAGTAGGATTATCTGTGATGTCAGTCTCCAAAACTCCTGCTACATTTTCATTTTGTTCCATGGCTTTAAGCTTAGACTTCAGAATGAAGAGGAACGTTTTGTGTCTTTCTTTAAATCCCACTGGACTAGTTTCTGAAGCAGAAACAGATACCTGAAGAGATGTGGATTAGACAGAAAAACATAACATCATTACACTATCATGCATAGTGTTCACCCCATACTGCCTTCTTAGTTTATGCTTTCTGACATGAAGACTAACAAAACTAGATGCTGCATCTCTCCCAAAACACAACAAAAAACAAATCAAAACAAAAACACTAACCATAGTTGCAGCACAGATGTTATAATTTGCTATAACATTTTGACAGCTCAGCTAATGTACAGGTAAACCCTTTGAATCAAAACCTCATTCTTCATTGTGCTTTTTTTCACATAGCTCAGTCTGATGTCAGTGAGAGTGGATATGCTTGATATGGTCAAGTCAGGTGCACAGCCTACCTGCCGGGGTGCTTTTTCGCTACCTATATTTAGGCCACACTGCCCTCGAGTGCTGGTTGGTTGCAATACCTGTACCTATCCAGCTGGCTTGCTCCAGTTTCCATAGGGAGCTGTGCAGGATATTCCTCTTCTTCTGAGGGCCCACGATCAATATTTTAACAACCATAACCAGTACTGGCCACTGTTTACTTGCATGGTGCAAGTTCAGCAGTCCGTGTATTTTGTTTTAAGTGTATGTGTGCATGCGCGTTTGTGGTTTCTTGTTTTATTAAAATGTACACTTTCTCAAGACTGTGAGCCGCGAGCTTGGTGCTTGGTGTTTTTCATTGACTTTTAACATGTTTTTAACTTGAGAGACAGATTTTGTTTTTAAAACAGCAAACTAAAGACACACCAGTAGCCGTCGGACCTTCAGTGGTGGGTCACTCTTTTAACACTTAATATGACTACTTCATGTTATGGATGCACAGTGTGAGCATTCAGGTCGCATCAGAGCATTGGGCCGTATGGTGTGAGTACCTGCATCATGACCTACAAACTTCTAACCTCTGCATTTCAATTGTACAGTTTGAGCAGGAGCTGAATCACACACAAAAAATGACACAGTGCATGCCAGCTTAACTCCTGTCCATTGTACAGTTTTATGTAATCCAAGACAGGTTGTGCCACAGTTAGCTTTATTGGAGCATCCTTGAATCTCTACAATCTTTTCTGGTTTTTAAGATTTTGTATTTCCTTGGAATGGAATTCCCCTAGATAGCGTTGTCATTTTATTTTTATTATAACCCCTTTTGATTGCTTTGTCACATCTGGACATTAAATTATCAAATCACCAAATAGATTTATGATTTATTACAGCTTGGATTGTTAGGTTCTTAACTTACAAATTTTAAATAAAGAGAAAATTTAACTGTTTTTCTGTCTTTCAAAAACACACGAGATATTTTAGCTTACTCACCTTTTAGGAGACCTGTTAGAGCTGCAGCAGGTGTGTGATGACAGGAGAGTCTCAGCCACGCCTGCTGCATACTGCACATTCCTGTGTCTTTGGTATTATGTAATATGTTCCATTGTGCTGAGCGTGATGTCATCTCTTCCTGGGGATCAAGCATGTTAGTGAGACAATTGTATTAATCTTTGTGCATTAGTAAAATACCTTCAATCATAGCTTCGTTCATTTCAGCAGAAATGAAAATGAAATGAAAAGTACTGCTTTCCTGTATATAGTCAGTTTACCAGAAATTTGTCTTAATGGTTTCTAATTACAGTGATATCATGCAGTATAATTAAGCTGTTGGTTTTATTATCAAATCATTAAGATCCAATACCAGCGTCTCTTAAACGGAGAAGAATGGACTGCACGGCAAATCACTAAAATTAATAAAGTTCATCCGCTGAAAGGTCCTCACAATGATCAGAATCGACTGATTTCTGTGATTTATTTATTGTAATAACGTTAGTATATTCATTTGAACAAAACAGAATATTTAACAGGTCAAATTGATATCATTAAACAGATCTAGTAAACCCGTAGTTCAAAATTAATTAGGGCCCAAGCACTGAAGTGCAAAGGCCCTATTGTTTCCGTTTATTATTTTTCAGTGAAATTAATGGCCTTTAACATGTTGAACTCATTAAATTTTGTACACGTATCAGGTCTGGTGAAAAATTACATATTTTAATGGTTCACATATGGGCGGTGCAAATTTGCTCTAGAACACCACCTATGTATTGTTTAATGAAGTCCTACAAACACATAGTTTGAGTCACATAGATTAGATTTGGTAAACATGTGTAACATGGCGAGACAAACAAAAGTCAGTAGACCGATTGATGCAAACCCAACAGGAAGTTCACCGTTTTGAATTGAAAGTGACATTTTGGTGCTAATTTTGCCATTTCCAGGCCCTAAACTTGTGCGAACTCCTCCTAGGGATTTGATCAGATCACCTTCATATTTGGTCAGTGTCAACTACACCGCTGAGTTTTTGTCATAGGGTGTGGACATGGCGCCACAGCAAATTTCAATCATTCACCATGAAAATCTTAATTGCTCTCCCTTCCTACATGCATCATTCCTACGTTGATCGTGGCTCAAGAGTTGGGTGTTCACCTGGTAATTAGAAGGTTGCCGGTTCGAGCCCCGGCTTGGTCTCGATCGTTGTGTCCTTGGGCAAGACACTTCACCCGTTGCCTACTGGTGGTGGTCAGAGGACCTGGTGGCGCCAGTGTCTGGCAGCCTCGCCTCTGTCAGTGCGCCCCAGGGTGTAGCTTGCCATCACCAGTGTGTGAATGGGGGGATGACTGGTTGTGTAAAGCGCTTTGGGGTCCTTAGGGACTAGTAAAGCGCCATACAAATACAGGCCATTTACCATTTTACATTCTTCAAGCTGGACCAAACTTCTCACATGTGATAAGGCTCCCTTGCTGAACATATTTAACTGCTATATTTAACATCAGCAACAGCGCCAACTAGTGGGAACAGAAAATGTCATGTTTTACACTTCTGGTATAGCATAGAGGTGGATGACCCAAGCCACCTTTCGTCAAAAGGCGTGACACGTTTGGAAAGATTGATATTTGTAATCAATGGTTAGAGTCCCACCCAGTGGGAAGAGAAATAAAATCTATCAGTGTGACACCAGATCGGACTTGCTGGGTGTAGGTGTTGGGAGCAGGGGCAGATCTAGAAGAGTGGCATGGAGTGGCAAGTGCCACCCTAAAATGATCCTTTGCCACCCCAAGTGCCACCCCTGTTTTGCATATGACAATGTTGTTTATTAAAATAAGATAGCATTAACAGTTTGAGCGTAGTTACAGTCAACATTGAATATAAATGCTAAAACTGAATTTATTGCATAGTGTCCTGGATTTTGCCACCCTCATGCCACTCTAAGAAAATTTCTCTAGATCCCCCCCTGGTTGGGAGTAGCTTAACACGCCCTCTCAACACTGCTTGCAGCTTTCATTGTTTAATTGTTGTTGCATTCCATGTTTAGAGAATAAAGGCTTGTTTTCACGTTCACTTTTGCGTCTGTGTAAGTTTCGCTTCTGAGTCCTTCTGTCTTCACGGCCTCAGCCATGACAGTCCCACATCTTTGAAATGATTTTGCTAATCGTCTTTCTTAAAGACATGAGAGAAGATCATGAACCCTAAATTGTCCTCTAATTATAGAATGACTCATAACAGGGTTCAACAACCATTCTGCAACAGCCCACACTATGTAACAGCGATCCCGAGCGGCGCAATCACAAACAAATCGCGCAGTACGTATAAAATACAGATTTCCCAGGCACAGTGAAGGCAGCATTTTCCCCGCATCAACCTGCTCGGTCTCAGTCCGCCAGCTGTCCGTTTGTCTTCCGCACAGGTTTGTGTCAACTCGTCCTTTTGTGTCACATCCAGAAAACTCCAGATGGGAATCTAAATGCCGGCTGTCTGGAATATTTCCCCGCGGACTAACCTGGACTGTGCGGACACAGAGGGAACAAGGGGGGAAAAGCGGCAGCGCTAACGGGCGGTAATGTTAATACGTTAGCCACGGCAGGTGCACCACGGCCACGACTGACAGGCTGTCAAACCGCAAAAATCACCGTTTCATCTCTTCACAAAGCTACCTTGGATACTCTGTCGAGGTAAGGGGACTTTAATGTCTGTTTGTGCCGTTTTTTGTTTTGTTTTTTAACCTATTCCCCGGCATCTCGACGGGGAGCGGGAGATTAGTGTAGCCAAGTTAGCTAATTGTCGGTTTAACACTAACGGACAGAGGCGATCGCAGGTTTTTAAATCCGTGACACATTAAAGGCCCTCTGTTTTAATCAAGGGCTGGACGCTTTCATGGCAGCTTTCCAGGCCTGTGTGTGTGACGGGTGCGACACTGGAAACCAGTGCTGACCACTGGGAACTGCACTTTTTTTTGTGTGTCATGTAAACAGCAGACTGATTTTGTTAAACGTGTTCAATAAACAGAGGAAGACGGGACAAGTGACTTTGCCCTGTGGTCTCGACAAGCAGGAAGTTTTACTTTCAATTCCAGGCTTTATTATGCAGCATGTACAATTAGGAGGCAGCGAAAATGATCACGTGACACTCTCAAGCGTACTTAAAACAATAACATAAATATTTAAGAACGTTGCAAGTGTTTATAACACCTGCTTTCCGTGGAAGTGCTCAACTTTGTTTGTTTTGGCGGTGTTTTTTTTTTTTTTTTTTGTCGTTGTTGTTGTTTTATCAGTGAAAGCCAGATCTGCTCAAGTTTGCCATCACGAGAAAAGGAAAAGTTAGCACATTTTGACATTTGAGTCTCAAAGAATAATTAATACTCGTGATTTCTTTTTTTCTGACTGTAAATGACTGGCAGCACATTGAAATTATGCAAACCAGCTGCAAAAAACTGCATTTGCCTGGTTTATTTGTTATGAAAAGCATAACAAGTAAACTGTTTTTCTCTAGGCCTTGTATGTTTATTTTTGTGTTTTTAAGCTATTAATTTGACAGAATAATATTTGAAGACATTCATTAGCAATAAACTTAAACTTGTTTCTTCTGTTTTCAGCAGCCTGCAGAAAATTAAACCACACTTTAGGAAACGCGTGGAGTCCTTTTTTCCTCCTGTTTCTTTTCCTTTTACTCTCTCCTATCCCGACCACCTCACCCTCTGTTTCCACGTCTGTCCCCCCCCTCATCATTGCATCTTTTTCCTATTTTGGGAAACGTCCATCTGTCTCCGGCTCATTTCCCCTGCCCTCACATCCAGTGACATGGCCTCGGCTGAGTCACCGCAGTCCAGTGTCCTTCAGGATGAGCTCACCTGTCCGGTGTGCTTGGACTTGTACCGGGACCCTCACTTGCTTCCTTGCGGGCACAACTTCTGCAAGACTTGCCTCGATCGCCTGAAGCGGCAGGCAGAGCGGAGTCACTTCCGCTGTCCAGAATGCCGTAACAGCCACCAGTGTAGCACCAAATTTCAGAAAAACTTTAAACTTGCCAATATCGCCGATGACTACCGTCACAGGCGCAGGGTTCGCGCCATGCCTCCCACAGCTTTAAAATCAAGGGATCTGCCGTCGTCCTCTCTCGTGCTACAACCTTGCAGGAATGGGATCGCTGTGCCATGTGACTACTGCCCTTCAGGCTCTGCCGAGGCACCGGCTGCCAGTGCTGCTGTGGACTGCTCTTCTGCTGCTTCTGTTTCTCAACAAGGGGGTGATAGCGAGGGAGCAGCAGCTCCTGCTGCTGCCGCTTCGATGTTTGCAGTAAAGACCTGCTTGAAATGCGAGGTGTCGATGTGCCAAGAGCATTTAAAGCCACATCTGGAACTGCCGGCATTCCGCATGCATCCTCTCACCGAGCCGATGAATGACTTCTGGAAGAGGAAGTGCCGTGATCATGATGAGATCTACAGGTAGGGAGGAGGAGGAGATGGCCTTTTGACTTTTTCATGAAGAGTAGCTGAGTGCCTGTAAAACATTTATTTATTTACTAGTGAGGATGTCGCCCCCCCCCCCCCAGGCTTTACTGATTTGCTCTGTTGATCAGCTTTTAGTGTTCATTTTTATCTGAGCCCTGTTATTCTTACTCCAGATATTACTGCATTGATGACAAGATATGTGTGTGCAACGCCTGTACCATAGAGGGAGGACACTCAGGACACACGATCAAGACTCTGAAAAATACAATGAAGGATTTAAAGGTACACTCTTTACCAAAATTAGAGTTTCTCCAGTCTGTAATGTTATGATGATAAAGAGGTTTTGTTTTTTTTAATGGCTAAACACTGAATATACACGCACTGGCCACTCTATTAGATACATCTGTTCAAATGCTTGTTAATGTGAACATAATCAGGCATTAACTCATTTAGGTAAGTAGAAATGCTGAAATTCTAATTGAGCATCAGAATGAGGAAGAGGGTACTTAAGTGATTTTGAATGGTTGTTGGCATCGCATGGTCTTGTCTGAGTATTTCAGAAACTGAGATTTTCCCACAGAACTGTCTATAGGATTTGTAGGAATGGTCTGAAAAAGACAAAATGTCCTATGAGTGGCAGCTGAGAATTTATTTAATTGTTTAAGCTGAATGAAAGAACCACAGCAGACCCGTCCACATTTTAGCGCTGTCCAGCGTATACTTTATGCCCTCAGCTGTTTCAACACTGCTTGGCTGTAGCTTTGCAGCTCCCAGTCTCACACACCACCAACAGCAACAACAACATATTGACAGGACGCACTTCTTATTTTACGCTCAATCTTGGAGTCCCTTCATGTTAAACGTGAAACCGTTTTGTGCCTTCATTCGCTTTAAACTTACTCGGCTGCTCTTGTTTGCCAGGGGGTGCTGGACAAGCAGCTGTACAGGATAGAAAGGAAGTACAGCATGGCTGAGAAAAAATTCCAGGAGCAGAAGGAGAAGGAGCGGCACAGTAAAGTAAGAGGCCTCACATTTCACTATCTAAACATAACTGATACATTTTTTTTTTTTTAGTATGTTACCATTTGTCCTGGGGTTTTTTTTTTTTTTGTTTTTGTTTTTTTTTAAACTACTATTATTTTGCACTTTTGTCTTTTCAATCCCAGTTCTGGGAGGCCTGTACCTAAACATAAATACTGACTCAGCATAAGCATGTGCCAGTACTACTTCTAGTTCTAGATGAAGCCTTTAAGAGACTTCTGTAAAGCTCATTCCTGAGGAAAGCAGGGATGATCGCGCTGGTGGCTGGAATAATTATTAGTGAGGGCTATGTGGTATCAGGACACAGGTACAGTTTTTCCAAAGCTCCTTATTTATTCAGATAAGGCTAACACAGCACCTTTTCCTTTAGCCTAAACTAGAGATGGACTGATCCGATATTCGTATCGGCATCGGTCTGATACTGACCTAAATTACTGGATCAGATATCGGAGAGAAATAAAAAAATGTTATCCGATCCATTAAATATCAAAAAAGCACCTCACAAAACTTGCAACACGGCGTAACTCTGCTCATAACCGTAGCACGTCGGAGCAGTATGCGTCATGTGATAGAGCGGCTGTGTGTTTTTGGAGCCTCGCTACCAAACCGGCATTTCATCTCCGAGGAAGTTATCCCAGAGAGAAGTAAAGCAAGTGTGTAAGTCCATCTCTTAATGTTTGTAAAGCATTCCCGCGTTAAGCTTAACAACTGATATATGGAGCGACTGCCTCTTCTCTCCCCCTCCCTCTCCTGCTGCTACTTCAATCATGAAACTGATCAGTGATCAGCTGATCAGCTTTTCTGTCGTGACTCCCGTCTCTTGTTTGTTTTTCGCCCACTTCGCGCCAGAAAGAGGAAACCAGCGGCTGAACAACAGCAGCACGTTTAAGCTTGATAAGCTGTTGTTAGAATTTATTTAATATTACTTTCTACACCAGGATCTTTTTCTATGCAGCTGACGGCTGGTAACTGTGCAGGGGCGGATCTAGCAAAGTTTAGCCAGGGGGGCCGATAGGGTATGAACAGGGGGCACAGAGACACACTTTTCTTTCTTATTGTCATTTTAAATGTCGAGCTTTTAATAAATAATTATTTGAATCTTACACCCAAAGTTTTAATCTGATGTAAAATGTATAGAAGTCCATTACTGTATATAGTAACTGTTAAGTCTAATATACCCTAGTAAGCTATAGTACTTTTTTCCTTTGGAAAGGTACCATCTGTTAAAGAAAAATGTTTAATCTATTTAATTGTGGAAAAATAATTGATTTCTGTGCATTTTTTTTTATTTTATTTTTTTATTTTTTCCCCTTTCCCACCCTGCATCAAATTAAAGTTGATTACGTCAATTAAGCCTCATGAGGTGGAGGGTGGTTCCCTTTTTTTGTTTTGTTTGTTTTGCTGGGAGTTTTAGAACCCTATTAGTTAGGTTGCTTAATATTTCCGCTAAGTACTCTGTAAAATACCAGAATAGGGAGGATGGTGTAGGTTTAAGTTTATTAGATTGATCAGTTTTTGCTCAACTATGAAATAATTTGGGTGCAGTGTATTTTTTGCATACAGGTATAACACAATAGCTTTAGTGTTTTTGTTTTAAACTTCAGTATGAACTTATACAAAATGCAGCAAGATATAAAAAAAACCAAAAAAACCCCCAGTTCTATTGATTAAAAAACACTATCGGCTTCATATCGGTATCTGCAGATATCCAAATTTATGATATCGGTATCGGACATAAAAAAAAAAGTGGTATCGTGCCATCTCTAGTCTAAACCACACCAAAGTTTTATGAATGTAAGGCCTCAGTCATCCCAAAACTAGATAAAGTCCACCCAGGCCTCTGAAGGTGCAGATTGACGCCTGTAGAGGTGCTGGGTCATCATGTTCTACGAAGCTCTGCTGCACGTTACTTTAGAGTTAAATGGAGCCAGAGACCTCTAAACAGAAGAAACCGTTACAGCTCACAGGATGATCATGAAAACCACTTTGAAGTTTGAAGTTTGCAGTTTCATTTGTTTTAGTGTTTTGTATATTCCATGCAGTGATTGGGGAGGGGAACCTTTTCAGCACCATGGAGAGCAATCTGGAGACTTTTTCAACATTCATGCCCATGATGACTGTATAACCACAACTGTACAGTACTGTGGCAAGAGGCTCAGCCACTGTCAGTTCTCCTCTGCATAGAACAGCTTGTTCAGCTTTGTAAACAGGTCGCTCAGGGCACGCGCTTTTTAAAAGTCCTTCTCACTGTGTACATCCTCCTTGTATGACTTCCCCTTCTGCTACAGGTGTGCCTCTTGCCTCACCTGATACTGCGCTCTGAATCAACCAGCTCCACCTTTCCCATCAGCAGTCAGGCAAAGCGCACAGCTCAGCACCACCACTGTTTAACAATTTACTAACACAAAATTTGAATCCTAAAAAAGAAGTAATATGTCCAAAGTTGAGAACTTGAATGGGTTTAAAAAAATATAAAAATTATAATTATAAATAAGCTTAATATGGTAAGGAGTATAATAAGGAGGGGTTTTTGTTTCTTTTCTTCTGCTCCCTTAATCACTTAGGCTTGCTGATTGATTTATTTTTAGTACCCAGGATGTCTTTGCTATGGGCACTTGTTTCTGCTTCAAAAAAACAAAGTCAGGCAATGCTCTGACTCAAGCTTGAGTAACTCTAAATTTCAAGATGCCTAAATAAAACTTTTGAGTTATTAATTTGAAATTTTAACATTGTAACACAAAATTTGGATTTACAGATCCTGGGAAAAAAAAATCTGTGGCAGAAATGAGCTTCCATACCTTCCCGACGCAACCCCAAAGGGGACGGTCTCATCTGGTTAGGTTAGGTGAATGTGTAAAGCACTAGACCGTTTACACATCACTTATTCATGTTGAGTAAATTAAATTCTTGCACTTTTGCACCATCGTCCAGCTGATTGACTTTTTCTTCTTTCCGTCGCTTCCCTCGTTAGAAGTTTATGGACGACACCGAGCTGTGCTTGACCCGACTGGGAGACGAGATGAAGACCAAAGTGCAGAGCTTCATCGGCAGATTGCGAGACTGTGCACGCGCTCACTGTGACATCAACAGCCCGACCATTCAGATGAACATCATCAAGATCACCAAGGACCAGGCGCGCTTACAGGAAGTCCGCTGCGGCATCGAAGGTCTCATGCTCGAGAGCGACCCTTTCCGCTTCATCGAGGTGAGACTCTAACGCGTCACTGTCAAACTGCGGCCGCGATTTTACTCTTAAAGCACGGAACATTTTCTTGTGACATTATTGAACTGATCCGAAAGAAAGTTTATCCTGCTGAAGTTAAAAGCTGTAAAAATACCAACAGAATGCTGTCATCAAACTCTCAGACTATCCTGCTAGGATGATGTAAATGTGATGGTTTATATTCCAGGGCTGCCCACCAAAGTACAATCTGTGTGTGGAGATACGCATAGATTTGTTTTAATAATTGATTTATTTGTGTTGATGTCTGTTTTGTTTTTTTCAGGCATACAGGACAAAAGGAAAATAGTAAGTTTTTTTTTTTTTTTTAATTTCTCAGTTCATCTTTGCTTTATTCTTACATCATACAGACAAAATAAAGTTTAAACATCCTAATATTTCTCACAGCTGAAATTATCTGTTAGCTTATTTTTTTGTGGGGAGGAAAAAATAAACACTCAGCAGCCACTTTTTTTTGAATACATCTCATTGGTGCCAGGTTCTTAACTACAGAGCGACTTGAACAGGTTGCTTGAAATATTTGAGAGATTTTGGTCCATGTTGACATGACTGTATCACACAGTGGCTGCAGATTTGCCGGCTTTACATGCATGATGTGAATCTCCGGTTCCACCATGTCCCAACGTTGCTCTATTAGATTGAGATCTGCTGACTGTGGAGATTGTTGGAGGACAGTGAACTCACTGTCATGTTCAAGAAACCAGATTGAGATGATTCAACCTTTGTGACATGTATGTTGCTGCCATGTGATTGGCTAATTAGATATTTTCATTCAGCAATTCAACAGGTGTACCTAACAAAGTGGCTGCTGTGTGTGTATATCACGAAAAACCATTAGAAGCATGATATTTAAGGAGTTTTTACCAGTACATATTGTAGTTTTACTTAAACTGATTATTATAGACTGACCGAAGTGCTTAGTTATGTGTCAGCATGGTTGCAAACAATTAGCGATTTAAGACGTGTATACATGGATGAAGGAAGCAAACTGTAACTTCTTTTGTCTTTGTGCACTTTAGTTACCGCAGGCAGCTAAGGAAAAACATGTTTTACCCAGAGTATGTCGACATGGAGACGGAGGGTGTGGGAATGACGATGGAAGAGGAAATGAGAAAATTTCTGGAAGAGGAGCTCCGGCCTCACATTAGCGATGCTATCAATTCCCTGTGTAAGAAATATTCAGTCATTTGCTGACACTCGTCACTGTGTCTGAAACGGCTTCACAAGCCTCTAACCCGAAAACATCTGGCAGCGTAACGATTTGTGCTGTTTCAGCTCTGCTCAAACTTCTGTTTCATTTTCTCCATCAGGCTACATTTCTGATCCTGAGGAGGAGCAGGACGAGAATGAGGAAGAGGCTCCGGAGGAGGACGAGGAGGAGGACGATGAAGATGAAGACGACCTAGATGACAGCAGCGAAGAGGAAATGAGAAGTGAGGGGGAGGAGGAGGAAGACGATGAGGAGGAAGATGGGGTGGGACCGCATGATGATGATGATTACAGCCCGGAGGAGGAGGAGGAGGAGGATGATTTTGAAGAGGAAGAAGAAGAGGATGGGGATGAGGAAGAGGATGACGAAGAAAGAGGAGTTTAATAGCATTATTTTCCACCTAATGAAGCACTTTGAAGTTGATCCTCGACTGTGGACGAGTGCACAGTCACATGACAAATCGCTCGTCTTCATGTTCGCAGAATGTGAAGATTAAGACTCAAGAAGCCCCACAATTTGCCTCTAACCCTCACACAGCATTCAGACACATGCTGGGCAGTGAAAGCCTCCAGTTCAGCTGGACTTGAAACAAATCAAGGGCTGAGAATGTGCTGAAGTGACTCTCACCCTAAACATGTGTCGCACACTGGCAAACCTAATTCAGGTGCTTTCCTTTAGAATCATTCGCTGTACATGAATGTGAATGTATAACGGCTCAGTTTGGGAAACCTTTGCACGTCTGTGACACCAGATTTTCGAGCACTTTGCCAAAAAGATTTTTTAGAAAGTGAGAATTTACTCTTTCACCTTGTTAGCTAGATTTGCTCTAGCTTGATTGAAGAACTTTCTGCAAAACGTTTGATACAACAATAGCTCCAAAGAAAGCCCTTCGATCAGAACTTCTGCTGAAGGCTCTGAGAAATCTGCTGGAACAGAACCTGTGTATGAGCTTGTGATTGTTTCAGCATTGTAAGCCAAAGAGAAAAGGTTGTGAGTGAGAGTGTGTGTGCATGCATACTTTAGGAGATGTTTGTCTGCTTGGCATGATGTTTAAAGAAATGTGCTAACAGAAGTTTACTGCAGAATGACGTTTTGCTTTTTGTGCTTTAAAAGCAGTTAATGCATTTACAAACATGTAAAAACAAAAATAATTGTTCCTATGCACAGTTCATACATTCTTCTTAAAATACCAGTTTTAGGTGATGTGTACTTTCGCACTTTACTACTGTTAATGCTGTGGTACACCTGAAACCTTTGAATGTCGACAGCTGATTTCCATTTTGATAAAATTATTTGAGGGGCCAAACTTCAGGAATTGTAAAAATTAAAAATAATAATAAAAAGCCTGGTGAATGTGCACGGTTGTCACGGTGTTGTTTATGTTGCTGGAGAAATGTGACGTAAGAGTTTATATTTTTGCTTTGTGTACAGGAAACGCATTACTGCAGTTTGATTAGGACATTTAAAGCTAACAGGCTGAAGACTTTAAACACAGGAAAATGGGCAAGAAAGAAAATAAAACAAATGTCACATATCCCTAGCATCCTCCTTTTCTGTCACACCAACCTTCTGTTTGTACTCCTCCATTAAATCCATGAACCTCATCTGTGCTCTTCCTTTTTGCCTGGCAGCACCACCTTAAACATCTTTAGCTGTCCCTCCAAAATCCACATTACTATTCTTGTCCTTTCTGGTCACTCCCAGTGAAAATCTTAGCATCTCCAGCTCAGTCGCCATCTCCAAACCGCACATCTAACATCTTGTAAACCTTCCCTTTCAGTCTAGCTGCTATTCTTTCACTCAGATACTCTTCTCCACCCACTCTTCCCTGCCTGCACTGTCTTGTTCACCTCTTTGTTAACTGTCTGTTGCTTTGGTTGGCCATAGGTATTTAAATTCAGTCTCCATTGCTCTCTCTCTTCCACCTGCTCTCACTACACGTCGCAACATCATATGCAAACATAGTCCACAGACACCCCAGCCTGACCTCATCGGTCCATCACTGCAGACTAATAATAATAAAATCTTAGTTTAGGCCTTTAAGTGGGATAGTTTAGAGACAGCTTTCAGTACAGGAGTAGCCTGTTCAACCACGCAAGTCATGGGGCGCCAATATATTTCACTACACTGTAGAGGAGAAGCAACCACCTGCTCTAGTATTTAAACTGTTGTGTATTATTGGCCTATAACATGTCAAGCTCATTCTGAGCCAGAAAGAAAATTCCTGTCACAAAGTGACTTTTGCATATCCATATTTATCTGGGTGAAAGTGTCACTGACATCAAAAGTCTCTTCTTCACGAGAGGTGGAGCCAAGAGGGAAGCATGGATTGTATTAGCATGAATCACAGTTCTACAAATACAAATACATTTTAACTGCCCCAAGGGAGTGCATTTTAATGCAGAGGACAGAGCAGCAGTGCCAGATCTAGAAAACTTTACATCATGAGGGTGTAAAAGAGGGGCAAGATGTCCAGAATGGGAAGAATGTGAAAATCCCTTATGGAGTCAACAAAATATCCACTAAAATAAAACATTTATTGTATCATTATATCTTCAAAGAAAATAAACGTTTTGGACAAACAAGCAATTAAGACAGCTGAATAAATATCAAGAAGAATATATAGAATATAAAAAAACAACATCAAGATGAGTACGAGTTGAAGTGCTTGAAAGTAGTGCAGTGGTCTTAGTTTATACTTTTAAAACAGGCCAATTCTTTATTCTACATATAGCCGCTTTGTAAATCATGTTGTCTACAGGTTATTTACCAATATAAGGAACTATATTAGGCATTAAAAAAACAGAACACACAGAAACATCTGTAATCACGTTTTGCCACGACACCCGGAACGGTTGTACTCCCGTGTTTAACCGACGGACAAAAAACAGCACGGACTTCCGGCGTCTGCACCAGTGCGTGTGTTATTGCATGTTATTCATCCTAAGCAGATGCAGTTCTGTGAGGAGTTTCGTCTGAGCATATCTGACATTAAATATCGACAGAGAGAGGCGCAGTGATGAATCCTGTCTTCCGGAAGGTGACGTCCCGCTTATTTGTTTTTTCTCTGCTACAGGTTTGCTGACTTCACAGAGGTCACAGCTGTGCTGGAGCTAAGTTAGCTTCCTGTCAGCCAGCCCCGTGTTTGTGTCGTTGTCTTTTCTGGCTCCTGTAGAGGTAACTGGAAAAACAGAGGATGTTGTAGATGGAGCTGCCAGGCAAGGAGGAAAAGAGGAAGACCGCAATGGGTGTTTATGGTTATACTGAAGGAGGATATCCAAATACTGCTGTGCTTCATAATTGCCGGGATACACTGTTAAATTTAAATGAGTGTGATAAATAGTGGATTTGACAGGTGATGTTGTCTCCAGGTGCAGGCGTCTGTCGCACAGCAGGCGCTCCTGCTGAATAAAGCGCTGACACCTTGCCGGTAAGTCTTTGCCTTGCTTTTTCGGTTGTCCCAGTTGTAGACATTATATGTTTAATTTAATTAAGCAATTAGGTTAAATTTGTCAGTTTTTAAAACAGATTGAAGCACAGACATTTACAACAAGTCTCAATTGTTAGACCGTAGAATTTGTTTTATGTTTCTAAACACATCGCGGTGAGATGATTTCTCCCCTTCTGATACTATTTATGATTAATCTGTGTTCTGTAATCTTTAAAGGGCTGCACCGTCCATCCAGCATCCTGTTTGGTGTAAGTATTTGTGTCCTGTGTATGCAAACTCAATGCAAACTGCTCGTGGTGCTGCAGAATATTTAAAGTGTTGTTTGTTCTCTTCTTAGGCACACACTCTGTAAATGAACGACAGTACAAGGGCATGCCAACCCACGGCATTGGGAGGTGGAAATATCTGTTACCTAAGCAAGCGGTAAGACTCCAAGTGGAGAATATATTGATTGGCTACCTGCTAAATCCAGAATTGAAAATAAAAACATTCTCCTCACACACACAGTTTTGAATAATCACGCCCATTTCATCTTAAAGACCTCATACCACCAGTGTCCTCACAGAACTCTTCAGTGTCAGACTGCTGGCTTACTTGTGGTTCCCAGAGTGAATTTTAAATTGTTTGCAGGATAGAGTTAACTGAAGACACTGTCTGGCCCTTTGCTGTTTTGTTGCTTTTAGCCGAGGAAAAAGAAGGACAAGCACCAGATGAAACGGATCATGTCTGCGACAGATACAGCGTACGGCACTCTGAATGTGAACGTGTCAGGATATGACATGACTGTCGTGGAACATTACTCCCAGTACATCCATAACTTCTGCAACCGGCTTGGCATCAAAGTAGCTGACAGGTGAGGATGTTTGGATGGCAGGTCTGAGGTTTCTGATCACTGCAGGTCAGCAGGTAACATTTAACTGAGTCACTTAAGGAGCTGAGATGCAAACCATGCCAAGTTCAATAGGAACATTTCCATTTTCTGCTATAACTGCCCCCTGTTCATTAAGATTAGATGTTTGAAGTTAAACTGTTTTTATTCTTTTCCATATACGAACAACATTAAATATGATTTGGTTTATTTTATTGGTAGACCGGGTATCAAAGGTCCCCCGTCTTCTCTCTTATGTGTGGGTAATTAACAATTCACTCAGCAGATAGAAACATAGTTAGGATGAACTGCAGGTTTGTATAAGTTGTTTTTCCCTGTAAAGGATGGAATAAAAATTATTTAGATATGCGTTTCACATGAAGGGACTGACACAGTTAAACTATCAAAGCAACAGTAAGGATGGTAGATGATCAAGTTTTAAACCTTGATATATCAGACTTTGGTCACTAGATGGCAGCAGAGTTCCTCTGCATCTGCCAAATATATTACAGTGAGTTGTTTTGTTTTTCTTTGTAGTAGACTTAAGCTTTAATGCTCTTTAATGCTTCCCACGTACAGCTATGCTTTACCAAGAAAGAGCACAGAGGTCATGCTGATGCAGGAGCAAGGCACCAAGACGTACGTCGATGCTGTCCTCAAGACTCACCACCGAGTCGTTCAGGTAAGACCTGGCTTGTTGTGTTTTTTGGGGTTTTGTTTGTGCTTTCAGCTCAAACTGCAGGTGCTGCAGGTGTACTGACAGGTTTTAAAGACCTAACTGTTAACGGTGTTATTACTTTTTGTCCAGCTGAGCACTCTGAACGCCGCGCTGTGTCCCGTCTTCATGGACGTCCTCTTAAAGAATCAACCAGAGGGAGTTCAGCTCTCTGTGACGGAGGTGAGTAAGCTGTTGCATGTTCATCTTTTAGTCCATAACTGTTGGAGAACATTAGAAATGCTCACTATAACCAACCAGACTCCATCTTACTCTTAAAGGCAATATGCATGCGTAGTTTTTGGTCATATCATAATTTTTAAAACTAATCCACTTCTCTCCCTCTGAACCTCTCAGCACACCGAAGCTGATTTCCAAGCACGGTTCAAGGCGCGTCCAGAGCTGGAGGGGCTCATCGCTCAGATGAACCAATAACTTTCCACCTCATTATGTACAAGTATCAGTTTGATCTAATTTATTACCCATCATTCCTCAGTAGCATCCTGTATAAATGGATTATCTGAAATGGAAAAAAACTGTGCACATTAGTCTCATTTTGTGACCTTTGGGAAATAAAACCACGCTCATTTTTCCACCTTAAAATATTTTCATATTTATTTTTCTGGTTCTTCTGCTTCATTGTAAACTTTGTTCACTTTAATACACATCATGTCACTGTAATTTTTTCAACCTTTGGACACAAAATGTAGTATTTTAAATTTCTGTGACTAAAAGTTAGAATTGTAGCAATCAGGTATTTTTTAATTTAAATATAAAAGTTCAGAATATTTTATTTGCCTGTATTCTGAGTAAACATTAACATCTGTATCCCATGTTGTAGAAAAACGTTAAAGAAATTAAATTACACAGATAAAAACAAGATAAACAATTTAAAAAAAATAAAGAAAGGTTTTTTTAAACAAGAGAAAAATATATATTTGGTTGAGTTAAATAAAAAAAAAAAAACTTAAAATGTGGTTCATATTTTAACATTCTCTAAACAATACATTGAGCTCACTCAAGCTCATAGATGAGAAACCTCAGAGACTTTATCCCTTGGACTTCATAGAGCTCATCTTTGAATAATCTCTCATTTAAATTTCTCACAGCATCAAATTTCTCATTGGAGATCAAATCTTTTTCCTGGAGTTTGTCTAGAACGGCTGCTGCCTCGTTCACTGTCCATCAGAGCCGTTGAATGGCGATCCATGAAATGCTGTCCAGAAAAATAAAAAGCAAATGTAAAACATAATAAAACACAGTAAGTTGTAATGCTCTACAATATAGTTTTTCATAAATATATAGTTCTGAAAAAAGAAGCTGTTTTCAGTTATAAGGTTTTACATATCAGCACCTAATGAAAATCTCCTGGTCTTTACAAGACTGTAAAATTACTGAAACTGTAGATGAACAGCAACATGACGTCATTATTTAGTGAAAATTAAGCCAAAATGCTAAATAACTAAGCACACTGCTCCCTGTGCAAGTAACAGCCAGGTGCTGATACAGAAATGCACTTGATTATTGATAATCAGCACGTGTGAGCAACCCATACGAAAGCAGTCATTCAGTAGTTCCCTAGTCTGGAGCATTCAAGTGTGTGTTAACACAATTCCAAATAGGAAAGCAATAATTTTTAAAAAGAAATTGCTGATGTTCTTCAGTCTGGGAAGAAAGATCATTCGCAAACAGAAAACATTCAAGACGGCTTCCAGTCAACACAGGAGTCACTATCCCAGTAAATTCATCCCAGTATCAGACCATGCCCTGCTCAGAGAAACTGCAAGAAACCCAAGAGCTACATCTGAGACTCTGCAGGCCTCAGCATGTTAAAGTTAATGAGAGTACAATTAGAAAAAGACTGAACAAGTTTTGAACGGGCTTTTTTTGGAAAGAGGGTAAATATCTTCTATCTAAAAAGAACAGCAGTAATGCTGCATGTGGAAAAAAAAGCAATATATTTTGGATAGGTGAGACCTAAGTAGGCATGTTTGAACAAAATACACAGCACTACCTTTGGAGAAAACCAAACAGCATATCAGCACAAACACCTCAAACCAACTGTCGAGCACGGCGGTGGAAGGGTGATGGTTTGGGCTTTGTTTTATAGCGACGGGATCAAACTGGAAATCGTGCAAAGAGACAGTGATCCAGACCACAGCGAGAACTTTACAGCAAATGGGTGAAAAAGAAAGACTGCTTTTTGTTTCTCTCAGGTTTGTTTTTAGGTTGTTTCAGAACCCAGTTTTCTTTTTAAATTATGTCTTGATAAGCAAATCATAAGATTTGAAAAAGGAATTTACTTTATAAAATAATCATGGATTAAAGCGAACCTCTTACCCTGTTCTTGGTGAATACTTGTGCTTAATATTCATCTGGAATAAAAGGGGTCAAGCTGGTCAAATACTGGCCTTGTCTAAATATTTTAGATGAGCTGCGTTAGGGTAACAACATATAAAACACTAACCTGTTCCGATAGTGCACGTCCACACGGTGTCCTTTTCCTTTCCTCCCCTGCGCTCAACTTCAAGTTTCAGTTTCACGTTTCCGAAGTCGCTTTTTTCATTTCCAATGACCACCTCAAAGAAATTAGTGTCGCTCCACTCCAACATGAACTGCTGTTTCTGCAGAGAAAACGTTTTATGGAAACTTGAGGATTTTTGCTGTTTCTATGTTATGGTGCAATGAACAGAAGTACAGCTTAGTCCAAACCTCAGGGCAGATTTGTGCTGTGTCCCAGTCTGTTGAGAGGTAGAAATAACTCTCCAGCTGTACAGGGTCAACAGGACTTGTCTTTCGGATTTTTCTGAATCCGTCAGATTTCTCCTTCTTCTCCACTTCCTGAAACATGGAAAAATGGACCATTCTTCACATACAAGTAATGGTTGGAAATCTTTGGGAATCGTGTTCACATCTATTCATGTCTTTAAAGAACATATGTGTTTGTGTTTATATCAAGATGAGAACATTGATTTGCACTACTGCAATCCATGTAACTGAAAAGGGAAAATGCCAAGCAAACACAAGTAACAACTACAAAGTTAAAAAAAGCTCAAAGCTGTTCAAAAAACAGCTTTTGAAAGAATGATTAAATTACATTAGCATAAAGATGGCTGTAAGTTCTTAACTTTTAATGCAGTTTTCTCTGCCTGAAAGTCAGTAATGTTGTCAGTTGGGTTGTCAAAACATTTAGAGACCAAACTCTATTAATTTGCTGCCTTGTAGTGTCACTGTGTTTTTGTATTTATCAATGAGAGCATTTTATTTCTCTGTGTTATTATATATTTTTCCTCACTTCTACTTTATATTGTTGCTCCAGTACGTGGCATTGTATTACCTGTTGTATTAGAGGATCATGTGGGACCAGGTAAACGTGCAGAGTGAGGCCAGATGTGATTTGCATGTATATCAAGACATCAGCAAAAACTTTTAGATATAGGCCCAGTTTCTTTAGGATCATGGCTCCTCTTAGAGAGAACTCCGGCTTGTTTAACTTCACATGGGATGATGTCATTTCAGACACTTGCTCCAAATAACCTCCACTGCTGTCCACATGCAGAACTCGAAATATGTCTGACATTGCTGCATTTTCACCTGCAAAGCACAAACAGTCATGTGTGCATAAATATCTTTATTACTGTAATAAAACAATCATATGCGTTTTACGACTGCTCACCTGTACAGATCCAGTGCGGCAGACGGACTTCCTCTAGCTTCCCATCTGTGACTTTGATGTCCATTAGGGGTCCTGCTGGTATGTAGTCCATGCATACAGGTTTCCTCATGAATCGCTCCCATGAGCTAAACTGGTATCTGAAGCTGACGGTTTCCTTACAAACCCACCGCAAGGCAGACTCGCTGCATTCATATTTGCCACTTTCAGACTGCAGGCTGAATTTGAATAGACAAGACAAAATGCTCTGTTATGCTCTGTTCACATGCACGAACAGAAACAGCAAAACTGCAAATAGTACAAAGTGGTACTTTAAACCCAAACCACTTCATTGTGTGTCTTGTAATTAGTGATAACCTTCACCTGTAAGTATGAACCTTGTCCATTATCTGGACTTCAGGTTTCAGCTTCGTCCACGGACTGGAGTCCTGTTGTACAAGATATTTTTACATTGTCATGGTCATTGAAATTGTAAAATCTTTACAATTATTGTAAGATGCAATAAATGAGTAGAAAAAAATCCACAGAAACAGAGACTTACCATTTCATTGCCAAAAGCTTTCAGAAGTCTCTCAGAAGGTTCTTCTTAAAGCAAAGTTAATGTTTAAAGAGCTAGCTAACAAAATCCAATAATTCTAGCACAATTTTAACGTTACTTTAACTTGTGCGAGATTTCTATATGATATAAGTACATAAAAAACATGCTTTTTAATCTTAGCATCTTTAAAGCAGAAAAATGGAGGAAACACCATTTGGTCATGTAAAATTATCAACCTAGCTGTATTAAAACAACTATTGTCATTATAACATGAAAAAATGTAATACTCAAAGAGGAAAGCATTTAATTTGTTGAGGGAAAGGATTTTAATAGTTTCATTTTCTTACCCTCAGTTCTTCTGTGAACGTTGTAAGCAACAGGACCACTGATTGTAAATCCAAGATAAAAGAACACATGGCCTGAGTTCCAGAGGCTGTCTTTTTGGTTAACATCCAACTTGATCTCTGTGCCGCCAAATGTTGCATACAGCCTGTAATTTCTCACCACCCCTTTAACCCTGAGAAGTTTGTCTTTGACTGTTGGATTTCTGAAAACATCGTCATTCCTCCAGTTTGTTTTTGGGTCTTCCAGTGCATCTTGGGTCCACAAGATTTCAAGGTTGCGTCTGTGAACAAATCTGTTCAGACCCTGACCCGGTCCAAGAAAAAATATGGGTCGAAGGTACCTTGACTGAAAGAGTGACTTATATTCTTGTTCATAGGAATACAGAATATTTTGGATTAAATGAGGGAGGTCAAAGGTCAATTTGTCTTCACCATCTGTAGGCCAACACAACAGCAGAGCTAACATGTGAAACTCGGGTTGCATCTCAGGAGCCAATGGCATTTTCTCTGTAAAGCTGCTTTGGTAGTCGGAGCTGGACGGAGGTTCTTTCATATTTATCAGCATGATATTGGCCAGAACGTAGTTGAGTAAGGCATGTGTAGCAGAATGTTTGTGTTGGCAGATTTCTCTCCACCATACAGCAATGTCCTTGGTGTCTGATCTAGTGCATCTTTCAAGACATGAAAGTACTCCCGGAGAAGTGACAGCCAGTTTTTGTTTAAGTTTGTGGAAGGCTTTCTGGAGTTGATCATTTGGTTCTGCGTCTCCAACATACTTTTTGTAGCATTCTATTGTCTTTCTGGAAATGTAGGATGGATCTTCTTTCTTTACAACAGAATATGAATAAGTTAAAAAAGTGTCGAAAAATTCAGATCTTTTCTCAACCAAATCTCTGAGGCTGTTTATTAGCTCCTTAAACCTGAAAAGTTTCTCATCTCCGAGGGATTTCAGGACAGAGCCCAGAGACACAGTCTTTGTGAGAACTTGCTTCCAAAGTTCATCATGTCTGATAAGATGGTCATACAACAGGGTGCAAACTTCCAGATAACCAAACAGCCCTCTGGTGTTTAAAGCACGCAAGACTTTTTTATTGCCATCTCCTTGTTTGCCTTTCATGTGTTCATTCTCAGCAAGTCGTTCCTCATCTTCAAAAGCTTCAATGCCTTTTTGGGCAAGCTGTAAAATTTCTCTTGGCTTGGCAGAAAGTTTTAAGTTCTTCAGGTGGATCTTATGGACTTGGCCTAGTGTATCTGCAACATATGAACTCCAAGGTGCTCTCTGCTTTGCTTTTTTTGCCCAAATTTCTGCCTCATTGTAGTCTTCTATTTCTATATAATATAAACGAGCAAGAGTTTGTGGAAAAAGTGGGTTGTCATCAAATTTCTTTGAGGCCACCTTCAAGACTGACAGACTCTGACTTTTGCCTTTCTTTTTGTCATCATCTTCTGTCTTTGTAATATCTTGAATCAGTCTGGAAAACTTTTCTTTCTTCTCATTAATTACACCAGTTGGGTCCTCTATCATTTTAATTTCTCTTTTGGTTAGCATGTCTTTGACAAACCCAAGCAAACATGGGGGAACATAACTTTTGCAAAAACTGTTCAAGAAGTGTCTTGTTGTGTCACTTCTGGTCACACCTGCATCACCCAACAGTTCAGTACAACACTGAGCTATCATATTGTGAGCCATGCAAACCTTTTTTTCAGATCTTTCACCTTGTTGGAAGGTGACGATCAGATGACTGAAAGGCTGCATTTGATCCTCCAGTGAAAGGTCATCTTCATCTTCATGTCTGAGGAAGTCCAGGCACTGAGACTCCAGGAGATATGAACCTGGTACGTAGGCGTTCAGCAGGGATAGGAAGGCAGCAAGCTGCATCTTCAGTGGCTTATTTGTTCTTTTGATATGTTCTAATGTAGCACATGCGTTCCTGATGTAGGCTTGAGAGAAATTAGACTGCAGAATGTTAAAACCATGAAACTGCTTGCACCGATCACCAAATCTTCTGCCAAGCTCTTCTTTTTTCATATCAAAGTCTGCTTGCTCTCTGTCTGAGAGAGATTTTTTGAGAATAATAGATTTTCTCATTTTCCTCTTGAACTTTTGTTTCAGTTCATAAGAACGCTCCTTTTGGTGGATAATCCCGTCACTGCTTCTCACACAGTTCAGTAAAATTACCACAGGCAAATCAATTTCTATATCCTGTTCAGCAATCTCATCCATAATCCTGTCCTGGAGGATGTCCAATATGAACTCATCATTTAGTAACAACAGTACCGTTTTCTGGTGGCCATGGCTACCTGCTGTAAAAAGGCTGACCACATCTTGCGCAACTTTTGTGATATCTAATGTTGAGCCTGTCAAAACAGCACATCTGAAGGTTTTCCTCAAGTCCCACAGCACCTGCATAGCCAGTGTGGTTCCCCCACATCCTTGTTGATGAAACAGTTTAATTGTTGATGTCCCGGGGCCTTTTCTTCTCAGGTGAATTTGTTCTTTAAGGGTTTCATATCCATCTCGTTTGATAAAAGGAGTTGCATTGCCATCTGACACTGCTTGTTCACTGATATAGAAGTTTAACCAGTTCGGTGGGGCCCCTCTGTAAAAGTTTTCCTCCACTTGCTCAGCGTGTTGAGGTTCAACAAACTCTCCTTCAAACTGTCTGGTGTAGAGGACATCCAAAAATGAGAAGGAATCACTGATTTTACTCGTTACATGTATTTGTCCACCTTCAGCAGTGGGCAGGGCTGGTCTGTTTGCCATCTTCACACTTTCACTTTGCTTCACCCTAATGAATGTTAAACCAAACAAACATGAGTCCGTCTTATGTCTTAGCTTAAACTATTTGTAATTTAGGTCTTACATTCACTTTATGGAATGTGATACATTTAAATAGCCATTTCATTGCTGGTCAATCACATAAAATAAATATAGCCTTCTCCATGTAAAGAACCAGACACTAACTTCAATTAAAACTTCCATTTGTCATTTGCAGATCTTAAGAGATTTTTCTTACCTTCTCCCAAATTACACGGACAGCTCTAAAGACCTGCTATTATGTGTGTGTTCAAGCACTGGGACCGTGAATGTGTCATGTAACCCGGAAGGTAGTCGTCACACCCAAAGCAGGTTGGGATAATCAGGTACAGACATGTACATCTCTACAGTTTGAATGTTAGAGCAGTTCCAGTTTCAGAGTAGTTTAAAAAAAGGAATGAGTCAATTTAACAGCACATTTTCTTCCTGGTTTTTAAAAAAAGCAGAGGCTACGCTTGACGTGTTCAGTCAATAAACACGTCAAGCTGGCATAAAATATTGCACAATCAGACGCTAAAGATTGGAAATTTGCAAAATTGGCCAACAAAATAATAAAATATGTGATATATGTTAATATTGTCCTATTTTGAAACATTACCTACATTTGTTTAAAGGGCAGGGTGACTTCATTTGATTAGGATATGCTTGTCACAACAGGAAATACTAAGGCTTTACTATGAACGGTTTAATGATGAAAGATAACAATTCTTTCTGTCTCTATTTCACTCATGTGGCTGCTGTTCAGGTCTCAGTTTGCAATTAAACAGTGCTTGAGTATTTGGAAACATTTAAACAAATAAAAGGAGGGCATTAAAATAGGTTAGGATGTAAGCAAATGTAAATAATCAATGAAGAGTGTTTGGAAGCGCATCAAAAAAGAATATTTATGTGGCTTGATCACAGACAGTTCTCTATTATCCAAAATGTTTTTCACTCTCTTTTTCTGTCACATTCACTCTCTTTCACACACACACACACACACACACACACACACACACACACACACACACGCACGCACGCACTTTATCTTTAATGAATGCTGACCTATGTTTTATAAAATCATGTGTACATAACCTGGTTCTGGTCTTAAAAAGGGTAAAAGGACATGACAGACTTATATAGAGGTCACTCTATAAAAAAAAACTCCTCTCACCCCTACTGGTGGTCTATGGCCACCACCACTATATCCGGTTGGTTAGCCACCTCCATCCGGAAGTCCCACAGGATCTTAGCTCAGTCATTCTCCACCACCCTAGAGGATGTCTCCCATTTTGACCTCTGGACTTCCAGGCCATATTTGGCACAGATGTTTCTGTACACTATGCCGGCCACTTGGTTATGGCGTTCCATGTATGCCCTGCCTGCTAGCATCTTGCACCCTGCTGTTATGTGTTGCCATCTTCCTGATGTATTTGTGGATGTTTGTTGTCTCATCCTGGACCGTGGTACTGACACTCACCAGTCCCCATCCTCCTCCTTTCCGCTTAGCATACAGGTATCATTCTTAGTGCTGCAATCACATCATCTAGTAGATCTTCTGAGGGTACTTCACCTAGTCTTGGTAACTGGCTACGGGGGATCCAGGTTTCCCCACTTCTCATCAGGGTGCCCTGGTACCTAGACACCTGTCTCGGACTTTGTTGATTAGGGTGACGTCCGAGATGGCATGACTTTATATTTCTCTCTCTCGTTCATGTCGAGAATGAGAGGGGGGGGGGGGGGGGGGGGGGGTGTCTAGCCTAGGACTCTTACTGGATACAGATGGTAAATGGCCTGCTTTTGTATAGCGTTTTTCTAATCCCTAAGGACCCCAAAGCGCTTCACACTACATTCAGTCATTCACACACACATTCACACACTGGTGATGGCAAGCTACATTGTAGCCACAGCTGCCCTGGGGTGCACTGACAGAGGCGAGGCTGCCGGACACTGGCGCCACCGGGCCCTCTGACCACCACCAGTAGGCAAACATGGGGTTAGTATCTTGCCCAAGGATATTTGGTATGCAGCCAGGAGGCAGCCTGGGATCGAACCACCGACCTTCTGATTAGTGGCTGACCTGCTCTGCCATCTGAGCTACAGCCACCCGATGCCCCAGGTGCCCCAGGTGGGAATCAAACTTATGACTCCTGCTCCAGAGATGTACATATATATGCAAAAGTATTCCCTTGTCTGCCTTCACATACATATGTTCACTGTTTTCTTTATGTTGTTGTTGTGATTTGGTGCTATATATAAAATAATCGGCTTGCCTTAAGTGAGATCCTATTTTTAATCCATAGAGCTTAATATGCAGCTATATCCAGAGGTGGGAAGCAATGAAGTACAAACACTTTGTTACTGTACTTTACATGAGTATTTTTTTCCTGGTATCCAAGAGGCTTCTTCAATTCTTAAACCAAAAGGTGGAAAGTCCCAGGCATTTAAAGTGGGGATTGTCAGTGATTTATTATCAGTGTTGGGACTAACGCGTTATTAAATAACGCGTTACAGTAACTACGTTATTATTGTGGTAACGAGCACGGTAACTAGTTATTATGCCAAAATCAGGAACGCGTTACTCGTTACTGGGATTTAGATAGGGTCGTTACTCGTTACTTCGTGTGGTGGCTATCGCGGAGCTTCCACAGATTCAGTAACATTAGCAAGTGGTGGAGGCCAGCATGTGGATGAAGGAAAGGGGACGCAGAAGGAAAAGAGACCCGAGGCGGCCGCCGGTCCAAGTGTGAACTGAACTTCAGGTAAGAAGTTATGACCTGCAGTCTCTCTGGGTCAGATATGAACCAAGTTTAGGTGGAGTTTATTTTCGTTATTCTGACTTTTTCCGTACTGCGTGCTAGCTAGCATGACGGAGTTTCTATACAGCTGGGTGGTGCTATGAAGTTACTGATGTTGAACTTTATTTTGTTCATAAGTTATTAGAGTTGCCAACCGTCCCGTCTGGTATTCAGAGAAAATATTACGCGTTTCTTATTGAGGTGAAAAGGAACAGTTTATCCCGTAATTCAGCTACAATGAAAAAGGCACAAAGCTGGAGTTATTCTGTGTCTTTGCTGCACAGCTGCCTCTTCTCCTTTCATCCTCCCCCCTCCCTCTCCTGTTTCTACTTCAATCATGAAACTGATCAATGATCAGCTGATCGGCTCTCTTGTTTGTTTATCGCCCACTTTGCGCCGAAAGAGGAAACCAGGGGATGTCGCGCTAAACAACAGCAGCACATTTAAGCTTGATCAGCTGTTGTTAGAATTTATTTAATATTAATTTCTAGTATCAGCTGATGTTTGCTGGAGCCACAGCTGCAAAAAAGCTGCAGGTCATGATATCGTTTGGTTATCTGGTGAGAGGGAAACATGAAGATGAAACCAGGAGATGTCCTTACTGGATCATCAGAGTTGAACAGGTGATGGAGAAACAGGTTTACCTTTTAGGTGACATGAATGAGTTGAAGGGAAGTTATGAACTGTTTCTGAGAGACAAATAACCCCAGGATCCTTTTCTAAGCAGCTGACAGCTGGTAACTGTGCAGGGGCAGATCTAGCAAAGTGTGGCCAGGGGGGCATGTAGGGCATTAACAGGGAAAGGGGGGCACAAAGAAATACTTTTCTTTCTTATTCTCATTTAAAATGTCTCGCTTTTAAAAAATAATTATCTGAATCTTACAACAAACGATTGATAGATTGATACATATATACCATCAAAACAGTGAACATCACTGTCACAGCAGTGTTTGTTTTCATTCAAAGGCTTTATGATTTTTGCTATAATGGCGGCCAGTCTCTAGTCAAAATGCCCGGGATGATTTTTCTGTCCCAGTCCAGCCCTGTATGCAGCTCATCTGCAGTCTGGTGTTGCCTACATCTTCCTATTCAGAAGGCAGAATTTCTGAGTTCTGAGTACAATCGAAAGCACCACGACTGCAGTTTTTGTGTTGGATGTAAAAGGCGCGCATGACGCTGTGACGTAGGCTAGAATCATGGCGGCGGTCAACAACGGTCCAGGCGTGGGATTTCTCTTGTGGAAAAATGCACATTATCTTTTCCTTTCTATTGGTAGGTGGCACAGTGCACTTGTGGCAAGTAAGCAAGCTAGAAGACTGGCAAAGTTATGGAAGAAACACATTAACAAGAGAATTCTGAGTAAAACCAAAGTTACTTTCCCTAGTAACTAGTTACTTTGAAAGTAACGAGTAACTTGAAGTAACTGAGTTACTTTTGAGAGAAGTAACTAGTAATGTAACTAAGTTACTATTTTAAAGTAACTTACCCAACACTGTTTATTATTAATTAATGTTAATATTATTTCACTACTAATCATGTCTCAAAATAAATTAAAAGCATGTTTAACAATTTATGGTATTATGTGTGTTATTAAATGATGCCAATATTTCACTTTGAAATAATTTTATAAGACGTGGCACTTCACAAAACTAAAGGCCAGACGTGCAAAACTGTTAGGCTGGGCTTTAAACAACTAACTGTTTCAGATGTACTAAATAATCTGCAAACAAACTTTAAATTAATAGTAAATATAATTTACTAATTAGGGTGGCTGGCCTCTTCCTTAGAGATAGGGTGAGAAGTTCGGCCATCCGGGAGGGGCTCAGAGTAGAGCCGCTGCTGCTCCACATCGAAAGGAGCCAGCTGAGGTGGTTCAGGCATCTGACAAGGATGCCTCCTGGGCGCCTCCTGGCTGAGGTGTTCCGAGCATGTCCCACTGGGAGGAGGCCCCGGGGCAGACCCAGGACACGCTGGAGAGATTATATCTCTCAGCTGGCCTGGGAACGCCTTGGTGTTCCCCCGGATGAGCTAGAGGAGGTGGCGAGGTCTGGGCTTCTCTGCTTAGGCTGCTGCCCCCGCGACCCGGCCCCGGATAAAGCGGAAGAAGATGGATGAAATATAATTTTTCAAATATGTCTATGAAATCAGTACCAAATGTGTGTAAATGTGCAATTAAATACTTTATTGAGTAAACTCGGATAATAAAACAAACAGCCCTCCTAAACTAGACAAGAACAATAAGTAAAAAGAAATCAAACACTGGTTAGACAGGGGTACAAACAAACAAACAAACAAACAAACAAACAAACAAACAAACAAACAAAAAGCTGAATATAAATCCTTTTCACATTTAAACTTAGATAAATCCATAACATTATCGAACCTTTATTTAACAGCATGTACATCCTCTTTTATACTTTAGAATCTAACACATAAAACAAACACAAAAAGGCAACCTTTAATTGAGAAGACCCAAATGCAGATGCCTGTATACGGGACTTAACAAAAGCAAGCCATTTATAGAGGTTGCACAAAATACAAAACAAAAGGCAAACGTAGACTAAGACTTTGCCTGCAGGAAACATAACCTGGAAAGTACTAGCATGGAGAAAGAACCTACGTTCCAGCACCAGACAAGGGCAGATTTGGCCAGTATATACACAGCGAGGGTGATCAGGGAGGTGAAGACAGCTGGGAACACAGGAAGGAAAAAAAACAGGAGTAACAAGACAGGAAGCAAAACAACAATTTAAAACGATACTTTGAGGAGACATTTTTCTTCAGATGTTGATTAGCAAAGTCTTTAGAAATGTATAAACAAAATATTAAATAGACACTATGCAAAGAAGCCAAATTTTAGGAAGTAAATCATCTCTAAGAATCAGAAAGTCTGAAAGTCTGTTGTTTAGGTGTTAGCATAGACAATACATACATGACTAAAAGTGCTGGATCACATGCATCACATCAACGCTACAGCACAATTTTCTCCTTTTAGTTTTTGCCCCTACATATAAAAAGACATAAATACTATAAAGGAAGCTTCAGAATCACTTTCCTATTGGGGGGGATGTTGAGCAGGATTCACAAACTTGGATGTCCCCCATTATCTTGTATGATGTTTAAAGCTTAAGGGGCAGCTTTGGTCTCTTTCACACTGTTGGTCAGAGTTTTCCCATTCTGATCTGCAATAACTGATGTAATCAGCAAACAAAAAATAAAGTAAAACAACAGAAAAATGGATAATACAGGTTAAAAAACACAATACAATATTATGCTATGGTGTATTTATAAAAAGTCCAATAAGTAACTATTACTGTAATGTAGCCAAATAAATCCTCATTTGCACTGTTTAATTTTGTAATATTGCATTTATGTGTATGTACTTTATGTTATTATTGCACCGTGAATCATGTCAAAACTTGTAATAGACCTGCCGGTGCACCGTGTCCATTTCACGCTTTCCCTTTCCAAACCATGAAAAAGACACACATGCAGAAGTTGCAGTAAGTTGCACGC
The DNA here is from genome assembly GCF_057382095.1 of Aulonocara sp. 'chitande type north' Nkhata Bay. Lineage (NCBI taxonomy): Eukaryota > Metazoa > Chordata > Actinopteri > Cichliformes > Cichlidae > Aulonocara > Aulonocara sp. 'chitande type north' Nkhata Bay. The sequence goes on from NC_141346.1 coordinate 196,227, forward strand.
TGTAGTAACTGCAGAATGAGATATTTTATTTCAAGCTAACATGACAATAATCAAGTGAAAGTGTTCAAATGGACATTATTAACACATTTACATCTATATACATAGATGCCACCTAGCTGAAATTTACTCTATGTCTTTTTGTTCAATCCTGACTTCTTGGCTTAATATGTTATCTCGCCCTGCTGGTAATGCAACTTCTACATGTGTGTACATTTCACATTTTGGAGAGGCAAAGCATGAAACAACTACTAACTAGTAGTGAATGTTTGCAGAGCATTTTACTTCATTGCAATGTTACTGTTATGTTATCTTACCTGTGTCTGCAGTTTTATTCTGAATGCCAAAGGCCACAGGACCTCTGATAGTAAATCCAAGGTAGAAGGTAACTTGACGTTTTTTCCAACAGCTGTTTTGCAGATTGGCATTGATCTTAGTCTCTTTACCACCAACTCCTGTATATACTCCGTAGTCTCTTACTACTCCATCAAGTCTAAGAAGGAGCTCTTGGACATCAGGACTTCTGAAGATTTCTTCTTTCTTCCAGTTATCGCTCCAATCTGGTTTTGCTTTCAGATGATTTTCAATAATTGTTCTGTGAACAATTCTTTTCACACCTTCACCTTTTCCAATGAAAAACACAGGAAGAAGATACCTGGCACGAAAGTACTTCTTATTTGCATTTTCGTAAGTGTTCTGCATTTGCTGAATTATTTGACTGATGTCATAAACACACTGGCCTTCATTTTCAGGCCAGTACAAGAGAAGGGTGAACATGTGCAGCTCAGGTGGGTCTGTGTCACTTGGGGGCATTTTCCGTCTAAATAGTGTGAGGATGTTGTTGACAAGAGACGTTTCTGAATCTGCACTTGGATGCATTTCTCTACACTTTGTAGATATGTCTTCGAGCTCTGATTGAGTGTATTGTTTGACAAGAAATGACAGCACTTCCACAGACTGGTCATCTAGGTTTCCCTCCTGAAACATCTGGATGAGTTGTTTTGCAGTTGTGTCTCCAACATACTTCTGGTAGCACTCTGAGATGTCTTCAGATATATATTCAGGATCATCTTTCTCCGTGTTAGGCTTTGAGTAAGTCAGATATTGTTCCAAAAAAATGCATTTTCTTTCAACTTTATCTCTGAGGCTTTCTAGTAGTTCAATGAATCCGAGGAGTTTGTAGCCTCTAAGTGATTTCAGGAAAGAGGTCGCCGATACTTTTTCTGTGAGAACCTTTTCCCAGGTTTCATTTTGACTAACAAGTTTGTCATATAGAGTATTGCAGACCTGCAGGTAACCAAAAAGCCCTCTTGAATTAAAAAGTCTTGAAACATTCCTCTTGCCATGTTCTTTCATGTCTGGTCCATCTTCATCCTCAGCTAATCTTTCTTCATCTTCAAAAGCTTTAATCGCTTTTTGAGCCATTTGCAAAATTTCTCTTGTTTTGGCAGAAACATTTTGCTTCATTAGGCGGTTTTTATGGACTTGGCCAAGTGTGTCAGCAACAAATGAATTTTGAGGATCTCTTTCTATTGCTCTCTGTGCCCACATTTCTGCCCGATTGTAGTCTTTTAGTTCTATATAATAAAAACGAGCAAGAGCTTGTGGAAAAAATGGATTTTGAAAGATTTTACATGAGGCCTTCTCTAAAACTGTTGCACACTGACATTTCCCCTCCATCGTATGAATGTCTAGAATTAGTCTAGAAAACTTTTCCTGTTTCATTTCTGTGCTGTTGACTTGGTCCACTTCTTTTTTCATTTCTCTTTTGGTTAGCATGTCTTTGACAAAACCAAGCAACCACAGAGGAATCTCATATCTGCAAAAACTGTTCAAGAAGTTTCTTGTTGTGTCACTTCTGGTCACACCTGTCTTTGCCAACAGTTTAGTACAACATTCTGCTATCATAGTGTGAGCCATGCGGACTTTTTTCTCACAACTTTCATTTTGTTGGAAGGTAATAATGAGATGATTTAAAGGCTGCATTTGATCCTCCAGTGAAAGGTCATCATACTTGTCTTGTCTGAGGAAGTCCAGGCACTGAGACTCCAGGAGATATGACCCTGGTACGTAGGCGTTCAGCAGACACAGGAAAGCAGCAAGCTTCAGTGACTGATTTGTTTTTTTGCTGTTTTCTAATGCAGCACATGCCTCCCTGACGTAGTCCTGAGAGAAATTACTTTGCATTATGTTAAAGCCATGAAACTGTTCACATTTATCTTTGTACCTCTTTTTAAGCTCTTCCTTCTTCTTATCAAAATTTTTCTTCTCATTGTCTGAGAGTGTGTTCTTTAGGACAACATGGTCACTCTGTTGAGGTGCATTGTTTCTCACACAGCTGAGGAAAATGACCAAAGGCATATGAGTAACTATCTTCTGCTCAGCAACTATCCTCATAATGCTGACTTCGAGATCTTCCAGAATCGACTCATTGTTCAGCAACAACAACACAGTTCCCTGGTGGTTTTGACTGCCTGCTGTGAAAAGTTGGACAACCTCCATTGCAACTTTTGTAATATCTGAGGTGGAGCCAGTTAAAACAGCACACCTGAAGGTTTTTCTCAAGTCCCACAACACCTGCATGGCCATTGTAGTTCCCCCACATCCTGGTTGGTGTGACAGTTTTACAGCTGATATCCCTGGAAATTTTCTATTTTTCTTAATTTGTTCCCTGAGTTCTTCATATCCATCTCTTTTGATAAAAGTAGTTCCAGTCTTTAGGGACTCTGCCTGTTCACTGATGTAGAAATTTAACCACTCAGGTGGGGCCCCTCTGTAAAAGTTTTCCTCAGCCTTTTTTGTGCATTCCAGGAGATCTTCATCTGAATATTTTCCTTCAAACTGATCTGCATGGAGAATATCCAACAATGGGAGGCTTCCCATATGCAATTCCCCTTCCTTAGTGGACCATGCTGGTCCATTTGCCATCTTTAGCTTTAAGTGTCCTGCAGCATAATAAACGTGTGAAAAGATTTTTAGTCTGAACTGTTCTCTGAGGCTAAATGGCAGTAGCACACACACATTTGAAATGTACATTACTAAGGGTTAGGATTTTACATTCATCAAATTATACCTACTGCGTTAGTTTTATTCTTGATTGTTATTATTCACTAGCTGGGCCCACGTCCTCATTTTAGGTTTGACAGCGTTTTAGTAGGTAAAAGTGAATGCTTTGACATGAATTGAGCTGCGGTTTGGGGAGGACTTGAAGGGGACTGGCGATGGCTCCCGGGCTGGGCAAATCCCCATGTACTAAATAGAAGTGAAGAAGTTAAAGAATGGAGAACAAGGGATCAGCTTGCAGTACTGGGGGGTACCTATATAGATGACAGCCGGAAGGAGCGTGTTTGGAGGTGTGGTCCTGCTCCTGAAATTCCGATACATAATCTCCAATTACTGGTTTTAACCCTTTAAACGCTGACCTAATTTAGCCTTTAAACCAGGGGTAGGCAACTCCAGGCCTCAAGGGCCGGTGTCCTGCAGGTTTTAGATGTGTCCTTGATATAACACAGCTGTCTTGAAGTTCCTCAACATGTCTTGAAGTTCTCCAGAGGCCTGGTAATGAACTAATCATGTGATTCAGGTGTGTTGACTCAGGGTGAGATCTAAAACCTGCAGGGACACTGGCCCTCGTGGACTCGGATTGGGGACCCCTGCTTTAAACCCTAACCCATCACCAGTGACGGTTAGCATTTTTAGCAAGGGTAGGAAACTCCAGGCCTCGAGGGCCGGTGTCCCTGCAGGTTTTAGATCTCACCCTGAGTCAACACACCTGAATCACATGATTAGTTTATTACCAGGCGTCTGGAGAACTTCAAGACATGTTGAGGAGGTCATTAAGCCATTTAAATCAGCTGTGTTATATCAAGGACACATCTAAATCCTGCAGGGACACCGGCCCTCATGGACTGGGATTGGGGACCCTTGGTTTAAAGGGTTAATTAAAATTTGGCATGTAGTAGTGTTTTAGAAAATAAAGCAGACTTGGAGATAAGTACTTCTACATCAAACTTGTAATTCTGACCCCTAAAGTTATCTTCATCCACTAAATATATTTTATGTATTGTACTTTTACAAGCCCCTGGAATCTTCTAAAACCTGGAATCATTATGTCCAAGCAGTTTTTCCCAGGTCTAACCACAGATTGACTGTAGGGTCATTCCATCTCATATCATCAAATCTTTACAAAAAAATCTGCTCAAGCATCTTCAACTTTTTTAAACATGTATATAATGATTGGTGTGAAATTTTACATTCATACATAAAATACTTTTCAATATATATTTTTCTGAGAAAAACAAATCTGATCAATTTTCATACCAAACTCTGAGACTGTTGAACAGAAAGTCTGTGTTGATTTAAGATATAATCACTGCTGTTGTATATGTAGCACTTTTTGTGTCAGGACAGAGATTTACAAGTGTAACTTCTCAAAAACTCCATAAAGATTTCTCTTACCTTGTGTTCTACTTGATGCAAATGTGTTTGATGTCCTCTCATATCTTACATGTATTAGTGACTAGTGACTTTTGTGCTGGAGTTATATATAGTATACAGCCACTTGTCACACCCAGGTAGGTGTGAGAGTAGATACTCAGCACACACTGACCAGATGAGGTAGTAGTAAGATATGTTCAAAATGTTTGAAGGAATCATTAGGACTTTATATTTACTTGTTTCTGAGAAAAAGGCAGATTGGAATAAAGCCTATTAAAGATATTCAGATGGAAAATCTAGAAGAAGCTATCAATGAAAGATCAGGGAAAATGTAAAAAAAATGTCTTCAATGTTTGAGGTTATTGTTTTCTTACTTTGACGCAGCAGTATTATTGTGCGACAAAGATTGAACATTTCCAGGAAAAGCGTGGGGGTGAGATCAACAGATATGTTACTGACAAGAGGCCATGCAACTGTAAACTTTGTAACACTGTCAACAGTTTCTTTCATATTCTAACATGCTTTGTTTCCTTCATTTCTTTCTTCTTTCATTTCATTTCTTTCAAAGGCATTTTAAGTTTCCTTTTTCTGATAATGAAACGTACCACTGCAATGTTTTCTGTTCTTACTATCTGACTGTCAAATGTTACCAGTGTTTTTTAGGTTATGACATAGTCATGCTGACATTGGAGTGCGGTGTAATGCACTTTTAAGGTTGCAGATGTGCATATAATGCTTAATAAGGACATTTTTAGGATCTTTTGGTTATTACAACTAAATGACAGGGCTCCACGAAATGTAACCTTGATCACAATTTTGGCTTCCCACGATTAAATTAACACAATCTTGAAAATGATCTGTTATTTAAAAAACAAAGCAAAAGCAAATTAAGTACTCCCTAAACGATGCCTGATCACAAGCTTTCATGTACCACACACGCACAGCTGTTCATTGCATCACACAGCTTGAAGTTTCCTGGACTTGTCAGTACAAGTAACACTGCCAAAAATCAGAACAACAAAAAACAAAATGTCTGGCACAACGTGTGGAAATGCTTGATTTTTAAATAATGTGTGTCTGTGCAGAGAACTAAACTGACAATTTTTTCAACCAGCTGAAAAGGGGAAATGTAGAAGGATCCCACAGCTGTCGAGTACTTTTCTACGAGTTTAGTCCCATCTGTCATGTAGATGAATGGAGTGAAAGAGTTTAAATTTTATTTCTATTAAATGCACTCTTGTCCAGCTAAATATGGATCTCATAGATCTGCAGAGGTTAATTAGCAGTAATATAGAAAAATGTGAAAGAAGCCCTGTTGATATAGGTTTTGGTGCCTTTTTTTAATTTTATATTTTTCTTCTAAGTGAGGAATAAGCAGGAGCAGTTTTACTTTTGCCACTGAAAGAATAAAGTTATATATGAAGAAAACAAAGGAAATGTTTTATTTATGTTCTAGTCCTGCCATGTTGCAAGAGAGCCTGCTTATGCAGTTCAACAGACCGACCACGTTCACAACGTGAACCACGTTTTATTTTGCCTTTGCCATCAGAACGTCATTACAATCTGGCTACCTGACAGAAAATGACAATGAATCCACATTTTTGCACAGATTTGACCTTTTAAAGGTCCTAAACTTTTGATCAGCTGTAAAACAGCCTGTTTCAGTTTAAGTGTTGTTTTTAATAAATTGCATGCTCAAGACCATTTTTCAAGTGGTCTTCAACTTTTGAGCCGGACTGTGTTTTGATGTGTAATTTTAGTACAGTGAAAAAGTGACACAATTTTAGTTCAGTCTCATTTAAATTGTGACAAAACGCCAAATCCTTATATTTGTCTAAATATCCATGATATTTTGCTGGAGTCAGTCCAAAATAAATCATGAATCCAGAAATACTTCTTGCCTAAATTAACAATGCATGAGTTCTACATCCAGGCTGACTCAACATGTTGTGTAAGTGTGCTAAAACATGTTGTTAATGTTGCAACTAAAATGGTTAATTCCTCAGGGAAAGTGCGCTCAATCTCTTCACTTCACTTCAGGCTCAAACTAAATTTAACCATGTGCACAATAACAGGCGTAACTCGTAATCTGATCTATTTAAGAGCAACAATTCTTGACAAACATAACGAGGTGGATCAACTATGAAACAACCACACCTGCCACATTATTTAAGAACTGTGTGCTTTACAAAAATAAGAGGCCATATGAATATTAGACAAAACATCCCACTGACTGACTCAAAAGACAGTAACACACAGTTACTGAACAGAATAAGATTTTTTTTAAGTGCTGGAAACAAGTAAACACTTGTCTACTGTGCATGTTCTTTCATGCTAACTCTATTTAGAATGCTTTCATATGTATTATTATAATAATACATATCATTATTATGAAAGCAAAATCAAAGCCATAGGACGCCATTCTTATGGCGCCATAGCTGCTATACGCTAAGACTGATAACATTAATATTAAAAATGTTTCAAAGATGCCTCTATTGCCTGCTACAGCAAAACATACATGCCTAGAAATGAACTTTGATCATTTCAAACATCACCAGAAATTCCTTATCGTCAAACACGTCATGACACATGGGTCCTCCACACCAGCAGTTTGTAACTAAATCCAGTTGGGACTTTTTGTGTGCATGAGAATATTAGTCTCAATGAAAAGTACTTTTATATTTTATATTTTTGCTGTGCACCTCTAGAAAAATGCAATCACATGAAGTACAGAAGCAAAACACAACATTGAAGAAAGTCCAATTTCATTCAACTCAGCCTCCCTTTGACAGTTCACAGACACAAAACAAACAACATTGCTGCACGTCATCTCATCTCACATTCAGCATTCCTACATTTGCAACATTCTCGTTGTCATCACCGGCATCTCAACATCGCATTCTTCTGCAAGACCTGCCACATTCCACTGTTGTAACTCATCATTTCATGGCCCTGTATCACTTCACAAAGCATCTAATAACAATTAATCTTAACCTTAGACACTTAAATTATGTCTAAGGTATTACGTTTGTATATTAACACATATAAAGCAAATGAAACTGATATAAAAACATTCTGAACACATGAATGTAGCATAAATCATCTAACTCATTATGAGATCATTTAATTGATAACTTTTTAGATTTTTTCTAGAAATGTTTATTAATTCTTAAATTTAGATCATTTATTCTAAAAACAACACAGGAGGAATGACTGCAGCAGTTGGAAATAACCAGCACAGCACAGAGGTACTGGAGTTACATTCATATTTTATTTAGGATTGACCGATATTTCCACTACATAATTAAACTAATGAAGAAGTTAATGTCATAAAAATGTATTTATTTAGTTTCTCACATTTGGGGCTTACAATACAGTATTGATCACATTTGTGTGGTGACGTTACAGTCACTTAAAGCCTGTTTATTCTGCTTTCATTGGTTTGTGTTTGCACAATGTGTCCAGACTGTCTGTAATATAAAAGACTTTTTTTTGCACTTTGTGAATATAGTGCCTCATAAGGAGCATGCAACCCAATGTCACTGCAAAGTGTGTAATAGGCCAGCTGGTCTATTGTGTGGATGTCATGCTTTGCCTCGCCTATGCATGCTTAAGCTACAGTACTTTGCAGAACCAGCAGAGGTTAAAAATGTATTTAAAGCATCATGAAAACAGTCAGGGGAAACTTAAACTTAAAGAAACATTACGAACACATTTACACGTAAATACATATTTAGCTTAATCATAATGTGACATAGAAGGAGCCTGGAGTGTACTTCATAACATCCTTTCTCAGAAGTGTCTTGTTAGCTTTAAATAAATTACAGACCTCTGCTGGTACACGTGTCAATTTCACGCCTGGGAGAGGCAAAGCGTGACATCCACTCAATGGACCAGCGGCTCTGTCGGGTTAGAGAATGTTTCATATATGATATTAATGTAGTGTTTTTTGATGTAGGCTCTAGAGGGCAGGATGTGACCACATTTACAGTGAACCAATAACAGCACCTTCTTTAAGGCTGTTTATTTCTTCTTTTGAAAACAACAGGTTTATTTTGTTATTTTTATTTTGATCGGTGTAACTGATGCAGGTGTAATGTTCACAGCTGTGAGCGCTGTGGCAAAACTGTCTTTTTTCACACAGTCGTCTGGGAGTTGAGCTCCACATATTTCTGGTCTTCAGTAATAATGAAGCTCAAGTGTAACTTGAGTAAGGAACATCTGTAATCACTCATCGGCCTGCAAACTCAGTGCTGACATCATTACTCTGGTCCAATCATTTTCCTGCCTGTCTTCTGTTCTCTGTGTTTGAAATCTTAGTGCTTTTCCATTATTCTGTCTTTCAGACTTCCATTGATGCCTCCCACCTCCTCCTCATCTTCATCTTCACTACCACCAGCATCTAGACTCCAGGGGGTAATCCTCACTCCTCCCACTGCTGGGATCTCATTCTGCTACGATGGGTCACGGATGTCTAATTGCCAAATAGCCTAAATGAATTCTATAGCTCGATGAATCACGCTCACTTCTTCTGCATGAACTGTCCATGACCACCAAAAGTGGAAATTACTAATGTGGCATTTGTCTCCTTATAGACACCAAATTTCTATTCAGACACATCCCTGCAAGCGTTACGGTAAGTGTCGACAGCAGATGGGCACTAAAAAAATAATTCAGGCCAAGAGTTTGATTCCTATTTAGTCTGCTCTGTTTATACAAATCATCAGGCTAAGTAGGCAAATTCCAGTTGCTTGTTATGCTGTCATATATCACATTTTCACTGAAGTATCACTATGGACAAAAATATTTATGAAATTATGTTGGTCTGATATTTACTTCAGAAGGGTTTCTCTTTCATTTTTAGACAAATTAATTAAGAGCAGTGGCAGCTGGGTGGGTGGTCTAACAAAAGAATTAAAGTTCACACTACTAGCAGCAGCATCATATCCTCGATACCACATTACAACCAAAAGACCTTATCGTAGCAATACCAACAAAACTACATAAGGGAATACACAGAATGCCAGTCACACACACTCTCACACAGATTTTGACTAGTTGTTGCTGAACACATTAGCCTTTTTTGATTGGTTGTTGTTGTTGTTTTTACAGAGACAAAATATGCAAGAATGATAGCTGATGATCAGAATGGGGCAGGTTCTGTGTGTTTATAGCAGATAGAAACATTTAGCCAGGATGAACTGCAGGTTTGTAAAAGTTGTTTTTCTCCCTCTAAAGGGAGGAATAAAAATTTATTTAGATGTGTTTTACATGAAGGCGCTGACGTAGTTATCAAAAACGTTAAACTGTCAAAGCCACAGTAATGATGGTAGGCGATCAAGTTTTAAACCTTGATATATTTCAGACATTGGTCACTAGGTGGCAGCAGAGTTCCTCTGCATTGCCTCAGTGTGTAAGATGAAAACTTAAAAAAAATCCCACTCTTGTTCTCTTGAATGAGCTTTTTTATGATGTTTCACTCCTCAGAAATTCATCATCATAAGTTAAGAGAACAAACAGCCCTGGTATTTTTCTGTTTACAAATAGAGATGAAGAAGAAAGCGCTCTGAAAATGTAAGTGCTTCTAAACAAATGTGAAAAGATTCATGGATACAGATAACCTGCCCAATTCTCATCTGACCAATATATTACAGCAAGTTTGTTGTTTTTTGGGTTTTTTTTCCTTTGTAGTAGACTGAAAATTTAGCTTTAATACTCTTTAATGCTTCCCACGTACAGCTATGCTTTACCAACAAAGAGCACAGAGGTCATGCTGATGCAGGAGCAAGGCACCAAGACGTACGTCGATGCTGTCCTCAAGACTCACCACCGAGTCGTTCAGGTAAGACCTGGCTTGTTGTGTTTTTTGGGGTTTTGTTTGTGCTTTCAGCTCAAACTGCAGGTGTACTGAGAGGTTTTAAAGACCTAACTGTTAACAGTGTCCAGCTGAGCACTCTGAACGCCGCGCTGTGTCCCGTGTGAGTAAGCTGTTGCATGTTCATCTTTTAGTCCATAACTGTTGGAGAACATTAGAAGTGCTCACTATAACAAACCAAACTCCATCTTACTCTTAAAAGCAATGTGCATGTGTAGTTTTTAGTCATATCATAATTTTTACTACTAATCCACTTCTCTCCCTCTGTACCTCTCAGCACACCGAAGCTGATTTCCAAGCACGGTTCAAGGCGCATCCAGAGCTGGAGGGGCTCATCGCTCAGATGAACCAATAACTTTCACCGAGTATCAACACTACAGTACTTGTACGACAACTAATTTATAGCGCATTGCTCATTCCTCAATAACATCCCGTAAAAACTGATTTTCTGCTTTAAGAAAAACAAAAGTGTGCACATTTCTATTTGTCTTATTGGGGGAAATAAAACCATACTCACTTTTTTTCCAGCTCAAAACTTTTTTTTATTATTTAATCTACAAATTATTCTGCTTCATTGAAAAGTTTGAACACCAAACGTAGGCACGATATCATTTTTCACTTTTAATTAAAACAAACTAGTTATAATAAAATGTGAGTTATTATAATTAAGTGTGTTTATTTAAATATTTTCTCATCTTCTGAATAAAGATTAACTTCCATTTCCCATGTTGTAGAAAACATAAAACACATAAAATTACAAAGACAAAAAAAGGTAAAATATTATTTAAAAAAGGCATTTTTTAAATTTTTGAAAAAAGAAAAAAACAATTATTTGGTTGCGAAAACAAGATTCTGCAATGTTCATAGGTTTATATACCTTAAACAATAGATTTAACCCTTAATGTTTATGCCACTAACTAGATAAAATTAGGTTTAATCATTCTTTCACATCATATTCTTGCACAGGAGGTACGGAAAGGCCGCATGTTAATCAAATGTACAGATCGGCTCCATTTTCTAAGCAGTCATTACAGTCATGTTCTTTCACTGAGATCCTTCAAGCTCATACATGAGAAACCTCAGACTTCATCCCTCTCAGGATTTTATAGACATCTCTGCTCTGTTGTGTCAGCGTCACAGACTAAACAATCTCTCTCATTTGGTCTCATGTTGCATTTGAACTTCTCTCATCACCATGTTTGTCCTCAGAGATCACATCCTTTTCCTGAAGCTCGTCTACAACAGCTGCTGCCTCACTCGCTCTGCCAATCAGAGCTGTCCAATGGCAAACCACGAAATCCTGAGCAGAGGAAGTTGGTGAAAATTTAAAAAAAGAAAAAAAAAGTCTAGTGTTCAGATCATCACTGTTGAATACTAGACAGTGATGATCTATATTAGGATTATAGTTGTGAGAAAAGAAGTAAATCCTTTTTTCAGTTCTAAGGTTTTACTTATCAGAATATAATAAATATCGCTTTGTCCTTATCAGGTTGTAAAAGATCAACTCACTCATTTTTTAATGAAAATTATGGCAAAACGCTGAAAAACTAAATAGACTTTAATGCTTCCATTAATACAGAGGGTAAATAGCAGCCTGGTGCTGCAAACTAAACAAAGCTACGAAGCTGCTCTCTTTTCTTTTACAAGAAATCACCACAGCTGACAGATTTCCAGGGAAGAAAGTAGTAATAATTTTAAAGAAACAAGTGTTGATGCCCAACAGTCTGGTGAGAATTATTATTCACAAAAAGAAAACATTCAAGGACGGCTTCCAGTGTTCACACGAGTCACCATCCCAGTAAATGTCAGACCGTGCAATGCTCAGGGAAGCTACAAAAACCCCAAAAGACCCTAAAGGCCTCAATTAGCATGTTATATGTTGAAGAAAGTCTCTTCACATGTTCTCTTCTCGTTTTGCAGCCACAGGAACTAAACATTTGAGTTGAACTTCTCGGTATACCAAAGTTTTCAAGAGAAAAATGCAAGGGCATCTGCTGACAGATAAAGCTTGGCTGAAATTAAATCATGCAGCAGGACAATGATCCCAAGCACAGGAGAATGGAGCAGTCAAAGTACAGACCTCAACCGGACTGAAATGCTTTTTCAGACAGCTGTGTGTAAATGAATGACAGCAAAGTTCAATGAACTGAAACGGTGCTGTAAAGAAGTGTGGACCAAAATACCTCCACAATGATGTGAGAGACTGATAAAGTAACACTGATTGCTTCTTATTGTTGCTAAATGTGGTTTTACAAGCCACTAAATCTTGTGTTGTGCTTAGTTTTTCACACACTACTTCTGCACTTTGGCCTAGTTTTGTTAAATGAATAAATATAAACACATTCCTCATCTCAGGTTTGTATTTAGATTCTTTCAGAATCCGATTGGAACCAGATGTTTTTTTTCCCTTCAAATTATAGCTGGATAAGTAAAACCTTAGAATAAAAAAGTGGTGTACCTTCTTTTTCATGACTATTTTTTTAAAGGGATCTACTTTGATAACAATAATAATCTAATAATTATGGATTAAAACGAACCTCTTACCCTGTTCTTGGTGAATGCTTGAGTTTAATAGTCATCTGGAATAAAAGGGTTCACATTGGTCAGATGGTGGCTGTTTATAGTTTAGATGAGCTGCGTTAGGGTAACAACATATAAAACACTAACCTGTTCCGATAGTGCACGTCCACACGGTGTCCTTTTCCTTTCCTCCCCTGCGCTCAACTTCAAGTTTCAGTTTCATGTTTCCGAACTCGCTTTTTTCATTTCCAATGACCACCTCAAAGAAATTAGTGTCGCTCCACTCCAACATGAACTGCTGTTTCTGCAGAGAAAACGTTTTATGGAAACTTGAGGATTTTTGCTGTTTCTATGTTATGGTGCAATGAACAGAAGTACAGCTTAGTCCAAACCTCAGGGCAGATTTCTGCTGTGTCCCAGTCTGTTGAGAGGTAGAAATAACTCTCCAGCTGTACAGGGTCAACAGGACTTGTCTTTCGGATTTTTCTGAATCCGTCAGATTTCTCCTTCTTCTCCACTTCCTGAAACATGGAAAAATGGACCATTCTTCACATACAAGTAATGATTGGAAATCTTTGGGAATCGTGTTCACATCTATTCATGTCTTTAATGAACATATGTGTTTGTGTTTATATCAAGATGAGAACATTGATTTGCACTACTGCAATCCATGTAACTGAAAAGGGAAAATGCCAAGCAAACACAAGTAACAACTACAAAGTTAAAAAAAAGCTCAAAGCTGTTCAAAAAACAGCTTTTGAAAGAATGATTAAATTACATTAGCATAAAGATGGCTGTAAGTTCTTAACTTTTAATGCAGTTTTCTCTGCCTGAAAGTCAGTAATGTTGTCAGTTGGGTTGTCAAAACATTTAGAGACCAAACTCTATTAATTTGTTGCCTTGTAGTGTCACTGTGTTTTTGTATTTATCAATGAGAGCATTTTATTTCTCTGTGTTATTATATATTTTTCCTCACTTCTACTTCATATTGTTGCTCCAGTATGTGGCATTGTATTACCTGTTGTATTAGAGGATCATGTGGGACCAGGTAAACGTGCAGAGTGAGGCCAGATGTGATTTGCATGTATATCAAGACATCAGCAAAAACTTTTAGATATAGGCCCAGTTTCTTTAGGATCATGGCTCCTCTTAGAGAGAACTCCGGCTTGTTTAACTTCACATGGGATGATGTCATTTCAGACACTTGCTCCAAATAACCTCCACTGCTGTCCACATGCAGAACTCGAAATATGTCTGACATCGCTGCAACTTCACCTGCAAAGCACAAACAGTCGTGTGTGCATAAATATCTTTATTACTGTAATAAAACAATCATATGCGTTTTACGACTGCTCACCTGTACAGATCCAGTGCGGCAGACGGACTTCCTCTAGCTTCCCATCTGTGACTTTGATGTCCATTAGGGGTCCTGCTGGTATGTAGTCCATGCATACAGGTTTCCTCATGAATCGCTCCCATGAGCTAAACTGGTATCTGAAGCTGACGGTTTCCTTACAAACCCACCGCAAGGCAGACTCGCTGCATTCATATTTGCCACTTTCAGACTGCAGGCTGAATTTGAATAGACAAGACAAAATGCTCTGTTATGCTCTGTTCACATGCACGAACAGAAACAGCAAAACTGCAAAGCAAATAATATAAAATGGCACTTGTAATGAATTACTTTATGTTCTGTCTTGTAGTTATCGATAACCTTTACCTGTAAGTATGAACCTCCTCCATTATCTCAACTTCAGGTTTCAGCTTCGTCCACTGACTGGAGTCCTGTTGTACAAGATATTTTTTTCATTATATTTTTACAATATAATTATACATTTACATTATGACTTTAGAATTTTTATGTGACATACAATATATGAGAAACAAACAAAATCCCAGAGAAGTAGAAACTTACTGTTTCATTGTCAAAAGTCTTCAGAAGTCTCTCTGATGGTTCTTGTAAAGCAAAGTTAAATTTTAAAGAGCTGGCCAACAACATATCATTCAGACACATTGGTTTTTTCCCCTTTACCACAAGTGCTATCTTGTGTGAGATTTCTACATAACAAAATTACATTAAGTACATATAAGATATCTATTTTCTATTGTTAGAATCTTTAAGTGTAACAATAAAACCAGTTTAGTACAGGAAAACTTTGTACGCAGCACTAACTCACTTTGATAATGACAGTACAAAATGTGTATTATTAACACATATGACATTTGTAAAGATGAGGACTTTAGTAACTTAATTCTCTTACCCTCAGCTCTGTGAACGTTGTAAGCAACAGGACCTCCGATTGTAAATCCAACATAAAAGAACACATGGCCTTTTTTCCAGAGGCTGTCTTTTCGGTTGGCATCTAACTCGATCTCTGTGTCACCAAATGTTGCATACAGCCTGTAATCTTGCACTATACCTTCAATTCTGAGGAGTTTGCCTTGGACTGTCGGATCAGTGAAAATATCGTCGTTCCTCCAGTTTGTTTTTGGGTCTTCCAGTGCATCTTGGGTCCACAAGATTTCAAGGTTGCGTCTGTGAACAAATCTGTTCAGACCCTGACCCGGTCCAAGAAAAAATATGGGTCGAAGGTACCTTGACTGAAAGAGTGACTTATATTCTTGTTCATAGGATTGCAGAATATTTTGGATTAAATGAGGGAGGTCAGAGGCCAATTCGTGTTCACCATCTGTAGGCCAACACAACAGCAGAGCTAACATGTGAAACTCGGGTTGCATCTCAGGAGCCAATGGCATTTTCTCTCTAAAGCTGCTTTGGTAGTCGGAGCTGGACGGAGGTTCTTTCATATTTATCAGCATGATATTGGCCAGAACGTAGTTGAGTAAGGCATGTGTAGCAGAATGTTTGTGTTGGCAGATTTCTCTCCACCATACAGCAATGTCCTTGGTGTCTGATCTAGTGCATCTTTCAAGACATGAAAGTACTCCCGGAGAAGTGACAGCCAGTTTTTGTTTAAGTTTGTGGAAGGCTTTCTGGAGTTGATCATTTGGTTCTGCGTCTCCAACATACTTTTTGTAGCATTCTATTGTCTTTCTGGACATGTAGGATGAATCGTCTCTTTTAACAACAGAATATGAATACGTTAAAAACGTGTCAAAAAATTCAAATCTTTTCTCAACCAAATCTCTGAGGCTGTTTATTAGCTCCTTAAACCTGACAATGTTCCTATCTCCGGTGGATTTCAGGACAGAGTCCAGTGACATGGTTCTTGTGAGAACTTGCTTCCAAAGTTCATCATGTCTGATAAGATGGTCATACAACAGGCTGCAAACTTCCAGATAACCAAACAGCCCTCTGGTGTTTAAAGCACGCAAGACTTTTACATTCCCATCTCCTTGTTTACCCTTTGCATGTTCATTTTTAGCAAGTTTTTCTTCATCTTCAAAAGCTTCAATGGCTTTTTGGGCCAGTTGCAAAATTTCGCTTGGTCTGGTATAAACGGGCATCTTCTTTAGGTGGATCTTATGGACTTGGCCTAGTGTATCTGCAACAAATGAACTCCAAGGAGCCCTCCGCTTTGCTTCTTTTGCCCAGATTTCTGCATTGTAGTAGTCTTCTAGTTGAATATAATAAAAACGAGCAAGAGTCTGTGGAAAAAGTGAAACTTCATAAAACTTATTTGAGGCCATGATCAAAACTGACAGACTGTTGCCCTCATCTTCTCTTTTTGTAATATCTTGAATCAGTCTGGAAAACTTTTCTTTCCATTCTTTAATGCCATGAGTTGGGTCCTCTATTACCGTAATTTCTCTTTTATTTAGCATGTCTTTGATAAACCCAAGTAAATATGGAGGAACATAACTTCTGCAAAAACTGTTCAAGAAGTGTCTTGTTGTGTCACTTCTGGTCACACCCGCATTAGCCAACTGTTCAGTACAACACTGAGCTATCATATTGTGAGCCATGCAAACCTTTTTTTCAGATCTTTCACCTTGTTGGAAGGTGACGATCAGATGACTGAAAGGCTGCATTTGATCCTCCAGTGAAAGGTGACCAAACTTGTCTCTTCTGAGGAAGTCCAGGCACTGAGACTCCAGGAGATATGAACCTGGTATGTAGGCGTTCAGCAGGGATAGGAAGGCAGCAAGCTGCATCTTCAGTGGCTTATTTGTTCTTTTGATATGTTCTAATGTAGCACATGCGTTCCTGATGTAGGCTTGAGAGAAATTAGACTGCAGAATGTTAAAACCATGAAACTGCTTGCATCGATCACCAAATCTTCTGCCAAGCTCCTCTTTTTTCATATCAAAGTCTGCTTGCTCTCTGTCTGAGAGAGATTTTTTGAGAATAATAGATTTTCTCATTTTCCTCTTGAACTTTTGTTTCAGTTCATAAGAACGCGCCTTTTGGTGGATAATCCCGTCACTGCTTCTCACACAGTTCAGTAAAATTACCACAGGCAAATCAATTTCTATATCCTGTTCAGCAATCTCTTCCATAATCCTGTCCTGGAGGATGTCCAATATGAACTCATCATTTAGTAACAACAGTACCGTTTTCTGGTGGCCATGGCTACCTGCTGTAAAAAGGCTGACCACATCTTGCGCAACTTTTGTGATATCTAATGTTGAGCCTGTCAAAACAGCACATCTGAAGGTTTTCCTCAAGTCCCACAGCACCTGCATAGCCAGTGTGGTTCCCCCACATCCTTGTTGATGAAACAGTTTAATTGTTGATGTCCCAGGGCCTTTTCTTCTCAGGTGAATTTGTTCTTTAAGGGTTTCATATCCATCTCGTTTGATAAAAGGAGTTGCATTGCCATCTGACACTGCTTGTTCACTGATATAGAAGTTTAACCAGTTCGGTGGGGCCCCTCTGTAAAAGTTTTCCTCCACTTGCTCAGCGTGTTGAGTTTCAACAAACTCTTCTTCAAACTGATTGGCATGGAGGACATCCAAAAATGAGAAGGAATCACTGATTTTACTCCTTGCATCTGCTTCTCCACCTTCAGCAGTGGGCAGGGCTGGTCTGTTTGCCATCTTCACACTTTCACTTTACTTCATGGTAATGAATGTAAAAACAAAACACAAACATTTTTTAGTCTTATGTCTTAGCTTAAACTATTTGTAAATTAAGGTCTTACATTCACTTTATGGAATGTGATATATTTAAATAGCCATTTCATTGCTGGTGGAGTACACGTATATATAGCCTTCTCCATGTAAAGGACCAAACAATAACTTCAACAAAAACTTTCAGATCTTAACGGAATTTATCTTACCTCCTCTAAAATGTCGCGGACAGCTCTAGCGATCTGCTATCATGCCATGTGTTCAAGCACTGGGACCGTGGATGTGTACTGTAACCCAGGAGGTAGTAGACACACCCAAAGCAGGAAGAGATAATCACCTACAGACATGGACACCTCTACACTTTTAACGTCAGAGCACTTCTAAAACAATCCCAGGCGCATTTCCTTCTTGCTTAAAGTTTTTTTTTTTTTTTTAAAGGCAGGGGCTACACTTGACTCGTTCAGTCGATAAACAAGTCAAATATTGCACAATTAGAAGCCAAAGAGTGGAAATTTGCAAATTTATCCAGCACAAATAATAAAATAGGTGGTATATGTTAATTTTGTCCTATATTCAAACATTACGTGCACTTCTTCAAAGCGGTATTGTATTCATAAGTTCATTTGATAAGGAAACGTTCATCACAACAGGAAATACTGACGTTTCACTATGAACGCGTTCATGACGGAAGATTATTTTATTCCGTCACTAGTTCGCGCTTGTGGTTGAGTTAACCTGTTATTCAAGTTCATATAGAGATAAAGTTAAGTGTTACGAACGAGTACGATATAACGATATGATGATTTACAAACGTGTACAATGATTTGTGTGTAATGAGGACTCACAAGCGCGTGCTTCGATCGACCATGTAAAACCCTCCTACGCATGCGCATATCCAAGCCTGAATAAAGGGTTTCAAAACCGTTATGTGCTGCCGACGGGAAGCTCAATATTGACGTTTCGATAGCGTATTGAGTATCTACGGTCATTGGTATTGAGTCACCGAGGCACAGATGTTTCAAAACCCAGTTCCAAAGTGCGGTAGAAAACACCCAGGTCACGTGACCACGACAAACTCCGACGTTGTTGTGTGTTTCACGCCTGTTTCGACAGGTGGCGTACTTGCTGCTTCCAGCCAACGAGAGGCGCCAGGATATGAATCAGTGATGTTTTTGACATTAAAGCTTCTATTTTTTGGTGTGTGTAAAAACAAAAAATGTATCTGATTATTCTTATTATTTGATGAGATATAAAATCATACGTAAACTCATTAAAATATCTCAATAAAAACTCATCTGCTTTCAGGGAGAAACACAAACGTTTCTTTCATATTAATCAGCATGATATTGGCCTGAATGTAGCTGGGTAAGACATGTACAACAGAGTCTTTATGTTGACATAGTTCAATGTCCTTGGTGTCTGATTTAGTCCATCTTTCGAGACAGGAAAGTACTCCCGGAGAAGTGACAGACAGGTTTTGTTTAAGTTTGTGGAAGGCTTTCTGGATGTGATCATTTGGCTTGGCACAACATACCTTTTGCAGACATTCTGATGGGGTTTTTTTTGTGAAATGTAGGCTGAATCATCTTTTTTCAAAACAAAATCTGAAACTGTCAAAACATTTCAAACCTTTTCATAACCATATCTCTGAGACTGTTTACTAGCTCCATAAACATGAAAAGTTTCTCATCTCTGGGGGATTTCAGGACAGAGTCCAGTCACATGGTTTTGGTGAGAACTTTCTTCCAAAGTTTATTGTTGTTCATTGTCTGATAAGATGGTCATACCACAGGTAACCAAGCAGCACTTTCTTGTTTGCCTTTGACATGTTCATTTTTAGCAGGTTTTTCTTCATCTTCAAAAGCTTCAATCCTCTCTGGGCCAGTCTCAAAATTTCTCTTGATGTGGCAGAAATGGTTGTGTTCTCCAGGTGGCTCTTATGGACTTGGCCTAGTGTATCTGCAACAAATGAACTTCAGTGAGCCCTCCGCTTTGCTTCCTTTACCCAAATTTCTGTGTTGTAGTAGTCTTTTAGTTCAATATAATAAAACGAGCGAGAGTTTGTGGAAAAAGTGAAACTTCAAAAAACCTTAGTAATTCAAGGGGGTTGTGAATATAGTGCCTCATAAAGAAAATGCAACCTGATATCATAGCAAACTGTATAATAGGCCAGCTGGTGTATTGTGTGGATGTTATGCTTTGCCTCGTCTATAGGTATCAAATTAACATGCATGCTTTTCAGTACCAGCAGAGGTTAAAAATTAGTTTAAAGCATCACGAAAACAGTCAGAGCCAACTTTTAAAGAAACATTACTAACACATTTACACATAAATACATATCAACCATACAGCTTAATCCTACGTTGCATAGAAGGAGAGTCAAAGCATGACATCCACTCAATGGACCAGCGGCTCTGTCGGGTTAAAGAATGTTTCATTTATGATATTAAAGTAGTGTTTTTGATGTAGGCTCTAGAGTGCAGGATGTGACCAAATTTACAGTGAACCAATAAAAGCACCTTCTTCAAGGCTGTTTATTTCTTCTCAATTTTCTTTATTTTTTCTTTAGTTCTTCTTATCAAAACATTTTCATCAGTGTAACTGATGCATGTGTAATGTTCACAGCTGTGAGTGCAGTGGCAAAACTGTCTTTTTTCACAGTCCTCTGTGTGAAAAAACAAAAAAACAAAACAAATCAGCTCAAAACCTTACCCTTATCAAACAGTCCTCACCCAGCATGCTGGGAGTTGAGCGCCACATATTTCTGGTCCTCGGTAAAAATGAGGCTCATGTGTAAGTTCAGTAAGGAACATCTGTAATCACTCATTGGGCTGCAAACTCAATGCTAACATCATTACTCTGGTCCAATCATTTTCTTCCCTGCCTTCTCTCTGTGTTTAAAATCTCAGTGGTCTTCTGTCATTCTGTCTTTCAGACTGTCATTCATGCAACCAGGCTCCTCCTCATCTTCATCTTGACTGCCACCAGCATCTAGACTCCAGGGGGTGCTTTGCTCTCCTCTCACTACTGGGATCTCATTCTTCTATGATGGGTCACTGGAGTCTAATTGTCAGATAGCCTTACTGAATTCTGTAGCTCACTTAATCATGCTCAGTTCTTCTGCACGATCTGTTCTTGTAAACTTTTTTTTAATTTTCATTTTTCAAATAAAAAAGAGCAGAAGTAGATTGTGACTTGAGGTTTTTACTTCCACACACTGTTCAGGTCAGTTATGACTGTTGTAACTGTTCACATTCACTTAAGGGTTTTTTTTTTGTCACCATTGGATAATAAAGCCCTCCTTTACTTTCCAAATAGTGTTATTTAATTCTTTAAATCTCTTCTTATGTTGTAAATGTTTTTTTCTTAAACATCAAGCATCGTCTTATCAAAGACGTGTGTACTTGGAAGTTTATAATATATTTTGGATAATTTAGTATATGCCAGACAAGCTCTATGTTTATGTTTACAGTCAGAGAGCTGCACCAAAAGTGGAAATTCATACACACATTCATACCTATCCCATACACAATTGTCACGTAATTATAGGCATCAGACGGTGGTTGACAAAAAAAAATAAAAATAAAAAAAATAAAAAAAATAATCAGGCCAAGAGTTTGATTCCTTTTCAAGCTACTCTGTTTATTCAAATCAACAGACAAAGTGCAACTATATGTTTATTATGCTGTCAGATGGCATAGTTTCACTGAGGGATCACCATGGACAAAAGTATTCAAGCAAATTAGGTTTTTCTGATATTTAATGCAGAATTTATGTCTTTCTTTTTTAGTTTTTTGACAAATAAATTGAGAGATAGTTGGCAATTCTCTAAAAGTTGACCATACTACTACTACTACTACTACTACTACTAATAATAATAACAACAACAACAATAACGATGTAATGTAATGTTTTAATGGTATGCCACAGCTATAGATACACCCTTTAAAATACCCCCAAAAACCATCAAATGCAAAACCGAGTGTACATTTAAAACATTTAAAAGTAATTGTTTCATTTTCACTAACAGCCAGTAAACACATTTGAAATTAATGCAAAACAATATTATTATACAAAGGTGGCTATGTATGTAACTTTAATATTGATTCACATAATCAAATTTGAGTATGCAAATTTCCAAATAGATTCAGTGCTGCAGAAACAAAACATTACCTACTGAGTAATGATAAATTCAGCAATACTCATCTTAATTTAAACAAAGATAAAACTACAAAGGTCTGATTAAAAATGTGAAAAAAAACCTCACAACACAATGCAACACAATAAGAACAAAGAAACCCTATTTTCTATTTTTAAAATTGCATAAATCCCTAATAAATCCATGAAGGTAATAGCACATACACGGAACTGCATTTTAATGCACAAATAAAACAACAAATAAACTTATATCTCATAAATCTACTGTTTTAGAAAAAAAATCAAAACAGTACAATATATCAAGCAGCAACTAAAATATGTCAAACATTTTCATTGGTTATGCTTCACTCGTGTCATGTTATAAATGACAAAACAATTCTGTAATATCATGTTTTTAAAACTTCCAATTAAAACAATTAAACAACAATGTAAAAAATCATTTGAGACGTTTCTTCACAAAGTTTCTAAACTTCACTACATAAAAGCTTACATAGATGTGACAAATCCACTAACAAAGTATTAAATAGACACTTGGCAAAAAAGTTTTAGGAACTCAACTTTTTGTTGTTTGTCTGTTGTTTAATCTAAGGTGTTAGCAGAAATAATATATTTATGACTAAAACTGTGGCAGCAGGAAAAATGACCATAACACATACTTCTTTTGCATTGGTTTTAAACATTACAGAGCCCTTTGCTTTCGTTTTTGCCCCTACATGTAATCACATAAACACAAAGAAAAGTCTCAGAATCACCTTCCCATGGGGTAACTGAGCACAAACTTTAATGTCCCTCATTATCTTTGGTGTCTTTCACATCGTTGGTCAGGGCTGTTCCACTGAGATCCATGACGCTGTGATCTGAGGCAATCAGTAAAAATAAAATAAGTTGAAAAACACAATAATGGATGTTAAAAAAATCTTATTCCACAACAGAAACTAAGGTGTATACAAGCTGATGTTGTAATCTTAGTAGATATAATGTGTTAGTAAACATATTTGCATGTTAATATTTAGAACTTGCTGTTACATTAATGTCCAAGGTGTCTTTCTGCTGATATATAAAAAGTTGTCTGTTTGGTATATGTTTCCTTCCAAACATATATTATTGCTATTAAGAGCAACAAAACACTAATGGCGAGGGGACAGGACTTTTATTTTATATGTACCAATATTCATAAGAAGAGTAATTTCCTGGACTTGCTGGTTGTTTTGCAAATAAATACATGATGTTGGTTAAACTGGTAGTTTTACAAAATGTGTTTCGAAAATAATTTTTCAACCTGAAAAATGATGTCTTCAAGACCATAATACAAACACGATCACTATAGAACTATAAACTAATAACAAGCAGCTACAGTTCACTGTAGTTTCAACTGTTATGCTTTCTTACCTGTGTCTGCAGTTTTGCGCTGAATGTCAAAGGCCACAGGACCTCTGATGGTGAATCCAAGGTAAAAGGTAACTGAGCGTGGTTTCCAAAGGCTGTTTCTCACATTGGCATCGATCTCAATCTCTTTGCCACCAACTCTTGCATACACTTTGTAGTTTCTTACTTCTCCATCAAGTCTGAGAAGGAGCTCTTGAACAGCAGGATTTCTGAAGATTTCTTCTTTCTTCCAGTTATCGCTCCAATCTGCTTCAATAACATTTCTGTGAACAATTCTCTTCACACCTTCACCTTTCCCAATGAAAAACACAGGAAGGAGGTATCTGTTTCGAAAGTACTTCTTATATGTATTTTCATAAGACTTGTACATTTGCTGAGTTAACTCACTGAGGTCATAATCACATTGGCCTTGATTTCCAGCCCAGTACCAGAGGAGGGAGAACATGTGCAGCTCAGGTGGGTCTTTCTTGCTCGATGGCATTTTCCCTATAAATAGTGTGAGGATGTTGTTGACCAGAGCTGCTTCTGAATCTGCACTTGGACACATTTCTCTACACTTTGTAGATATGTCTTCGAGCTCTGATTGAGTGTATTGTTTGACAAGAAATGACAGCACTTCCACAGACTGGTCATCTAGGTTTCCCTCCGGAAACATCTGGATGAGTTGTTTTGCAGTTGTGTCTCCAACATACTTCTGGTAGCACTCTGAGGTGTCTTCAGATATATATTCAGGATCATCTTTCTGCATTTTAGGCTTTGAGTAAGTCTGAAATTTTTCCAAAAACATGCATTTTCTCTCAATGTCATCTTGCAGGCTTAATATGAGATCATTGAATCTTTGGAGTTTGTTGTCTCCAAGTAATTCGAGGACAGAGCCCATCGATACTTTTTTGGTGAGAACTTTTTCCCAGGTTTCATTTTGACTGACAAGTTTCTTATGCAGAGTTTTGCAGACCTGCAGGTAACCAAACTGCCCTCTGAAGTTATAAAAAGGTGAAACTTTTATATTGCCATGTTTTTTCATGTCTGGTCCATCTTCATCTTCAGCAAGTTTTTCTTCATCTTCAAAAGCTTTAATGGCTTTTTTGGCCAGTCTCAAAATGTCTCTTGGTTCAGAAACCTCATTGTTCATTAGGTGGTTTTTATGGACTTGGCCAAGTGTGTCAGCAACAAATGAATTTTGAGGATCTCTTTCTATTGCTCTCTGTGCCCACATTTCTGCCTGATTGTAGTCTTTTAGTTCTATATAATAAAAACGAGCAAGAGCTTGTGGAAAAAATGGATTTTGACCAAATGTATTTGAGGCCACTTTTAAAACTGTTGCACACTGCTCTTTCCCCTCCATCATTTCAATGTCTAGAATCAGTCTAGAAAACTTTTTCTGTTTGATGTCTGTGCTGTTGACTTGGTCCACTTCTTGTTTCATTTCTCTTTTGGTTAACATCTCTTTGACAAAACCAAGCAACCACAGAGGAATCGGATCTCTGCAAAAACTGTTCAAGAAGTTTCTTGTTGTGTCACTTCTGGTCACACCTGCCTTTGCCAACAGTTCAGTACAATATTGTGCTATCATAGTGTGAGCCATGCGGACCTTTTTCTCAGCTCTTCCATCTTCTTGGAATGTGATGATGAGATGACTGAAAGGCTGCATTTGATCCTCCAGTGAAAGGTCATCGTAGTCTTCATGTCCGAGGAAGTCCAGGCACTGAGACTCCAGGAGATATGAACCTGGTACGTAGGCATTCAGCAGGCACAGGAAGGCAGCAAGCTGCGTCTTCCGAGGTTTATTTGTTTTTTTGCTGTTTTCTAATGCAGCACATGCCTCCCTGACGTAGTCCTGAGAGAAATTACTTTGCATTATGTTAAAGCCATGAAATTGTTCACATTTATCTTTGTACCTCTTTTGAAGCTCTTCCTTTTTCTTATCAAAATTTTTCTTCTCATTGTCTGAGAGTGTGTTCTTTAGGACAACGTGGTCACTCTGTTGAGGTGCATTGTTTCTCACACAGCTGAGGAAAATGACTAGAGGCATATGAGTAACTATCTTCTGCTCAGCAACTGTCATCATAATGTTGATTTCAAGATCTTCCAGGATTTTCTTTTCATTCACTAACAACAGCACAGTGTTCTGGTCGTTTCGACTGCCTGCTGTGAAAAGTTGGACAACCTCTTTTGCAACTTTTGCCATGTCTGAGGTGGAGCCAGTTAAAACAGCACACCTGAAGGTTTTTCTCAAATCCCACATCACCTGCATGGCCATTGTAGTTCCCCCACATCCTGGTTGGTGTGTCAGTTTTACAGCTGATATCCCTGGAAATGTTCTATTTTTCTGAATTTGTTCCCTGAGTTTCTCATATCCATCTCTTTTGATAAAAGCAGTCCCAAGGGACTCTGCCTGTTCACTGATGTAGAAGTTTAACCACTGAGGTGGGGCCCCTCTGTAAAAATTCTCTTCTGTCTTCCCAGTGAGTGCTGGATCAAAAATTTCTCCTTCAAACTGATTTGCATGGAGAACATGCAACATTGTGCAGGAATCTCTGAATTCACTCCGTACATATACTTCCCCACCTTTAGCAGTGGACAGGGCTGGTCCGTTTGCCATCTTTAGCTTTAGCTGTCCTGTGCTGTAATAAGTTTTAGAAAATGAAAGTAATTTAGTTTGAACTGTTATTTGATCCTAAAGGAGTAGTCTAGATAGTAGCAGACACAACATTAATAAGAGTTTTGTATGCTGGGGTTGCACATTGACCCTATGAAATGTGAAGCACTTGTATATGAAGCCACAATATCAACCCCTAAATTTACCTTCATACACAAAACATTCACTCACTGACTGGATTTTCAGGTACACCTGTTCAACTGCTTGTTAAAATGAACATCTTGTCAGCTAATCATATGGCAATATCTCAATGCATTGTTGTATTTATAAAATCTTTAGGAATCTCCTAAACCCTGGAATTATTCCATGTGCAACTACAGAGTGACCGTACTATCTGCAGCACTCTTTATGTCAAGATATACATTTACAGCATCACATTCATAAAAAGTTTAACATTGTTGCAGATGAAAATTCATACAGATTTTTCTTGCCTTGTCTTTCAGTTGTTGCAAATGTAGCTGAGCTCCTCTCAAATGTTCTGCTGATCTGTGACTGGTAACTATGTTCCATAACCTGGGTACCAGGAAGCTGCTATATATAGTATACAGCCACATGCCACACCCAGGAAACGTTTGTGGGTATATGTATACACCCACCAAAAGACCCGTAGAATGTGAAAATCAAAGTGAGTAGTATGCTATGATCAAAATATTAGAAGGAATCATTTTAGGTAATATATATGGTCACATAAAAAGGTAAATGGGAATGGGGTATATTTAAGATATTTAGATGGAAGAAAATTAAGAATGAAGCTAATAAAGAAAAATTAGGGACTATGTTAAGAGTATAATATTGTATACTTGATGTCCCTCGAACTTCATGAGGAAGAATGTCTACATTGACTTAGGCTATTGTTTTCTCACTTTCTTGCAGCAGTTTCTTTTTACTGCAAAGTTTGGACATTTCTGGTAAAGGGCAGGGTGAGTTCATATGAACAGAAATTTTACTGGCAACAGGCCAGTTACATTCTTTACCCATAACTTTGTAACACAGTAAGTACAGTGTAAAAAATGAAGGTCAACTAGTAAATTCATTTGAAACTACGACTAAATTGAAAAAAAAAAGTTCTATTAACATGTTTGTTGTAAGGAATTTAATATTTTTGTTCTCTCTCATAATGAAACCTATCACTGCATTTCTTCAACACTGATTCTGACTGTCTCTGTAGGCCTGTCTGTCTGGTTTTATCAGTTACAATAAATCTTGTGTACTGACAAGGTTGGTGATTAACCCGTAAAAGGTTGAAGTGAATTCATTTGAAGAGAAATGTTACTGACAAGAGGCCATGGAAATGTTAATATTTGTAACACTGTAACTGTAAAAAAAAAAAAAGAAAAAGAAAAAAAATACTCAGTGAAGTAAAGTTTCATTTTTCCATGTTATTAAAACATGTTTTTTCTACTTTTATTTAATTTCTTTGACTTTCTTTCATTGTCATAACAAAACCTATAACTGCATTTCTTCACTTTCAGTTCTTACTGTTAACCTGTAAACCTGCCTGCTGGGTTTTCTGGTACTGACAGAGGTTTTTGTTTAGATACTGGAGGATGTTTTTAGGATTGCTTAGTTACCAGAAGAACCAAACAATACTATTCCAAGAAAAAACGTAATGCTGAAAATGTCTCCAAAATGTATTTAAATATAACTGCTGCAGATGGGTTTAGGCTACCTTTTTGGAAGCCACTGGACCAAGCAGGAGAGTAATATCAAGAAATGGCCAAGTACTTCAGTTATTTAGGTTATTGTTCGAGTGGCTCAGTCACAAATCCTTCTTTTTCATTTCTTCCTCTGATGTCTCCATCGGCAAGTTTTCTTCCTTGTAAAAATTGCACTTAATAACTTTACTTTTGTAATTTTGAAGTTTACAAACAGGGGCATGCGAGGAATTTATTCATTTTTAGTGTAAAGTTCATCAGCGTTTTTATTTGTCATCTCTAACTCTGGATCTAAATCTCACCACATCATCCACCTTGAAATTCAAAACTAAGTTATCAAGAAATCTGACAGCAATATGTTCACTCACGCCAATGACAATGGTGACGACGTCGAACAAGAAGAAGTGAGACCTTCTTTCTGATTGTGATTTTTTTCATATTAAACATACACAAATAAAATGAAATAGAGATTTCCATTAAGTATAGTCGACAAGTATATCACACTCTCACTTAATTATAAATAACATATTAACAACACACACACACATATAAATTCTAAAAAACATTAATGATTTATCCAATTTCTGAACAAAATATTACATAACTCAAAAATAATCTTACATTTATATCCATTTAGTTCTTAAATACTTATCGTTTGAATTATAATCCAAAACTCTAATTAGTTTTTAATTAGTTATTAATTAATTATTACAGCTGTATGGCATGCCATAAATTTTAACAGTTTTTTTAATCACGTGACATGTGCGGGTCATAAACCCCTTCTAATATCCCTCCTTGTATACAATATTTTGGGTCAGTTTTTTCTTATTTTGATCCAGCAGTATCGTTTTACTGGAAAGGTTGGACATTCACCCCCTATATGAACTCACTGGCAACAGGCCAAATACCATGTGAAAGAAGGAAGTGCTATTAGCATAGTTACTGTAAGGTATTTAAGCTCTCCTTCATTCTCATAATGAAACCTACCTGTCAGCGCCTGAGACTCAGCCTATTGAGTTATTTTGCATTTTTGATTTCTTATGATGTATTGTGGATAATGTTCAGTTCTAGTGTTATTATTAGTAGGTTTAGTCTAGTTAACATTGTCATTCATGCTCTCTGGTTTATGTGTCATTTCTGTCTTGTCCTCTATGTATAACTTTTAGTTATGTCTGTGTCTTGCAGCCCTTAGCTGTAGCCATGTTCCTCTCCTTGTATTCCTTTCTGTTTCCCCAGTCTGTCGTGTATTTCATGTCTGTGTGTTCCAAATCCTATAGTCAAATTAGTGCTGTTATGCCTACGTCTCACCATGTTTCCTGTTTTTTTTTTGAAAGTCTTGTGTTGCCATGTTCAGTGTGTTTAGTTGTATTTCTCCTGTGGTTCATTTGTGTCAGCTGTGTTTCCCCAGTTGTTTCCACTTCTCTCATTATCCTTGTGTGTATTCAAGTTCTCTGTCTTCCTTGGTTCAGTGTCAGGTTATCTGTCTATCTCGCTTCATGTCCATGGATTCTCATGTCACTTAGAGTCTCAGGTTTAGATATGCTCATGTTGTGCTCATGTTATAGTTTCATAATGTTCAGGTTCATGTTCATGTCATAGTTTCCATGTTTTGTTCTAGTTATTCCCAGTTTAGGTTATCATTTAGTCTTTGCCTTTGTTTTGTTTTTTGCTATTATCCTGCATAAACAGCTCGCTTTTCGTTACACTTCAGTTTTGCATCTGGGGTTGGGTCTGCTCTTCAAACACACCGGGTGCCCAGCCGTAACACTAACACTGCTGCTGACTGTCTCAACAGTCAATATTTACAGACAAAAGTCTACAGGTTTTATCATTAAAAATCTCTAGGATGGACATGTATTCATCCTAAAATTGGATTGTGGTAACAGAAATTACAAGTTGCTGAGGATTATTTGCACTCAGCATGAAGACAAATAAAGCATTTGGTACTAGTCCAGTGACATTTTCACCTCTCCATCTTCAGATTTTATAACTTCTTAGTTGTCTTTGAAGGAGACGTCCGGGCAACACAGAGTTGGTTAGCAAATATATTTTAATATATAATAGTATATTCATTTTAGCACAATGACAAAATGGCATAATTTCAGTTCAGTCTCATTTAAATCATGACAAAAAGCCACACCTTTATATGTGTTTGAATACCTCATGATGTTTTGCTGCAGTCATTGCAAAATAAATCATGAATCCTGAAGTACTCCTTGCCCCATGAGAGGAAATCCTTAGCAAAAGTGTCTAACAGCATTGAGCCCATAGGATCCAACAGGGTTACTTATGTGAGCTGAAATATTTAATGGTTGTAATGATGCTCCTCACTGCACTCTTAAGGTCAGTGTCACACTAGATCACTTCAATGTTTCACATAACAGGCAGAACTCTTAATCGTATCTATTAAAGAGCAACAGTTCTTGACAAATGTAATGAATTAGATCAACTATGAAACAGCCACACCTGCCACTTGTAACATCAAGTAAGAACTATGCACTTTACAAAAATTAGATAAATGCAGAATATGAGACAAAACATCCCACTGACAGACCGACTGACTCAAAAGGCAGTAACACACAGGCAACTCACAGAGCCCAACAATTAACTGAGAAACACATCAATTTAAATGTTTACATTTTCTTCCTGTGGTAATGGATCCAAACTAGATACCTGGAGAAATGAATATTTATTATGGAGGTTAATAATAAGTTAAAGGTATGACACTACTGATATAATTTGTAAAAAATAAAAATAAAAAATGCCAAAACCTTTCATGTCAGCTTGAACTGTTAGAAGCCTACAAAAGCCAAACTAAAACCGTAGGAAGCTTTCTTAGCTGTAAGTTAGACCTTTACCCACAGTGGAGCAGGAAAGGACTCCATTACTTCAGTGCTTAACCTCCATTGTCTGCTACTACAAAACACACATGCCTAGAGATAATGATTGTTCAGGATGAACATCATGGAAAATTGCTCAAAGTCACGTCACAATTTCAAGTTCATTCACTCCAGCAGTTTGCAACTGAATCAAGTTGGCACTTTTACCTAAGATGGGAACATTTTTATGCATGAAATGTAAACTTTATTTGTCTCAACAAAAGCAAAAACATGTTTTTGTTGTGCAGCTCTAGAGAAATGCAGCACACGAGGTTAAAAACAAAAAACAAAACTTAAGCACAGTTTTCAGGAAAGCCAAACTTAATGCAACTCATTCTTCTAGTGACAGTTCAAAGGTACAATGGAAAACAACAACAAAGAAAACATTGCTGCACAACTTCATTACATCACTCACCGTACATTCAGCATTCCTACAGTAACAACAGCCTCATTGTCATTAACGACATCTCACCTCTGTACAGCATTCTTGTGCAACACGTGCCACATTCAGAGTGATCTGATAGAACTAGATGTGGACATGAGTTGCACACCCTCCCCCCGAGATGCTTCATCAAATATGAACCTACATATTTAGATGTGCTCACACTTCTGCATCTTATCTTAAACAGCTACAAACCACCAAGCTACTCCTCACTACTTACACTAACTACTGTGCACCTTCTCCATCTATCACCCCACAAAAGCACCTTTAACCCTTCATTAAAACTTGACTTTAAACATAAAAAAGGAAATAAAACTCAGGAGCCTCACATGGTGAACATTAAATAGGTTAACAGACCATTATTTGATATAAATGAAAAACTACGTTGTATAAAATATGAATGTAACATACATTATCACCTCATCATGATGTTATATATCTTTTGACTCATTATATTTATAGAAATCTTTGCTTAAAATTCCCTTGCAGCCAATCATATGTCACCAGGTTGTTACACAGAGCTGTTAAATGTAGTCAATTTTCATTGGCTATGGCAGAAACAGGAATTCTGATCGAGCCAATTGCATAAAAAACTACAGTAGCTGCTGTTTGTTCTGATGACAGTTTCCAGCTGTTTTTCACACCAAGTTTTTTTTTTGTTTGCTTTTTGTGAGTAGAATTAAATAATATCACAAAGAACAATTTGATTGGTTAAACCAAATAGTAGATCTAGGTAAGTTGCTGGGCTAATTAGCTTCATTCTACTTCCCTCATGAGAGGATAACTCACAAAACTCGGGTCTACATTTGTAAAATTTGTATATACACCTACATTTACATATGTCCGCACCTTTTATATGTCCTGCTCGTGTTGCAACTTCGAAGTGACAACATACCTCACGTGAACAAAATGGCAGAATGTGATACTGTGACCTTTGTCTTTTGTCATGATTTGGAAACTCTCTGAATCAAATTATTTTACAAGCAGTGACCACAACACACCTGATCAATTACAACACAGTAAAACATAATGTTACATATCAGTAAATACAATTAAATGAATATCACTTTTTAATATATAAAAACATCACCCAAAGCTGTAACAGCAAAACATAAATGAAGAGAATAACACGAATTAGAAAAAAAAAACGTTGATGCGTGATCTCCTTAACTAAGCACAATGTGTTCATCCCCTTGGTTTGTTTCCAGTTAGTAAAACAAAATCAGGATATGTAAAAACAACAACAATATATAGGCATTGAATAAATTAATCAATTTAAATCCCAACACAGTGATATATATATTCAAAATACATATTTACAACCTATTAAAATAAAAGAGAGAGAGACAAAAAAAATAAGTCCTAAAGGGAAAAAGTTTCTTGAATAAATTTTAATTGACTGTTAGCATTTCATGCTGAAAACTTTCACAATGTCCACCTCTTTTCTGAGCTCACTCATATATAATTGTGAATTTTCCATAAATAGACAAGTATTTTAGTAGGTTAAAACTTTTGCAGCATTTAGTAAGTTGATATGCACTTGGTACATGGAAATCCAAATCTGACATCATTTGTGACTGATATGTTAAAATACTATGTGCCGGTGGCTACAAAGGAAAAAGCTAAGGGAAAAGAAAAAAACAAAGCACAAAAACAACAAAAGGGTGCAGCACAGCAACATTTCGGTTGCTGACTATGAATAACCCCAATTAAAACATTTAAATTAA
Source organism: Aulonocara sp. 'chitande type north' Nkhata Bay (assembly GCF_057382095.1). Classification (NCBI taxonomy): domain Eukaryota; kingdom Metazoa; phylum Chordata; class Actinopteri; order Cichliformes; family Cichlidae; genus Aulonocara; species Aulonocara sp. 'chitande type north' Nkhata Bay. The sequence goes on from NC_141346.1 coordinate 228,996, forward strand.
GCTATAATCAGGAGCTAGATCATCAGACAGTTTGATTTTTTTATTTCAAACTACTAACAAACTACCACATAGTTTTATTTCCATTGCTTACTTAAATTCTGAGAGTGAGGAAAAAAACAAAAGCCACTTAGTCACATACATCTAAATCCACAAACTGCTGTTGAAAAAGCAGTTGAAAAATAAATAAAGAGAAAAAAAAATCTTCTAATCTTCGTTTGCTGACTTTTTTTGAACAACAGTGGAAACACATGCCAAAAAAAAAAAAAAAAAAGATCTCTTCACAGGAAATGGTAAGTGGCGATTAAACATTCATGGCCGATAATTTCACTCAATTTAACACTGAAAGACCATTACCCACAGGTCATAGCAGTGACTACAACTGCCTCCCCTTGCCTGACAAAATGCTCATGGTTCAGGTCTGATAGATGCAGTGGTCCCACTTTGTGTTCAACAGGCTAAATCAGGAGGGCAGCCACCGCTTCACTTGGGGTCCGGCCTAGTCTGGACTCTGAGGGGAAAATCCACCCAGAAATACTTTGACACTGTTCAACTAAAATCCATTTGGTGATACTATTCATTTAAGAAAAAGTTTACCAAAAACACGTCTACTTTACTTTCTCCTTGTGTGAAGGTTTGAGTTTAAAGCAATACAACCAGTGAGGGTTTTTTGTTAACTCAGAAACCGGCTGATGTTGTCAAAAAGTCAAAAATGTAGAAGTCACTATCATAAGTTACTGTGCTAATATGGTATGGTCATTCGAGAAGCTTCTTCAGTTCTAGGGTCAAATGGTGGAGAGCCCCAGATTTAAATCCAGACTCTCCACCAGGAGCTTTTCCAGATGCTTTTCTTCCCATGCTCCTTAGATTTAGAGTTTTTTCTTCTGTTTCCTGTTGTCTTCTTGAGTTTCAGTGCATTTGACTGCTCAGGGCCACCATACAAACAGCCATTATCTGTCAATATTGGTTGGCCGATATATCACAGCACTGCACACACAGAGTGAAAACTAAGCAGAATCAATGATTGAAAACTGATTACAAGTTTTAGACAATGTTCATGACCATCCACTGTTGAATAATTATAACCTCCCCCCCCCCAACCAAAAAAAAAAAAAAAAAAAAAAATTAAAACGTGTTCACAATAATGTCAGTGTCATAAGTTTCATGTTGGAATGGGGCCACAATCCTCGGGTGAACTTGAGTGTGTGCACCAGATTTCCTGTCAATCAGTTCAATAAGTATTGATATACTTTACTATGGACCCAACTGGTGAACGGGACTGAACGCATAAAAGCTAAACCTCAGATCGATTTAACACGTAGCGTATCTATAACAGTGTTAAAGTATTTAAAGGTGGATTATTCCAGTACTATAAAAAGCTTGATCTGCCCTTGATTAGCTGGATGCTTTATATATAAAAAATAAATGTCCAGCGTTGGTGGTTAACCTCAGCATATGATTGCATTCATTAAAGGACTTTTGACTAAGACTTGGCTTGCTAAAGAGCAGAATGAGAGCTTTACAGTATAGTTGGTCTAACAAGGTATAATTCCCCAGTTTCAAACAATGAACATTGGAAAACAAACACTTTTCTTTCCAAACACTGCACAGTTCCTTAAAAGTGCCACTCCATCCAGTACATACATCATGCAATGTCAACACAAGAATATCAGGATCTTTGTCAAACACCCTGACTAGTCACAATTAAAGAGCTCAGTTCCTTAGATTAAGCGGTTTGTTGGGAGGTTATGTTACAGTGCAGTTTTCCTACAGACATAAATGCATAGGATACAAATCAGTCAAACACTACAATAAACGTCAAGCAATACAAAAAGAAAAGGAGAAATAGAACAGAAGCAGATCACAAAAACTGTGATCGAAATAAAAGTCTTGGTCATTGGCACTGGGGGTCGGAGTGGAAGGGAAGCGGGGCGGTAGCGGGGCTGGAATAAATAACTAGTCATACACTGATAAGATTTATATATGGTTGCCTCATTTTTGGATCCTACAGCTGTGAGGACAACAAAGACAGGTGCAGAAACAGACCACAAACATTCTGTACACACTAACACTGAAGTCCTTAGCAAATTTCAGAATAAAAGTAGCGTCACTCTCTAAAAAAAGTGAGAGCCGTTTGGTGATCGACTTGACGTGCGTGCGCCTCGCACACAAACTCTCACAGTTCTGGAAAATTTTTAGGGGTAAACACAAAGTCTGCTAAGGCTTCATCGTGGGGATAAGAGATACACAGTGTTCAAAAGAGCAGTTATTATAGTTTAGTTTCAACAGTCTTGCTAGCGATTGTGTTTGGTGCATGGCAGGAGAGGCATAGTCAGCTTAGGTTAGGTTATGAGCCGCTGTGTGCATTAGAGATCCTTGTCACAATTATGTACACTTAAATAAATGTATGTGTTACTGTCACATGCCATGTTTTTTTGTCTTTCTTTCTGATGCTTTCTGCCATTCTGCACCTTGACTTGAACCTTTATTTTTCCCAGAGGCCTTAACTTGTCTACCAGTCGGAGAGAAATCACATGCGGGTCAGTTATTTCCTGTGCAACAAATGAAACGAAAAAAAATTACTTGTATGTATAAATACCGCATGGGAATCTTTTTACATAGTATATATGATATCTTATATATTCTGTTAAAATATACTTTTCAGTTTTCTAGAGTAGTCCAAAGTTTGTCTTTCATCTTACTTTCAACTCATGATACTGATTACTTAAAATTAGGGTGAAAGTCGGCACAGACAGTGGAAATTTGCTGCTAGAGTCGAGCTCTCAATATATTATTTCTGCTATATTATATTGTAATATATTATTTGTATATCAACGTCTCTAATCAGCTCATACAAAAGATTTTCATGCTAACAGGTGATGGAAAAAAACTTCAATAATATAGAAATGACTGCTATAGATTTTATATCTAAATAACTCTTGCTATGACTGTGAGCTAAAGGCAGATATTGGCTTTTCCTATGTAAATCAACTTCATAAAGCTTCCTCTAAAATACTAAGACTTCATGAAAAATGATAAATAATGATTTATTTAACAGTATAGCTCCATCCACACAGGAGGCGATTTACTGATGATTAGTCGCTAGCAGTCAGCATGTCAAACAGTGATATCTTGAGCTTGAGCTAAACTGAGACAAGTTTAACTTAAGACCTGCCCACTTTGTGCAGCAAGCACTTTTTCCTCCTTTTTTTCCCACTTTGAGTCTCTGAATGTGACTTTCTATGGTTGTTTCCTGTGTGGACGGGGCTGAAAGGGAATGAATATAAAACCGTTAGCTGAATAATAGTCAATTAAGTACTTTTTTCTGGATTTGTTTCTAAAATGGCAACAATGTGGTAACTTGATAACTGTTGTTTTTAATAAACTATGATATATTCAAAGGCAATAGTTACACATCTGTGGAAATACGGTGTTTCGTTTTTCACGGTTTCTTCCCAAATTTTTGAAGCCATTCACAAATCCAGGTTGCAGTGTAGTGTACCTACGAAATGCTAACCAGAAGTGAATTGAGAATTATAATAATAAGATTTTCATTAGCCAGTTTGACGGTAATTAGTATGCAAACGTCTACCTTGATTCCTTGCTTCTTTGAAACAGCACCAGTGCTGCTTATCTACCTATTGTTATTAGGCTAAGATATTGTCTATGGGTTGCCATGGTTGCACAGAATAAATTCAATCACCTTATTATGACATTAGATGACACAATGTTAGCTGCTCTAAATAGAGGTCAACAGTAACAACATACCCAATTTCTGGAAGTGAATTTCTCATTCATTTTCTCCATAGATTTCACTCAAAAAAACCTTCTAGTCTTCTCAAATGTATTCTTATTCATTTTTTGTCGGTTAGCATAGCTTGGAAGAGTACTTTGTTCCTGATTGCAATAACTGTCCTGGTGCTTTCTTAAATTTTGTGTTACTCAGTAAGGAACCTGATGTTCATGGGTTTAAACACCAACAAGTATCTCTTTTCCATGACATCTTGAATAAAGCAGTTTCTATTGAAACAAAGTTGATGTAATACAGACTTCCTGTTCCTACAGGAGCACACACCATCGTTTCATACTTGTACCTCAAGGTAAGCCTCCTTTGGTGTGTTCCATCTTTATGGCTCGTACTCAAACCCACTATGGAGAATATGAATGGGATTTTTACTCCGTGGCCTCACTGTTGTGCTTTATAGAACAACATAAAAACCACAAACAGAATATGTGCAATAAGATCACCCTCTCTATAAGGTACCTTCAGTAGTACCTGAGAACCACTGCTACTATGACTTCTCTAAGGTTGACTTCTCTTGAGCATGGGTTAAAAAAGTCGGCAAATAGAACAAAATAAAACCTGGTATGCACATGCCAAATGTTAAATAACTGGTGCTGCTGATTCATTTGTGTAACATGGAGGCATTTGTAGCAGTGACCTAGCTAGCTGGCGGAACAAATCGGCTGCCGGATTCATGTATAGCTAACACTGGGTTTGATTAGCTTAACTTATCTTAAAGATCTGAAAGAGACTGAAACATCCAGTCTGACTCTGTCAAAAAGTTCTTCGAAGGATTTTAAATTTAATTTGTTAGGCTATCGACAGGCTGTCCACTCCAGTATTCCCAGTCTTTATGCTAATGCTAATCTTCTTTTAAGCAGCTTAAGCTGCACATTACATGAACCCTGTCACAGAAATGAACCAGAGGAATATGTTATGTATGATTACTTTTAATATTTAATTGCTTTAATCGCTGCAGTTTTGATTTTAAAATTACTTCTGATAATGCAGATTACTGTTTACATTTCTTACATGGTAGTTCAGTAGTTTTTACACAATTGTTTGTGACATTTTGGCTAATTTGCACATTCAAGGCAAAAAAACAATAGAAACATTTAACTAGTGGTTAATTCTGTTAGTCTAAGTATATTGCATTATACCTATAATCCATATACACCTTTAGTATTTCTGTTTCTTCTTCTTTAAAATTAGATTTTGGAAAAAATAAATGAGCCATTGTTTAGTTTAGAGGCAGGGGGTTGTAATTTCTGCTTCCTCTTGGGAGGATGTAGTCTTTGTTTTAAATTTGACAACCTTGACTGTCATGCACACACAGATGGTTGCAATAAACACAGTATCAAAGATCACACTCATTCTGAACTGACCCACTCAGTGCCTTAATCGGGGGCAGACTTTGGCTCTCTCTCTCTCTCTCTCTCTCTCTCTCTCCACACACATACTCTGTTGGTCCGTCTCCAGATTTCTTCATGTAATGTCTTTTTTTCTGCAGCTTCCAGTCTCTCCACAGCTTGGGAAGAGTCTGCGTCACTATGATCGGATTGGTTGCTTGTGTTGGTGGCGGCCTGCGTGGTTCTGGTATGTGGTAATGCAGGGAAAGGGGGTGGGGGTACGTGGCTGGATGTGCGAAGGGGTGAAGAAGGAAGGGCTGGCCAAAGACGGTTGATTGGATAACTGGAGTGCCAGGAGTGAAGAAATCAAGGTGCCAAGATCAGGGCTGGACTTCGTGACCTCATGCTTTTTTAGGGGGTGGGGCCAACTTGATGATCTCATCTTCAGATGGCTGGCGGATGATGTCTTTATTTCACAGCGGAGGGGTGAAATGTTGGAAAAAGAGAGTTGAGAGAAAGAAAGGGTAATCATAAGAAACCTGGTCTTTCAAAAGGTGCAAGACAACAAGTATAAGACAGCACATTAAAAACAAATGATTTAAGTCTTTTCTCACGTAAAGTAAATGCTTCTACAGATATCCGACTCACACAGCTCGATTTATAGCTGTTTATAGCTATTGTTAAGACTAGACTCAGTTTCAGGCATAAGGAACGTTTTCTGCTGCTTCGCGTTAACACAATACACAGCATCAGAATAAACTTTGATTTCTCATCAAAAATGTGCCGACAACGCTAGAAAGATTTTCCACCAGAAACTTGTTAAATGTTATGTTTGAAGTCCAGTGTGCCAGCTCAAATTTGGGCATACGAATGTGAATTCAGTTTGCTATTTGCCTAATGCAAAACAGTATAATTTTTAGTTTTCAACTAATTTTTAAAAAGATTTCTAAAGTATTTGCGTTTTCTTGTGTTTGTGACATGCACCGTCATAAAAACCAGCAAAAACAAGCTGTCCATGTCCTCACATCTGTCTCCCTGTGGGATTGCTCCTCTCTCTGATTCCTGTTCTTCTGTCTCTATTCTCTAGTAATAACACAAGTTAGCAAGCAGCTGTTAAAAGTTAGCAAACAAAAGTTGCTTTTTTCTAAAAGATTCTAATATGATTTACTTTTTTTTGCAAAGTGCTAAAATTGAAAACTCCCAAATAACAATGTTAGTTATGTTCTATCTTTAAAAATCTAATTTTGTACTTAGTAAATGAGTACTGCCAATTAAGGGCAGCTAATGTCAGTTAGTGTCTTAACATTATGTCCTTACATTATGTGTCAGTTTAATGAATTTGTTCATCACTATACAAACAGCAGGACTAAGAACATTCATGACATTTTTGGTGCCTTTTATTTTTACTAAGTAACATCCAGAAAAGAGAAAAATATTGAATTAAAGGACATATTTGAAGGCAATTGGCAGCAGCTGAAAGCTTTAAATTTTTGTTTTTAATTTAATTTTTTAACTTTTTATTGTAATTTAAAAGTTTCATTACAGCAACGATCTGAAAAGATTACATTTTTCTTCTTCTTTTGCCTGATAAAATCATTAGTTATGTCAGTGTCACATTTTTGTAGCACTTTGATTATTAGTAATTAAACAAGATGAACAAACTTCGATGGAAAGATAAAGAATGATGATGATGACGAGGAAACAACAAGACTTATTTGACCATTGTCCTCACATTTTTATGTTGTTATAACCTCACTCTATTACAAGACAAAAATATTGTAATAAACTAAACAAAAAACTAAATAAATGAATAGGTAGAGAATGGAAATGAACATTTTCAGTTCAACATGAAGCCTCTGAATTAATTTAACCTCTCAAAAGCTGACAGGTTATTGCAGTCTATTGGAAATTGCAGTCTGTTTAATACCAGCAGTATATTTCAACCTCATAATTAAATCTGTGTCTAAAATGTTGAAAGTAAAACATGAGATTTAATTTAAAAATAAAAAAGGGGAAACGGAGGAAACTGAAATGCGGCTGATACGACATAATAATTACTTTATTTCTCACATATTGGTCTTCCAGTAATGCTGAAGCTTTAGTTGTGACTTTACATATTACTGGTTAATGATTACAACATCAAGTATAACCATGTAAAACACGATTTCTTTTTAATCTATTTTATGAGCAGATCAGCCCGTTTCATACATTTACTGAGAATGAAGATCACTGAAGAAGCTGTTCAGGCAGTTATTCGGTTGAGCCACTAGAGAGCAGAACTAGATCAGATTTGGGAGAACATTAAACCAAACAGGGAACAATCTTTCAAATAAACAAATTCAACTTTCTCAATTTTTAAGACAGAGCGTGCTACCTTTGTATTTCTTGGCCGAAGGGATGCGTGTGAGCTTGGTGTCGATCTCATCATCCTCAGAAATCTTGAGCACTTTGGTGCGATACTCGATCACCCTTGTCAGCAGGTCCGGTCGCCGTGAGATCTCAAAGATGTGTTCGATGTACGACAGGTTATCTGCATTAGGAAGCATTATTAGAGGAGATTTTTTGGCTCATAAAGGTGTTTCTGACATCAATTTAAGCCACATATGAAAAGAACCATAACAAGAAGTGGATCTAATTTATGTCTCTCACCCTGGGCCAGCTTGTCATTCTTCTCCAGGTAGCTGAACCACTCTTTGGAGGAGGTGATGTTGTTGCTCTGGTCCTCAGGGATGTCCTCCTTGCAGGCAGATTTGAGCTGCTCCAAGTCCTCGTTGGTGATGTTTTCAGACAGGTCGCTGAGCAGAGAGCTGTACTCCGCCATGGTCTGGTCACGGGAAGAGGGAAGAGAAAGAAAGGTTAGAATTGAAATAATGTTAAGTTGCAACGATGGCAGCGCGAAAGAACAAAATCTACAGCGATGAGAGAAAGAGGTTCCTAAATTATCTCAATCTAATATTGCTGTGTGCAGCAGCAGCAAGCAGCCCACCTACTTCCCAGACTTCACAATGGAAAACAGCGAGAAAAACTTAGCTGATGACAATAGCATACCGTCAGGGTGGGATGGAAAAGCACAAAGACACAGAGTCATCTCCTTTCTTTAAGGTCATTTGCTGCCAGAGTTTGGTTTTTAGCAGAGAGTTGGAAGAGGAGACTGACTGAAGAGAAAAAACAGGACCAATCTGGACAAAACACAGACTTTTAACCATAACAAGAAGGCCCCAAAGGGAAGATCTTTTAACCCAGAGGAGGATTTTATTTAACATTCAGTCTATTTTTCTCCACCACAAGTCGATGGATTTATTTTGATAATCTTTTTATTTCATATAGGTTTCGCAGATCTCCCATTTGTCCAGAAAACGATTAAAAATACATCAGAGAATATCATAAATGAAGATATCTGACATGTAATGATAACAATGAATATGGGCACTGCATTTTATTCGGGGTCAACACCAGCTTCTTCTTGCAGGGTGTAAAATATGGATGCAAAACAAAAGCACTTCTTACTCCTGCTTATGCAAACCTTTGTGACTGTCTCCCCCTAGTGAAATGACTGAAAATGACAGTTTCTTTGTTTGTTGGCTTTTCTGTGTGTTTCAGTTCAATTCAATTCAATTTTATGAATACATCGCCAAGCCACAACAGCAGTCACCTCAAGGCACTTTATATTGTAAGGTAAAGACCCTGCACTTATTCAAGGAAAACAGAGAAAACCCAACAATTTCAGGACTTTGAAATTGTTGCGGCTAAACATGTGACTCCTGGTTTCGACTGGGGAGGAGACCAGAGGGGAAAAAAAAAAACAGTTTGTGAGCAGGATTCTACATTCACTGGCCAGAGAAATAGGTACACCTTGCAAATACCACCGTGGTCCTCCTTTTGCCTTCAGAACTGTCCTAACATTTCATGGCAAAGACTCAACAATATGCTGCAAATACTCCTCAGAGTTCGGTCTGAGTTGACATGACAGCATCACAATCTGTTGCAGATTTGTCAGCTGCACATCCATGATGTGGATCTCCTGTTCATGCTTTGATGTTGTACACTAAACTGTGATTCTACCATCTGAACGTCACAGGAGAAACAAATCGAGAATGAGACCGGGCAACGTTTTTTCAGATCATCTGTTGCCTAGTTTTCACGATCCTGTGTTCATTACAGCTTTTGTTTCCTGTTCTGAGCTGACAGGAGTGGCACCTGGGGTCGTCTTCTGCAGAAACTCAGAGAGAAGAGGGGTTGAGCAGGTGTACCTAATATTATGGCTTATAGTGTATACCCAGATTTGAAAGGAAAATGTCCTGGCACTGAAATGACAGCCAGAGCTCCATCCCCCCCACCCAATATAAGATATAAGCTCCAGATCAGAAGTAGAGGACATCATCTTATGAATCGTTTGCTGTGAAATCATGATCCACAAGGGGACGGCAGCACACACTTTGGGAACAGCTGACACACATTATTATGTAATCCACTGGAGCTACGATGTAATAAATATTCATTCTGGGGGGATAACGTGAAATTCTATAAACAGAGTCAAGACAGTAATTTTTTACATCTCTATTTACACTTAAATAAAGCTGTGTTTCCTTATGTTTTACTTCAATACCAGTTTGAATAACAGATTTTGAGGCTAACAGTTTTGACTCACAATTTTTCCTTCTCCTAACATCTGCTTCTTTTCAGCTTTGACGTGAAATGTAAGCAGTGGTCAGAAGATTCAGTACACAGGCATGCTGTGGTCAGAGATCACACCAGCGGCAAAGGAGCGTGCGTTTTAAGGATTTTAGGGTTAAGGTTGTTCTTACAAAGACATAGTATGAGGGTATTTGTTTTTGTGTGTGTCAGTGTGTAGGAGTGGGTGAAGAAAGGGACCCCCCCCCACACACACACACACAAAGTAAAACAGAGGCATAAACTGACAGTGTGTCAGACATGTTACACAGCCTGTTTGCTCCGCTCAGCGCCGCTGGTTTAGAGGAAGCAAAGAAAGTGCACCATGAGGTCAAATGCAAGCTTTTATAGTGAGACTGTAAATCATATCTCGGGTTTATCATATTTGGGTCGAGGGATTTGCACGCACTTTCATATTCAGATGACTGTGTAGCGATGATCTGCATGAGGTGAAGAGAGAGGGAGGAGCAAACAGACATATTTTTGCAGGTGCTGTGTTAAATCATTTATATTTATATTCATGAATCTGTTTTTGTGGGAGCACAGTGGTGAAGCGCTTAGCACTTCACCAAGCAGGTCCTCCTATCTGGAGCTTGCATGTTCCCTCCAGATAATCCTCCTGCCTCCCACAGGCAGGTGTGTCTGTAGGTGTGAATGCGAATGTAAATAGTTGTCTGTCTTTAAGTGTTATCCCCACAATAGTTTAGCAGCCAGTCCAGGGTGTAACGTGCCTCTCAGCCTTTGACACCATGGAAGCTCCAGACCTTAAACTGGAAAAGCATTCATTTCACATTATATATATTTTAACATACACGTATTATTTTTGTCCTGATTAAACAAATGATGATTGTATCATCTTAATTCTTAGGTAAACTAAAGTTGTCACAAGTAAGCTCACTCTTAATTGTTGCAGCTTACTTATAACATGGTTTGACATTTTTAAATGCCACACACACACACACACACGCACACACACACACACACACACACACACACACACACACACACACACACACACTTAATTCTCCCTGGTTTGCACTGTGAAGTCTGGTGACAAAGATAGAGGGGCTGAGACATAGTGAGCTGCCAATGCTAATTTTTCCAGCATTTTCCAACCAATCACATGGCTGCCTCAGGATTTCCAAAGTCCTGGAGAGATTCCTTCGTCCCTGAGAGAGTTTACTGAGGCTGCAGATTAGCTTTGTTGAAATGATTAAGGTCACCTAAAAAACAAACCAAAAAAAAGTCTCTCTGGGAACTCGACAGGATCTGTTGTTTTGCTCTGGGACACTTTGGGCAACTTTGGGGAGTTAGACAAGTTGTAGCAGGGCCTTCTATAAATCCTACAAGTGCAACATAATTATACTTAAAATTAAACATGAACTGTTCATTTGATATCTTTCTGTCCCATCCCCCCCGGTCGCTTGTCCCTGGGATACATGCAGCTGGCGAGAACCAGCAGCTCTGTGCAGTGCATCATGGGCACTGGCACGCAGGTCTGTCTGCCTCTGATCCCCTCAGTCTCATCACAGTGAACACGGCATACAGAGAGCCCAGAAGAGCTCCATGATTAGCGGCGTGACCTATATAACGGTGCTGCTGCCTACCGCTGCCACCAGAGGGCCCCCACTCGCTGTGGAGCGTTACATAGCGTAGAGGCAGCTTTGCTTGCTCAAGCAATAGCATCTCACTGCACAGCAATATCATCCTAGCCTCATCAAAGGGGGCGTTATATTTGTGCCTGAAACTACAACACCACATGCACTACTTTCTAAGCTCGATCATTCAGAAAGTAACCTGTTACCTTTTATGCACACTAGAAGAAAAAAAAGTAGAGTCAACAGCTGGTGACTTGATGAACAGATACTGACAGAGCGACTAAGTCTTCAAATCAGCACTCGATGTGTGGGCCAACGCAGAGCCTCAGAGCAAATATGATGGCTAATGTAATCGTCCCAGAGGCTGATTTAAGGTCACATTTGTTTGTCTGTTCTCTAATGGCTAATGGTTGCATTTGGATTAGAACCCTGATCTCAGCCTCGGGGCGAGAGCACAATGATGACAGAGCATTTCTACAGTGTGTGCATGCTTGTGTGTGTGTGTGTGTGTTATTTCAGTCTTAAATGTCATATTCATCTCCTCTCTAACCAGAGCAACTTGCTCAATCAACACAAAGCTCTGCGTGGGAGAGAGCAGGAATATGCACCTTAACTCCACTGAATACAATGAGGGTCTCAATACTGTGTGTGTGTGTGTATGTCTGTGTGTGTTTGTGTGTGTGTGTGTGTGTGTGTGCTCAAGTGAATGCATGCTTGTATGCTTCAGCTCATGAGCTTGTGAATTGTGCCCATGACAGAGGGAAGCTGATTGAAAGAATGAAGGTTGTAGTTGTGTGTGTGTGTGTGTGTGTGTGTGTGTGTGTGTCTGAGCCTCCTCTCTCGACCCAGGTCGCCCTGCCTGCTCCCTGTTTTGCACCACAATGGACTGGCGCTGCTTTTGTGTACTTTTATATGAGAATGGCAAAACAAAACAAGAATGGATGGAGTGGCTACATTTAGTGTTTCTATCCCATCACCCCGTTTACATTCCTCTGACTCTCTGCTGCCTTTAACTCTTATTCCTACTGAAAATGTGCAGTCTTGGGCTTGCTACAGACAAATAAAGGAATATTGAATATTGTCATTTTATTGATGTGTGCCCTTCTTACTTTCCCTAATTTCTTTTCTTTCTCTTTTTAGCTCCCTCTGTGCTCTCAGCGATCACCACCTTATGTTCGTTCAACTATGGAAGCTCATTTCTTTTACTTTATGCAAGATAGTTAACTTTCCTAATATTGTAAAAATTGTGCCAAATTTATTAAATTTTTGCAGCTGATTATAACAGTATAGTATGCATGACCTATTTTGCACTCTAATTGTTGTATAGGTAGGTCCAGTACTCATGTGAACAGTGGTACATGGGATCTAGACTTCAGGCAGCCATTGCATTAAACATAATTGTTTTTGATTAAAATTTTTGTTAGTTTTTCAAATTATTTTTGAGTGTCTGAAAATGAGGGACTGTATATAAAATACAACTGCTGCAATGCATACATATTGTAACATAAAACTGCTTAAATTGAAGCTGAAAGTCTGCAGATGTCAGATGGTCTCAATTGCATGTTTTTCAGTTGCTGGATAAATAAAAAATAAAAGTCTCAGTGAACATGTTATGCTTTTTTATTAACTAAGGATGACACTGCTTTCTTGGTCAGAGCATCGAGGCTCGTTGTTGCCTGACAACTGATACAGAAACCATGACGATGAATGAAACCACCACTACTGAGCTGAATGCCACAAAAGATCAGGTTTCTGCTACTGATGAGTCCCTGATTTCCCTGTAAAAGAGTAAAAGACTGTTTTTCATTTATATATGTGTAGTATTGCAACCATGCTCCAACCACAAGAGTCTGTTAAAGCCTCCCTGACTGCAACCCCTCCCCTTTTTGCTTGGTTTCTCTGGGACGAGCCTGACACTGCTTCCATACATAGAGACCCACTGTGCTTCACATTCTCATGAACACAAACATGCTTTTGTCTGCTCGTTCCTCTGTCTGCTGCCTCTCGCTCGCTCTCGCTCTGCCCGAGTGTTTGCATGTGAAAGCGCGAGCAGGAGGAAGAGCTGTCACTGAAATTATAATTACAAAGTCCAATAGCTCTGTCAGCTTATTTGCTGTGTGCACTGTCACTACACTTAATTGTTAAAGAGGCCTGCAGGCGATCTTGAACAAGAAAAACTGATTTCTGGAACAGAAAGCTAGACATAGGTTGTCTGACGGTATTTTTGGAATTAAAACTCAAGTTATATTGCGAATATATGGAAAGTAATTAGTGGCAAAACATTTGAATGAGCAGCAAATCTAATTTAGCTGTAATCAACTATGCAAAGGGAAGATTTGGACTTGCAAAAGGAGGTTTGGAGCTTATGTTATTAAAAGTTACATTGCATTAATATTGTTTGTTATTACATGAATAGCTGAACATGTTGAGAACGCGTTGCATCAGTATCACTGTCAAGAAATCTGCCTGCCTTCACTTTTATGCTTACTAAGTCACTGCATTCAATTCCCCCGTTTCCAGTCTGAGTTGAGCTAACCTAACTGGCTCCTGGCTCTGTTTTTTTTTTCCGTGGACAGCAAAACAAGCCCGTCACAGGAAATGCAAAACAATCATTTGAGGCATATAAACAAATTACAGGAGCAGTCTGAGATTATTCAGTAGACAGAGCGGATTATTTTACCCTATGGCTGTTCATGTGTGCAATCATCCAAACTAGGCAACTTTGAAAACACTGTGCAAAGGAGGCCCCGGAGCTTAGTCGTATCTAGTGACACAGGCTCTCTTATCCTGTATGCAGACATGTGTAGCCAAAAGTCCAGAGTGTTCAGCCGTCACTGAATTTTGCATGAATTTCAAAACGTTTCACCTTGTTTTGTTTCCAAGTGTCTGGAGAGTGCGACGCACACTGCAGCGTCCTAGAGCTGTAGAGAAGAAAGACGCACTTCTATTTTGAGAGTTGAGGCAAGTCGTGAAGTGAAGCTCATCTACGATACCAGCAGATCAGCTGATCTCTGTGCCGATGACTCAGCTTATACCCTTCTACCCATCCAATTGGCAGATCTCATGCACGCCACCAGATGTAAGTTCCTTTAGAGTGTCTGTGCTGTGCCTGATGTGTGTTCTTTACTTATTTTATAGCTACAATTAAACTTAATTAAAGTCTGTTTCTATAGCACCAAATCACAACATCAGTTGCCTCAAGGTGCTTTATAGGGTAAGGTAAAGACCCTACAATAATAGAGAGAAAACTCCAACAATCAGATGAACCTCCTATGAGTAAGCGCTTTGGCAACAGTGGGAAGGAAAAACGCTAAAAAAACTTAAGAGGAAGAAGCCTCCAGCAGAACCAGGCTCATAGAGGGGAGTAAGGCAGGATAAGAGACACATTTTGGAAGAGAACCAAAGATTAATAATGATTAAATTCAATCACAGCGCACAATATAAATGGCCTCATATGGAAGGATTCTTCTTTTAGCTATAGCAATGGACAAACTTGCAGTCAAGGATGCACTTTTGGCAGCTGATGTCCCTTCTCGGTGTTTACTGAATCTATACAAAAACAATTCAAGCCATAGTTTGGTCCTGACTGCTCTCCCACAGCTCTCAGTGTGAATAGAAACCAAGCAGCAAGGCTTCTTCCACTTCATTACGGTTAACTGTTAACCCCCTCTCCCTGCCCACCTCCCATAGTCTGCTGTGCAATCAGGTCATTATCCATTCAGACACAACATACTGCTCACCCACTACTACTGTTTCTCTTTCTCCCCCCATAAATGTTCGACAACATGCGTGCGCACGATTTGTCCTGGAGTAGACACAGCAGCAGCTGATCGGTATCTTGTACCAAAACACGAGGCAGCATGTGAGAAGACAAAGATAACGACTGATACAAACGCAGAAGACCATGAACTGAAAGCTGCTGCTATGATTTCCATTACAGGCCTCATTTTCTTCCTCTTTCTCTTTTTTACATTTGCTCCCTTTGTTTAGGACACACACACACACACACACACACACACACACACACACACACACACACACACACACACACACACACACGTATACTGTATATGTATACCACAACCACCCAAACTCCATTCACCAATGACATCACCATGGAAACCAAGCCTGGCTTTGCCTTTAGGCCTGGAGACTGTTACCTAGCGACAGGGCCGAGACCCCCTCTCCCCCTCCTCTGCTTCAACTCAGTTCGTACATTGAATTAAATGTTTTTTTATAGTACCAATTCATAACGATGTCATTTATCCCAAGGCACTTTATATTGGAAGGTAAAGACCTAAAAATATTACAGAGAGACAAAGTCTCTTTCAGAACAAAAGCCTACAAAAACACAGGGGTGATCGACTTGTTAAGGAAAAAAACCCTTCAAAAGTTAACGTATTAAAAGTTTCTTTTTTTAGTCCATTTGAAATACAGACAGAGACCAATACAATACAGGGGAAAAAGTTAGCACTATGCATTCAGACACATACAAGTGAGCACAAAGAGACATCGTGAGGATGCTCATCTCTTGACTGTGACCTTGTGACAGTCATACGATCAATAGACATGACACACACGTCTCCTGTGTGGCTCCTTGTATCAAAGGCAAATAAACACACACACACTCTGTCCATCTCCCTTTCAAATACACACGCAGGCACAAACACAGCGCACACACAACTGTGCTGGACTCCAGCTTGGAGACAAGCCTTTAGATTTTACCATAGCAACCGAACCACAAGGATTGCAGCTCAAAATCTTTCTGACAGAGATCTGGAACAAGAAACAGACTCCGCTCTATGCAATTTATTCAAACTGTGCAACTGGTTTATCTTTGCCAGCACTCCATTTCCTCCCCCACCCCTGCTCTCCTGCTCCCTCACACAGATATTGCCTTTTGTCTTTATTGCTGTTAGTCCTCCTACATCTTCATCAGTTGTATGAATTGGTTACCCCTGTACAGAGTGTATTAATATTAAAATACTTCACATTCTTTCGTTTGTTTTTTTCTAATGAATGTTTTTTAATATGTTAACACTAATGAAATCGCGATGACTGCTGGTGTGTAAATGCTGCAATAAACTCACTGTTAGCTTGTGAGTTTGCCAGATGGTAATAAGTTTATGATACATCTCAAACCTTTGGGTTGCAACTAATTAATATTGTCATTATAAAATAACGTGTCCGTTAGTTTCACGAGTCACTTGATCAAATATTTAAATTAAATTTTAACATGAATATTTAAATCTTTTGAATAACCACAACGCCAGTGATATATTAGCTCAACCAGCTCATGGTCCATCGGTTTCCAGGCTTCTTGCAGCTTAAAATAACAAATGTGACCCCAGTTTTGAACACAATTTGGGTAAAGACCCTGACTCCCAAGGCATAAGCTCATTGGCCTTTCAGAAAGATGAGCTCAAAGAAAATTATCGACACATCTCACAGATCCCAAACAGACATCCTGAACTAGTTTTTTATTAGTATGAGTCATATGAGTCAAGGCACTCTCAGGGCACTACGTGATACACTCATGGTCTGTTTTCTATTGATTTGTATCTCAGAAGTTAGTTTTTCAGTTCATAAATGCTAAATCATGTCCATAAAATTACAAAAAAAAAAATCTATTTTACAGTTTTAAAAGGAGAAAACATTCACATTTGGAGGTTGGAGAGGTTGGTGGAGGACTGAATCATTTCAGTGTTCACGCCAAGTCGAACGAGTCATACACATCACGGATTTTTACACACCATTTGTATTATTTTCAATCTGTTATTAATTCAAAACATCTTACATGCCTGCGAGTAGAAAAAGATCGTGGTTTATTTAAATTCTTTTAAAGCTGTTTTCTTGGTTGCCATGATCGTGCATCTCTTTTTGTCTCAATATAAGTGCTGCAGACAATAAATATACGTCCCGTTAAAGTAGTTTACTCATGGTCATGGAGACTGCACAAAAAAACCCACAAACACACAGACAAATATTAGTCTGGGCTGACATGATATCAACTTCAGTTTAACTTGTTGGTGGCAATGCAGTAATTCTAATAATCACTTTGCTCTGCAACCATTCCTGCGCTGGAAAGTGTGGAGATCAGACCACCATCTATGCTCTGGGAAATCTGTTCAACCAAGATACACAGCCGCAGGTTACACACATGAGATATTTGAAGTGAGTGAAGTGGTTCCACGTTTGTAGATGTTGTTACCTACACCAAGCCAAGAACTTGTTGTCTGCTAGTGTCAAATTCACTGTGCAGACATTACAGTCATCCAACTCTTGGCAACTCTTAGTTGATGTGAAAGATTACTTTTGAATATTAATCTTTCATCTATCAAATAAATATGCTTCTGAAATTACGACACAGTACATTAGCATCTTTCTCTCCAGTTGTAACGTCTATGTTTGCAATTCTTAAGTTAGTTTCCCAAAGATCATATTGCAAAGTAGGTTGTCAGTCATTCCTTGTCAAACTTTAGGCCTCCAGACCAGTTGACGACAAGCTAGCAAGCATCAGCTATTAAGCTGTATTGCCCAACTGAGAGTGGTTGCTGTGAGTCACAAGGTGAACTTAGTTGCAAAGCGATACACAATGCTGTACCAAAAACCTTGTCATCAATAGTTTGCATGGATGCCAAGGAGAAGGTCTGGCTTATAAACACCCACCAGCTACTTATTAAATGGTAGTGAAACAGTGAAAGGTGCAACACAAGTTAGACACAGAGCCCGCTCACCTTCAAAGCTGCCTTTGAATGTGTGTTATTTTCAGCCACAAGGTACAACTTTTACTTTGAAAGTAAAGATTTCCCATTTCCCTAACCATTATTGAGTATTTGCACATAAAATTGTGTTTTCCGCGTAAACAATTGGTGACTGCGGCAATTTGCTAGTGACCAAACCAAGGTCACAAGGAGGTTTTTTGTGTACCGCCCTCTTTATGACCTCCGGCAGCAACAACCAGCAAACTCACCCACCCCTCAGAAACCTCTGGTCCTCTCCTAGAAATCATAGTGGCAGGGACATAAATATAATAAAATAAAATAAAAAAACTAATTGCTATCACTTATCTTATCATCTTGTTTTACTCAGGGAGGCAGAAGAGCTGGTTTCAGTCTTGTTCATTACCCTGACCTTTGAGGACCTCCCCTCATCTCTTTCTCTCTCTCAGGATTTTTTTCTATTTCACTCAGATGCACTGAGAGGCAGAGAGTAGGAGTCCCGCCCACTCTCCATCTTTAAATCTCTCATAAACAACTTTACAAAAATCTCTTCTGCGCTCCACGTAGAGCAGCGCCTATTCTGACAGAGCAATGGCTCTTATTCCAAAAATTATATAATTACATGACGTAATCTCTGTCTAATTTGAGCAATGCTACTTTAAAGCATACCAAGGTTTAAGTGAGCTTAAATGCATTTCTTTCATATTGTCTTTCCCTCTCTGTATATCTTGTTTTGTTTTTTTTTCCACATCTCTCAGTACAGTAAAGCATCTTCCGTCTCATATGAGCAGGAGGAGGTAAGGGATCAGGGAGTGGGAGGCAGAAGAGCTCACAGTTGCAGGTCACAGCAAATGTCCGCCTCCAAAATCTACATCTCAGGTCAGAAATCTCCCTCCCACCCAAAACAGATATAAATTAGCATCTCTGAGCACATAGCTAATTACTTTGTCTTTCAAGCATTTCACTTCAACCCACCTGCTTTGGTGTTGGTGTGTTTTTATTCCTATATATCTGCACTCACTAACTATGGATTAAAATGTAAAAACATTAATAAAGAAATATGCAGAGGAATGTGGGCACAATTATTTAATCCGTTGTTTCCGGTGTACAAATTTGCACTCATTCTTATGTTGCCATTGGCTGATTTCCCAGTGCAAATCAACCTATTTACTGAAGTGACGACATATGTTACCAACAATAAGCAGGTGCTAAAGCATGCGCTCATTATTAGGCCTCACACACTGTTTACAATCAGTTTTGATTCTTGTGTTGCATTTATCAAGACAGGGTCCTGTGGGACTGTACAAGTTTAACATTATGTTCAAATATAATAGATGCAGTCATATGAACAAAAACAAAAATAAAAATAAGTAGACCCGATGATTCAGCAGCGTGTAGAACCACCTTTAGCCTGTCACACAGATGGAGCCACTCTTCTTTACAACAGTGCTTCACTTTCTTGAGGTTTGCTGGCATTTGTTTATGCAGGTCCTAATACAGCTTTTGAGTCAGGCTGAAGTTGGTTTTTGATCAGGCCACTGATTCTTTTCTGTTTCAGTCATTCTGTTGTAGATTTGCTGCTGTGCTTGGGATCATTGTCCTGATCACTGGGTCAATTTCAACCAGACAGATGGCCTCACATTTGCTTCTTGGATACTTTAATCTACAGAGATATTTATGGTTGGATGAGTGACTGAAAGGTGTCCAGGTCCAGTGGCTGTAAAACAAGCCAAAATCATCACTCCTCCACCATCATGCTCAGTTTGTGTTGATATGTTGTGTTTGGCTTTCTCCAAAGATGGTGCTGTGCATTATGGCCAAATCTCCACTTTGGTCTCATCCTTCCAAAGGGCATTGTTCCAGAAGTCTTGTGGTTTGTTATCATGCATTTTTGTGAACCTAAGCAGAGCTGATGATCAGTTATTTAAGTGCATTTGATTAGCAGCTACTTATGCTCTCAATTCTTGTGAAAGCAGGTTTTACATATGTATGAAAGATGTTTCCTCATGTGAGCGGAGTGATGAAGTCATTTTGAGTGGAGACAGAAACAAAGTAGCTTTTCTGTTTGTTTTAGTATTTTACTGGATGTGGTTTCTGGTATTTGTCATCACCAGTGGTGCCTGCAGAAGCTTTTTAGTAGGGATGGCACAAAAAAACACCCGAAAAACTCAGCTATTCTCCTATGATGTAATAGTGAATCCAATTGAAAACTATCGATTCTTATTTTAGAATTAACATTAATATCTTATATAGAAGATATACAGGGAGTGCAGAATTATTAGGCAAATGAGTATTTTGTGCACATCATCCTCTTCATGCATGTTGTCTTACTCCAAGCTGTATAGGCTCGAAAGCCTACTACCAATTAAGCATATTAGGTGATGTGCATCTCTGTAATGAGAAGGGGTGTGGTCTAATGACATCAACACCCTATATCAGGTGTGCATAATTATTAGGCAACGTCCTTTCCTTTGGCAAAATGGGTCAAAAGAAGGACTTGACAGGCTCAGAAAAGTCAAAAATAGTGAGATATCTTGCAGAGGGATGCAGCAGTCTCAAAATTGCAAAGCTTCTGAAGCGTGATCATCGAACAATCAAGCGTTTCATTCAAAATAGTCAACAGGGTCGCAAGAAGCGTGTGGAAAAACCAAGGCGCCAAATAACTGCCCATGAACTGAGAAAAGTCAAGCGTGCAGCTGCCAAGATGCCACTTGCCACCAGTTTGGCCATATTTCAGAGCTGCAACATCACTGGAGTGCCCAAAAGCACAAGGTGTGCAATACTTAGAGACATGGCCAAGGTAAGAAAGGCTGAAAGACGACCACCACTGAACAAGACACACAAGCTGAAACGTCAAGACTGGGCCAAGAAATATCTCACGACTGATTTTTCTAAGGTTTTATGGACTGATGAAATGAGAGTGAGTCTTGATGGGCCAGATGGATGGGCCCGTGGCTGGATTGGTAAAGGGCAGAGAGCTCCAGTCCGACTCAGACGCCAGCAAGGTGGAGGTGGAGTACTGGTTTGGGCTGGTATCACCAAAGATGAGCTTGTGGGGCCTTTTCGGGTTGAGGATGGAGTCAAGCTCAACTCCCAGTCCTACTGCCAGTTTCTGGAAGACACCTTCTTCAAGCAGTGGTACAGGAAGAAGTCTGCATCCTTCAAGAAAAACATGATTTTCATGCAGGACAATGCTCCATCACACGCGTCCAAGTACTCCACAGTGTGGCTGGCAAGAAAGGGTATAAAAGAAGAAAAACTAATGACATGGCCTCCTTGTTCACCTGATCTGAACCCCATTGAGAACCTGTGGTCCATCATCAAATGTGAGATTTACAAGGAGGGAAAACAATACACCTCTCTGAACAGTGTCTGGGAGGCTGTGGTTGCTGCTGCACGCAATGTTGATGGTGAACTAGGGCTGCTCAATTAATCGAATTTTAATCACGATTCCGATCTGGGCTTTCAACGATCATTAAAAATGACTGAGGCGATTATTAGCCCCTCCCTCATTTATCCGCGACACCTTAAAGGCCGGTCCGTGAAAATATTGTCGGGCATAAACCGGTCCGTGGCGCAAAAAAGGTTGGAGACCGCTGATTAAGAGGACCCGAGGGAAGCTCGGAAAGCTAAGGAGAAGTTATTTGGAGAGGAGAGTGACTGCTGTTGGTTGAAAAGAGAGGTTAAAAAAAAAAAAAAACTTCAGTGGTGTTGCACACTATTTTATATTATTTTTTAAAGTCATTGTTAACCCTTTAAATCCGGTCAGAGCAGCATGCTCCGTTTTGTGTAACTATTTTTAAATCCCTGTAGAACCTGAACCACGTAAGCTAACGCAATAATTTGTTTTGCATATGAAACCGGAGGAGTTGTACTTACATCTTATGCCATCAGCTTGTCCTCGGTCACGGTTTCCTTCCACATATAGCTTTGCAAAAATTGCATAAAAAGCGCTTGCAGGAACAAAAACATAATATTCCAGAAACACGCTTTGCCGATCCGATCAGCTGTTCGTAACACTTCCCACAGTGAAACAGACGTCAGCGCGAACTGTCGCATGTCCGCCATTTCCTGGCCGAAACCGGAAGTGACGTCATTTTTGCGGAAATGTAGTTTTTTACTTGTAGGCCTTAAAAACCTCTACTGGTCATGTTTGACTTTTCTGAATAGTTTCTGGGATGCTTAGAACTCAAATTGCACTGCTGGAAATAGTTTATTTTGATGCACCTGCTGTTTTCTTTGCAAATTTGCATCATAGGATTGTTTTTTTTGTTTTTCCTGCAGTAAATAAAAATTGGTGTATCTCCAAAATAAAACTATGAAGACACTCAAAATAAATTTCCTGTTGTTGTAAACTATTTTTTGCAACTTTTTTGTATTTAAAGTTTTGAGGGATAAGCCTCTTAAATTTCTCCAAGTAGAAATATATGTAAAAAAACAAAACAAAAACGATATTAATTTTTTTGTAGTTTATTGCACTTTTTTGCAATTAATGTAGTTACTATGGACTTAATGCATACATATTATTAAAATATGGGCTATAACAGTTATTTAGCAACTTGAAATGCTCCCACAAATGGCACTACAACATGTAAAAAAATAATATAAGCTCTGGCGGACTTGGTTCTATAGTAGGTCTTAAAGGGTTAAATAAATATCGTCAAATAATCGTGATCTCAATTTCAGTGAAAATAATCGTGATTATCATTTTTGCCATAATCGAGCAGCCCTATGGTGAACAGATCAAAACACTGACAGAATCCATGGATGGCAGGCTTTTGAGTGTCCTTGCAAAGAAAGGTGGCTATATTGGTCGCTGATTTGTTTTTGTTTTGTTTTTGAATGTCAGAAATGTATATTTGTGAATGTGGAGATGTTATATTGGTTTCACTGGTAAAAATAAATAATTGAAATGGGTATATATTTGTTTTTTGTTAAGTTGCCTAATAATTATGCACAGTAATAGTCACCTGCACACACAGATATCCCCTAAAATAGCTAAAACTAAAAACAAACTAAAAACTACTTCCAAAAACATTCAGCTTTGATATTAATGAGTTTTTTGGGTTCATTGAGAACATGGTTGTTGTTCAATAATAATTCTGCACTCCCTGTACAAAGCCTACTTTATTCTCCTTTTTTGTCTTTAATCGAGACTGTTATTAACAAAATAAACATAATGTTCTATTTAACAACATTTAAACATGAAGCAATTTGTTGTTTATTGAGTGAGCAGATTTACAATTTGAATTTAGTAACCGCAGGAGACACCCCCTGATGTCCATGAGAGCGAATGCAAGATTAAGATCGGATGCGGTAACTACATCCATCTTTTACATTGAGTCTTACATTTATAGATAAACTATTGTCTGCCTGCAAGAAACTATTACAGTGAGAGACAGGACTAAGCACAACAAGAAAAAAAAAGAGCTCCCAAAATCAGCAAAAATGACTTTAAAGAAAACCAAGGCTGACAAACTGGGCAGCTGAGAGTTCATGTCAGTGGTTACAACTGCTTTTACTGCAGTCATGGCCATACCAACAAAACTTTGTGGCATGGAGAGCTCCAGAACATGCCTTTTTCTCTTTATAAAAACATATATACATATAAACATCCCAAAACATGAAGAAATCAGACACTAAATACTAAGTATGCAAAAAAAAAACTGTCATTATACAGCTTCATGATTGGAAAGGAAGGCTGCCACTTTATAGCCAACATGACTGTTATGAATCACATAAATACAAACCTAATGACCAGTCTTAAACTTGCTCAAAAAGTTACTCAGGAAGTAACTACAAAGAATGTGCCAGCACACAATAAAAGTCTCATGCTGTAAAGCCTCTATGAGCCACTGCAGAATCTCTATGGCGAGTAAGAAGTCAGAAATTGATCAGTGTTCGATGCCACAGGCATTAAACTGAGCCAGTCTGCCTCTCTGCATGTTTCTTATCCAATATTAAACAACAAACGGCCGTCCCCGGCAGATGGCAATCAAATAAGGAGGAAAAGCTGTCCGGTCACTGCAGGGATCACCCAGCATTCGCTTCGCATCGCCATACAACAGCTTGATCCACCGCTGCTACACTGCAGCATCCTGTTGAGCTACAGAATGATACCGTACTGTTAACACGCGGCTGTTCCTCCCTTTATTTCATTTTTACTGAGGTAGTTGTGGGCAACTTTAGTAGTAATTCTCCAACTGTACTCATTTTGGTTCATGTTTGATCAAACAGTTGTTGCAAATCTACTGTTCCCAGTGTTTCCCAATCAGTAATGAACATGTGAGCCACATGTTGCAACATGTAGATAATTAAAAAGGCTGATGATCAGATGGGTGACACACTGGTAATTCTTTTGCATAGATATCCAATTTCATCACTTTATTCATAATCCCAGCTACTCTCTAAATGATAGCTAAGTATTTACTGAAGCAGAAACAGATTTACCTTTGAAGTTAAAGTACTTGTAAAGGGTCTCAGAACTAGGGGTGGGCGATATAAACGATATACGATAGAAACGATATAAATTTGGCCAACGATAGAGATTTTGACTATACCGCTCTATCGCAATAGCACATGTTGATGGCGTCATCAAGCTGCGCCTGTTTTGGTTGAAAGCATTGCAGCAGCTACAACCATTATCATCTGCAAATTATGGCGGGCGACAGTATGGGAAATATGGGGAAAGCCAAAAACTGCGCTTCCCCCACTTCAGTAACATTGATTCATTAATGTTGAATTCTCTCTCTATTCCCGTGTTGTTGCAGTATATTAATAACTAACCTAACCTAATAATCTCAGTTGTTCTCCTGACTGACGTTTGCTCCGTGTATGGCATCCTGCTATGCGATTGCATTTGTCCTTAACCACCAGAATCCCTCACGTTAACTTTTATCAAGTGGAAAAAAAGTTGGCGTTCATCCTCCAGCTTCACTGTGCTAATGTTATGCTAACATAGCTGTGTCGCTAGCAATCAGGTAGCACAACATTATATACCAGTAGAGCTGGGCGATAGAACGATAACGATATGTATTGCGAAATAACTTTTTCTTGATAGAAAAATGAAACTATTGCGATAGACCTCATCTCTCTCTCTCTTCCTCTCTTATAAAAAAAAGGTCAGCCAATACAAATTAAGCAGCACAGAGCCGAACCAATCACAGCCGCAGCGTCACGTAACTTGTTACGTACAGCTCAAGTGCCAAGCCGCACGTGTGTATTTGTTTGGGAAGCAGCCAGCCACCGTGTGGCCGGGTAATGGAGGAAATGAGTGTGCTGACTAGAGAAAAATCAACCGAGAGCTTGGGTGACCAGGTTACCGAAGAGAACACAGATGACGGTTCCAATGGCGGAGAGATTGTCGAAAGGAAAGGCCAGAGAAGTTCTGTAGTGTGGAGGTATTTCGGCTATTTGAAGTCTGACAAAAAACAAAGTAACGTGCACTGTAAATTGTGCCGAAAGCATGTTCCCACAAAGTCTGGAAATACAACAAACCTTTTTTATCACCTGAAGCAGTGCCACCCACTAGAGCACGCTCAATCTCTGACTGAAAGTGCTAATTCGTCATCGAAAACAACCAAGGGAATCCCTGTGAAGCAGCAACAGTCAATTGAGTCGGCTTTCTCCAGCGTCTTATCATAGGACAAAAAAGCTAAGAGACATAGCAACATAATGAACGATAATGAAGGATTCAAGCAGCTAATTAAGGTAATGGATCCTCGTTACCAACTCCTTGGACATAAACATTTCTCTCAGACAGGCCTTCCAAAGCAATATTAAATAAGTTAGTCAATTTTGTCTCTTCTTCTGTAAAATAAACTAAGATTTATTTTTAGAATTAATATTTTGTTTCTAAGTGGAATTGACAATTTAGTAGTCTGTTTCGTTTGTTCTATTTTGAAACTTAAACGCTTTAGCGGCTACCTTTTGTGTAGTTTGTAATATTTGCCTTTATTTATCTGAAACTGAAGTCTCATTTTAAGTACATCTGCCCTGTTGAACTTATTATGGGAAATAAATATTTAAATCAAAACAAGTTGCTGATTATTTCACATTTTACTTGTGAGCAACAGCACATTTAAATCTTACAAATATAGTTATTTGGCTTATATCGTGATAGATATCGTTATCGCCTGAAATGAAAAAAACATATCGTGATATGAAAAAAATCTTATATCGCCCAGCTCTATATACCAGGTAGAGCTTCAGTAACCCTGCAAACACCACTGCTGTTTAGTTTTCTGTCTTCATTTATGTTGGAAGTGATAACAGAGCTGTACGTTTGAATTAGTTTCAAAAATCTCTCAGTCAGAACATGGTATGAAATGTTTAGGTGTAAACTAGCGAGCTAACTTCCTCTTAACTTGTAACTCCGTTAAATTTAATAAATTCTCTTTTCATGGATGCATGGATGTTAAACTTAATTGTTACACCTGGTAAAGCAGCATCGCTGATGATTTTATTAAAGATGAAAGAATTTAGACTGTTTTTAACTCTTAGTGTTCGTTTGACTTTGGGACCTGAAATGGACGGAGTTTTGGACCCAGATTACTCCGCGAAGCTCCTCACTACGGCAGCCGTAATGCTCTGACAATCCATCAAGCAGTGCGGCTTACCAAAGTTGTACTAAAACATTTTTTAACAGATTTCTGCACGCCCAAATCGGTTCGAGGTCAGTAAGCACAACCAGAATTCATACATAAGGCACACTCTCGATTTTTGAGAAAATTAAAGGATTTTAAGTGTGCTTAATAGTGTGGAAAATGCGTTATACAGAAGAAAAGAATATATCGCGATATATATCATTACCGCACGTGCTTCAAATTATATCGCAATATGGATTTTAGGCCATATCGCCCAGCCCTATTCAGAACTTTAATCCCACAACCTTACAACATGTATTCTGTGGTTAATACATGTGTGCTAAAGTCTGCTGTCATAGCGTAACCATTCAGCCATTTTCCAAAAGCGGCTAACACCAATCTCAAACAATCAGTTAAGGAAAACACATTTTTCCCTAGCAACAAGAGGTTGCCAGGAAGTCGCTGACTGGTCTCCTGTTCTGTATGACTGAGGATATATAAGCCATGCCGATTCATGACTTTTGCATATGTCAAAGCACAAGCGCATTAGCACACAATGTAAGGTTAACTTGCCAGGTGTCAAATGGCTGCTATTATTTCTATGCGACTATCCACTGACAGACTTTGCAGACTGGTCGCTCCAGTTAACTGAAGCTACACTTACTATAGCATGGCCCATGTATATGTACCACAGTTAAACTGCAATGATGTTACGAGATATTCTTCAACCTGCTTTAAAAAAAATAACAGAGATATGGGTATCATTTTAAACCTAATACCAGCTATATGTACTCAACTGTATAGATAACTAAATTAATAATAAGTAAAATATTTTTTTACAATTAGTACAATAATACATGTGCAAAGTTCAATATTTATTCAGGTTAAAGTATATCTCTTGAGTAAAACGTCCGAGCTCTGATAATGTGCCTTTAAAGTCAGCAAATATTATACATTTTGCTGACATGGATTCTGATCACATTTCAAATATGAAATGGATTCAGTAATGGACATATGTTTTATTCATAGCAGACACTGTAAGATAACAGTCTAATGGTGAAGCACCCTGTGTCTCTTAATCCAATTAAAAACTGATTTTTCCTCTTTTCGAAAAGGAAAGCAGATTTTAAACCAAGATGACATTTATGTGGCTTCTACAGAGATTATTTTTTATGGCCAAGAGTGGCACTGCCAACTGATACACACACACACACACACACACACACACACACACACACACACACACACACACACACACACACACACACACCTTAAATTAAAATACAATCCTTCCACTGAAAGGTCAAACACAGTGCTCCAAGGTT
The DNA here is from genome assembly GCF_057382095.1 of Aulonocara sp. 'chitande type north' Nkhata Bay. Taxonomy (NCBI): domain Eukaryota; kingdom Metazoa; phylum Chordata; class Actinopteri; order Cichliformes; family Cichlidae; genus Aulonocara; species Aulonocara sp. 'chitande type north' Nkhata Bay. The sequence continues at coordinate 257,027 of NC_141346.1, forward strand.
GTGCCATCCATCCCCTTTCTACACCCACATCTTTCTCACCCATCTCTGATTCTTTCTCTGTCCTTGTCTCAGTTTCCCTGTCCTTCGTTGCCACTCTGTCCTTACTTTTCACTTAGCGACTACATACTTTTTTTAGGCCTCCAAGTGCTCTTTATGGCACAGACACATGATAGTCTTTGAAGTCGTCACCATCACAGGAGCATCTTGCTGCCGGGAAACATTAGAATTGATTTCTGACCGTTAATCTTACTTTGATGTCTCTTTTGCTGGGAACATTGCCCATGTACCTCACCAAATAAAACACCTCGTGCACACCATCACTCATGTCTGATCCCTCCTTCAAACGCTTGGCTCGTTTGTTTTTTCTCATCTTGTGCGAGTCCAACTGTTTCTCTCTCAGATGTCCTGTTTGTTTTTGCGTGCTTTGGAGTGAATCCCACCACTTCAACATAAGATTAAGCATCCTCTGGTCAGTCATATTCCCTCATTGCACTCTCACCATTCACAACACAGGCTTGGACGGTGAAAACAGGCATGCAGAACTGAAAACGAAGAACGCAAAGACTGATAATGTGAATGGAATTATTGGATGAGAGCGGTAAAAATAAAGAAGGATAGAGAAAAAAGAAGAACACTCGCTTCTCTTCCTCACAGACGGCCTCATGTCCAATGAGGCAGCGGGCACTGCCAGCACTTATCAGTTCAAAAGCCCAGAGCAAGAGAGATGGAGAAAGAAGGGGAGAGAAATGGAGGAAAGGAGGAAGCACTAATCTGGAGAGAAGCAGTGAAACGCCAGAGAATATAGGCCACTGGCCCATTTTCATTGAGGAGAAAAGAAGATTTGCCGAGTGTAAAAATAGCACAGCTGATTTCAATATCTTTTTTTAAACAGTCCGTCAGTTTGTCTTAATGTTTTAACTACCCTTTTCTCACTGATATAAGTTGGTGAATCCACCTGCACTGAGTATTTCTTCTTCAGTCACCTTTCTCACTCACTGTGTTAGTAGACCTCTCTGCACTGAATCATACCTGTTATTAACCTCTGTCTCTCTTCCACAGCATGTGTTTCATCCTGTTTTCCTTCTCTCTACCCAACTGGTCGCAGCAGATGGCCCCGCCCCTCCCTGAGCCTGGTTCTGCCGGAGGTTTCTTCCTGTTAAAAGGGAGTTTTTCCTTCCCACTGTTGCCAAAGTGCTTGCTCATAGGGGGGTCATATGATTGTTGGGTTTTTCTCTGTATGTATTATTGTAGGCTCTACCTTACAATATGAAGGGCTTTGGGGTGACTGTTGTTGTGATTTGGCGCTATATAAATAAAATTGAAATGAATTGAATTGAGACCTGAAGATGATTTTGAACACGCTGTCTTAATTTCAACAAAAATCCTCAGCATTTTCAGGTGGCTTATGAAGCAGGTAGGTCTCAAAATCTTAGGCATTTCTCAGATGCTAGGTTTTTTTTCTACATTTGATACAACATAGTTGATGGATTAGAATGAGTGTCAATAACTTCTCAGCTGATGTGCTTGGTAAAATGTTGCAAATAGGTAACAAAAAGTTTAACATGAGAAGCATTGAGCTGTTTTGTAAGAGAAAAAAAAAGAATTTATAATTTAAAAACCACACCTCTAGCTGTGAGCCTGGCATTGCAGTGTTTTAATTTATCTGTTAAAAAAAAAAGAGCAGATCTTGGTTTTTAGGCATGAGGTAGACAATATAACTGATGGACATAGCTCCCATGTCTGAAAAGTAAGGCCAAAATATATAGCATATATTCTAGCAAAGTCTGTGGAAAGAAAAGTCCTCAAGTCTCTCGCTCAGTGACGCCAGAAAACAATTTCTTGGTCTCAATTGAAAGTTTTTGATTATATAGAATTAAACATGAAGTTTTGTAAACTAAGGTCATTAATAAGAGTCAGAAAGAAGGACAAAACAGGGAATGATCACTGGCTACCAGCTGATGAGTGTCTCAGTCACACCTGCCCCCCTTCCTTTATCACATACTACCAATGAGTGACGTCCTGGTGGCCATGTACATCTTTTATTTTGTCTCTTCAAGTCAAAATAGACAAAACCTCTGAAAATATGAATGGAAGCTGACTCACAAACTCTTGAATGGTGAGATTGTTACTGTCAAGAAAAATAAAGCCCACTCTCAGCCTTGCATTAAATCCTCAGCTGTTAAGGTTACCACGCAACTGGTCTGTATGTGTTAAAGCCAACAGATTTGATAAAAAATGAGGAAATTGAATCTACAGTGCGCCTCAGAGAACACATTCTCTGATTAAACTGTTGCAAAATCAAACCTTCAAACAACAACATGTCCAACCTGAATGAGACTTCATGACGAGAAGAATATGAAGCTGATTAAAGCTTTTTGCTTCCTGGCCTGATGGTTAAATCTGCTGGAGTGTTATTAAACCTGCTATGTGAAAAAAACAAATCTAACAACAACATTTTACACCCATTTCCTGGAAGATCTCCTTCCATCTAGCATTTCACCGTTAATAACGGTAATAGGATTAAGAAAGAAGGAGCTTTATTAGTTGTCTGGGCTGGATTGTGCTGAAGTCTAACGAGTCAGTTCCCCGAAAATGCAAATGAAAAAGTATTTAAACAAATATAGTTTTGGTTTTTCTTTGCCCGGATCAACCGACTTTTTGTTCGTGTCCTCCACAACCCTCAAAAATTTCATCTAATACTCCTTAAATAATCCTCCGTTTACTCTGGATAATCCAAAGGGATCACTCCAAACCGCTATTTTGATTTCCCTCTCTCTCTCTCTCTCACTCACTCACACACAGGTTTCCTTTTTTTCACAAAATTTGCACAAACTGATTAAGCTTCACAGAAAATCTAATTTTGCGTCCAGTATTATGATTTACTTCTTAACAACACAAACATTTGCACTTTAGCACGCGTGCTAAGGCTGAACACAACAATTTATCAAAAGCATCCAAACAAAAATCCTTGAACCTTTTTATCCATGTGCAACACAACTTTGTACTTTTTGAATGTACACAAATTTGCATTTGTATCTACACGTATGCATTTATATATTTATGTGTATGTTGGTGTTTTTACTTCCTATTCTTCTACAGAAGAACAGCACTAGAGAGAGTTTGAGTGGGCAGAACCAACAATCAAGCCTCCCAAGTGACACACACACACACTCTGTGGGCACAGTGTGGATGTGTCCTGCATACAGATACTCCTTATTTTTTGGCTCAAGATTGCGTAAAGCCACAGGGTGAAGGTCACCAAACCGAAAAGCACAGGAGACAAATAAACTGAGTTTTTGGTGAGTGAATACTGGGAGAAATTCAGAATGTGAAAATGTGAGAATTGCTGCATGCAGCTGCATTTATTGTTCACTGGTAAAAGAGACTGACCAGATGCTGTTTTCTCAAACATACACACTGGTAAGTGTACGCATGCAAACCTAATGATAGCAAATGCATACATGCAGACATACACAGCATTATCACAGCACCATATCTGTGAGTGAGGAAATAATTACGGTATATTAGAGCAGACTGACAGGAATCCATTGCCACTTTTCATAAAGTGTCAGAGATGCAAGCGTTAAAGCGGTCTGAGGCTTTCAGATGAATGCGAAAACAAGGCATCTCAAAGAGTTCAAGACAGTGTGTTGTGTGCTGCAGAGACCTGGCTTGGACTGACCAGTCTAAGCTTTACTTCCTGCCGTCACCATGGACACACTTCCTGGCCCTGGGTTTGGTGCAATGGAAAAAGAAAACCACTGCCGCCAAGGGAGAGTGCAGACAGAAAAATAAAGAAGGAAAGAATGATGAAGAGAGTGAAAATAGGAGAGTAGAAAAGACATAGGGAGGACAAAAAGAAGAAAAAGCAGCTGCTGGACTTCTCATCGGAATTAAAACTGGAGTTAATCCCATATGTTTGTTCAGTGTCTCCTATTTCCCACCGGCTTGTTTTTTTATGAGGACATATTATGAAGAAGGCGGATCTTGGACCACGCTTGTCACACTGCACTGATGAAGATGCTTCAAAAACATCCAAAGGCACAAGTTTAGGCAGAACATAAGACTTTGAGTGGTAGCAGATTATTTTTAGATAAAGACTGGAAATGAACCTTTAATTCTGTGCAGAGGAAACCATCTACCACATTACATGATATACAGTCTTTTAAAGCCCCCTTTTTACTGCAGGCAATGCTGTATTTCAACAGCTTGTATAAAGTGATCGACACTGCTGTAAAACAGTTGGATGATATATAATATAGACCAGCTTCTATTCATCAGGCCTCTGGTACGTGTGCTACAGACAGTGTGCAGATTGTTTGTGAAGAATGGAGTTGTATAGAGTCTGCTAGACATACACTGTTTCTAAATTGCTGCATGCATCTTTTTCTGTCTTGTTTTAAAACAAGTAGAAAAGGATGTGTATTGGGCATCACATAGATCAATAATAAAGTTCAGTACCAAGTTGAAGTGCATCAACAATCAAATGGTAATGAAATTTAAATCCCGACAGCCTAGTGAAATGAGAAACAGAAGTCTATTTTTAATCTCTCTCTCATCTGAGATTGTTAGTCGTCACACTGGAGTAAAAACATGTGACAGACATATAAGTTACAACAACTATACCAGCAAGATTATAAAAATCCAGATATTGTCTATAGTTGTCCATCCATCCATTTTTGTCGCTTCACCAGTTCATGACCTCGGGGGGAGATCTGGAAACCATCATTGGGCAGGTTGCTAGTCTTTTGCAGGGCAAAGACAGACAACTATTCACGCTCACATCCACACACACACAATTTTGAATTGCCAATGAACCAAAGATGTCTTTGGACTGTGGGAAGAAGCCAGATTACCGGGAAGTAACCCAAGTGGGCTAACCTTTATCACAACATGCAAACTCCACACAGAACGGTCCCAGCCAACTATTATTTTCCCTGCTGTGTTAAAATTCACAAAATTAACCAAAAGGTTAAGTGCTAGATCTGCCAAAGACAGTCAGATTATAAATCCACAATGAGTCTGAAAAACTGTGAGTAAGAGCTTTTCCATCCATCAGCTACAACCTGAATGCTAACAGCGTTTTATTGTACGTGCATCACCATCCAACCCCTCCAGGGTGGTCAGGAGTCACAGAAAGACAAAACAGAGTGAGAGAGAGAGAAAGAAAGAGGGAGTGCTTCTTCCTGTCAAGGGAGCTGCCTTCCACTTAATCTAAATTCTAAATGGCAAACGTTTCATTGTGGCTGCAGGGAAAGACCAGATGGCCATGACTAAAACCAGAAAGAGAGAGACCAAAAAAAGATGTGGTATGAAGACATGCAAAAAGAGATACAGCCAGTAGGAGTCAACAAGAAATGAAGATGGACGTGATGAGGTAAAGGTAATAATCAGAGCATCTGCAGAAATACCAAGAGTGGATTATCGAGTCCCCACGATCACACAAAGGCACAGTTGTGCTACTTCGAACCAAAGTCAAGACGTACCTCATGACCCAGTGACCCTGCGGCAGGCAGCAGTCATCCAAGCACGGCGACAAAAGCACGATCTCACACGACACACCGCCACAATGCTGAGCCGCCGTCAGCTCTAATTCTCTAATCCATTAAAACCCTGCTTCCATGTGGCTGAGCTACCTTAAGCAAGTCAGTTACCTTCAGCACCCCTTAAGTCGGCACAGTCAACAGTCATTACAAGCCGTTTATGCTTTAGTGTGGTTCTAAGCTGCCGGTAGAGCTGGTAGTAGTGTCATTTTCTTTTGTTGGGTGTGTTGTTAACTGCACCTGTCAGAAGCATTATTCTGAACATGGCTCCTCTGCTTCGGAATATAAATTCTGGTTCTAGTTTTTATTTAAAAAATAAAATAAAATAATGATAATTCAAGTTAGCTTGCTTTAGTTTAGCATAAAAATAGAGACAATAAATTAACTGTTATATGTTATGTGTTTTTCTTATACATTTCTGTATGAATAACATAAAACAACAACAACAAAACACCTACTGGCTTCATAGTTAGCCATCTGGCAGCTAGCAAAAGGGTATATCGGTGGTATCTTCTCTTAAAACTCTTTACAAGAAAACAGATAAATGATAAATCAAAATGTAAAAAAAGGAAAACAAATCAGGTTTGAGGTTAAAAATAGATATTTACGTCCATTTTGTCACAGGTTTGATAAAAAAAAAGCTGCTTATGCCTGACAGCGAGAAAGCTCAGCATCTACTAAAAGAATCAAGGAGGCGCTAAATATTAGCAAAACAAACCACTGTAGATGTAATTTGGCTCTTCTGTTGCATGCGATCAGTGGACTTGACAGACATTATCATTTGAAAATTATTAACATAATTGCGCACATAATGACCTGCATAATGTCATTGGGCTGAGACTCTGTTAGCGTCAGCCAAAGTATGCTAATGGTTTATCATCATCATCTGTTCAGCGAAGCTGGTTTGGAGATGAAGGGGCATTTTGTTTTGCTAATTTCCCGTTCTGTTGACGGTACCAGACAAATCGTCTCTGGTGGAATATTTATTCAAATGGGACCATTAATAGAGCCATTCTCCATATGCAAGATTCAAATTGCATTCACAGGTTTGCTTACATAAAAATACTGAATGTGTCATATGATTATTATGTTTTCTTTATAAAAGCAAATGCAGTGACAAGTCTGTTGACAGAGTTTGAAAATCTGTGCATAATTTGGTGTAGTTTTATGGATCTTTTCATTAATGCAAAGAAGCGCCACGTCAAAGCACATTTTTTTAGAAGTATATAATCAAAGTTGCAGTATGTGAACAAAAGTATTAGGCAACACCTCTTAATTTATTCAACTGCATTTTATTTTATTTTATTTTATTAATATAGCACCAAATCACAACAACAGTCCCTTCAGAATGCTTTATATTGTAATGTAAAGACCCTACAGTAATACATAGAAGATGTAAAGAATCAAACAACGCTCCTGTTGAGCAAGCAGTTGGGAAGGAAAAAAATCGTTTTAACAAGAAGAAACCTCCGGCAGAACCAGACAGCCATCTGCCGTGACCAGTTGGGGGGATGGGAGGAAGTTGGGTGTTTTCAGTCCCATTGCCACAGGTGTATAAAGTGAAGCAACCTAGCCATGCACGTCTGCCTTTACAAACATTTGTGAAAGAATGAGCTCCACTAACATCAGCACAACAACTGTGCACCGGGAGCTTCATGAGGAGCAGTTCCTGTAGGGCTAATGTGTAGGTGGTCCAGTACTGCGATCCATATAGTTTAATAAACAAGACTAAGAATATGGCATATGTTCAATGCCAGCTAATTTTTTGACATTTCTGACAGTTTTCAGCATTTATTAGTACATTATATTATATTGAGACAGCTCTTTATAGGTTATAAAAATGTCATACCTACAATCTTCCAAGTGCCAATGACTTACAAATCCAGCAACATAAAAACAAATGAAAGAACAAATTTGAGTCATATAAGACAGAAAATCAGAACAGCTTCATTTCTGAGAAGCTTGAAATAATAAATATTTGTTCAAATGACTAATAATCATCACTTTGATGTCAGTTTACTTACTTTACTGTTACTGACTGCATAACAATAGAAGCCTTTGTCTATGGCCGATTCTGTCCTGTCTGTCTGTATTAAGCTCTAACAGTCCATCATCTGCAGTCATGTCATCTTGTGTATATCTGAAACTGTCAGCTGTCGAACAAAATAAAAATTCAAGAAAAACAATCTAAGCAAAAGTAATTTAACACTCTTAGTAAGTATAATACTTGAGTTAATTACATTCTACCTTGGAAAATTGTACAGCATTAGGATTAGAAACCACACGGCTTATTAATTCTTACTTTGTAGGAATTAACTGATTCACACAGTAAGAGCAGAGTGAGTAGAAGACTTTTTGGATCCACTGCTTTTAGGTTATCCGTGACCCACTGCACCACACATACTGTATATTTGCAGGAGGGGATTATGATGTTAGATAACCATGTATACCGTATCACTGAATGCGGCATGTGCTGCCAGGATGCCTTAGGTAGGATGAAGCTGTGTGGTCCGGCTACAAGGCCGACGACTTAAACTGCCTCCAAACGTCAGACTTGATGACAGCCTCTTGCATCATGCAGACCGAGAGCACATCCCTCGATAGCAATAACATGATACAGCTCTGAGTTTGTGAGTCTGGGCTTGTGCCTCAGGTGACAAATTTAGGATTTGAGGGCATTTTCAATCTTATAACACAGCAAATAAAGTCAATATTTCCAGATTGTATTGTATTTTTTAGCTGTAGCTAAATTTTCCCCCTTAAACAAGAGCAAATCAGGCACTTGTGTTGGTTACATCCAATTGTCACAATGTGCTGGAAGAACTGTGGGTCTTATTTTCTGACACTGTGAAGTGTTTTATAAAAAAGCTCCAAACGAGTAAATGGACTGGAAATAAGTGGAATAATCTCGCTTCGCTGCCTCTCTCACCTAATGAGGTTTTAGGCCTGAATACACGATTAAATGGCGATTTTTAAATGTAAAATTATCACTGAAATGCAGCAGAACAATCTGGTACGTCACGCGCTGTGACAAGTTCACAGGCACAAATCCTCTGGTGTGTCACGACATCGGCGGCAGAAGCCACATATGAAAAATCATGGAAATGTATTTGTGTCGTCGATGCTTCATTAGCGTTAGGGCTTTACGGGAGATAAAAATATCTCTGTGCCTCTGGGAGGAGAGAGGACGAGGAGGGGAGGGGCAGAGTGTGTGCATCAATGTGTGTGTGTGAGGAGATGAAATCAGGATGCATAGGGGTTTTTTTTCCTCCCCTCCTGCAAATGTCAGTCTGTGTGTTTGTGCACGACCGGGGTTGTAACAGCCACGTCGTTCAGAGCAAAACTTCCAGGCAAAAAAAAAAAATAATGTGACAAAGGGTGCAAAACCACGAGCTGACGTCAGCCACTTCAGACACTCGACTGTGAAGTCAAGTCAGATATATCTCCTCACCTCATCGCCGCCACCTTCACACACACTATCCTCCTCACTTCTTCTTCCTGCTCCTTCATCAAAACAACACTGCAGGCTTTTGTGAGAATGTATGCAGCAGTGCATGAAAACATGCCGGTGAGGATGAAACAGGGGGAAAAAAGCAACTCTGTAGCTAAAATTTGAAAAAAAAAGGTGATTCGGTCTAATCATATCCATATACATTTCAATTTTTATTAAACCATTTAGCTTAAATACCTTCAAATATCCCAGATTTTTAAACCTGTGCAAAAAGCTGTTAAGCACAAATACAGGAAAACTGTATCACACATGCATATTTTAGACCTGTTCTGACTAAATGAAAGGACTAAACTGAGTATCATTACACCAAATTGAACCGGTTTCAGATCCATTCATTTCACTGTGACATGCAGGAAAATTATGGTGTAGAAACCACTTTTTTTACCCACCAGCTTTAATGTCTAAAATTGTTGCTTGAGCTGAAAAGGCTCCAAAATGATGGACTATTTCAGTCCTGGACACTCAACGAAGAGCAAAATCCTGTTACAAGGCGAGTGATGGGGTGAACAAAACCTCAATCGCATTAAAGGTAAAAATACACAGGTGTGTCAGCAGCAGTCACCTTGCATGAAGTGAAAGGCAGTTGTACGCCTTTCACTTCATTTGTTCAGACTCTTCTTATATATGTAGGGAAAACTCATTTTTAGAAGAATGATTTTGTTTGGTAAAGCCCTTCTCACTGACCTACGAATCACTCTGGCATTAAAAGGCACCTAACTCAACGGATGAACCAGAGTTGTGTCTAAACATAACAGACAATTCAGTACAGAACCAATTTTGAATTGTATTTTTAGGCACTTAGCAGCCTGTTACAAAAGCATGCCATGTGTGCCCAGTGTCCAATATGTGTTTCACTGAATCTATGAAAAATGCCAAAGATAACAGAGTTTGACAGTATAAAATAGTATTTTTGGACCAACAAAGAGCTGCAAGCTGAAAGCCTGGACAAGTGGAGGACAAAGATGAAGTGGAAGGTATAAAAACTACAGCAGAGGAACAGTATCTGAAAGTCATGTCCTTAAGAAATGGAAAAAAAAAAAAATCGAGCAAAGACCTGACACAGGCCCTCAGAGCTAGAGGATACCAAATTACACGAGATTTGGACTCAAAATCAGTGGCAACACTTCTGACTGGGTGTCTACAGCCATCTATAAAACACAGTATGTTTTACAAAGCTTTGGTTCATGTAGTTCAAGAATGATGGAAATATTTGGATCGTATGCTAAGATAAGACATGCAGAAACCACCAGAGGGGTTTCTTGAGGTTCACATCAAATCCAGAAAAATGACAAATAAACAGGATTGTGAATTTTGCCCCAAAAGGTGCAGTTCTTCCTCTGAGAAAGCTAGAGAAACAGGTGGCTGGGTACTCAAGCAGGAAATTTAATTAAGAGCCAGAACTGTTCAGACACAGTCAGCCTGCAGCGAAACACTGTCAGATGTTTTGATTGGTTGTCCAATAATCAAGAAAATCAGACAGAAGTCTGGCTGCTTTCTTACATTCAGCTGCTGATGTGTCTGACTGTGCATTTCTGTGTGTGTGTGTGTGTGTGTGTGTGTGTGTGTGTGTGTGTGTGTGTGTACTGAGTCGTGAGCACAGAATTAAAAAGACAAGCGGAGTAAGACCTGAGGGACAAGAGGATGAAGAGGAAGAGGTAGAGAGGAGGGGATAAAAGAGGGACCAGGCAGTGCTGAGACGCTGTGACTTATGTGTAGGACACGTTTATTGACCAAAGAGGACAGCAGAACGGCTACTTTATTGGTGCCTCATTTCCTCAAGAGGTTAAAGGTCACACAGCATGAACTCATTATTGGAAGAGTTAAGAGGTGAGGAAGAACTAGAAGACTCTAATAATTTTTAAAGTCTCCTTTAATCTTGAAATCCCCACCGAGGACCCCAGATTTCCCAGTAAGTGCAGTTTATAAATTCCGATTGCGATATGAAACACATTATGAACCATCTTGATGTAACAGCTGCGCTCCTGAACCTTTCTTTCTTCTCGGTTATTGAGAAAAGCAGTTGGTAATCTCTTCACACCGCGCCTCATCTCCAAACTGCTGCTCAAGCTCAGCATCAGACAAACACCTCATCGTATTATCTTTGGACTAAAAAAAGTCGACTCATGCCAAGTCCTAATAACAGCTATTTGAGGTGGTACTCAACAGTAGTAGAAGTCCATCAAGGCAGCGTGACAGCTGCTCATACAGGCGTTGTATGAATAATATGGAAACTAACAAAAACACCTCAAACGCATCACCTTGCTGTATGAAACTGGCGCTGACTGCTGCCAGCCCGACTTAGCTCAGTGCCCTTTCGTTGTAAAATATTACTGTTCTGTTGTCGTAGTCTCTCTTTCTCTTAAACTTAAGTTGACCCTAACCATGTGTTGATCTTACCTAACTAATATATATGCTTCAACCCCAAACCATCTCGAACAGTAGGCTAAATGATCAAAGCACTCCAAGGTACTCGCTTTTCAATTAAAATTGAAAATGCCTTTACAGCACGGTCATGTTTCACCTAAAAAACCCTAGCTCCTCATTTTAGCGAGTTAAACAGAGTTCATGAAAACACTGGCTCTTGTTAAGAGGTATTCCATCAATGTTAACGTTCCACTTGTGGTGGACGGTAGGCTTCCCCCTGGGGTGAGAGTGGAATGCTCCATCAATAACAGGGATCTTTAAAACCTGGACAACAGCCCAAACGGACATCAAGAAAAACAGTATCAACCAAAGATAAAATGAACGCATCTACAGTCAGATGCAGTTGGGGTTTTTTTGGTTTTTGTTTAAAAGGAATAAAATCCGTAATTTATAAAATTTTATAAAAAAGCTTCCCTTTGGTTAAGTCTCCTTTGACTGAAACCTCTTTGTATGGAAAAAAGACATTTGGTCAACTCCAATAAAATAACACAAGTGATTTTTTTCCCTTTTTCTTTTTTTTTTTTTGTGATAAAATCAAGTTCTAATATTTGCTTGTATGGTCCTATTCTTTTTATTCTATTTCATTTTTTAATGAAAACATCTGCTTTCACATCATGAACTCCACATAAAGGCTGAAAAAAGGAGGATAACAACAGCCTGGCTCAGACCTGATAATGGACTCACTGTCCTCACATTTTTGTTGCCGTCTCTTCTTATTTCTTTACTTTACCCATTTACACCTTCTCATTCACTCCACCATCACTTTCCTTTTGTTAGTGTTGTGCTGCTCATGTATTTTCACCAATTATACTTTTATTTCCTCCTCCAACGTTTTCAAAAACACAGTCTTCGCATTATTTTTACACCTTTGAGAGAAAACAAATCCTTAGGATAGAAATTTGAATACAGAAACGTATGCTTCATATTATGTGTAGGTCTTTTGTTTGTATGGTGATGAACAAATTGACCTTTATGTTTATAAATGTCTGTCCTCCAACATAGTGGCTTTTCTAATAGCTCTACAGTGCAGTGGTTTATGCATACACATTTGATCCTGGTAGAAGACACAAATCTGCCATAGATATCCTGAAAATCAAACATGTGGAGCCTGCTGTGGTCAAGAAGTTGAAACTTGAAGCTTCTTCTATTACTTGACATTTCCTCTAGGTCTTTATGGGAATGGTAGTTTTCAAAAACTTTCATTAATCTTGACTAAAATTCCTTTCTTGCTCACAGTTCATTCAACTTTATGGAAGCATTTTCAGGCATTGGTCTAAACTGAACATGTTACTGAAAATGTAATGTGATTACTTAAACAAGTTACACCTGACACTGTTTAGGATCTTGCCAAATCCCTTAACTAACCTTTGGAGTAGAAGACAACCTGCTCCAACTCCTGAGCCGTGGCCTGAATTCAGTGAAAGAACAAGACGAATTATTTCTTATGCTTTGTTCACACTTCCTACTTGTTGTTTTAAATGCAGGCTGGTGATCAAAGCCCAACACTTGTGTCTGCATAACGGGCATGAGAGTTTAACTGCCCACAACTTCATTATCACTGCAACAGTGCAGTGAAGTATCAACCAATTGTGCACACATAAAGAAGGCCAGGCAACCCTTCAGGTACAGTGTAGCTATGAAACACACAGCATTGCAGTGCAGGCAGTCAGTGTGTGTCTACTTTAGCATAGCATAAAATATTGCACCTTGTTTTCTTGATTTGCACGAAGACCAAAGTGTAAAAATGTTTTTGTTTTATAGGAAGTGGTGGGCATATTTTTGTCTGAGAGCAGCAACTAGTCAATTCATCACTTTGTCAGTTGTGGCAGTAAAATGTCAACAATGCTGCTACGATGGCTTTGAGCTCTTTATGTTTTAAAAACTTAAGAAGCAAAAGCACCTCTGTCTGCTGGTGAAAACACTTCAAAGGCTGCATCCCACATAATCTACAACAAAGTGGGATGAGATTCTTGCCCTGATATTTCTGTTGTGGAGGCCTTCTAGAACAACAGAAGGCATCTGGAGGCGAGCGCAGCTTTGGACATGATGTGGCTATTCTACCTTTAAAAAGCAACACCAGGCCCTCCGCCACACATACGGTGCACTTCCTCTCTCTCTTCTTTGTGTCTCTCTCAGCAATATGCAAACAGAGGCAGTGAAACAAGCACGGGGGCCAAGCGACACACACGCTGGGTCAGAATCACTTATGCAGACATGCAAAGCAATGCTGATAAAAGGCCCACTCTGACTTTGATGGTGCAGGCTAAGTTCCCCACTCACTTTGCACACTGCACCTTTGCATAAATAACTCCAAGCTGCAGACTGAAAAAAAAAAGATCAGTTCCTGTTTGGCTCCTGTCTGATCCCAAACGGAGAAACTACATGGAAATATGCTGCTGGAGCATTTGGGCAAGGTAGTAAAGAAAGACAGGAGAGAGAAGCTTGTTGCTCATGTCTTTGCATATAACGAGCTGGCAAATTGTAAGGTTTTTTCTGCTTGGGATTCACTAAAATACATACTGGTTTTCTCCAGCTAGCATCCTACACTTCATCTGCTGCACACTGTCCCACTGTGTGGGTGTATTTGCATGTTTTCGTGTGTGTATTTGACAAACACCTGCACAAACCCACAGTCTCACCTTTATCAGCCCGATATGAATGTGTGAACATTATGCCTTTGTAAAAAAAAAAGTTGGCTTTCCTGTTGTTGGCCTGTTGTATTTATGACTGTGAAGCATATGTCGTGTTTAGACATGAGCATTAGCGTGAGACTCCCGGCGTGTTCAGTGGGCTTTCACTATATTTAACTCAGTTTCTGTCAAACTAGAACGTGTCCGCACAGAGGTGATGAACACATGAATATATCTACTATATTTATAATGAAGTTTCCCTGACCTCGATGGTTTACTACGATAGTTTTTCTTGGATGTCACATAAATACAGTTACAGTGGTGGATGCTTATATTCATCACTATCCATTTTTAGGCTGGAACCTCCTGTCATACATCGAGAGGCAGACAAAACTCAACTGAACTGATTTTAAATCCAGAACCTTCCTGCTGTGATATGCAAGCGCTAACCACTGTACTACTAGTCCTTCTTGAATCACATGTTAATCATATTTATATTATTACAATTAACCTGTTTGAGCCAAGAGCTCCGGATGCTTTAAACACTAGTCTTGGTTTGGCATGATGATGTCATAGACAACTTTGGCTGTGAGCATAGAAGCCCCACCCACTCACTGCTCAAACGTTCTGTTTATGAGGTGCAGCCAATGGAAATAAAACCTAGCTAAAAGCTTGTTTCAGGCAATGAAGTGCAAAAGGTCCGTCCATCCATCCATCCATCCATTCATCCATCCATCCATCCATCCATCCATCCATCTTCTTCCACTTATCCAGTTTAGGCTACTGAGGAACTGGATACTGAGGAACAGTTGGGATAGGCTGGTGCAGACTCACCCTGGCCAGTTTGCCAATATATCACAGGGAAATAACCAGGGACTATTTTGAACTGTGAATCCTGCCAATCAACCTGAGCTCTAGTTGAGTCCAAGCATAAAAAGAGTTTGAGCAGAAGATACAGCTCACCCAAACTCTTTGCATCAACCACCTTAATGTTTAAAGGCTTCAATGGTAGCTCTAAAACATGTGTAGTTTCCTCATTATGAGGAGCTGTGGCTGCTTCATTTGGTTGCTATGATGTTTGCATAGTCCTACGAATCAAAACATGAACCACGCACGATCCGATGCCAGTTCCAGCAGAATAATGACATCTTATTTGTGTTTTTCAAACAGAGAAGGATCACAGATGCCAATTAATTGTTTTAATAACTCAAATACAAGATTTGAAGAGTGGCTAACAGATTTTCAAAATTTTGGGTTGTCGCAGATATAAAACTACAGGAGTGAAAACAACACGCTGGCAGGCACACAAAAGTCATACACATATGCACATAAAGACGTACTCCAGTAAAATAGTTTTTTAAATACAGATTTTTCTGTTAATTTAACTCAAAAGTCTGTCCTCTACACACGAGTTTGCACCCACAAACACAGATGCACAGTTGAACAGCCAGCCTGGGTCCGGATGCTGGCATTCTCCACAGTGATAATGGGGCCGTATCCCACTGTAATGCACAGTTCACTGAGGCTGGCTCTCCTCCAGATGGAGAGGCAGCAAGGAAAAGGAACAGGATGCCATAACCTCGGCTCACACAGTGGACAAGAGCCACAGCTGCAGACGCTCACACACATACACACACCGAAGCGCACAGGCCAGAGCATCATCAACCATCAACCCGCATGGATGCTTGCATGTATGAAACACAGAAACAGA
Source organism: Aulonocara sp. 'chitande type north' Nkhata Bay (assembly GCF_057382095.1). Taxonomy (NCBI): domain Eukaryota; kingdom Metazoa; phylum Chordata; class Actinopteri; order Cichliformes; family Cichlidae; genus Aulonocara; species Aulonocara sp. 'chitande type north' Nkhata Bay. The sequence continues at coordinate 272,846 of NC_141346.1, forward strand.
CAGCCACAAGCAGGGGCATGCGATTAAAGACACGACAGAAGTGGTGCAAGAGCACGTCAACATCACGTTCATGCGCACGCTCACATGGAGCGCACTTCACGGAGTGTCGGCTGCAATCGTGCAGCTCCACTGTGTGACAGGAGGAGAAAGTAGGGGTGGTGGAGGAGCTGGAAACGGCGGAGAAGTGGGAGGAGGAGAAGCTGCCTTTTGTTATATTTTCAGCATGACAAGAAAGGCAGAGGAGCCGCGATGTGTGAGAGGATTTGTCGCTGAGAAGTAAGAATGTTATTCCGCCCCGTTCTGACCCGTTTAGGCGAGGAAGCCAAAAAGCCTCTTTTTATAGGTCTGTACCAGAGCTGGCTCAATCCTTCAACGCAGCAGGGGAGAAACTGAGGTCCTAATGAGATCTTTTTTAAATTTACATTCAGTTACTAGGATTTATTTTGGTGTTTACCTTCAACCTTCAGCTTTCTCACTGATGCAAGAGCATATTTCCAGAAAATGTTCGTGATCCTCGTGCATTTTTGTTTCTTCTCACAAACATATCTCGCAAGCACAAAAACCAAACACCGATCTGAGAACTTGCGTTACATAATAACAACTGCCACCTTGATTTCCTGCAGGAGCCTTAAGTTTACTGGCTGCGGCATGAATCACATTTTTCATCTGTCTTTTATCTGTTGTAAGAATGCTCTAATCTTAGAGGATACAACAGTGCTGCAAAGCCAACATAACAGGCTTTTCAATTTCAAGGTTTTATTTATGACAGGTTAGATTTTGTTTTTTTGTGTCCATTAAACTGTGTTTTAATTCAGCGATGAAGTTTGTGCATGAGTCTGATAAGGCCTCACTGACACAGGTCTGCAGACTGGTTGGCGAGCCCCTGGTAACCTCTGGTTGCTAGGGAAAAATATGATTTCCCTGGTGAGTGACTTCTGATAGTTGTTTGGTGAAACTGATTGCAAAGTGGTAGCAACAGTTGTACTTGGTAGCAGTTTACCATGGCCCACTGAGCTTGCATGGAAGACAATGGCTTGTCTGCGAACACTTGAGGCATTAAAAAAAAAAAAAAACTCAGATTGAAAGTTGCTCCTTGCCACTGCAACACATTTCAAAAGGTGAAACTTTTACTTTCTCCAACATTCTCCGTTTGTGGTTTGCAGAGTGAGTGTTTGTGGATAAGTTGGCCTCTTCCATTCAATTATGAGCAAGTGACCAAAACAAGCACAAGGACATTTTTGGTCCTCTGCAACTGATTTCACCCAGCAACAGCCAAACTCCAGTTACCAGTTGGTGATTACATATTTTTCCCTAGCAACTGGAGGTTACTGTGGGGGTAGGTGCACATCTGTGTGACTGTGGTGTCACTGAAGAAATACAGATTACTCTTAATCTCGGACAAATCTCGGAAATCCTAATTTAACAGTTACTGTAACTAAAAACACAAAAGCTGCTGCAGCCCTGAATCTCGTAGCAAAAAAGATGTGAACATCAGAGAAGAGGTAAAAAGAAAAGAGAGGATGGAAACTAAAAAGGGCCGGATGAGGTGCAGGTGGAGGAAGGGGAGGAGGTGGGGGATAGTATGAGTCATAGGCCGTTACAACCACAAGCCAAACGGTGGCGAAGAGACAGAGACACGTGCGCACACTCAGAAACACACTGAAGTAGAGGAGAGGAAATCTTTAATGGCAGCTTCCCTGTCTCTTTCACTAACATGGACATGGAGTCAAATGGTCAGGAACTGTGGGGAATGGCTGTCTATATTGGAGTCACTGACCCCTCATGCACACACACACACACACACACACACACACACACACACACACACACACACACACACACACACGCACACCTACACACACACAAATGGGCTGGAGTCCCCAAACAGTCCATTAGAGATTAAACAAGTTGTTCAGTCTATGTTTCAGACTCCAGGCGTGACTCAAAATTTCAAATTACTCTGCCGGCTCGTCTGCCTCCTCTCCTCTTCCCCGCCTCTTTCAGGCTTTCTTTCTATCACTCAGTTCGCTATATTGTTCCATTAGTGGATTAAGCGTGCTGGTACTGGGGAGGAAGATGGGTGCAATTCAGAGAAAATGAAACTCAGTCCATCAACCTGCATCAGGGGAGACGCAAGACTGGGGTACTTTACCTGCCAGCCCTCATCACCTCTTCACATTACTGCGTTATTATAGATTTCTCTAATAAAACAACACAATATATGAATTCACTGCAGAACTCCTGAGTGCAATTCTAGGATTTAGGGTTTCTCATCCGCGTTATTGAGGGAATAACTAACATTTAAATGAGTTGGCAAAGCCAGACTACAGCAGCTACAGAAATATTTAAAATCATGTTGTGCTTGCGACCTGGTAGTTATTGTTGAATACATCATACTCTGTGAGGGTGGCGATAGATGGGAAATCAGAGGAAATCCACCTTATTGGAAATCTACTAAAAAGTCGTTACGTTAATAAGTCATTATAATTACCATGCATATCACAAGTACACACCCTCCTCTAACTTGTAGCCAACTTAGCAGGCTGTTATCATCCACTGTAATCAGGCAAAAATGCAGGAGACCTCTAGTGGTTTTACAAGGAAATGCATACAATAGCTATTGTTGTAAGCTAGTAAATAGAGCTTTGTGACATGTGCTAACACATGTCCTGTGATCTGGCACATTCAACCCATATCAACTAAATATCACATAAACAAACAAAGAAAAAGTAATGTCATCAAACTTGTGCCCACAGTTGCAAGAGGAAGGTGAAAAATCGTCAACTTATTGCAGAATTTTATTAAGGCAAACAAGTGCTAACACAAACCTAATGCTTTCACTCAGCACACTGAAAAGTCTTTTATTCTGTCTTCCTCTCCTCACTCCTAACCGCCCACTGCAGACAGCAGCACCTTCCTGAGCCTGGTTGTGCCAGAGGCTTCTTCCTGTTAAACGTGAGTTTTTCCTTCCCACAGTCGCCAATTTGATTATTGGGCTTTTCTGTATTATTGTAGGGTCTTATAGTAAAAAGCACCTTGAGGTGGCTGCTGTTGTAATTTGGTGCTATATAAATAAAACTGAATTGAATCAGATGAACCTTACTGACACCAATGGAGATATGTGTAGGGCTTAGAAAAAACTAGGAACATTGGAAAGGGTTATTTAAATTCATCATCTGATACAAAATTTCATGAAAAAAGGTGAAGCGCTTGAGCTATCTCAATCTGCACTGACTTATTTGACTGATATTTAAAGTAAAAGTCTTACTTTAAATGGGAACTTTTTTTACAAGCACAATTTTTAAGAAAACTTCTGAATAAAGTAGGTAATTATTTCTTTACTATGTTTAAAAGCTTCATCTTCATCGGCTGTGCTCCCTTTAGTTTTTGGACATAAAGAGCAGCTATGCAGCCATCAAAGCATCCAGAATTACAGTGAAGCAGCTGCTTCAACCCCCTTGATTAAAAAACACATGTTAACTACGATAAGTAGCAGTATTATTATGAAACATTGATAAATAGTCCCTCGGTTACCAAACCGCCTGCTTTAAAGCTCTCAGCTCTTGCTGTAATTATCAGCATCATTGAAATACAACTTTCATCATGGAGACTGCTTGGATTCAATTACTGCTTATGCAATACAACCATTAAAGTTCCATTTGCTCTCCTGCACATGCTTGTTGTCCTCCTAATGTGAGACTAGATGCTGTGTAAGGTCTTTAAAAAGGAACATAGGAGGGTTATTAATCGCCTGTCTCTCATTGGCTGATTGTGTTGATGCTTTCATTCACAGAAACCCAGCAGCAACGACGTGTCTGTGCTTTGCCTTTCCTGCTAATGGTTTAGTAAGATTGACTTTACCGCTCAATAGTTCAACTTCTTTCCAAACGCTGTCTGCCAAGAGCCTGCGCACAACATGAGCAGCAGTGCATGGTGCTGATGACTAAAAGGGTTGTTTGTAATAATGGAGTGCACAGAGAGTAGAGTGTGAGACAAATATTGAACTGCATGTTGGAGGCCAGCTATAAGGTCACTATGGCTGTGAACTACACACAGCGAGAGTCCACTTACACGGCAGTTCTGTTTGAAAACTGAATCGTGGAAAACTTTATTGCAGCCAACACATATCAGATGAGTTAGGGGGCAAACTCACCCACTCCTCATTCCTTACATATTGATGCTTGCAAAAAGACCCCTCGGCGTCATCTTTGAACACACTGGTTCGGCATCAGTTTTCAAGGTTGATGCATAGTTAATGTTGGAAAAGAGCATGCTGTAGCACATGAAACTTAGCAAGTAGTTTAAGTACCAAAACCTTCGCTGCCAGCACCGCAGTCTCCTCACTGACAGAGTTCTGACTAACCTGCTAAACACCCATCAAAAATTCCCCCCTACTGTGAAGTTTATTGGGCCTTATAAAAAAGGCCCGCCATGTCTTGGCTCATGTCAGGCTCACATCTTGGCTCAGTGTATTGAACTGCCAACGCTAAAGGACATCTTGTGCACATCTCTGTGACAACATCTGAAGGCATGGCAACATTTGGGATGATAGCCCAGGGCCTCAAAGTGAAAAGTAAAAAATTACTCTAAACCATTTCACATCCTTTAGTGGCGCGAAAGCAAAGCGGAAACTGATTTTTCTGCAATCAAGAGCATATACAACTAGCAAGATTGCTCAGGTAGTGGGTATAAGTCCTCCGTGAGAAAGAACGTGTAATTGCTTCATTAAATTATATTGCAGCAATTATATTACAAGCAAATACCTGCAGATTTTCTCTAGAGTACCACACAAGGGCAAATATAATATTTACTGTTAGTTGTATTTAAATAAATAATTCATTCAGCGTGTAAGGATATCAACACATTATATTCACTGGACACTTCATTACAAACACCTTGCTAGTACTGGGTTGAACCGTCTTCTGCCTTCAGAAGTGCCTCAAGCCTTCATGACATAGATTCAAGAAGCTGCTGCAAACATTCCTCAAAGAATTTCGTCCATGTTGACATGATGGCAAAACACAGTCGCTGCATATTTGTCGGCTGCATATCCATGATGAGAATCTCCCGTTCGACCACGTACCAAAGGTGCTTTTTTTTGCTGATGGTAGAGGCCATTTGAGTACAGTGAACTGTGACATGGTGTGTTATCCTGCTGGAAGCAGCCTTTAGAAGATAAGTACACTGTGGTCATAAAGGGATGGACATGGACAGCAACAATTTAGGTAGGCTGTGGTGTTTAAATTATGCTCAGTTGGTAATAACGAGTTCAAAGAGACAGGGAAATATCCTGTCCACCATTACACCACCAGCAGCCTGACCTGTTGACACAAGGCAGGATGGATCCATCCTTTCATGTTGTTTCCTGTTTCCTGGTCTACTCATCAGACCAGGAAACATTTTTCTAATCGTCTATTGACCAATTTTTTTAAATTGTAGGCTCAGTTTTCTGTTCTTAGCTGACAGGACTGGCACCCAGTGTGGTCTTCTGCTTCAAGGTTTGACATCTTGTGCATTCAGATATGCTCTTGAGGTACTGTTACAGGGCATTCTCCTCTAACCTCTGACATCAACAAAACGTTTTATCACAGAGAACTGCGGAGATGGTTGTGTGGGAAAATCCCAGCAAATCAGCAGTTTCTCAAATATTCAGGCCAGCCCATGTGCCACTAACAAACAAGTCACGTTCAGTTACTTCAAATTAAATCACCTTTCTTCCTTATTCTGATGCTCAGTTTAAACTTCAGCAGGTCGATTTGACCATCTCTGCATGCCTAAATGCATGAATTGCTGCCATGTGATTGGCTAATTATGTTCAGGAGTTGGACAGGAGTACCTAATGATGTGGCCAGTAAGCGATTACAGCAGCTCTGAGGATTAAACTTATTTTCCAGCAGAAGAATGGCAATAAGTTTTGCAAGGTTGTGCATGTAACTGAAAATAAAAAGCCATAGAGATTTATGCAGCTTTCCTTCTTTTAAATGTGAACTTTTCTGTTTCTATGAAAACATTCTTCCAACTAATAAATAAAAATGTCATGTAACTCACCGATCTGAAGAGGTTGTTAAATTTTGAATAAGTGCTGGGATCAGACCAAAACTAAACAACAAGGGCAGATGTGGCTTGCAGGCAGCACGTTGCTCACCTTGTGTTTATCGGCTCCAAAAAGTCGTGAAAAGGTATTACATAAAAGCTTCTAGCCGGGTCTTTGTGTAATGGTACAATGCATTAGTGCAGACTGCAATACCTCGAGCACTAGGTGGACTCACGGGTCCCCAGAGGGTTACATAAACAACGTACCCAGAACAAGTTTGACGCCTGCATCGCATTTTATCGGTCTCATTTGAAGCGGAGAGAAGCTACATCCATATGTACGCGTGTGTGTGCGCATGTACTCTGAATTTTTTATCTCTGCAGCAAGGAGGTTAACCTGATTCCCGAGGCCTTTTCAACCGCACGTGAAGTATGTGCGCGCACAATGAAGAACACATGCATAACAGCTGACAAGGAGACAGAAGAAACAGCAGTAAGGCATTCAGAGACACGTTCGGGGGGCTCTAACTGATTCATTCAGGAGGCGAACATCCTTTTTGAGACGTGGATGGATGATCAGAGTTGAGACAGCTGTGAGCAGGGGAAACAAGTATGTGAAAAATCACGGTATTTAAAAGTAAAGCAGTATTTCAAAAGCTTGCGAGAGCATGGAGGCGCATAAAGGCAACATTTGGTTCAGTTTATGCCTAGCTCAGGGCAGGATAAAAGGCGGCTGCAGCTCTGAATCACCTCAATAACACAAAGTGTCTCATCAAGCCGCTCATTGCTCATCAGAGCAACTGTTGTACACCCGTGCTTTCCACCCACGCCACAAGCTTCTTCATCATACAGTTAGACGCACACACACAAAGACCCATCATCATCCAACGAGCAGATGAAGAAGCACAAACACAACAGACCCCCCGACGGCCACTGCCAGCTTCTCTACGCGCCACAGGCTGACTCCTCGTCTGTTGCGAGACAAAAACAAAAACTGTCCATAAAAAAGTTAGCTGCTTGTGACACACATAAACACACAGATGAGCTCATTCAGCTAGGTTACTGTGGTTTAGGAATTGTTTTTTATTGTTATTACTTTCACTTTTACCTTAAATGATGAAATAACCGCAGGTGGGATAAAACAGTGAACCTCTTATTTGCTTTTATTGTCTGTAATATTGTAACACGCGTGTTCTAAAATCTCCTACTTCAGGGGAGTAGTTTGCCATTTTGAGAAATCCATTTATTCACTTTCTTGCCAAGTCGAGAAGACTGATATCAGTTATAAGTAGACTATATGAGGTGAATGTGAAGCTACAGCCACAACAACGTTAGCTCAGCACAAAGGCAAGCCTGTTGCCCGACCAAAATTAATATAACTGAGCTCTCATCACGTCTAATGAAACAAGCAACATGTTCTTGTTAAATACAGTACTCTGCAAAAGTCTTGAGCCAGCCCACATTTCTTTATATTTTAGGAAAATGGTGAAACAAGTACAAACATGTAAAAACGACATATGAGGCAAAAACACAGTTTGTACAAATCTAATGAGCTTGAAAGTCAATAGTTGTTAGGTCAAGTTTTATTCTCCAACACAGTCTGAACTCTCTTAGGCAACTTTCTTGTCATTTCTTTAAGTAGTTTTCGGGTATAGTTCTCCAGGCTTCTTGAAGGACATGAAAAGCTCTTCTTTGGATGTTGACTGCCTTCAGATGATCCCACACTGCTTCAGTAATGTCGAGGTTCGAGCTGTGGTGAGGTCACTCCATGGCTGATGGAGTTCCACTGTGTGTTTTTCTATCTGGGAATATTTTCCCTGCATTGGAAGTGTGTTTGGGATCACTGTCACACTGAAAAATGAAGCCAATGTCAATCTGATGGTTTCCAGATGATGCTGTATGGTGGATGAAATTCTTATGGCACTTTTCTATGTTCAAATTTCCATTAATTTTGACGAGATCCTCAGCACTATTAACATCCCAACCATGACTAAGACGCCATCGTGCTTTATAGGTGGTTGTAGACACAGTTTCAAAATTGGAGTCATCACACTGTCAGACCTGTTGCACAGATGTTCAGTCCAGTTCTTGTGTAATTTGACGTTTTTCTCATTCTCAAGTACATGACTTTTAGATACTAATCATGTGCTCTTCATCTGTCTGTCACTTCTCCACTTCTCCAGTTTCTTAGTTTTTTTGTTAGTTTTTTTAAGGACACAAGGAACAAATTGTGTTTTTGTGACATGCTGCTTATAACAAAGTGCCTGAAGATATCATTTAAAAATAACTCTTGGCTAAGTTTTCTCTTATGTGTAGACACTACACTGGTTCAACCTTGAGTTGGGTGCCTTTTTTATGCTTAAATGGTTCATAGGGGAGTAGCAAGCAAACAAACTTTCAGAAAGGCTGGTCAAGAGCACTTTAAAACATTTACAAGACAGTCGGGCTGCTTCAAATAAAATGCAAAGAAGTGAGAGATGGCTCAAGACTTTTGCACAACACTATTAAAATGCATTCGATCAACAGCAGCAATCAGTTAGAAGGTTTGGAACAAGTATCTGCATGTGAGAGAGAGAAGGGTGGAAACGGGTACAACAATACAAGCTGACCTTTGACATAATATCCTGTAACACCTGAAACACACACACACACACACACACACGGGAGAGTTGTTTTTGCTTCTCTTCCTCTCCTGCTTCAATCGAATCAAGTCTTATCAAATCCAATCAGACCCACTGAGGCGTTTCATTTGGAGTCAAGCAGCAGAGGAGATTATACACACGGATGAAGAGGAATGGCTTTAATCAGTGTGTGTTTGTGCATACATGCAAAACAGAGGGATAGAGAGCATTTGTGTTTGTGCATGTGTCAGTCTGTGCTGTTGCTGTCTGTGTGACTCTGGCCCGTCTGTGTAGGCTTAGGTGTACTGTGTGTGTGTGTGTGTGTGTGTGTGTGTGTGTGTGTGTGTGTGTGTGTGTGTGTGTGTGTGTGTGTGTGTGTGTGTGTGTGCAGATCATTTTATCCATTACTGTGGCCACTGTGAAACACTGCCAGTCACACAGATTGGGCTTATGAAACACTTCCACAGCTGTGTTAAAGCAGAAAAACACCCCTGCTGTGTTTCTCCCTCTCTCCTTTAACAAATAAATAAAGCGATTAACAGAATCACTCTAGTTTAACCAACAATCATGCTGAAATCACACCATCCTGCTACCAAGCCAGCACGTTTCTGCTCCGCCCTAAAAGAGGAAAACTGCGGTGTGTTTTATTTGCATAGCTTCACTTACACAGAGGAGTGCAGAAGAACATTTTCAAAAGTAGCAGCAAGCATTACAAAGTAGCTGTGTAGGCGTCACTTGTAGCACAGCAACCAAACGACCACGCAACCAAGCAGTTGCCAGAGGGATTAAATCTGTGGTGTTTTTTTTTTTCTTTAAATTTTTGGCTGCATCGAGAGCGCTTAACATGTGTGACTTTGAAACACATCACAGCACACATACAGATACACAAGGTAAATCTGTCTTTTAGTTTGAATGCATGATTAATGATGGCCAGCTGCTCGCTTCCTCTTCTTTTCCCTAATAACATATATACAGGATATCGTGCAAAATTTTAAGGTAAACATCAAAATGACAATCTGTCGAGCGCATTAACCTGCAAACACGACAGAAATTTAGGATATACTGAAGGCATGTGGGTGGCTTTGAATGACAAAACCCACGTAACCCACGCGTGATCTGCAATGTATCGAGAATTCAAGAGAGCAGGGAGTAAAAACAGACTACATCTGGTGATGTAATTGGAATGCGGACTTCCCCTTCAAGGCATCGCATCCTGTTTGCCAAAGAGTGGCGCGGACGTGCTCGGGGTAAATTTTAAACAATAAACAGTGTTTGACATTTTTTTAAATCAGCGGGGGTGGTAAACTTGGCTGTGGGTTCCGGTTTCACTCATGACCACTGCTCGGCCATGCTGGCGGTATCACTTTCTATGACCCCAATGACTGAAACAGAGACATCTGACCAAGGTTTCATACTGTTTCAGATGATGTGCAGTTATGAGTAATCTTGGGCTCAAGCATTCATGTTAATACGTCAACAACCACCATCTAAAAATTGATGCACAGCAATCACCCCCAGAACGGGAATGACTCTGTCCATCTGCAGCAACCTCGCCCAGAAGGACAATACACCTTGCCACACGACAAACTGGGTGAGCAGCATGACAAATACCTTGGGGTCCTGACCCGGCCTTCAACTTCTCCAGATCCCAGACCCAAGCATCTGTGTTATGCACCAGAAGAAGAGTGACGCATGGAGGCCCCACCCCATTCAAAGAATGGGGTGCTGCTGCAAAACAACACAATCCCAGGTCCATGCCTTGACTTGGCAGAGCTGTCACATCAAGGCATGGACTTGACTATTTCAGCACTCAACGCTCTCTCTTCTACAAGCCTCGTACATTTATATAGTGAGGCTTGTGCCTAACCTAACATTCACACACTCTGAACCATGCACATAGCATAAACTCAAGGAAACGTTAACATGAAGCCTAGACGAGATGGGAATTGATCCACCAATTTTCCAACTGGCAGATGACCTGCTCTGCCTTGAGAGCCACAGCTGCCATCCATCCAACCATCTGTTTTCTTACTCACTTATTTAGGCTTGAAGGGAGGCTGGAGCCTAACCGTTTGCAGAGAGAAAACAGTATTTGAAACAGTTTTAGGTTTTAATTATTTTTATTGGATTTTAATGTTGTGTCTGTTTTGTATGAAGATAACACGGTTACTTCAATACAGCTGAAAAGAGATTATTGGATTATTACAAATTAAAAGTTTTACCTGCAAGACTTGCAAAATGAAACATGTTGCTTCTACAAACTTGACCTAAAAACCCAACCACATTGAAAAATACAGGAGTTTGCTAGCAGAGTGCAGAATGACTCATTGGTGTTTAGGTGGTAGGCTTCATAAATCCATCCACGATAAATGGAAAGAAATAGTATTTAAGAGAATTACCCAGTTAAACATTAGTGACATAGATTCAACTTTAATTTGCAGCTGAACTTTGATACTTAACTCGTTAAAAGAAAGTAAAACGGAAAAAATCCTCAAAACTACTTGGATGTGTTTATTTGTTGCAGAAGATTAGTTTGGTTTGGGTTGCAGGCTTCCAGTGCAAATTTTGTTGCATTTTTAAAAAGAAAAAGATTATATTATTTGCTGATTGTATAGACAGAAATATTCCAATTTGGATAGAAAGTGGAATCTGCTCCTAAGGTTTAATCTGTCAGTGGACACCTAAACACAGCTCAGAAAAGTAGGCTGCAGGACGTTGCAAGCTGTAGTGCAGATTACAGGCAGTGATGTAACATGCCATAATACCAGTGACCTTCTGTAACTCATAGCTTCCTGGGGAGCCCTGTGTACACATGGTGAAAATAAATAAATCTGCAGCCGAAGGGTGAGAGGCAATGGGAAACAAAAGGCAGGGATAGTCTGACAGTGAAATATATGTTCCCCTCTGTGAACCGGGAGGCATGTCAGAGGATCTCCTGCTGCAGGAAATGATCCCTCCAGAGTGACGGCGAGGCATCTTCGCTGCGAAACACAGGTTGCTTTTCATGATACCCGAGTCTGTACTTTAAGACCACACACGTCTGTGTTTGTTTTCAGCACAATGTGAGCTTAATTACCCAGCGTAATGCGTTGACATGCACTGTTGTCAGATCAAGCCTATACAAGGTTTTTATTAAATAATGGATGTCACCTGCTGTCAGTGTCATCTGCCACTGAGAAACTGAAGGTTAGCCGAGGTTTTTATCTACTTTGTCAGAGACTTTTAATCACTTAAAAATGCAGTTCTTTAACAACTTCTAAATCTAAGCAATAATAAAATGATATAAAATTTAAAAAAAATATCTGATCGTGGAAACTTTAGTAGCAGAGAAAGCTACAATGAGATTTGAAAAAAATAAATGAAATATCCTTAAGTGTGCTCACAAACAAAAATGAAAATGTTAATAATAACTGATAATTGATACATAAGGCTACGTCACGTTCTACCTTCTTCTAATTTTTTGAAAATGTTCTCATGTTGTTGCTTCATCACGATCTCAATGGTGGATGGAAAAGATTAAATGTCAACTTTTGCATTTTTTCTTTGTTTTTTTTTAGCAGTTTGTTTTGGTTGTAGTTCAATATCTTGGGTAAAGTATGGGGCTGCCTGCTGTACGAGTGGTTAAAGCGTAGCATTCTTCTTCAAAATGTTTGTATTTGACAGGATCTCATGGACCTATATCTTGTTAATAAATAATAATAAAATACTGAAAAGATATGAAATGTTTAAACTGAGAAAATATGTAATTACATTTTTTTTTTATTGTTTTGAGTTTGATGGCAGTACCATGTCTCAAAATTTGAGATAGAACAACCAAAGGCTAGTAAAGTAAATGATAATAAAAGAAACAAGTGCAGGAACGTTTTGCTAATTATGTTAATCGGTCAGTAACATGATTGGGTATAAAAAGAGCATTTTAGAGAGGTGGAGTTTCTCAGATGAAAAAATAGGCAGATGTTCATCAATCTGCAAAAAATTTGTAATAATTCAAGAATGATGTTGCTTAATCAAACATTTTGAAGACTTGGAATATCTCATCATCGGCAGTAGATATCATGATCAAACAAAGTCAAAAATCAGTTTTGGATGCCCGTGATCATCAGGCACTCAGGAAGTATTGCAGTGAAAACAGGCATGATTCTGTTTATGACTATTAGTTAAAAGAGGATCCCAGACAGTGATAAACATGGCCCTGTCTCAACTGTTTGAAGATGTGTTAATGCCCTGAAATTGAAAATGGGCTAAAATATGCATTAAATAGTTGTAAATTTCCTCAGTTTATACATTTTCTGTTGGTTCCTTTTCTGCACTGAGAGACACCAACAAAATTCTGAACAAAAATCTGAAGTTTGGCAAACTTAAGGAAACGACTGATGACTAATTAGTGATTGTTCATCAGCAGCTGAAAACACACGATTCGAGTGTGACGAACCACAGAGCTGAAATAAACCTGATCTAAAGGAACTGCAGGTGGACATCTAATTAAATCAGTGCACTCTGTTTTTATTTACATATTAGAGCATCTCCCAACTTTTTTTCAGAACTGGCAGTTAACATTTCTTCGCTCTCGCACTGCAGGCTTACTTGTTGTTCCTAGAGTATTTAAAAGTAGAATGGGAGGCAGAGCCTTCAGTTTTCAGGCCCATCTTCTGTGGAACCAACTCCCAGATTGGATTCGGGAGACAGACACTATCTCTACTTTTAAGATTAGGCTTAAAACCTTCATTTTTGCTAAAGTATAGTTAGGGGTGGATCAGGTGACCCTGAATCCTCCCTTAGTTATGCTGCAACAGGCATAGGCTGCTGGGGGATTCCCATGATGCATTGAGTCTTTCTTCTTCAGTCACCTTTCTCACTCAGCATGTGTTAATAGACCTCTCTGCACTGAATCATACTAGTTATAAACAGAGATGGTAGTAACGCGTTACTTGTAACGCATTACTGTAATCCGATTACTTTTTTAAAGTAACGAGTAAAGTAAGGGATTACTATTGCAAAAACGGTAATTAGATTACTGTTACTTACCTGTAGGAACGCTGCGTTACTGTGTTACTAAAACCGTGATTTTTTTGCGAGAATGTCTCATGACAGTGACGTAAGCAAGTGCGACGTTCGTGGCGACAGCTGTGTGCAGATCAACAATGGTTAATATATCGAGTGCGGGAGAGAGTATGAGCGTGCAGCGTTTAAAGCGTGGAAGTACTGACCTTACTTTGAGTTTGATTCCATAAAAAGTGACAAAAACATTAGTGTCCGTTGTGTGTGGGAAGAAAACTTATTTTTACAGCGAAAAAACCCTAAACTTCCAAGCAAGCACCGAGTGCGCAACGACGTAATGGGAAATTCACAGAGAAACTCGCGGATTCTTCCACTGACCGCGGCACACCTGCACCACCTGCACCAGGGTAAACCTCCGCCTACCCCCACTCCTGCTTTACAGGTGAAAATAGAGCAACAGGACCGCTGAGTCTTTGACTTTATTTATTTTCTGCTGTGTTTTACTTGCATCTATTTGAAAGAGTGAGTGTAAACACAAAAAATATTTTATTTTATGTGCTGGAATGTGTAGAAAATAGGTTTCAATGTTAACCCTTTAAGACCTACCATAGAACCAAGTCCGCCAGAGCTTATATTATATTTTTACATGCTGTGGAGCCATTTTTGGGAGCATTTCAAGTTGCTATACATCAATACAACCATTATAGCCCAGATTTTAATAATATGTATTCATTAAGTGCATAGTAATTACATAAATTGCAAAAAAGTGCAATAAACTACAAAAAAATTGAAAATCGTTTTTGCTTTTTTAACATATATTTGTAGTTAGAGAAATTTAAGAGGCTTATCCCTCAAAACTGTAAATACAAAAAAGTTGCTCAAAATAGTTTCCCACCACAGGAAATTTATTTTGAGTGTCTTCATAGTTTTATTTTTGAAATACACCAATTTTTATACACTGCAGGAAAAACGAAAATAAATATTATACTGCAAATTTGCAAAAAAGCAGCATATGCATCAAAATAAACTATTTCCAGCAGTGCAATATGAGTCCTCAGCATCCCAGAAACGACACAGAAAGTCATAAAGTCAAAGATAACTTTTAAAAAGACCAGTATAGGCCCTGAGGCCCTGATGGTAAAAAAGACTACATTTCCACGAAAATGACGTCACTTCCGGTTTCGGGCAGGTAATGGCGGAAATGCAAAAGTTTGCGCTGACATCTATTCCAACGTAGGAAGTGTTATGAACAGCTGATCGGATCGGCAAAGCGTGTTTCTGGAATATTATGTTTTTGTTCCTGCAAGCGCTTTTTATGCAGTTTTTGCAAAGCTTTATGTGGAAGGAAACCGTGACCTAGGACAAGCTGATGGCATAAGATGTAAGTACAACTCCTCCGGTTTCATATGCAAAAAAAATTTTTGCGCTAGCTTACATGGTTGCAGTGCTACCGGGATTTAAAAATAGTTACACAAAACAGAGCGTGCCCGCTCCGATCGGCTCTAAAGGGTTAAACTAATTTCTTCCAGTGAGAGAATGTTGCATATAATTAAATTTTTGCTTGATGCATAAAGTTAAAAGATTAAAACTAACAAAACAAGTTTTAAAAAGAGACTTTTCCATTTGATTACATTTTGTATGATGGATTATGCAGAAAAAGTAGAATTGGGCTGAAAGATCTATCGCTTTATTACCTATTCAGGTTGTAAATCGTGTTTTTAAAAAGTAACTAAGTAACTAAGTAATTAATTACTTTTAAAAATAAGTAATCAGTAAAGTAACGGGATTACTTTTGGGGGAAGTAATCAGTAATTAGTTACTGATTTCTTTTTTCAAGTAACTTGACCAACACTGGTTATAAATCTCTGGCTCTTTTCCACAGGATGTCTTCTATCCTGTCTTCCTTCTCTTTCTCCAACAGGTCGCAGCAGATGGTTCTGCTGGAGGTTTCTTCCTGTTAAAAGGGAGTTTTTCCTTACCACTGTCGCCAAAGTGCTTGCTCTTAGGGGTCATGTGATTGTTGGGTTTTTCGCTGTATGTATTATCGTAGGGTCTACCTTACAATATAAATTGCCTTTAGGTGACTGTAGTTGTGATTTGGCGCTATATAAATAAAATTAAATTGAATTGAATTGAATTGAATTGAATTGAATTGAATTGAACTGAATTGAACTGAATTGAATTGAATTGAATTGAACATGGATCTTTTTATTAATGTTTGTTGCTATGAGATAAAGCCAAGTTTACTTCTGCAAGAGAATGTGAGGAGGAAATGCACTGCACTTTGTGGTGTCTCATACCAAATGAAACTAAAAGCGGGGACAGAGGAAATGGATCGGATGTTAGTGAGTCCAGATTTGTCTCAGCAAAGTTTCAATTCCTCATTTCCTGTGGTTTGAGACATACCCATACTCAACGCTGGGCTTTCATATAGCCTAAAATGGAGTGCACATTTGGCTTTCGACTTGTGGTGAAGCAATGTTCTACCAAAAATAACAGGTCCTTTTAACACTTTGGCTGTTAGGCTGTGAGCTGTTGCACAAATGGGTTTGTTAGATTTCTATTGTCTGTAATGTGCGACAACCAACAGCTTGTTGAAAAGGAAATTGCGAAAGTGCATGGAAAAAATAAACAAAATCAAAGAGCATATTGTGCCTTTGGTGTTGATTATTTCAAGCGCCAGTTTAACACCGCTTTTCCCAAATACTGTATTTGTCTCGGTGCCTGCAAACAATCGACCACAAACATTCCCCTGTCGGCGGCAGGAGGAAATCCGAAACCACAAACAGACGCACACACACACATATATAGGAAGTGAACCTGAGAGAGGAAGCACATTTCTGCTGTCCCACTTATTTCTTTTCTCTGTGTGCACAACGACAGATCGATGTATACATGTATCAAAAAAGAGAGGAGACCGGCTCCCAAAAAGCCTAGTCAAGGCTCATACACACAGGCCTCTATTTGTATAACTGTGAGGACCCTTAAGCTCTGTTCATAACCTAAAATTAAGCTTTACCCTCAGGCAAAGTTAAAAAAAAAAAAGTCCTCACAAAGATGTATTATAAGTCCACAGGAATGTTCGACAGCTTGCAAAGATTGGACAGTGTTCAGGGATAAAAATGAGTGGAATGTGACCTAACAGGAAATGGACTGACAGCTGTCACGCTGTGCATCTGTTACACGCTAAAGTGCAATGTGCTGTATGAGTGTGGCAGATGGGGTCAGAATGAATGGGAATATGCAGTAATTAATGACAAATAGCTAAAATTAGAGCAGAAGCTACATGTCAACAAAGTTAATCAGGATCTACTTGGCTAATTGTTCATGTCATTTTTTAATAAATATGCTAAATACTGTGCCAGCATCTTTACCGTGATGCGTTTCTAACTTTTGACCATAAAAAAATGACTGCTTGAGTTTATGCTAGCAAGCAAAGCGACCAATGTCGGGCTTAAGAAGTGGCAAAGGGAAACATAAAATGGGTTTAATTTACATACAGCAATAAATGTTTTAGCTTAAAACAGACTTAAAAGTAAACTGGGAGAACAACTGATGGTAAAATCCGCAAAAATTGCCTTGTTCTTTTTTACTTTTTTTGTATCTCTTTATAGTTCTAATTAATCTTTTTGGCTGTTTTTACATATGTCAAACCTCTATCAAAAACAAAACACATTAGTTAAGGGCTGTAGCTAATAATGGTCCCATTATACCTGCTGTTCTTTCCTCTTATGCCAGCACTGATGTAAAGGTTTTATCTGAGTGGAGACAACTTGATAGTTTTATCCCATCGTTCAGAAGAATATTGAAAAAAAGCACTCGCTTCCTCAGCACTAAACAGGACAGAGCTGTGCAGACGTCACTTTTGACACAAGAAAAACATAATCAATGCATCGGTAAAATGGGCCAGCTATAGATTTAAGAACATATTAGAAATTACACATTATGTATTATAACAGTATAAATAACATTATGAATTTAAAAACAATAGTTTAAATTTTGTCACTGGAGCTTTTTGTTTGTGTGAAGTCTTTTACAGTTAAGTAGAAACTGTTGCAAACATTCAAAGAAAAATGCTGGTGTGACATGTGCAAGCCACCTATAGAAAACAGTCGTGTCAGGAAAGGCATCTGGCTAAAAATCTGCCAAATCAAACATGATCCCTTATTCACAAGTTCACAGGGGAATAAGAAGAGTAGCTTAGTCGAGATAAGTCTGTTACAGTTGGGGAAGAAGACTTCCGCTCACCCCCACCCATGTGCACGCACAAAGTGTTCAAATTCATTCATAAAAGACCCACCCCTTCCCCATCCGCTCACACACACTCTCAGCCATCCGGGACAGTCACAGGTGGTCACCAGTGCTTTATCATCTGCTCCTCTGGTTTAGAGCCAGAATATTCCAGATCATGTGATCCTCATGAATACAGATCTACTAAACCAACACCACAGACTTTTATCACACAGTATAGCTGGGATTCAGTGGGAGAGTGCACTGTAATCGTCCAGCCTATACAAGGAAAACTGTGGGGATATTCAGCAGGGGTGTAATGAAAAGGACACTAGATACATGAATAGCCTGCCCACAGCCACACTCAATCCAATTAGTTTAATCAATGGTGTATTCAGTGCACTCTTGAGAATGAAACATCCATCCATTTGCCATTTAAAAGTCCATGAATGAGTAAAGGACATACACTTATTTCAATTTTAGCTTCTTAAAAGTGTTTATTTTATTGTTAAGAAACAACTGTGACGAACGCCCCGTGGAATCACTTAACTGACCAATGTTGTATGTCCTCCTCACAGGGGTCTCAGGTTTATTTTATAGTTCACAAAAAACAACTCTCATTGACAGCAGGCTGTGAAGTAGGCGAGTCTCCGACACAGCCTCCATGTAACGGTATGCAATGACAGAAATGAGCCGTGTCCATGAATGGAGAGCGGGATGACGGTCAAATGAATGAAGTACACTCTGGGGGAAATGGGTCTTAAAGCAACAATCCCCCACGGGCGTGTGAGAAAAAGCATGATTTTTTTTTAAAAAAAAGAAAAAAGATGGAGACAGGAAGGGAGAGTTAGAAAGAGATGTACTCACCCCGAGGAGCAAAAATGAGTCAGCTACAGGCAGGGAGAGAGACACAGAGATGGAAGTGATGCGTGAGTCTGCGGGACGATTTCCTCTAAAACGCTAAAACTCGTAGAAAGCAGCCCGACAGAGGCGGCAGACTTGGTGCAAGGAGGGAGGAAAAAAGTCCACCTGGTCAGTCCCGCTTGGTTTCGGTTCACTTTTGTGGTTTTAAGGCGCTCAGTGATGAACTTGAGTGTGATTCATCAGCGTGGCAAAACGCGGCAGCGGTGCCTGGGTTAGACGAACTGTCAGCACGAGTTTGGGGTGTATGATGCTCGTGAGGTGTCACTATGTCCGCTTGCTTCGCTATCCGCCTCTGAAACTGGCTGCTCTAACGTGGAAACGCCTTTTGTCTCTCTCTCTGCGCCCTCCTCTCTCTCTCTCGGTCACGGTTAAGCACGCTGTCTGATTCGCCCTGAGATCGTCTGTTGAAAACAACGCCTCACTCTGTCAATAACACGACGCTATATATGGCAGTAATAATACTAATGCTAATACTAGTACTACTACTACTACTAGTAATAATAATAATTCGATTTTTGAAGGGACTTCAGGGGGCTGTGAAGCTTGACAGTGTGTTCCCTGTAACACACTGTCATCTTATCTTCTTAATGTCTCTTCATTTCCTTTCAATTAATGCTTTTGGGGATAAATAAGGGACATCTTTAGCTTGCATTTCTTCAGAGCTTCTGGATAGCACT
Organism: Aulonocara sp. 'chitande type north' Nkhata Bay; assembly: GCF_057382095.1. Lineage (NCBI taxonomy): Eukaryota > Metazoa > Chordata > Actinopteri > Cichliformes > Cichlidae > Aulonocara > Aulonocara sp. 'chitande type north' Nkhata Bay. The sequence continues at coordinate 292,329 of NC_141346.1, forward strand.
GATTCAGGCATTCCCTCGATGTCAATTTGTTCGCCATTTGCACAAATTTCAAGTATCCGATGTGTGAATGCTGCTTTATCCTTGGCTCAGCACTCTCGTTTAGGGCACTTATCCAGGACCCTAGCTGAGATGTGATGTTCATATGGACAGGCTAACCACTGAAGTCACATTAACACCACTTTAGATTTACCAGCTAACCTGACAAGAGTCTTTGGACAGCTTCAAACCTGGGAGCTTCTTGCTGTCATGTGACTATTGTGCTAAGCTGTTTTATTGGTTTAGCTTTCTTTTATTGGCTTAGTCATGTAATCAATCTAAAAACACCATTAATGACCCTCAAGCTTCACAGTAGTGATCACTAGTCTCTAATCTTCTTTCCATCCAAATATTTTATGTGTTTTACCTTCTCCTACTTAGCCCATGGTAATATGGACTGTTAAATGTTTAGCACTCACTTAGTCCTCAAAGCACTTTGACACTGCAAGATGAATCCACAGACACGTGCTCAAACCCACACAGATGCATCACTGGGTAACTTGGGGCATTTCTTCAATTGATCTCTTATTAAAATAGGGCCTTTTTGGAGTATAACCCAGAGAAATATTTGTTATACATGTGGGGTTAATTTAAAGTTAAAGAAACAAACAACCAGCAGGAATAACACGACGAGCACACATTCGTGTTCTCTTTAGTTCTCGGTAAAAGGAGCAGAGTGGGAGCTCCTTCCCATTCGCCATTTTCCCTCTGATTCCACACATACTCTCTCAATTCCACACACACATTTTTCGAAGCTGATGTCACTGAGCCGCTATCCGGTCTGCAAATCCCTCCTCCTGTTCCTTTCTCTCTGTCACAAACATCCCCCCCCAGCTTCAACTCCATTCTTTTAAAAGTGACAGCGAGCCAACAGAAATTGTGCTTCTGGGTGCTGATCTCTCAAATGAAGTTAAAGCATTCATTAGTTTCTCCCCTCTGGCCTCCGAAAGAAAGGTTTCCCCCTTAGTACAGTGAAAAAGGACACAAGTGGGAAAACAGCTGCAATTATAGAGTTTATGTCTGTATTTCAGATATTTCTGTCACAAAATTGCTTTAAAAACGACCGATGTCTGTTCTTTCAATGGGAATAAAATATTATTTCATTGCTTTCACATTACACATTCTGCAACACAAAGCAACTATGTTAGCGAGATGCATCCATAGATTATAACGAGGCTATTATTTCTCATAGTATTGGAATGATAATTGCATTCAAAGTCAGTCAGAAGTCATCACCATCAGAAACATGGAGATATGTTTAGATTGGTAGTAGATAGTAGCGTCCATGTCTAACACACAGTTACTGTACAGTTGGAACTATTTAACTGCAAACTCTTTTGTAACTCTAAGCGTAATTTTCATGGCTAATAATTTTCAAGAGAAGCTCTACTGCTCACTAGTGTTTTGACAGTAAAACGGTCCAGCAGGGGAAGCACATAAGTGCTATAGGCTCTACAATGCCGAAATAAAAATTACTGTAAGCTGTCAAAGCAAAGTTGGCATGCACTACCATTTTTCCCTTGCTTCCCCACAAAACCTTTTTGGAGATTAAACTTTTGTTGCTGCATAAACGGTTGAAGTAGCCCGTTAACTCCAGCTAGTCCTGCATATGTTATTATGAAAAGAACACAAACCCCCTTTTAAGTGTAAAGTAAGGTAAAGTACGTTTTTTGAGCAGTCTTTGCGACCATCAGGAACTTAGAGTAAAACGTCCAGACAACTAAAAATAATAACTATGTGTAGTGGAAATACCTTTATATGTGATGTCACATTTCCTGTTTTTTTAACCATCTTCAGGTTACACCAAGAAAACAAGAATTGCTTCCTGTTAAAAGCTGCTTGAGACATTCTACACTTCACTTTTCAAAGGTCTTCAGAAGTGCGCGTAGCTGGGTGTGAAGCGCACAGCTGTGTTCATTCTTGCAAAGTGTAACTTAAATCCAAAAACAGGTGCCGTACATCAAATGTCCGACGACTAAACTTTAGATCACTCAAAGAAATCATTCTGCTGGAATAAACTGCTAATGGCCTCTTCACACACCTCAGAAGTGCGTGAGTGTGTTTTGACATAATTTTGGAATATGTTATGACGGACATGAAAAAAATGCCCCCAAATTTAAAATAAAACACATTTCATAATATAGAATATAAAAATAACCTTTAAATTACAACATTTTACAGTGCATCTCATGATTTTGTTGTGTTGTTATGACTTTGCAGTTGCTCTGTAACTCATGGTGATGCAGATCATCAAATCTGGAGGTTATGAATAACGCTTTTCTTCTCAGGTTTTGACCTCGGGCATTGGAAAAAGTCCCCTTTTTTTACTAATACACAAGCATGTACACATGATCACTCACGAGGGTGCAAAAGAACTGGATTAAGAACGCTGATCTTGGGAAAGTTTGCATTTGCTTTTACTTAAAAATCAGAAAAACTGCTGCAATTCAAAGAACCAAAGCATAACATTTACTGAGGTTAAATGCATTTATATTCTTTGTGATGCTGAGTGATGACAGACTGTAATACTACAGTCTTACTAAACAGAGCTGTAGTTGCATTAAGGCCTCACCGGCTATTATTTGAGTAGTTTTTAAGATCACTAGGGTGTAATCATGACTATGTTTACATCTTTATTTATTAATAAAAGTGACTATTTAATGCCTGTAAAAAATCATGATGTTCATGACGCCTGACTTAAAAGTTTGGACTGATGAGGAGACAAATTAAAAAGACACATATATTTTATCCTGTTTTGAGCACTTTTTCCAATGACTTCATCGACTTGTTGGCCTTATTGAATGGAAAACACTGGTTTGTCTTTTCTTTTGCAAAGTTTTCTGGAATGAAAGATGAAGATTAAGCTTTATTTTGCTGAAAACGTTGAAAATGATGAATGCCTTCTTATTTCAGATTGCTAAAGATTGTCTTCACTATCAACAACACCCTAAATTGGCATTGATTCAGGGGAAGCATGTGAGTTAGCCCATTACTGTTTCAGTGCACTTCTTTGCTGTCTTTTAAACCCAATGGATGCTTTTTTAAAACACAGATCAGCTGTACATTTTTGAAAGTGCATGTAGCCTTGGAATAAACACTTAAGTTAGTGCTGTAAATTCGCCTTGATGCCAACAGCATTAAATTCCTTACACATCAGCAGAACCTCGCTTTCTCACTTAAATATCAGTGACCACACGACAAGAAAAGAATTGAAAAGTTAAAAATGTTTATTTCAGTGTAATGTTAATTAAATGGGGCAGCATGGTGGTTAGCACTGTTGCCTCACAGCAAGAAGGTCCTGAGTTCAATTCCACGATCAGGCCAGTGTCTTTCTGTGTTGAGTTTGCCTGGGTTTTCTCTGGATACTGTGGCTTCCTCCCACATTCGTGCATTTATTGAGGATAGGTTAATTAGTAAGTATTAGCCCTGTAACAGACTGGCGACCTGTCCAGGGTGTACCCTGCCTCTCACCCTAAGTCAGCTGGGATAGGCTTAATATTGATTCAATGAACAAAGAAGCAGTTCATGCAAAAACCTGCTAAAGAAAGGAACACTAATAACATACTCGGACGTAAAAACTGAATGTATATTTAAGCAAAACCATGAAATGTTTTGCAAACATCCTGTCGATATATATATATATATATATATATATATATATATATATATATATATAGTAAACAAAATATTAAATAAAATATAATTATGATCATCATTATATTGCAAACAGCAGTGAATACAGTGACACCAGATTTCCTGTACCTGTCACCACCTCAGTCAGTCGTCTCCGGATCAGGTTTCACTGTAACAATGGGCTTCCTGTTGTTAATGCATGCAAATAAGGACAGAGTCATCTGAAATGGAGAATGAGACAGTGCTCTTTGGACTCAGAGTGATACAGAAAACAGCACAACAAAACTTCTTTTTTATGGGTTTAATCTAAGGTATTTTCTACTTGAAAGAGCTGAGGTTCAACTTCAGCCATTTTTCATGAACAAAAACTGAACACGTCAATGCTTACAAATACAAAAGGAGTGGAAAACAACAGCTTGTGTTTCTAACTCTTGCATCACATGTCAGATATTCAAATAGATCTCAGTGGGTGATGTATGAGTCAGTTGACAATCTTTGGTTGCCTTGGAGGCCATATGTTGATTAGCGCACTGGGATTTATGGAAGCATTCTCAACATGAGCTCCCCAACTTCCTGTAGCGGAACAATAAAGAGTTAACCTTTCAATCATTGCCATGTCAAGAATTCTATAATAATAATGGATTAGATTTATATAGCGCTTTTCTAGGCACCCAAAGCTCATCTCATTTATTCTTAGAAATATCTCTAAAGGACGCGTCAACTCTGTAGCATATAGGAGATTTATTTTTTCTCTAAGGATGCACCACATATATGAAAAACATTAGTGTTAGCACAAACTCACTTGTTTGGGCTTGCCATGGTAACAAAATCCTTTCACAGAGAGTTTGAAGTAAAGAAAAAAAACTGAAGTATTAAAATAACAGTGCTATTACAGTGAAAAAAGGAAAACCCCTGACAAAGGAGAATTGATCCATTAGCCTGTCCTTTACCCCTCAGATATCTGGTAAAAATCTCTCAGTGTTCATTAAAAGCACAAAAAATAAAACTCTGGTTCAACCTTATATCCCTAAAGGATGAGTTCTCACTTACAACACAGCTGAAGAAAAGAAGATGTAGGTGTAAAAATAAGCTGGTTAGATATCAGTGAAGAATATTTAAAAAGCTAAAGTTTTAAGATACATGTATCGACTACGGAGCTCAGAATGAAATAAAATAGAATTAAAATGCAATTTATATTTATGCAAGGAAATAAAAAGAGGCAAGCTTTTAACTTATCTGCCCATTACTCCAGGCTGCAGGTGCACAGTGAGTAAAACTAGACTTTAACAAGATTGGTGAAAACAGTCTGCAGAGTGATTCAGTCATTCTCGGTAGAGATGATAAGATTATCATAATCACTATTTCTGGATTCATAAAAAGCATACACTCACCAGCCAGCTATTAGGATCCCCTTCCTAGTATTGCATTGGATCTCCTTTATATTTAATTCTCCATAGATTCAACAAAGTGCTGTAATCATTTCTCATAGATTCTAGTCCACATTGACATGATTGCATTGCACAGTTGCTGCAGATGTGGCGGCTGCACATCCATGATGAGAATCTCATTTTCCACTACACCCCAAAGGGTCTCTTTTCTTAGATTAAGAATTAATTATTGTGGAGGCCACTTGAGTACAAAGAACTCATTATAATGTTCAAGAAACCAGTGTGAGATGATTTGAGCTTCGTGACATGGTGTGTTATCCTGCAGGAAGCAGGAAGAAGATGGTACAAGATGAGTTTGTCCATCCCTTTAAGTCTTAAAGGGATGGACAAACTCAGGTGGACTGTGGTGTTCAAATGATGCTCAGTTGGTAGTAAAGGGCCCAAAGCCTGCTGATATCCCCCCACATTATTACACCACCTGGACTATTGATACAAAGCAGGATGGATCTATGCTTTCATATAGACTACACTCAATATCCTATAATTCAAATGTTGGAGCAGATTTCGAGACTCCTCAGGCCATTTTTGCAGTCTTCTGTTGTTTCATTTTAGCGAAACTCAGTTTCTTGTTCTCAGCTGATATAAATAGTACCCAGGGCGGTCTTTGCCTTTTCCTAGTCCATGTCCATAGGCTTTGACATGATGTATATTGAGCGATGCTCTTCAGCATACTTTGGTTGAAATGCCTGCTCATTTGAGTTACTGTTGGCTTCCTATCAGCTTGTAGCAGTTTGGCCATTTTGCTCTGACCTCTGACGTTTTCACCCAGCGAACTGCTGCTAACTGAATATTTTCTCCTTTTTGAACAATTCTCTCTCCAGAGACGATTGCGTGTGAAAATCCCAGCAGATCAGCAGTTTTTTAAATACTACGAGAATGTCATGCGATGTGGTAGGACTCAGGCGCAGAGCACAGTTCAGGGAAAAACAACGTTTATTTACACAGTCACCAGGTGCAGATATATACAGTGAGGGGAGCGAGAGTCCTGGGTCCGAAAGGGAAGTCCGGGATAGGAGTCACATACACGCTAGCTCTTCTTCTTTACAACGGTTCAAACAACAGGTTGGTCACGGGTCCGGGGAAACTGTGCACAGAAGAACAGAGGGTTACACAGAGATCACAGCAGGTCCACAACGCTTAAGGATACCAGGCTGAGGTTTACTGACGTGTCTAGCACAATCATCCAGCGGTGAGGCTGTCTGCGTCCCGGCCTTAAGAGTCGAACCCATAATTAGAGCCTGACGAGACGGAGGTGTGTGTGCCAAGGGCGGGAGCCTGAAGTGAGCTCCGCCCTGGCGGGGAGGAGAGAGGAGAATGTACACCAAACACATGTGGCCTTGTGGAGCCGGCCGGGCAGACAGGGGGACCATGACAGAGAAGCCCATCGGCAATGTTCAGAGTTACTGTAAATCAACTTTCTTCCTCATTTTGATGCTCAGTTTAAATTTCAGCAGGACGTCTTTACCATGTCGACATGTCTGGATGGACTCGGTTGCTAAATAAGTAGTTGCATTAACAAATATTTTTTTTAAAAAGAGGGGGATCTGTTTACTTTTATCTGGATTGAGAAACAATTTCTGGTTGTTAAATTATAACTCAGAGTAGTACTGGTGAGTTTAACAGCAGACTGAACATAATAATATCATCAGCATACAAATGCACAGTCCGGCCACTTCCACATGCCATCAGACAGGCAGGACCCAGATCAAAAACAAAAGGCTCACACACAAGAACACTAATCTGAGGTTTGGGTTAAGCTGCAATTTAACAGAAAAAAATGCATGCAATGTACAGCATGCGTGTGTGAAACTGGGCATTTATGTGCCCATGTGTGTGTGTGTGTGTTTCTGATTTTGTTTGCATGTGTGTTTTTCCCAGAACAACTAAAATAGGGAAGTTCTTGCTTCCCATCACAAGACTGGCTTGTTTATTTGAGGGGAGACCAAAGCCCAGAAAGGAAGCTTCTCCAAATAAAACAACTGAGGGTTCAGCTGCTGTGAAAAGAAGGAAAGAAGAAAGGAAGGAGGAGAAAGATGCAAGAAATATAATTGAATAAACCTGAACTGGATGATAAAAAGGGGGAAAAAGAGCAAAACTCAGATGGAGAAAGGATGGAAAGAAGAGACAACAGACAGAGACAGAGAGAAACAGAGACAGAGAGAGAGGGGATATCGAGGGACTTTTGTGTCACTGTGTGTGAATGTGCTTATTGAGAGGGATGATTCAGTAGAAAGGGAAACAATGAAAATGCAGAGTCACAGCACCCCTTTTATTCAGATCTTATATTCTGTTGTTTTCACCCTCCCAAACTTTCTTTTCTGCTGTTTTAAAAGCTTTACTCACCACAGTTTAAAGTGTGTTTTTTTGGATTTTAATGGCAGTATGTTCAGTGTTGTCTGATCTTTGTTAATCACTGAGAGCAAGCTGCACAAACTCATAATTTTGGATCCTTTCGAGGTTATATCCTTTATTTTTGTCACTAAATTGGAACTTATGTCAAGGTCCCTGATTTAAACCCAGTGGGAGTTTCCCCCCAAAGACCCTAAACCCTGGCTGGTTGTGACCCACACCCGCTTTCACACCTTGGCTCATGTGATTAGGTAGAGGATCATCAGGGGGTCCTTTGTCCCTCTTTGGGGGGAAACTCCCACTGGGTTTAAATCTGGGACTCTCCACCATTTGACCTTAGAACTGAAGAAGCTTCTCGGATGAGAGGTGAAACATCTTCAAGCAACTCAAAGAAGTCCAGACGCTTTTCTTTCCAAGCTCCTTAGACTACAACATGTAACACAGATTCTGTCTGTTTCTTTCAGTCTGCGTTGTCCTCCAGCTTATATCTTTTCCCATTTGTCATGTTGCCAGCTCACCTGCCTTCTCTCATCACTCACTGCCTACCTGCACTCCCTCCTCCTTGTAAACACAGCTTTAAAGAAGCGTCTCCTCCACATTGTCATTATCTTCCTGGTTTAGCATCTGTCCTGTAGTCATCCCTGCCCTCTGTTTTTCATTTCCTCACCCTTCCCCATGATGACACTGCCTCTGTAGCAGAAATTAAAGGCTGAGCTCTAATCGCCAACCGCACTAAGTGCAGGCCGACAGCTCGGGGCATCCAACCCTATTATAAACACAGGCATCCAGATCAGAGCGGTAATGACAAATGCCACAAAGCAGCCAGCAGACAGACAACTCTGCCCTCCCTTGTTAAACCATGACCATTTAATGCTTTCTGCTGGGCTCTTTCCTATGATTAAATAATAATACTAAAAGCTCAGCTATTACAACTGCTACTACAGAAAATCCATCAATAATAGTAATTATTATGCTCTTTTAAATAGTTTCAATTAAGGCTCACACAGATGGACAAGACATAAGAATGTGTAAAAGTCGCTCAGACAGATGATAATTTATATTCTTGTTGAGGCAACTGGTTCAGTTTCATACTTTTTCCTTTTAGCTTTCAATCATGGAGGTAATAATAACGCTTCGTGATTGCAACGCTACTAGAACAAAGTGACATTATTAAACCAGGTAAGAAACAGGCTGGAAATTAAAGGCTACAGTAACCAAACAAAGCCACAGATCAGTCAAACTTATTTAGCAGGGAAAGAGTTTATTTAACTTATCGAATTGTGGTTCAACTTTGAAATAATGTGTCTACCATAGTTATTTTCCTGTACACGCAGAAGTTATTACAGATAATTGAGGTGTGCAGAAAATGGCTTGCAGACAATAACCACAACGTCTGCTGTTCTTCTGCTATGTAATCATTATTATTTCCACCATATGTCAGTTCACTGTTTTGGATTTACACTCAACTCCTTTTTATACCCATTCATAGATATATCTTAGTTTCCCCCTTGGCCCCAGGGTTTAGAGTTTTTCTCTTAAGGAACCATAAATGGTACCTTCAATGGACATCAACACTGGCCTCACCATGCATCTCTGTCAGGTTGTAAAACCAACCGTGAACTTTTCCCAACCAATCAGCATAGATCACAGAGAGACATAATTGCATCTGACCAATCAGCAGTGGCTTGGAGCATTTTGAACGTCAGTGTTTTTCTGGATTTGGTAAATTTGTTTTTATGGTCCTGCCTATCTATTATCATGGTTCATAACATAGAAAATGACAGTGCTAAGTTGCTGAAACTCTCACATTATGTGGCTGAATTGTTGTTTTAAATGCTGAGATAGGAGTTGTTCATTTCTTGACATACATCAAATGCATCTAGAAAGCTTTACTATTTGTATTTATTTTTGCTGTCTTATTTTTGCTAAAAATTGATTAAATAATTCAGTATTTGACATTTATTTAGCTTTAAATTATTCCACATAAGAAAAAAAATGTCACAACCAGTACTTAGTGTGTTTTTTTCTTCACTTAATAATATACATTTACCATTTATACATGAATATTTTTGGTTTTCAGTGGATCTAAACTTCACTTTTACTGTTTATCTTTGAAATGGGCTCAATATTGACCTAAAATATCCGCTTGTATCTTTTGCTGCTGTCTGCTCAACTGCTTCATGGAGAGCGAGACACTGTTGTGATGCCATGCCATCAAATACCATGCCACAGAATAGCAAGACCTGTACTTGGCTGCTCTGTTTAGCCTTAATTGAGTGTTTACAAAAGAGCTTAAATATTTGAAGAAAAATAGTAATGTGTAACTGCAGCAGAACGTTCAGCGGTGTCACCAAGCACTCTGAAGAAGCTGCCTAACTGACTGGACAGGACCGCACTTTGATATTTATGTTATAATTATGAGAAGCATCAAGAAAAATGTAAATGAATAAACATTTTTTTTTAAAGCTTATACGTGTTTTCCTTATATTTTTTAATTACCTAATGGCTCTGTTCCTACTGTGCCTGTGATTCACTCCTTGTGAGTAAAGCCAACCAGTTAACATTCCTCATGAGTCAAGCATCAACCTATTCCCCTAAACACCACTCGACCACAGGAACTGTAGGGTGGGCACATCTTTGTAGAATTTCCATAGATTCTTTTCAAAGGAAAGCCATCTAGAGTGTCACACATTGGTTAGTGTCACTTTGTTCTCTCTTATTTTGAAAAGAAACTGAGACTATGTTGCACAGTAACCACCTACTGAAAATTCCTAAAATTCCTAATTTTTCACATTTATGTGAAAGCCTCACAACCACCTAATCTGAATAATATGTTACACAATATATATGCCTGGCAAACCCTTGACAAAAGACTCAAATGATATTTGTATTGCATAGCAGGACCTATTGCAGAAATGCCCTAATTTTTTATGAAATCAGTCTCCAATTTACTTCTATAACACCATCTTACTATCCCTATGTTCTTGTCTCTGTGTGATTAAGTATAAGTTAACCAACAGAATGAAGAGACAGAGTAATACAGTAACATGCGTATGTACTGTATGCACTAGTTATATAATTATTGAGAGTGAGATTGGTACTTGGATTACAGTTTGTAAAGAAATAAAGACAAGTAGCAAGAAGTGTGCTTCCTCCTCTCGGCTAACAACAACCCAAACCCAGCTATCTCCCACTGAACTTTAGGCACATGTGACAAAAACACAACATCAAATGGATCCTGACGTTCTGTATCATGTGTGTGGAAATTTTTGTTTTCCTAAATATTCTCTCTATAATTTTCTGACAGCTTATTGATGTATTTAATGCCTTTGAACCATCCAAGCATCATTAATTCAGCTTTAATTGAGGTGCGACAGATAAGCTCTCCAACATTTGTCATCTACCACTAAAGAAAACGACAGAAAAATATAGCAGGCATCGACCCTAAGCAGAAAAGTAGACATTTTACAATGAATTTTTAAAGTTTCAAAATAAGAAAAAGCAAAGTCTTACAATTAATTCCAGCCACTCTTTCCAATTTTAGCCGATGAGTAAAATTCTAGAGTCTTAAACAATGAGTCAAAAACCTGATCTCCTCAGGGTGACTTGAGTCATTCGGGTCTTTGTTTGCGGCGCTCCTGAAATACTCCAGCCCCATCTAAATGTGTCCCGATGTTACAGATGGTCGTGACTCCTCGATGTAGTCTGTTAATTACATCTCACATTGACTGGTGCGATGATGAGTAATGACAGAACAAACCAAAGGCTTTTTTTATTTTTGTACCATGTCACAAAACGGGCTCTTCACACAGGACATTATACAATTGGAAATGGCACATAATATTAACATAAAAATGAGAAACGCTCTAGGGTTTCTCTTTCAGTACATACAATAGGCAAAAGTAAACTCCTGGGATCTTTTCCTCTTTGTATTTGAGACTTTTTAAAATTTTATCTGTTTAGTTAATGTATCAAATAAGTCCCAAAATATCCATAAAGAGCATTTTAAGACAACAAGGGCACGTAAAAATAGTTTTTCATGTATTTCTTTTTGTGCTTCTGCTTTTTGTAACTCTTCTGCCTCCATGTCTCTTCTCGGGAACATTAGGCTAGGTCTGGTTTAGACAACTGTGCACTGAAAACTGGTCTCCATTACCCACCGTTTCTTAATTATACCATCCTCCCAAGGCCCGTTAGTTGAGGCAAAATTACAGCCTAAAGGGGTTGTTACATTAGGTGTTGCTCAGAAACCTGCAGAGGGATTGATTACAGCTCATTAATCACAACACAAAATGCCTGCTGCGCTTTATGGTCTTGTTAGAAAGAGAGGGAGAAATGCTGCAGTGAATGAAATGGTGAACATAAACGTATTGTTCATCATGAAATTCGTGACTTTTTGCAGCGCCTTGGGAGATCGACTGTGTGTATCGATATTAACTTTTAAAAATCAAAGCAAAGGCATTCTTTGTTTGTAAAATGAAATAAAAAAATGATCCCAGACAACCAAATAAAAGCATCTGTGAAAATAAATTGATTTTTTTAAACATTTTTTCCTACTAAAACAACATAGCACAAACAACATAAAACCACTACCAGACGAATAACTGATTGACATGGAACATTATGCTATGTTACTAACCAAACAGTGTAAAACTTATCTGCATTATCTTCTGATAGAAAAAAGAAAATGCTTCTTTTACATACTTGAAATGATCTCAGTGTCTGTCAGCATGCAGGTAACAATTCTTCATTTACAAATCTACTTTAGTATTATTGTGTGAACCTTTCTGCAATGAGCAAACTGTTCCTAAACCACCCACAACTACCCATTGCTGTGAACAACTGACTTAAAGTGTCTCCAAGCAACTTGGAAAGATACATGCTAACACAAGCTAACAACTGCATAACATATTTGAAAGATGTGCAAAGTTTTGTTTCCAATAACCAGCAGGTGGCGACTCTGCAAGAAGTTCAGTTGAACTCAGTAAACACTTGACACGTGAACAAGTGAAGTCACAAGTCTTTTTGAAAAAAAAATGTACCTATTTTTTGTTAATATGAGCCTGACTAGAGTTAAAGAAGAAGAAAGATAAAACAAGACTGATATGTCGCTACTGTACATGCAGCGTTTCTCATTTTCTCAGTCAGATCCAGGCCTGGCTCGTCACATCTGGTTTGGAAACACTAAGAAAGCAACAGTGAAAGTGCTTAATTGGATGCATCCCAAAACAAAAGCCCTCTATTAATCTTCTTTGGTGCTGGTCATTCTTTACAAACAGTCTACTGGGAACAAGATATCTTCAGACCCAGAGATACCAAAGCTTCGTACATGCCATTACCAAACATGCAGTCAGACGTGGTTTTTCAGCATCTTTTAGGATTACTGCACCATATATGTGCTGAAATCTGTTTCTTTAGTAGCTTAGTTTCTTTACTATCATTGCAATCTAGGAATCTGCTTACAGTTGTGTATTCTTGTGATTATTATTTAGAACTTATTAAGGCTATATGTTGAGGCTAAGTCGTAGATTTCCCACTGCAGCATAACTCGGGCTTTAGAGAGCAGCTGTTTAGTGACTTAGAAACAACAGGAAGTCTAGTTTGAGTAGAAGGGCTGACTGAAAAACAAGACAAAGGAACACTAAGTGCCTGGCTGGTGAACAAAATGGAACATTTCGCTGGATTCAAACATCCCTCTGGAGATGATGTAGGCTAAAAAGATAGCTTGAAGACATTGAATATTGGACTTCATTTTGCCAGGTGGCTGGAGACGTGCATGCAAGTGAGTCATGATGTTGTTCCTTGATGTGTAAACAAGAAGCCCTAGACAGTTATTGGATTATTCTTCGTACTTTTATATGTGTATTTTTTGTTTTTGTAAAGATACTTGCATCATCTTGTGGGTGCAGTGCACATATTATTTTTATACAGCATCATATTGTGTTTTATATTGTCATGTCTAAAAAATAGTGGTAGACTCAGTATTAAAAAATATTAAGAAAATAACCATCTGCTTCAGTTTGCTTTCACTCTCTAAACAGGATGAACCCAGTGACCCTGCCTCAGACATTTTAATTCTCCCTTGCAGATTTACACACACACACACACACACACACATGCACACTTACTACAGCATGTATGCCCATCCTACACACTCCAACTGTTCGGTCTGAAGCTTGATCTCTTAGTCTGTCAGGTTTTCGGTTACTTAGCAACACTCATCCTCCAGTCATCAGTCAGCTGTCAAAGAGTCTCTTCATATTGACATTTCTTGACAGAGACTAAATGGTCTCACAGTGCATACACACTGGAGTCAGAAATTAACTTCTGCTCTACTGTCAAATATTCATAAAAATGAGCAGCAGTGGCTCCAAAGCACCTCTAATTAGATCTCTGTGTGCATTCTCTGCATTTGACTATGTCGACATTTTATTCGCTGGCTTAAAAGGATTCATGGTGAATATGAATGAGCTTCATTGTGGTCCAACATGACTGATGCTGAAACTGGAGAATTCTGTCTGTTGCTTTTATGGGTGAGAAAAAAAATGAGTAGAAACTAAGAGCTCGAAGGAGCAGGAAATTATGGCAGCACCCTGGCTATATTTCTTACTGCTTGGAGTTTTTAGTGCTGTGCTACAACTACTGCGTCAAAACAACAAAATGGCTGGAGGTCTAGGACCAGTTATGCCAGTTTGCTTTTAAAGTCAAACACAATGCAGGAAAAGATTAAATGGAGCTACCTGCTGTAGTGAACAAGGAGGCAGCTGAAAAAGCTTCCTTTTCTTCTGTTTTTATAATGAAGGAAACTGAGTGAGCCACAAAAGGTGTTTTGTTTATTTTCTCTGAACAGGAGTGATGAGCCAAGAGCATTGGCTTATTAGCCTGTGTAACAATCTTTACCTACCAATCCACAGCATGTAGTAGAAACTAGAGTAAGCCAGTGGTGTGGACTTTGGTGGATGGTGGAAAGCCACGAGCACGGATGAATTCTGTTAAAAAAAGAATCAGGTCGAGATAGTGCCTCAAGTTTTCTTTTCTCACATGTAGCACACTGCAGGAAGTAATCCACTTCAAAGGCGTCACTTTCTGGAAATAATTTAGGTGGTTTAGGCGATGCCTGACAAAGCAGGCCACACAAGACAACCATGCAGCGACTGCACTGAGCTATCTGTGCAGAACTTTCAAAGACAACCTTTACTATTGAACAATGTGATGTTAGACCTTTTCCTGAGCAGTTCTTGGCCATTTTTCATAGCTAAAAAAAATGCATTTCACTAATAACTGTTGTAAAATGTATAATTAAAGATGTGTTATTAATAATAATTGTAATAATTCAGGTCATTAAGGTTGTTTTTTGACTTTTGTTGTTCTATTTATGGAACATGGACACGATAAAACGCTGTATTGTTAGTCACATGAATGCATAATGCTCCCTTTGCTCCTTCTCAACCATCTAGAAAAATACACAAGGGTTTTAAAGATTTTTTGCTCAAAACAGCCTGTTGTGCATTTTAGTGCACTCTTTTTCTTAAAGCCTTTTGGGAACATAATGACCTGATTATCTTCTGTTTGGCGCATTCTATTTTGCCTCTCTGAAGGCTTCAAGGACAGCCTGCAGCCTGTTGTCTAACATGGGAGATTGAGAGTGCAGAATTTCATTGTGTCCCCATAACCGGAGGAAAGACTAGATGTAAAAGGGGTTTTAAATAAGAACGTACTCAAACTAAGCACAGTTGCTTTGTATCGTACCTGAGCATGATTGTCCCTGCTCTCCACTCCACTGCTGGCCTGCACTCACACTGTACTTAATGATCCGGGCCAAGTATGCTTCAGCTTGTCTTAGCATCTCAAATCCTCGCTCCACCTCAGGTTTTCTCTCACTCTTTCATGAAAGGGCACTTTAGAAAACCATTCTTATGGAGAACAAAAAGGATTTGATGCATTTTGTTGTTTAATTAGGGCAGCTTCTGGAAACAGTGTCTTCTGTATGCTCACATAACTTATATTTACTTAACACAATGATTTTCATGGAGGCAGCTGTCATTGGAGGAAGCATTGGAGTTCCCTGGTTAGTGCTCATAATACATGTGCAACATGTCAGAAGAACCTGAAACATGCCTGCGTCCATCATGGTAGGATGCCATCCTCAATAGCACTCGCTGATGACACCAGTCAAATGAGGAGTTTCAGACTTTATTTCTATCTGACCCCCAGTTTCAGACTTGGCTGTAGTTTAACTAGTTGAGTTGTATCATTTGGCTCCATAGACAGAGGTATCAGGTATCATCTGCATAGCAATGAAAAAATATACTCTCTTTTGATAATATTGCCCAACCCAAATAGCAAATAATATAAATAGTACTGGTTCAAGCACAGAATCCCAAAAGGCTCTGTGACTAACATTCACGTGTGAAGAATACTCTGTTTAAATGCACAAATTAAGGTCTAGCTGGCGGATACAATTCAAACCACTGCACCATATTTCCTTTAATAGCAACAGCACATTCTAGTCTCTGTTGAAATGTTACTCAGCATTATCAAGTGTTAGAGACTAATTTTAAAATCATTTCTTGAATAACGTATATGCTTTTTAAGTTGGTGGTGTTTTTGTTAATTCTGGTGACAGAACTGCCCTGTTACCCCTGCTGCCTTTATTTTACTGATAAGATACATATACATTTTTTTATGGTAAAAGTATCTCCATGAAGTGGAAGTAAGTGAGTAAAATTGTGGCTGTTCAGCCCAGAAAGCTCACATCCTTCAGATTCATGAGAGATACACACAGAGGTGATATTTCTTTGTCGGTTCCTTACTTCAAGCCACTCCTCTGACGATGTTCCCCATTATTTTTGGAATTTGAAAATTAAATGTTAATTTCAGTTACTTCTTCCCCTGCAGCATGCCATCACTCTTTCTGTCAGCCTTATTCTGTTTATGAACTACACTTAGATTTGAATCTAAAGTCAAACCTCACGAGCCTTTCTTTCACAGCTGGCTAAGATCCTGGGAGACAGGTGAAATCTGTCAACCACTCAAAGGGCCTCACCTGAAAGACTGTGATTTCTGAACTGTAACAAAAAATAAATGTGGCTCATTCAAGGCCATGTGGCAAACACAATTTCCCTTTACTTCTGGAAATGTCAAGGGCTTAACTCCTAATAATTTAAACTGCACATCGCAGAATCTCTCCTCCTATCAGTCTGTGTGTGTGTGTGTGTGTGTGTGTGTGTGTGTGTGTGTGTGTGTGTGCGTGTGCGTGTGTGTGTTTGTGTGTGTTTCTGCCCCCTCTAGTTGCTTGGACACCAGAACACAAAGGCTGGCCAGTGTTTCACGCAGAGAGCCAACCCACTACTTTACCAAAAGAAATGTGTTTGTGTATGTGTGTAATCTCTGGGTGTATAGTTGTTTCATTTTGAGTATTTGTGTTGTACATACATGTCTTGTTAAACTTCTGTTGTTCTGCTTTCATACATCTTGTTGTGTGAATTTCTTAAACTTTGGTCATGTGTGTGCGCGTGTCAGAGAAGGAGAGAGCACCAGCTTTGTGAGGAGACGCTTAGCAACATTTAAACCAGCATACGGACCGTGGGTGTGGGACAGAGAGGGAGTGAGTACCAGGGCCAGACTGGTCCTGGTAGGAGGTGTGTGGAGGGTTGCGACTTGGGTCTGATTTGGAACATTATTTCGATCTGATAGCTTATTAGCCAAAACATGTCTCAGGTCGGCTCTGCTGCTGCATGTTGATGTGACTCACAAATGAATAAATATGACCGCAATCATGCAACAGGTGGATGTCATGAGTTTACGCCCACTTACAATCTCTAAATATCTTCTCCCTGTGGCTGGAAGGCAACACTGAAATACCTTAAAGACGAAATATTTTGTGCTATCTTTTTAAATTTTCTATTATTATAAACCATCTATAACAGAAATAGGGAGGGAAAAAGCCCCAAAGATATCATTTTCCATTCCTTCTACCATTCCCTAGATTTATGATACCATTAAGAATTTTCAGATATTTCACTACTTTGAGTTTTTTCTCCACTTTGTGTTACTGTCAGACATAAAGAGGAATAAAGATGTCCTCATTTTTCAAAACACTACTCCCTCCTGGTTGTTTGGGAAGATCCCAGCACCTTTGGTGCTAATAACCATACCACATTCAGAGTCACTTAAATCACTTTTCTTCCCCATTCTGGTGCTCAGTTTGAACCATTTCTACATGCCTGATTACACTGAGATGCTACCACATGATTGGCTGATTCAGTATTTTTGTTAATAAGCAGCTGGCCAGGCTTAACGTTTTACTGAGGTGCATCCATCCCAACAGGAACTTATGATGCAGACATAACTTGGGATAATAGATCTTCACAAAACAACTTTCCACTCATCAGTCTCTTGGACAGTGAACCCATTTAATTTTTTTTCACAGACTGTTTTATTGCTTAATTCCTGTTATATTGCACAATTATCCTATAGCAACATAATCCTCAGACAGCATTAAAGATGTGCACTTGTAGACCTTGATATACAGACATGCAAAGCACTCTTACAGATTTTAATTCATTTCTTGTATTCGTTCCTTATTTGCTTCCAAGATCATTTAAGGGCTCCAGACAAGTATATGAACTCACACAGTTTTTATTTTTGGTCCTTTCTTTCTGTCTTTGGCTGTAGGAGCAGTCCTACGTTTATAATATTAAATTCCTCATATTAGTATAGGAGTAGAGTTTGCTCTCCTTGTGCCTGTAATGTGTAGCTTTAAATGTGTATTTGTGATTTCTCACCTGGTGCCAACGCGTTACGTTGTATATTTACTATTATAACACGAATTCCTACAATCAAAGTTTGTCAAACCTGACTGTTTTCTAATAACCCTGAGTTAAAGTTTGCAGTAGACTGAGCTTCATTTGGCAGTACCTTGCACTGCTGTTCATTTCCACAGTGTTCATCGTGACATATTTTGACAGAAAAAACATAAAACAAAATCAGCATTTCCCACTCAGAGGTTTTGACATGTGTCAAGTGTGAGGATATGGTATTCTGCACAAAAACATTACCTGCATCTGAAATAACCTGCTGTGGTGGACATATAGCATCACAATAGTGCATCTGAAATGTGCTTAAGTTGACACACTGTGATACTGCCATACAATAAGAAAAAGCCATCTTTGCTTTATGCTTTATTAAGTTTTCACATTCTGCCTTTATTAAACTTTTGGCATTTTTTCTTTCACCTTGTGCATTTAAAATTCTGACGCAATCATGCATGATTAACAACAGTGCTGTTTCTGCCCTCTTAATTCATCTCTACTTGGCTAATTTTCTTTAAATTTTCTTAAAATATCAATTCACACATCATCATTTTCTGACTCTGATCTTCATATAAATCTATGCTTAATGGAGATGTTTTACAAACATAGGGTCTACTGAGTTCGGCTTCCATCATATCCTTTTATTGCATTTCTAATTGAGCCTGCTTTTTGGGCTCCTTCCTATGATTATGTTACTTGACTGACTGTACACAGCATTACTTTGTCACATTCAAGTGTTGCACTTATTCTTCTTCTTATAAAGTCCTCAGTTTATTTCTTTAAATTTTCCTTTTACAGTCGGTTGACGAGATCACAACAAACTAAATGAAGACTGGATGATGTGTTTCAGGGAGCTGTTACTTATGCCTAAGTGAGGTTTGATTTCCTTGGACAGTGGCTGCCTTTTAAATCACTTTCAGTCCAGCTGTTAAACCTAAAAATTTACAGAGGAATATTTTTTGGTTCGTTAAGCCACTTAACACTGACCTATGAATCATTCAAGCACAAAAAAAATGCACATAACACATGCTTCAGACACTTTACTTTACTAGCAGCGTGCCGCAAAAACATATGATTCATTTATTATTTGTAGATTCTTCTGAATATGCAAAAAAACACAAAAGATGAGGATAATGATAAATACTATTTTTGCACCAACAAGGTGATTCCCAGAGAGCTATTATCTGAAAACTTGGCATATCTCAGCACGCTGTGTAGTATATACTTAAAATTGAGTGGAAACTCGATAAGTGAAGGACATAAATAGCATTAGCTCACGTAAAAGGCTATCAACAGCAGATGAATAGTGTCTGAAAGTCATGTCCAACAAAGACCTAACACAGGTGGTTAACTTACAGAAGTGCAGTGTGGCTGCACACTAGGTGGCCCTTAGACAGTGATTTGGGCATCTGACTTGGATGCTGTTATGGATGACTATGCCTCAGATGAGTTTGTGCATATTTATTCCATTGTGGTAACTCTTTACATACATTAAATTCTCCCCTGTTATTAGCCCCAATAGCTAATTTTCCTGCTTTCTATATGAGTCAGTGTCCTTATTCTCCTCCATGTGTCATTCATTTCCTCCTCTTTTTGTTACTTACCTTTTTTTCCATCCTTTGATCTCTCACCTAAAATTACCCATCACACCTTTTCACCTCCCTTGTTTCTTCCATTTTCTCTCCTTGTGATCAAGCCTTTAGATCTCATTAGCACCCCAACTCGGATGTGTCATACTTTTCACCCCTTGCCACGGTGGAGGAGGTGACGCACAATATGGAGTTGAAAGTACAAGTACAGCAAAGTCTGTGCTGAAACGATGAAAGTCTTAAATGGGGACATCGTTACAGCATTTTTTTAATCTGAAAGAGGGAAAATGACTCTTGGTTCTTTGTTTCACAAACAGAGACATATCGGTACAAGAAAATAATTAACTGAAGCTGATGGATTTACTTTAGCTCTGCATGAGCCACATTTGCAGTGATCCTTCTTCATCTCACAAAACAAGCTGTTTGAGTCAGCCTGCCAGTCGCCTTAGCAACAGCACATGCAGAGTTTAATGACCTCGGCACAAACCGTGTGATTGCTTGTTATTACTCGTCCTGTTTGAGACAATCTAAAGAGGGCTGAGAGGGAGAAGATGGACGTAACAAGCCAAAAAAGAGATGAGGGTTATTGGGGCAACCGCCAGAGGAGGGAGCTGTCCTCAGATGTGCAACAGTTAGCAGACACAGTTAGGGCTGAATGAAGGAGGCAGCAGGGGCTAATGGTCTTAGTCACACACCTGTTAATATTTAACAGGAAGCTCTCAGTGACTGCGAGAGTCTCGTTCCTGTTACAGTGCTTGTTCTCCCTGATGATAGATCAGGAAGCCGAATAGGAAGAGGAGACGCTCACTCTGCTTGTGTCTCTGCGTCTGTCGTCGTCTTCTCACATGAATCTTTAGGAAATATAAAATCCTGCAGCTATCTTCCATCAATAATAATGTAACCCAAGCTCATCAACAGACCTTTATGTGCTTCCTGATGAGCATGAAGAGGAAGAATGTACTATTAATAGTAACAGTAATAATATAGTATTATATAGGGTATAGTAATAACTCAGTCTTAGAACAAAGTATTTAGATGAAGACATCAGGCAACATCTCTTGAAGTTAAGGTTGGGTGATTAATTAAGGTTAATCCTGACATGTTTTTAACCTAACTAGTATTCGACCGATCCACTTCAGACTAGGCAGCTGTATTGTTAGGACCTAAAGTGAGTGCAGTGTCACATGTGAAAAGCAGTCTCACATTAAGAGTGTAAGCAATCAATGTGCAGATGATGATGGCATCATCATTAAATCCTCGCATGCTCTGACATCATCTCTCACCAGTGATCTCACAGAGATGCCAGTGACCAACAGCTGCATATGGCCACACCAGCAGGCGCTGCACTAGTATTACATAACACCTGTTCTAGTTCGTGTGTAGAATATTCCAGTCAGGTGGTATTACTGCGCATTTTACTGATTATTTACTCTGCTGTCGCGCTACAAATTGGACACGTCTCCCTTTAGCTAAAGTCTGGCATTTTACCGTCCTCGTGGGAACGTTAAAGGATTTTTAATGACTGTGTTGCTTTGTTACTGTGGATCTCTTGTAAGCAGTAATAGACTGCTCATTATGTATTTGGCAGGCGAGGTACCACAGCCAACGAATTTGAAACTGTGGCTTTTACATTTTTGTTAAATTCAACAAAAACACTGGTTAATTGAAAGCAATACTGAAGAGCAGAAAGTCTTGAGTCACCCCTCATGTAGTTATGTTTTGCTTCCATTGAGCCAAACTTTGAAGGTCTATCAAAGTTATTCTCTGGACTTTGACTGCTTTTTCAATCATTTGCAGTTCTGAACCTGACCTCACCTATCTCAAAGGTGTACCTCAAGGTTGTGTCTAACCAAACCAAACTAAGAGAAAAGGCTGAGCTATGCTAAATGACACAATAACTGGACTGAAAATCAGTGACAACAGGTCAGATGGAGGTTTGATAATGATTTGGGGCTGCATTTCAGCCAGCGGTGCTGGGTCTTGTTAAATTGATGGAATTTTAAATGGAAAAAGTACTGTCAGATTATAATCAACCATGCAATACTTTCTGGAAAGCATCTGAATGGCAACAGCCTTGTTTTTTTTCAGCATGATAATGATCTCAAACACACTGCCAATGCAGTAAAAGCAGACCTGCATAGAAAAAAACACCACCAGTCATGATTGGCCTCCCCAGAGCCCGGACCTCAACATTACTTAAGGAGTGTGGGATCATTTCAAGGCAGCCGACATCTAAAGAAGAGCTTTGAATGTCCTTGAAGAAGCCCGGAGAACTATTCCTGAAGACTACTTAAAGAAATTAGAATAAGGCTGCCTAAGAGACAGAAGGCTGTGTTGAAAAATAAAGGTGGTCATGCTGAATATTGATTTTCAAGCTCATTCAAACTGTACATGTATTTTGCATGCATACTACTTCTATGTTTGTTCAATGTTTCAATAAATCGCTGCACCTGTTCACATTTTCCTCACAAAATATAAAGAAATGAGGGGTGGATCATGACTTTTTACACAGAAATGTACTTACAGATAATGTTAATATCTTCTATGTTAATGTTTTAACATCAATACCTAAGTGTAGTCAGCCTTTTAACAACATTTAAAAATGTCCCTACACCACTCCTTACTTTATAAACTGAAAATCGGGTGTTTCACACACCAATAGATATGAAGTCAAATATATTTACATCTGAAAACTCATTGTGATGATGCCCTAGCTGTGCCAGCACCCCTACGGCGGCCCTCACTGGCATCTAAATAGACACATGCTGCCTGACCCACCATGCTGGCAGAATGAGAAGGGCGATCATATTACAAACTGTTATTAATAGCCACCCTCTCCCCTTTCTCATTGTAAACTAATAGCTGACATGCTCTCACACTGTATCTGAGTCTCTCTGTGCCACTCCTCTATTAAATCTAATTTCTCTGCTCCAATTCAAATATAGCTGACGCACAGGCCAGAGGAGTGTGCTCAGAGCACGCTCATGCGTCAGCCAGTCACTGTAGCTATAATATATCATCTCCGTCTTCAGTCAAACATAAACTGTCATGAATTGTGATGTTTTATTGATGAGAGTTCAGGACTTTTTGCACATGAGCAATCCTGTTACAGTGGGGCAAAAAAGTATTTAGTCAGCCACCGATTGTGCAAGTTCCCCCACTTAAAATGATGACAGAGGTCAGTAATTTGCACCAGAGGTACACTTCAACTGTGAGAGACAGAATGTGAAAAAAAAATCCATGAATTCACATGGTAGGATTTGTAAAGAATTTATTCGTAAATCAGGGTGGAAAATAAGTATTTGGTCACCTCAAACAAGGAAAATCTCTGGCTCTCACAGACCTGTAACGTCTTTTGTAAGAAGCTTTTCTGTCCCCCACTCATTACCTGTATGAATGGCACCTGTTTGAACTCATCATCTGTATAAAAGACACCTGTCCACAGCCTCAAACAGTCAGACTCCAAACTCCGCCATGGCCAAGACCAAAGAGCTTTCGAAGGACACCAGGAAAAGTATTGTAGACCTGCACCAGACTGGGAAGAGTGAATCTACAATAGGCAAGCAGCTTGGTGTGAAAAAATCAACTGTGGGAGCAATCATCAGAAAATGGAAGACATACAAGACCACTGATAATCTCCCTCGATCTGGGGCTCCACGCAAGATCTCATCCCGTGGGGTCAAAATGATCATGAGAACGGTGAGCAAAGATCCCAGAACCACACGGGGGGACCTGGTGAATGACCTGCAGAGAGCCGGGACCAAAGTAACAAAGGTCACCATCAGTAACACACTACAACGGCAGGGAATCAAATCCCGCAGTGCCAGACGTGTTCCGCTGCTGAAGCCTGTGCATGTCCAGGCCCGTCTGAAGTTTGCCAGAGAGCACATGGATGATACAGCAGAGGATTGGGAGAATGTCATGTGGTCAGATGAAACCAAAGTAAAACTTCTTGGTATAAACTCAACTCGTCGTGTTTGGAGGAAGAAGAATACTGAGTTGCATCCCAAGAACACCATACCTACTGTGAAGCATGGGGGTGGAAACATCATGCTATGGGGCTGTTTTTCTGCCAAGGGGACAGGACGACTGATCCGTGTTAAGGACAGAATGAATGGGGCCATGTATCGTGAGATTTTGAGCCAAAACCTCCTTCCATCAGTGAGAACTTTGAAGATGAAACGAGGCTGGGTCTTCCAACATGACAATGATCCAAAACACACCGCCCGGGCAACAAAGGAGTGGCTCCGTAAGAAGCATTTGAAAGTCCTGGAGTGGCCTAGCCAGTCTCCAGACCTCAACCCCATAGAAAATCTGTGGCGGGAGTTGGAAGTCCGTGTTGCTCGGCGACAGCCCCAAAACATCACTGCTCTCAAGAAGATCTGCATGGAGGAATGGGCCAAAATACCAGCTACTGTGTGTGCAAACCTGGTAAAGACCTATAGTAGACGTTTGACCTCTGTTATTGCCAACAAAGGTTATGTTACAAAGTATTGAGTTGTATTTTTGTTATTGACCAAATACTTATTTTCCACCCTAATTTACGAATAAATTCTTTACAAATCCTACCATGTGAATTCATGGATTTTTTTTTCACATTCTGTCTCTCACAGTTGAAGTGTACCTCTGGTGCAAATTACTGACCTCTGTCATCATTTTAAGTGGGGGAACTTGCACAATCGGTGGCTGACTAAATACTTTTTTGCCCCACTGTATGTCAACACTTCCTACAGAGCATCTCTCATATTTGTTTAAATACTAAGGGGTTTCCTGATGTGTGCTGAAGTAATCTTTGCTGATTTAAAGTCAAAGCAGTCATTTTTAGTAGAGCTAACGTGCACAATTCGTTCATTCTGGTGTTTGAACAATGAGAAAAAGCCAGACTTTCCACCTATTGGGAATGGTTGGAAATGAACCAAATAAGTGAACCAAATATAACTGAGACCAGTTGTGGAGGGTGGCTAGAAAATTGGAGAACTATTAAAGGTTATTTTTCTGAGAAACAAACAAGTGTCCCCATTTTCTCTGTTTTTCTAAAGACAACTACTCTCTGACCCTCTATGTGGACTCTGTGGACACCATGTTGTTCAGAGTGTTGTCCAATAGAGCTCTTATTTTTAGAAAGAGTGTGTCTCCTCTGCAAAACTTAATATGGGAAAGGCATCTTAGAGCTCTCCTTTCTACCCACTCTCATCATACATCTATCCATACCTTCAGCCCTCAAAGACACTAGGATGGTATCTGCAGCTCTCCAAACAGCCAGCAACACTGTTTTCCCTTTTCATAGCTCTAGCTCCAAACAGGTGGCTCTACAGCCTAAACATGGCTCCTCCTATGTTGCCCCCCCCTTTGCTATTTTCCTGAGCACTATCCACCCTGACTGACCCCACCACTGTCATTCCTACATTTTAGACAGCCAATGGCTTGCGGATGGGCAGGATCAGTATTGTGCCCCCTTTACTGCCCCAGAAAATGGTACCACCCTCTTTAGCTAGTGACATCAGCAAAACCATGTGCAAATCTGTTTTAAAAGGAGGGTATTAATGTCAGGCCTGCTCTTCT
This sequence comes from Aulonocara sp. 'chitande type north' Nkhata Bay, assembly GCF_057382095.1. Classification (NCBI taxonomy): domain Eukaryota; kingdom Metazoa; phylum Chordata; class Actinopteri; order Cichliformes; family Cichlidae; genus Aulonocara; species Aulonocara sp. 'chitande type north' Nkhata Bay. The sequence continues at coordinate 317,760 of NC_141346.1, forward strand.
CTAGCCTGCGGGACAAGAAGAAGACACTAAGTTGTGTTTGGGACAACATTAACTTCTTTAAGAGTATTTTAGTTGCCCTTCTACCCCGCTATCACCAGGCATTGAGAAGAAGAGTTCTTACAACGAACAGGTGACAATAACCATGAAATGGTGCTGGGTGTTTTTAGGGGTCTTCGCTTCTTTGGGGACCCTGTGCTGGGGAGAGAAGGGCTTGGAGATCCCTGAGTATGATGGCAAAGACCGGGTCCATGAACTCAGTGCCAAGAACTACAAGTCCATCATGAAGAAGTATGACGTAATGGTGCTTTACTACCACAAAAATGTGGATGGGAATCGCAGTGCCATGAAGCAGTTGCAGATAGAGGAGATTGCCCTGGAGGTGGGTGTCTGCCAAATAATGACACTGAATGAATATGTGGTGCATGGGTGTGAAGGGGCATGGTGGGAGGAGGGGCGTGAGGGAAAGGTTTCAGATGGGCAATTTGGCACCACACTGGGGGTTCCTGGATGCAGTCGCAGCTTTCACACTTAGGGTTATTGATGAGTGGTATTACCCATTTGACATTTAAGAAGAAAGGCAAAAAAGAACAGATTATTCAGTGAGGCCAAGTTGAATAATTAATAGATCATTCAATTGTGGCATCTCACGAGTATGGCTGCCCATGGACGAATGCTTTAGAGAGGCAGCCATAATGGAGAATGTGGGGGAAAAGATGCAGGGGAGTACTCATCTGGAAGTCTAGACTATGGATTAACATGCATTCAGTCACCTGTTATCAGATTATTTTCCAAATTAGGTAATCATACAATGATTCCAGTTTCAATGTTGAGCATAATTGATGTATCTTCACACAAACTCACAGAAATAACTGAAACTTTGAAGACCTTACAGGATAACCTGTCCATGTGGACACTTATGGCATATTTACATTTTATTGTGTCATGCAGCTTGTTCATTTAATCCAGCTACCTTTAGGTATGGTTGATGATAATGATTATTTGTTCATTATTTGTTGAACTTGATTAATTGACCCCTGTAGCTGCCTGCTTACATCATTCAGGAGAGACTTGGACTCTTATTGAAGTTAAACTCAGGTGAAATGATGTTGCAGCCTTCATAGAACTACACCAACCATGCTAACCATTGTAGGAATACGTAAAATATGAGTTTTGCAAAAGTAACAGCAGAACATTGACAAAAAATCTGGTGAAAAAACAACGAGATTTACACATTAAAGTCTCACGAATACTGAATAGTCATGACTGCAAAATATATAATTTTTTCATTGTGCCTCATCCTGTTCTGTATATTTCTTAATTCCCACATGGGAATGAGGCAGGACAGTGGTGCACCGTCACCCCAGGGCTGAAAGGTCTTGGATTGGAATCCGACCTGGCGGAGTTTGCGTGTTCTCCCTGCATCTGTGAAGGTTGCATTGGGATACTGTGGCTTCCTCCCATAGACATGCTTTGGTTTAGGTTTATTGGTGTGTAGTAGTTTGACTCTATGCGTTAGCTCTGTGACAGGTTGCAAGCCCACACATGACCATGATGTGGATGGAAATGGGAAAGAAATGTATATTATTCCTTTATTATCATAAAATATTAATCCTTTTGATCTCATAGTGTTTACACAGTGGCCCATAGGGTAGTGGTTAACACATTGACCTAACACATGACCGCTCCCTGGTTTGAGACTTCGAAGAACTTAACATCTTAGCATAATTGTGTAAAATACGTATGTGGATCTACTGCTTTGTTGACCTCTGATTGAATAAGAGGGTAGCTAAAATAAGCTCTTTTTTAGAACAATAAGTTTTGTATGAATTTCATACAAGGTCATCCAGGCCTTTGTCTTTAAGACATGCTTGTATAGTTGACTTGTATAATCTGGATTAATGGATAAATAAAGCTCGGTATCATCTACATAACAATGACAATGGATGCAGGGACACATGTTCAATATAAAAAGTATCCGTCCCAGCAGAGCACACTCTGGAACTTTGCAATTTTCATGTCTGAGACTCCACATTTCCATACACGTGTTGGAATCAGACAGATACAACTCAAACCTCTGCAGTGCAGTTCCTTTAAAACCAACAGTGTGTTACAATGTCTCTGGTAAAATATTGTGGTTAACCATATTCAATGCTGCACACAGGTTACCTCTAGCTATGTTAAGCCTAAAATGTTGTATACAGTACAAATATAACCTATTACAAATTGCTTTTAGTCTAACAACATCAATTATGGTATAACATGATGTCATGCTCATTTATCTGCATGGCATATGATGTAAGTGCAACAGCAAATGTAGGCAAAGCCAGAATGTTGCGAAAGCAGAAGTAAATGAGCCCTTTCTCCTTTAAGCACCTCTGAGGCAGGCACTTACTCATAGATTATCCAGAGATACTGCTAATCAGCCAAAGGAGGAGGGAGAGTATGTCTGCTCAGAAGACTTTTATTAGGTGAATAAATATGAACAACTCTTTATTAGACAATCCACAGCTGATGCACCTGGGTCCTGCTGTCAGCCAGTATATTCACCATAGCAGCCTTTTGCTTGTCAGAGCAGAAGTGTCTTCTTACAGAAGCGCAGTGTACCTTACACTAGACTGCATAAGTCACCGCTGGAAATAGACTGGGACAGAGCTGCATGCTTAGCAAGAGGCTAAAGCCCTTGTGGGAGTTTAAGGCCATATTTCACATCAACTACATCTCCCTCATTTACTACATGCCCCCCTGGACACAGGCTGAAGTCTTAACCCTCTAAAGGCAGGCGTTGCCGATTTGCAACACTTAAAAACTAACAACTTGATTACCCCACATACATATTTTATGAGTTTTTTTTTACTCAGAAGTACCACTGCAGGACTTGGTTGTGCATTAGCAACAAAAAGTTTAATTTGAGCCTGAGAGGGTTAAACCATCATTTACACACCCAAGTCAATGGATCTGATCAATTTCCTATCTGTGGTGCCAAGTGCTGCTTCTTGGCTGGAGAAAGAGATGCTTAGTGGAGCATGTCCCTGCGGGACTGTTACTCTCTTACTGACTTCCCGCCAGTCGTGACCAATCACGAACCATCCCCTTCTGCTCCAAAGGGGATGGTTAAAATAGCTGGTCATTACCACCTATGAATCTGAAAGTGTGAATTATTAAAGTGGAGAGCTCGGGGGCTCAGATCTTTACTAATTTTGTTTAAAAGCGAGGAATGACACGTATGATGGGATGTATTTATTCATCATTTTTCTTTCTTTCTTTCTTTCTTTCTGCTTTGCAACAAAATAAATATAAATATATTACAACTTTTATTAACATTGACTTGATTATCTTAATTTCAGTAAATGTCAAGCTATAGTTATGTTTAATTTAGGGTTTTCATGCATAGCCTTCATTTAAATAGAAATAGAAATGCAGTTATGTCTTGCAGACACAGTTGGTGTGCTAGCAGATTATATCAATTGAAAAGACCTGCACTCAGAAAATTTTCTATAGATGGTTTTTGCAAGTGGTGACGTATTACATATAACCTGTGCACTCTGGAATGCAAGCAGCAAGTAAAAGTATAACTGAAAATAATCTCAGATAAGACTCAAACTTTGGCTCCTTGATCAAACGGTGTGCATGTTTGTGCATCTGACCACCTGCCCATTGCTTCACACAGACTTTGTAAAGTGAAAACAAAAAGTGTTATTTCCAGGAAGCTCGAATAGACTTCATAGATTTCAGACATTAACACCAAATGAGAAGCATGAAGTTTCACTTTAAGGACTAGAAGTTGGTATCAATCACACTTTAGCTGGTTTCACAGATTTCTATACTCATGCTAGAATTATCTGAATGTCGTAAATGGCATTTAGCTGCATGTGTTTGTGAAGAAGCTCACTCAATTGTACATATATGTGGGAAATTATATGAAGATCATGCTGGCTTGACACAGACACATACACACACATCACAAATCCAGAGAGCAAGTCAAAAAGATATTCACTCACTGGAAACAAACTCTGGTAAAAAATGACCGCACTGGTGAAATACGTTACCAGCAAACTCAGCACTTTCCAGTGTGCTGCAAAGACTTACTCAGTCACTCCAAAAACATGCCCAACATGTCACCTTTGACCACAGCTGTAGTCACATTAGTCTGTGAAAAAGAACCGATGTAATCAAATTACACCCTTTACTTGTAGTAGCTATGGTTTATGAAAACTCAAATTAAAGTGTTTCAATTAGTAAGTTACACTGGCCAAAAACGGGGAAGGCACTTGGCACAAAACTCTGCCAACTCTGCCAAATCAAAACCTACTCTTACTGTTACTATTTTTCTTATTGATTATTGTTGCAGTTCCTAGTTGTACTCACAGGTAAATTTCCTTAACCACTCAGTTATTTTCAAGAAACCATATCGTATTTTTGCGAGGCATTTTTGGCTTCACCTACCTAAGTCATTTAAATAAATAATTATACATAACAAATTATATATTATTTATATAAAAAGAGCAACGCCCCCAACCCCCCCCCCCCCCCCAAAAAAAAAAATCAACTACACAAAAAAAAAACCCCACATATAGATGAGTAGCACATGGTGAATTGTCCTTGCTGAATCTTCTACTTTACTGCTATAGTTAATTAGCATGTCAGCAGAATCTGGAAGTGCATTTTTTCCTTGTTGATATGTTGATAAAGAGGTGACAGAAGAATAAAAAGTGATAATTTGATAGAAGTTTTCATGCTTCACCAGGCAACCGAGTATAAATATATCTCTCATGCATTTATTTAGTTCCATGCGATATGTGGGCGTTTAATCACACATGTCCAACAGTGCTGCGAAGTGACAGCAACAATCTGTTTAATGGACTGGAAGCAAATTTAGATGGCAGTGGTTAGACTTGAACGACCTAATGTGCTGGTCTTAAAATACAACCTCCACCTGCAGCACCAACAGCTATAAATATATCTCATTATTATGACAGACATTATTATGACAAATATTACAAAGCAGAAGTCATTAGGATATGATTAAAGACTAACGGACGGGAAGCAAAATTAACATCTAAGCGCCAAAAGCAGTGATTAAAATGAGTAAGTACTCAATGTTACGCTGGTTAAACACATGAAAATAATTGCATCAGTAATATGAAAACTTTAGATTCATAAGCAATTTTTGCAAACATTGATCACAACTTGTTTTTCTGCTTTCTCTCTTCGTCCATCTACAGATCTGAACTCTGATCTTTGGTTGCTATGTACTGTAAATGCTCATACTCACCAGTCTCTCCACTGCGCTCAGATTGTCTTTTTCTTGCCACACTCTTGAGCAACACACCAGCTCTCTGTTTTGCTGACTATGTTGCTATGGTCCCCTTTGTACCATCCAGTAAACTGTAGAAAGTAAACTGTGAAAACAGCAGGAGCCACATCAAATTACTCCTTCATTCTTGATTTATTTATTTTTCTTAAATTGGTATGTTTTTAATCAGTGAGTAACATATTACAAAGAATTTGTCTGGAATAGCTTTAACGCTTTAGAGACTATTTTGCAAAGTTTTGTTTTCATATTCTGTTCTTGTGCTTAAGCCTTTTACAAAGGGATTTGTTCCTGAGCCATCTGGTCTGACTTAATAAGCATTTTCTTTATTAAAAACACGATAAAAAAATATACATGTTGGGTTTTTGTTTTTGTTATCATTCACAAGAACTTTTAATGATGTTGCCTCACTTATGAGTTTCTCTTTTGATCTTTGTGGAGCTGGGACTTTCATTAGTTAAACCTCACTAATACTGGCCTGGACCCACTCGCCTTCAGAATTGTCCTATTCTTCGTGGCATAGATTTAAAAAAGTGCTGGAAACTAGACACATAGATTTCAGTTCATAATGACATGATTGCATCATATAGTTAATGTAGATTTGTTGTCCCATTATGCTCTCATCCGTAATAGGAATATCCAGTTCTCCAAGCTGTTTGACTAGACTGAGATCTGGTGACTGTAGAGTTCATAACAAACTTTATCCTGCTGTAAGCAGCTATCAGAAGAGAGTACACTGTTGTCTCAAAGGGATGGACATGGTCAGAAATAATACTAAGGTGTACAATGTGTGTCAAGGAAGTATCCCACATCCCATTACACTGATGCAAGCAGCCTGGGCCATTGATACAAACCCGGATGGATCCATCCTTCCTGTTTTTTACACCAAATTCTGATCACGCCATGCAAATGTTAAAGCAGAAATCAAAACAGATCAGACCAGGCAACATTTTTAAAGTTTCTTATGCTGTCCAATTTTGGTGAGCTCATGCAAATTGTAGCCTCAGTTTCTTGTTCTTAGCTGACAGGGGTGGCACCAGGTGTGGTCTTCTGCTGCTGCTGCCCATCTGCTTCAGGGTTTATTTAATAAATGTTTTCTGAGATGATCATTTGCATACTTTGGTTGTTCTCACTTTAAAAAGGGGGGTTTCACTCTTACCTGAAGTCATCAAATCAGCCCCCAACAAGCTGTGACATGTTTATTTCACATCACCTTTTCCTGTAGTTCAGTTATATTTAAAGTATAACAAAATGAACTGCTAAAATTGTATATATTTTATATTATAATTTAAAATAAATAAATGCATGATTTTTCCAAGGTCATTGAATCATGTCATAAACATCCATCCACATAGTGGGCATGTCATGTTGTATATGGAGCTGTCTTTCTCCCAGCCAATTTGATACAACTTCCAGACTGAATTTAAGCAACTGTTACATAGATTTGCCACAAAAATGCAAACAGACAGTCATAATTCAAACAGCATCACACTGTCTGACTTTGGCGATCACCTCAATCTTTATATGTCTTGACAAACACGATGCACTGTCCTCCTGGATTTTACAAATATTCACAACAGCATTAAATAAGACATATAATACCATATTTTATTAACTGAATAATAAAGTGCTGGGCAAGAGTGAATAGACTTACTGTTCATTTCCTTCTATGTTTCTCCAGGGAGAATAGAATTATTAAGTTATAAGTAGTTGTTATATTAATAGCTAAAAAAAAGTGACATGGGTGCACACAAGGCACGTTGTCCAATATTGTACAGGAAGTACAGGAAGGAGGCTTCTGAGTTGTCCTGTCTAATCTTCTTCCATCCTCAGAGAGATCCGGGAAAAGGTCACGCTGTCACTGTGGTAACTGTTATTCAAAGTGACTGCTGAAGCCTTCCCCCAAATATAAATCAGGCTTACACTTGAATGGTCTTAGTTGGTTGGGTTAATAGTACACCACTAATGCATCTTCACCTTAGCTACTACTGAGAAATTATAATTGAAGCTGCTGGTCTCTTATTAACTAGAAATCCCATAAATTCTCCTCAAATACAGGGTGTAGGATGTCAGCTTTTGAAATGAGTCAGTCAAAAAGACAGTACCTTTATTTCTTGTAATTATAATAATGTGAATTTCTTTGTGTATTTAAATAGAAATCCGCAATAAATTTCAACAACAGTGAAACAGAAGTTTGCTTTTGCTGCCTACACTGTTTAAAATTAAGGGCCATGTGTTTAAAAAATGCAAATAATCTGAATGGCCAGCCTTAAAAACCAACTGTTGCTGCAGCTGTTGAATAAAAAACAAAATAAGGCGTAACAATTATCAGTAAAAAATCAGTTAAATACACTCCTCTAAATCAGTGACCATATTATTGACCAGTGACCGAACCTTAACCTGATTGAAATGCTGTGGTGGCACTCCTAGAGAGCTCCTCATCAATGAATGGCAACAAACCTCAGTGAACTGAAACAGCATCTTAAAGACGAGTGGCCAAAAATGCCTCAACAACAGTGGAAAAGACTGACAAAGTCATAGAAAAATTGCTTACACCAAGTTATTGCTGATAAAAGTAATTCTACATTCTACTGAATCATGGGGTGTACTTATAGCCCTTTTAGTACCTTGACTGCAAGCTGAAAGGTCTTTTGCATGTGACAAAACACAGCAATGGAGGATGTTGAGGTGATTTACCTGCTGCTTGGTCTGTGGCTTTTTGTCAGACTTGAGGACCACAGGGTTTTTGTGCAGCCATTTCCTTTGTTTTCCTTAATTTTCTCAAATGAGTCGCTTTAATGACTCATCATTAACTGGCCAATCAGTGGCAAGCAGTCATTTGATGAGTTGGCGTCACATTTTTGGATTGCCTCAGATTGCTAGGAACTCGAGGCCAATAGGTACTAAAAAAGTACCTGGTACCAAGCCAACCAAGAAGGTGCTACTGGAAAAGGGCTATTGTTTTTTCACAGGACTGTTAGTCCCGTGTGTCTGTCCATCCTCTTCAATAAATTGCTATGCACACAAGTCTTGAAGATAATCTGACAGCCTCTGAGTCATTCCTCCAAATGCAAGGCAAAATTATAGGGACAAATGAGAGTGACGAGTAACACACCTGTCAAAATGTAACATAGAATAACACAGCTTTTGAGTTGTGAGAGACCTAATCCTGTCTTATCTTCTTTCCTGGTCCCAAAATTTAAAGTGTGAAAGACATACTAAATTAAGAACAAATTTGTGAGATGTGATATCATTGGATACGACAGGAGTTATGCATACGTGAACTGTCCTTGGTGTTATTCTGCGGCATCATCTCATCTGTGTTGATAGATAAAGATGTTTGTTTGCCAGCGAGACTGGCATTCTGACTGCTCCAGTTTGTTCCATGTCAAAACCCACCTGTTGTTTATAATAATAGAAGAGTGTACCTCCTTATTTGGTTGGGGTGAAAGAGTTAAAATGATGTTTTTGCAGCCTTGTGTGGTAATATACCATGAAGCTTTTATGCAATGTCTGTTTTTCTATTTTTTTTCTAACTCTTCTCAATAATCCCAGGCGTGACTATGCAGCTCTGTGGTCAGTAATGCATATGGCCCGAGGATCCATGGTACAATATGATACCTGGATAATGTGTTTTTTGTCATGAAAGGTAAATATGATAAACTACTGGTCTCGGGTTGATCGCACTGAAACTCTACCAGGCGTTAAATTATCTGTTTAATCTTTCTGAGGTATAAAAATTCGAGCTAGTTAATGTGATTTCATAAAATATATTCCTGAATATAATCACAGAGACAGCATGCCCTTCTCTGCAGATGAATAGCATTGAGTATTTTCATAAACAGCCTCCACAGATTACATTTGCACATCTGCAATTTTGTTCGGTAAAACCACTTGACAGGTTTATCATCGTTATAGGGCTCCATCAAGCAGCTGTCAGCCACAGTGGGCCTGGATATGAAGTGCAGGTGCAACGGAGAGCAATGTCTCATACCAACAAACTCAGTTTTCCCTAATGAAATTCTGCTATTATTGACTTTTGTCGTGTGGCAGGGTTTTTGGGTATTTGCTTGTTCTACCAGATAGCTTAAAATTGGTCATAATAAAAGAAAAACAGTATGGGATTGCATTCAGTTTTGAGATAACACAACCAGATGTATTTTTCTATGCTTAATTCTTTATTAACTGCTTCCATCCATCTATCCATCCATGTTACAAAGTGTGATGCTACACAGCTTGCCAGTCGCTGACATGGGCAGTGTTTCATGTATGAGTAGTTTTTTCCATGTGTACAATCATCTCTAAATTTCCACGCTATCCTCTCTTTCTCCCTCAACATAACACACACACACACACACACACACACACACACACACGCACATTTTTGCCTTTTCCATCCTCTAAACATTCTTTAACCCACACCTCTTTTATTTGCATGTGCACCTGCCTTCATATCATTTATTCATTGCAGAAGGATGTTAGGGAAATGGGAGGGATCAAGGTGCACTATGAAAAAAATAAATATGAATTATGTGACTTTGAAACCCCAGCTTACATCTCTATTCCACAACGTGATGGACCTGAAGAAGGACATGTATGAAATTGTTTTCTTGCAGTTTATTGCGGAGATACAACCATAAATTTAACACTGTAGAAATAGAAGAAAACATATTTACAGCTAGATATTGATATTTTTCAAGTACAATACAGTGTTTTATTTTTTAGTCTTTGCAGAAATTATGGTAATGTAAAATTTGTCAGGATTCAGTAAGAGAGGCCTGTATGGGAAAAATCCCCTGCTAACTGTGTGAGTGGTTGATGGAGGTTTGTGTAGTCACTAGTGGGAAATTGGTCACAAAGAGGCACTGAATCTCACTTGCAGTTGCTTTGGTTGCTAAAAATGTTGCTGTTCTCACCTGCAGTTCGTATGGAAGACACCAACTTGCCAACACCAAGTGATAGTGAATCAGTTATGAAAACGTGATTTGCACCACATGTTTTCATACAGCCTTTTTAAAATGTCTTGGTTAAGCATCAGGCACATCTTCTGCTTTGAAGGACTGAAGGTTAGTCAAACCCTAACCTGGGTTAAAATGGCCACGGTCTTTCTATGCAGACAGCATGTTCTTCCAGTGCCTGCATGGGTTCTCTCCAGGTACTCAGGCTTCCTCCCACAGTCCAAAGACATGCATGGGGTTAGGTTAATAGGAGAGTCTAAAATTGGCCATAGACCAATTTTAAGTGTGAACTGTTGTCCTGTTTACCCTGCGATAGACTGGCGACATGTCCAGATTGTACCCTGGGTAGATGTTTTGGGTAGATGTTGTTTATGGGGGTTGGAACAGAAATATTAAAACAACATTGTAATGTCAACCAAACAGCTGAAAGCGCTGTGCTGAGGAGTTCATGATATATAGTAGAGGACATTTTTTAAAAAGTATTAGTGTACAGTCTGCAACAGCTTTTCTGGTATTGTAGATGGTGCACTGTAAAAAAAAAATGCTGGCAAATCTAACTTCCTGCATACTTTAAGGTAACAGAGCAGTTTGTTGCAGCTATTCCATGGTCCATTTTCACTGCATACATTGTGAGTTGCTGGAAACACACACGTACCAATAACTTTAACAAAAGCTCTAATTAGGTCTCCAAGCAGTAAATCAGCATGGTCTGTTAATGCATCAGTTTTTACTTTCCTGTTTTTTTCTTGTGCAAGAATAAATAAATAAAAATGTATATGCTTGCTAATGAATACTTTGCTGCACCAGTTAAATTGAAAACAGACATCATTTATGCAGATGGTTGCAGGTGTACCATTTTTGCTATAGTTGGTGAAATATATTTTTCAGTAGTACACATCATGGTTCCTAGTATGTGTCTCACTGGAAGGCAATCGTGTGTGCACAGACACTCTTGGCTGCATTGGCACACCTCTTATCTATTAAATGGCTTTAGTAAAATAACACATGTGCAGTTTTTCTCTTTTCTTCTCTAACGCTCCACAGTGGGCCTGACAAATGCAGGAGATTCACAGATGGTCCCAGACATTTCTGTCCTCACAGTGTGCTGTAGGGAATCAGTTTCTGTGCCTCTGAGGTTTCCAAAAGCTTTCCATGCATTTCATCAGCTCTCCTGAGAAAGCACGCTGAGCTGAAGTAAAAAATAGAATAAACTTAAAAAGAAATCTATAGGATTGTTTAAAATTGTATTAATTAAAATTATTCATTTGAAAAGACAGTAGCTTTGAAAGTCTAATCTCTGTGGAAAATCCTAGACTGTCTCCTTGTGAACAGTGCAGTTACGCTCGCTAGTGGGAAGTCAGAGTGGGTTTTTTATGCGCTGTTGTGTCTGAATCTTTCATGACCACCCCGGTGCAGTGTTATGTAACAGTCTAGTGTAGAACGTCCTGATGTGTTACGGCAGCCATTACTAATTTACTGTCTGGCTGAGAGGAGGAAAACTAGCTGAACTTCTAATTTTGCACAGATCCCAGGACACCAGATTCTACAGGAAAATGGGAAATATTCCTGCTGTGACAAGCTTTTAATGTTTCTTCATTTGAAAGATTAAGCAATTTTAGAGTTGCAGACCAGAGCCTGGAGAAAATTAGTTTTCTGCCTTTTTATTGTGCATGTTACAGACTGATTTGCAGTATACTATCCTGTTGATTTTACCATCATTTTCTTATTTTTTTTTAAGAATCGTGATATTGTTGCATTGTCAGAATTAATGTTATTTATTTTACTTAAACGTCATTATCATACAACAGCATCCGTTATGACAAAGCCATTATGTATCTTCAGCATATATAACAGAGAGGAAAACAAAACCCTGTAACAATGTATTCACTAAAACATCAACCTTAAGGAACAAACATTGATGTTTTTTTAAAGGAGTAGTGACAAAGCTAACAGCAAATCTGCTACAGGCTGAGATTGGGTTTGTGTCCTTTAGGTTTTCACTGAGTGACTTACATCATAATGTCAAACACACACACACACACACACACACACACACACACACACACACACACACACACACACACACATGATTCATCAAGTGCTCATGTGTTCACTCAAGGAATAGACCAGAAATGCACTGGTGCAAAGCAAAAATGTCTCAGTCATAGCTAAACCAGCGACAGAGAGGGAAACAGCAACTAGGGCAGCTCTTTTCATGAACTTTCACTGGAGGAGGGAATGACATTTATGGTTGAGTTATGGCTGAAGAAGAATGCTGGGTATATGATGTCGAATGTGTTACTGATAACATGTCATGGCTGTGTGCAGACAGGCAGGATGAAGGGCCCAAGTGCAGGACTCACAGAGGCAAAAGTAAACTTAAAGACTCAAACAACTCAGAACAGACAACTTTAATTGGTGATACTGGGAACTGAACTTGAAACGGAACACACAGGCGAGTTTGAGGTTACAACGCGACGACAAGCAGGAGCAGACGCAGACACTAAATACAGAAGGGGAACAGGGCAAAGAGCAAACACTTGGGAGACACGGCTGACACAACAACGAGACGGAGTACACCAAAACAGAACCTGACGCACACAGACTGAAGACTACCAAAGTAAAACAGGAAGTACACTGACTGAACTTACAGACACAGACTCACGAGCAGACACTCTGACATCACAGACATGACAACAGAGGGAACACAGAGTCGTGGGACCAGGGTAGGCACAGAACAGAGGAAGGGCTGAAAACACAAAACAGAAACAAAACATAGGATAATAATAATCAGCACAGCACAACTAAAGAATCAGAACATAACCCATAACACAGACTCACATCAAAACATATGAAGCTCAAAATGCTGTGTCAAAAGGACCCAGAATCATGACATAACATATTGTTTACATACCCAGAACAAACCCACAGTACATGCTGGCATTGTTGCACTGAAACTTAAGTTCAAAGCTTTTTTACTGAAGTCAGTCAGTTATGCATGGTGAACTTTCAGCATGACAAACAACACCTTGTTTTTCTCTTGAAATATAAAGGTGGACATTATAAAAGATCTCAAGAAAGACTCAGTTTTCATATAACATGTCTGACGCTTGCTAAATACTTTGTTTAAACACGGTGAAAGGATATAGATCTGACACTAAACTGTTTTGCATCCACCTCTCAAAACTATAATAAATCAATTCAACACACTTTTTTATCAGATAATAGAGGACATAACTCCACCTAGCTATTAGTAGGTGAAGATGTGTGATTCTGATTTAGTGGGTGGCTTATTTTTAATATAATTTTACCACTATCATTTTGAAGATCCTCCATTGAAACTTATTATAGCGAAACTTAGAAAAATAAGTAAAAATGGAAATAACTGAAAGAATGGATGTCTGTCTCGATAGATGCTGTGCATATAGTGTTGGTGTATTGATGGAAGGCATTCATATTAATATAATTATATTCTTCTAATTTGTGTCTTGAATTGTTTTAGCGATATATCTGAAGTGTCTGGACAAGCACACACATACATATACACTGATATGCACACACTCATCCCCCCTCCCTTTCCAAACGCCTTCAATACTTGTTCCCTCTTGGGAACACGGCGGGTCTAAGCCCGCGCTGGAATGGTAGCGCTGGGCAGGATGGCTGCTGTGTTTGCTTCGGATTACTCCTCACCCCCCACCCGACCCTGTGGCTTGTCACGTGTTCCATAATGTTGTGCTGTGGACATTTATGTGCTTTTTTTGTGCAGAGGAGTTTTTTTTTTTGTTTCCTGTTCTCATGCTGTCCTCCCAGGAGCCCAGCATGAGTAGAGGTCTCTCTTTTTCCTCTTGTACTTTCCCATTGTAGTGTATATTTCTGTGTTTTTTTTCTGTAACGCTACCGATCTCCGACCTGTATCCCCATGTGATGTCTGTGTTGTGTGTGTAAGGTTGGGGGGGGGGGCTGGGGTCCTATTTCACTGCAGGGCAACCTGCACGTGGCGAATAAAGCCTTGATTGATTGATTGATTGAGATGTCAGCAAAATTTTCCAGTTCCTTCTTGTGGGGGATGCTGAGGTCAGATGAGATATCTATTTCTCTGGCGAGTTCTCCGTCTGCTCCAGGGTCTGCTTCCACCTGGGCATTTCTGGAAACCCTCCAATGGGATCCTAGCCAGATGCCCAAACCACCATTGGCTGCTTTTGACACAAATGAGTATTTACAAATTTCTTGTGAAATAGGAAATAATTTCATGAATGCATATATAAGCTTTGACGCTAAATTTGTGCAGTTGAGTTTTGCATTATGTACAACTGATGCAATTTTACAAGGGTTTCTCAGTAGTACAAACATCTTCCACTCACACTGATGATGCTAGCAGGTTAGCCTAGTAGGCAGTGGACAGTTGTATATTGGACGAAATGTGATCCCCTATTGCACTGTACAGTCTATGCTCTCAATCATTTCTCAGCATTTGATGCCACAGCCAAGTGCAGCAGGGAGCCAGAGCATGTTTTTGACAGCTCACCTTGGTGCTCTTCCTCATCGGGATCACGTGACAAGCTGACTGTGACTGGGCATTAGCAGATGGAGCCAAGTAATTACGCTGCTGACCTCTAACTTGGCTTCGCGCACTCAGATTTCAGCATGGGTTGGATGATAGCAAGGGAACAGATAAGTAGGGGTGAAGTGAGGTGAGATATATAAAAAATACATATATATCTCAAGATGGAAAAGGTGTGATCTTGACACTAGAAAAGAAATGAGACCCTGAAGACAAAGCTGGTCAGCTTGATTGGATTGGATGATTGAAGTAAATCTTTACTTTTTGTGCATCATCCTCTATTCATCAGCTTCTTCGATTTATCATCTCTACCTGCCTTCTCTCCCCACAGCAAGCACCCAGAATATAATCTATTATACTTCAGGGCCTCTTGTGATAAATGGCTTCTGATACTGTTGTTTATTAAAGCTACTTTAATTCGAATTGCCTTATAAAACTCTATATTTGAATAAAAAAAGTAAAATGTAATATTGTATTATCCTCAAACAGAAATTTCTCAAATAAAAAAACATCAGATGCCACCACTAATTTGTGACTTACTATTTTTAAGCCACACGTTTGGCATGTTGGCATTTTTGGAACCAGAAGTAATTGAATTTAAATGTAGGATTCACAAAAAATCAGTTCTTAAAATGTCTTTCCTCTTAGATATTCCACAATCAACTGTAAGCTGTTTTATTCAAGATTTTCAGATTTTCAGTTTTCAGTTTTATTTTTTTCATATGCAAGTTAGCACAGGGTCAACATTGCAATGAAACGTGTTTGACGAGCAGCAGTCACTCAGCAGCATGGTACAGTAGATGAAAATATAATAAAATATAATAAAATAAAATAAAATAGGAAAATAGTAAAGAGCAAAATATTAGAGAGACGTGGTAAAAGAGAAAAGATAACTAAATATATATGTGTCTATAAATATAAATATATGTACACTAGTGATTAAATAAGAAAATCTTGAAAAGAAATATGACGGGAGGGCAGATGGGATATTGCACAGGAATAAGCAGCAGAAAATTACAGTATTGCACTTTTTAAATATAAATATTAATAACAATAAAGTGGAGTGACCAGTGCAGATTAAACAGAGTACTTGTGAAGCTGCAGGGTAGCTTCTGAGTGCGTCCTGTGTACTGTGTTGTGTGTGTTTAAGTGTTGTGGTTGAGGTGTCGTATGGCCTGGTGGTAAAAACGGTTTTTAAGTTTTGTAGTCCGAGCAGACAGACTCCTGTAACGTCTGCCAGATGGTAAAGAGTGGTAAGAGTGGAAGCTGTAAGGAAGTTACAAAGCAGGGTCACTGAGTGCTGAAGTGCATAGTATCTATATACCAAGACTCTGCTGATTCATATAACTGCAGAGTTGCAAACCTCTTCTGGCATTAACATTGTAGCATGCACTGTCATGGCATATATTTCCATGTAGGCGTAATATGTAGGTGTATCTGGAATGGAAAGTAGAGTGTGTAGTTACCTCGAGGAACTAGTTTTGTGCACTTTTGGACTTTTTCAACTCCAGAGGTTGCCACTTGGAATGGAATAAAATAAACCATTCAATAATTGAATGTAGTAGTTCCACTTAGTTATCTTTTTTTTTAATTTGCAGGGTCAGTATTTCAGTACTTGGAGTACATTTGTGCATGAAGTCCTTAGGTCATGATAGTCCTTTGAATAAGATCAGTGTAAGCCTTCTGTGTGCAGTGAGGGCCTTTCCAATTTGCTGTAAATCAAGACACTGTGCATTCCCCTAAAGCATTACTTCTTCTTGCAGTTGATCACAAGTCAAGCAGCATTTATCTATCAGGTATGTTAAGGTCTGCCTCTTGTGTCAAGTGTTTCAAAGCTGGGCTGTGAAATAAGGATTTCTCTGCTGCTGAAGTATCTGCTGATTGTTCCAATTCTTCTACTCGTTGACTGATCATGTGACGTTACAACATGCACCACAGACCAAAAAAAGTCCAGCAGCAGCAGCAGCAGCTTGGGCTGTGCAAGTTTAACTTCACGTTTCTGAAAAGTAAGTGTATACTCATTTAAAAGCTTGATCTGTTCATTAAACTCTAACATGTCCATCCATCCTCCTGCCTATTTATCTATACAGCAATGCAACCATCGGCAACAAGGGACTACTTCACCCAAATCATTAAAAAAATAATGTTGTTTAATTTTTCATACAACTCTTTATAGTATTTTTTTTGTGAAGACACATTAAAATTAAAACTAATGAGCTGTACCTCAAAATAGTTAGAAAACAGCATGCAGGTGCAGTGAAGCGTGCAGGTGAGGTTTTATTTAACACAAATTGTTTCAATTGTTCATTGGTGGAGAATATGTCAAATACATTTATTTCTTAAAGAAAAAAAACATTTTGAGATGATAATTACTTTCAAACAGATAAAGCCCAGTACCAATTCTATCATGTTTTGCTAGCAGGTGGCTAGTTTAGCCTAGATTAATGCCTGGAAAACTGCTAAAGCTAATATAGCTAAAGCTAACCATGCTGCTTTTCTTCAATATTTATAACAATATCCTCTCAGTATAAATTGTGTAAAATAAAGTGGCAAAAACATGATGCGGTGCTATGGAGGTTTTGTTCTGGGATAATCCCACTTGTGGAAGCTACTTTGAAAACTCTTAGTATCCATAGACTAACAAAGAGTGCATAAGTGTTTTTGTTTTTACTGATTTGGGAGAAATTAGCCTTGAAAAAAAAAAGACAACTCAGACATAAGCTACTCAGTCTGAACTTGGGAAACCAAAAGAATGGATGGCACTAAAGATTGTCTCTAAAGTGAAGCAGGAGATGCTTTCCACAGTTTACGGCTCTTACTGCTGGTGCTTTGGAGAATTTTGTCACTTATGAATGCTACCCATTTTGCAATGATGCTTTGCAGGCTGCTGTATTATGCTTTTGACTCACTTCATAGTGCAACCTTATATTTAAATGGTCGATCGTCATGTTATGTATGTAATGTAATGTATGTAATAAAAAATAAGAAGTGAGTACAAATGGAAAAGTGTATATGTTTGAAATGGTTTCTGAACTTGTGTGAAGAGAAAGAATAAGATGTATGTTTACAGTTTGTTTAAATATGTATGTGCATGTATATGTTCAGTAAATATGAGCTGCTCTTATTTCCATCACACCTGTTGCGACGTCTCTTATCCTTGACGTAGTTGGCCCAAGTTCTGCCTCTCTTGTTCTTCTGGAAAGCTTGCTGTCGTTCCTCTTCTCTTGCCAGCTATGATGGCTGTCAATTGTTGGCTTTGGTTTCACTGAGATTGAGAAAGTGCAAGGCAGCAATCTTAAAGGCTTTGGCCTTTAAGCCTTGAAAATGAGATGAAATGCCAAGGGTTTACTTGTGTAAATGAAATCAAAAATCTGTTTTCAATGGTGTTCAGGGATTAAAAAATGCCCACTATTGTCAGAGCAATGAATCACAAATATCAGACTGGGGCATAATCAGCTTAGGTATGGCAGTAGATTCACACAACATTCACTTTATTTTCTTTTTTCCCATCCACATGCTCAACTCATTTCTTTTTGTCTTTATCCCTTTATATAGCTTGCAGCCCAAGTTCTGGATGATTTTGATGATGAGGACATTGGGTTTGGCTTGGTGGATGAAAAGAAGGATGCTGCTGTTGCTAAAAAGCTTGGTGAGCATGACAGAAACATTGCTGGGAAATTAAGGGTCTTTGGATCAATGCAAATCTATGAAATCCCACTGTTTCCCACTTTTCTCACAGCCTTTCTTTATGCTGTCACTTTATGTACAGAAAAAAAGGCTCTCATCAAATTGATTCAGTTGATTCTTTTTTTTGTTAATGAAATGTTTTAGTTATGTTACAGCACGTAATAACACCTAAAACATGGTACACAGTATTGCACTATTGAATAACTGACAGTATTGCTGCACCAGAGCAAAAATAAATGTGATTTAAAAATCTATGAAATTAAATATTATTATAATGAAACACTTTTCTTGCACCAGGTCTTGATGAAGTGGAGAGTATCTACATCTTTGCCGATAACGAGATTATTGAGTATGATGGAGAGCTAGCCGCCGACACCCTGGTTGAGTTTCTTTATGATGTAAGCAAATTCTTGTCATTCATTAAGGATGTTTAAATTCAACCGTTGTTAACTTCAGATCTCTTACGATACATCTGTTGTACATGCATGTTTCAGTTGTATTATCTTTTAAAAGGATTGCTAAATTAATTTAATTATTATTAATTTCTATCCAACTTTAAGATGCTAATAAACGGAACTTACAGTTCCATCATTTCATTGTTGTTTTGTCAGGTGATTGAAGACCCCGTGGAGATCATCGGCAACGACCGTGAGCTTAAGGGTTTCTACAACATGGATGAGGTCATCAGGCTTGTCGGCTACTTCAAGAGTGAAAGATCTTCTCGTATGTTAAAAATTAAGACTGAAAGGCTGAGTCTCAAAAAGACCCTAAGCAATTAATACTGCTTTTTTTTTCAATGTGGAAATTTTTTTTCCTTTTTGTTTTTACCATGCAGATTTCACTGAGTATAACGATGCTGCTGAGGAGTTCCACCCTTTCGTCAAATTCTATGCCACATTTGACCCCAAGGTTTAAACTGCCTGATTGAGTATTTCTATTATGTTGGGACATTTTAACAATTTTAATTTCAAATTTTAAGGTTATATAATTGAGCTTGGTACCGTATATTTTATAGTATGCATTTACTTTGTATCAAGTGCCTAAAACATTTAAAAATCACTGCTGTGCTACTTTATTTCTACCTTAGTTCATTGTTTTTTTCTTTTCTTTCAGATTGCCAAGAAGCTGAAACTGAAGATCAATGAGGTTGATTTCTATGAGCCATTTATGGATGAACCTATGCCTATTCCAGGAAAGCCCTACATCGAGTCTGAGATTGTTGAATTCATTGAGCAGCATGATAGGTGGGATACTGACATAAAGAGCTTAAGGATATATGTGGCTGTTTGTGTGTTTCCAACATTTTAGATTGGGTTTCTCAGAGAGGACCAAGACATATTATTATAGCAGTAAAGTCCATGTGTGTGTGGTTTTATATTTAGTATAATGTAGTTTTGTCCTCATGCTGAACACTAATCTAGCAGTTCCATCTAGTGGTCGCTCCTATTACTCTCCTGCACTGTACTGTTGTTGATAGTAACTTTTAAAGCAATTGTTATGCTAGAATATGCATGATCTTTTGCAAAAGTCCATTGTTAACCATAAACATAAACATTTTAAATGTCAAACAATTACAGTTTTTAACTTAATTACAATAATGGTGGTGGTCATGTTTCAATATAGCATCATCTTATTCATATAAGTGATATATGACAAAATACTCTCGTCATTTTTATGTTATACTAAAAAAACTGTTTTGTGTTTATAAACTTTAACATTGTTTTATGTTTCAGGCCCACTCTGAGGAAACTTGAGCCTTACAGCATGTATGAGATCTGGGTAAGAGATCTGAGATTGCTTTGTAATAAAAAAAACAAACCTCCAAAACATTCAACTTATCATATTCAGAGTTACTTGTGTTGTTATTTTAGAGCATAAATATTCAAAATGCTTTCATGAACCTCTTTTGCACTTGCAGGAGGATGACATTGACGGAGAACACATTGTTGCCTTTGCTGAGGAGGATGATGCAGGTGATTTTCTGCCTTAGTGTTAGAACTAAACAGGTGAACCGATGTGGACACACTGAGGCAGAGGCTGTAAAAGAGATGAGCCAGTGATAAGAAAGAAGAGGCTAGGGCGTTGGCTAAGAGGTGGAAACCTGGGATGAGGGCTTGGGTTAGTGGCTGCAGCTGGCAGAGCTCTGTTCAGACACCAGAGCACCTCCCATCCACACCAGCACAGGGTGGATGGGAGGAAATGGCTCGTGAATTAAATCAGTGCGAAGTTCATATATGAACCCCTTACTCCAGTATCACTGGTACAATAGCTGACCTTTCTTTATCTCTAGATGGCTTTGAATTCCTGGAGATTCTCAAGGAAGTGGCACGTGATAACACTGATAACCCTAACCTCAGCATCATCTGGATTGATCCTGATAACTTCCCTCTGGTATGAATTTTCTCAGTTAAAGTGCATATCTACTACATTGGAAATTATTTGTGTTCATGATGTAGTCTACCTACAGGATAAAAATTACCCTAATGATTAAAAAAAAAAAAAGAGTCTCCATTTAATGCTTTCTTTTCTTTTCCTTTTTTCTGTTTCTCCTTTCAGCTGGTTCCATACTGGGAGAAAACCTTCCGCATTGACCTCTCTTCTCCTCAGATTGGTGTAGTTGATGTTGAGGATGTAAGAAAACTTTCAGCTAACCCATAAAAAAACAGGCTATCTGTACAGCATGAGATACTCAAATGGTCATTACCTCATGCTTTGATAATCAAAAGAGGGAAAAACCCTAAAATTCATGTGTAACTAATCATCCATCCAGGCTCATTTTTAATTGTTTAACAATATTTGCTCGTCACCATGGTCTATTTTTTGGTGCCATTGCCAAACAGTCTCTGAAAGATTAAAGCACTTTGACAGTAACTTTTCTTAAAGTAACTATAATTGTTATTGTCTAACAAAATGTATCAAATGTGACACATATACAACAGTCCTGATGAGGCCTTAGCTGAATCAGATTCTTAATGGAGCTTAATAGTAAGCTCTTTGTTTAGTTTCATGGTTTCTAAATTTGCCATTTTGATTCACTTCCTGGCACTCGTTAATGACCAAACAGGGTTGAGGGTAGTAGAGGAGATCAAGTAACAAGTTAAAGGAGAGGGAAACTTGCCCATCCAGCAACTGTTAACAAGTAGTCAAATGAACCCTGAAGGCAATCTATATGAAAGAAAGGGAAGACTTTGTGTTTCCTTTATTGTCTAATGTGTGTGGCGAGCACATGCCATTAACACACAACTGTTATATTGTCCTAAAGGAAATGAGTCGCCATGCAGGGCCCATGTGCATAAATGTGAATTTTTCTTTTGAATATATAAATGTCTGTCACTGGCAGGCTGACAGCGTTTGGATGGAAATGGATGACGACGAAGACATGCCAACAGCTGATGAGCTCGAAAAGTGGATCGAGGATGTTCTGTCTGGAAAGATTGATCCAGATGACGACGATGAAGATGACGAAGATGATGATGACGATGATGACGATGATGATGACGATGATGACGACGATGACGACGACGATGACGATGATGATGACGATGATGACGACGATGACGACG
The DNA here is from genome assembly GCF_057382095.1 of Aulonocara sp. 'chitande type north' Nkhata Bay. NCBI lineage: Eukaryota > Metazoa > Chordata > Actinopteri > Cichliformes > Cichlidae > Aulonocara > Aulonocara sp. 'chitande type north' Nkhata Bay. Next base: position 339,840 of record NC_141346.1, read on the forward strand.
ATGATGACGATGACGATGATGACGATGATAATGATGACGATGATGATGATGATGAAGATGATGATGATGACGACGACGATGATGACGATGATGACGAATAAATGTTTTCTACTATGTTTAACTTCACTATGATTAAGCCTCTAGTGACAGAACACAAATGTAGTGCCAGTTTTTTCTATCATCATGTGGGGAACACACCCACAGGTTTCCTACTGGGGACAAATGTTATGACCTTACGGGGAACATTATAATGTCAGTTAGAAAAGGAGATTTTCAGAAATTACTGTCTTTGCTGATGAACAGGTTGCAGATTAAAATGTTACAGTATTTACTGTATGCCCTTTGACTGCATAAAACTAATGACTCAAAATGTTCACAGTGAATGTGAGTATAGAGTCAACTTAATGTTGTAATGTAATGTAATAGACTGTGGTTCACCCATTTCTCATTTTCTCTAGTATACTGTAAGCCTGTTTCTAATGACATGTTTTCTACTTGAGGACAAGAAACACTTTCTTGTAAAGTTTTTAAAGAAAATAAAGGTAAAGATACTCGACAGTCTTAAGATTGTTGCAGTCCTGTGAAGTTTATGTACACTAAGTTTGAGCAGTTAGAATTAGCAGAAGAATTAGGTTAATCTTTCATATTTAAATGCTTGTTGCAATGCTGAATACAAAACTCCGTGTTTGGTCTGCAAGAAATATAATGGGGTTTGTTTTAGGTTTGCTTGTTAATACTTTAGTTAAATTTATTCAGTTACATCTAAGACAAAATAACAGGACACTCTTTGCTTTAGATTTATAAACAGCATGTATAATGTTTCAAAATAACAAACTAGTGGTAAATAGATATAGAAATCAATGATGGCACTGATAAATGGAAAAAAGAATTGCTTTTATTTAGTGGAATTTGAACATGATGTCATTGTGATGTTTAACAATAAAAACACCATCTTTCTCTCAGACTAACCAGTATCCTAAATATTCAAGGTGTTCCAACCTAAATAGGAATGTTAACACTGTCTCAAAGAAAATCAAATCAAAACAAAAAGAAATAACTTTTTTTATTTACTGACATGGTGAAGAGAACGTTTGTTGAATTACAAGCTGGTGTTAGTAACTGACTCACAACAGGTACAAAGGTCAGTACTGTTTCTAATCACTGGAATTTTGAGCTGGTGCAACAGCTGCTGCCAGACACAAATGCAAAGTGAAATAGTGTGACATAAATTAGTAAGGAAAATCAAAAGTGAGAGAAAGCAACTTGTCATAGCTAGAAAAGGGTTGACAAGATGTTTTTGGAAGAGACTCAGAAGACGGTGCAGTACAGTAAACACTGTAGGATCTTACTATTTATATTTTATTCCTACACAGTTGGTGTGGAGCACCCTCAATTTCATTGTACATGTACAATGACAATAAAGGGCTATTCTATTCCATTCTATCTAGTTCTGGGTAATTGTAGCTGTGTGTGTTAGTGCAGTTGGACAACTTAAAGAAATTCAGAAACATTGGAAAAAATAAACAGTAGGCTTGGGTTTTTTTCATTATGTAGGCCTGCTGCAAAAAGCAGAGGTTAAATTAATTCTTCATGTAGCATACAACTACTATATTACTATATAGTAATAATGGAGACAGTAGAAATGCTTTGTAGTAAGTGCACCGTATAACTTGTGGAATTCTCTGAAATGGCTCTAATAACTGGAATGTAGATTCCAGGTCTTGCTGATAAAAGGACAAAGGTACCTGGTAGTGCAGATTCTGAGAACTCCTTCAGCTCCTCGTATTGTTGCCAAAACAACAGTTAGGGAATGTCAGGGTACCACAACCAGTGAAGCTACTAGATGCATTTTGTGGACAAATTACAGTAAGATCTTAATGTGTGTGTTACAACTTCACTCTTAGAGAAAAGTCCAATGAGAGGACAGAAGGGCAAGATGAAAGAAGATATTAAGAGGTAAGGGCTGCTGGTAAGTTGTCTTTGATGAACTGGAAATTTAAAGCTGAAATGTTATGTTCTAATTCTTGTTAGATTTTTTTTTAAATCTATACAACAAATGTACATCAAATTAAATTTGTGATATACGGGATATTTTAAATGTTTCAAGTACTGGCTAAAGTAGATAGTTTACAGCATTTTGATCAAATTCCAAGTAATAGGCTACGATGAATGGTGAATAAATAAATGGTTACTACGAGGTTAGGCAAAGGTTAGCAGTAAGCAATATGAAGTTTATGTATACTGACTTGGCTACAGGATTTGAAGCAGTTATGACAGCTCATGTATTCATACAGAGGTGACCACAGCGGGTAGCTATGCATGTTTGATTTGACAGCTTTTTTACAGCAGCTAATGTTCCTGACACGACCAGGATCAGACCCCAATTTGGTTGATCCACAGTCAAAATCAGAAGGATCAGGCTGATCACAGCCTGTCCAAATATCTACAGCACTTCACAATTCAAATTATTAAGTTATTTTATTTCTATACATGTCATATTCCCAACTGCTCCCATTTGACAAATCTCACTTTAAACTGAATTAACTATTAACTAAACCCGATCTCATAGATGTCAAGGTAATTTGGTGTGGAGCAGAGTGACTGGAAAAGTGTTTATATACGGTAAGGCAAAGTAGGGGAAAGGTCTGCAGCAGAGGGGCTGTGCTACTGGGTATTGGATACTCTCCATGAAAGTACTTAAGCTAAAATAATATTTTAAACAAATGTAAAATTTAGATCAGATGTTCTTATTTGATCCCTCATAAATAAAGGGATTTGGAACTGAAGAAGCAGCACTATATAAGATTCTTAACTCCTAATAGATTGAGCAAAAGTAAAACACAATGAGAAACTGTGAATAGAGTGAGAGAAGAGTCAAGAGTTTAATAACCAAAAAACTGAAAGGCTTTTCAGACGGTCCCCAGTTTACGGTTACCATTGTGCATCTCTCATAGTTTAGCCTAGACCTTCTTTCAGTGTTTGTTCCAAGTCATCGGTGTAGATATGCCAGAAAGGGCCAGTGCTACGAACTGAAGTGATTGTAGACACCGCCGTCATTTCTTATCACTGTTATGTGAAATAACATTTTATCTTTTGTTAAAGGGTCCAATGGCTTACTTATACCACTGGTGCACTAAGATACAGCCTTGGTCTTTTTTAGAGAAAGTCAAAATATTTTAATCATATTATGTAATATACTTCAACACTGCTTTAGTATTCATTAAAGCTTTTAGTGCACCAAACCTAACAAATAAACATTAAACCAGATTCTTATAGTGTTCAGTTTGTTTAAAGATTGTCTGGTAATTTTTAACATATAAGATCTGGCTTTGATATCCAAGACTTATTTTCCTGATCCTATCCACACCAGTTCTGCAGATAGATATGGAGGATGGGGAAGTGGAAGATGAAAGTTATAACGTTATATACGCTGTCAGCTTAGAAACTCCTGATATGAGCCACATCAGTTAACTGTACTTACATAATAATTTCCCCCAGGGATCAATAAAGTATTCTGATTCTGATTCTGATTACAAAACATACACCAATTAATAATTTGATCTTTTTCGTCCAGATATCGCTTTTTCCAGCTCTATCTATGTCGCGACTGTTTCAGGTCATCTAGTTTTCTAGGGCTGTGTCACTATTGAATGAATGAAGGGATCTATGTCTCTGCCTCTGCGTGTCTGTCCTTCACTTTCGAGAACTGTTTATCTGATTCAAATTTGAGGCCATATATTGCAAGTTATCTGAGTACAGTAAGTGTTGTGTCAAGGCTTAAGTTTTTGGGATAAGAAGGGTTTTGTTGCCCTGAGCTGATTGTGCTGCTTGGTTGCCTTGTGTGTCATCTTGTTTCAAGGTAGCTGGTATTTGCCTTTCAGGTTTAGTAGCATTTGAAATGTATGTTATTGCAAATCTCATAAAAAGACACTTTTTAAATCATCTTTATAGGGACATGTACATCTTTAAAGTAAACATTTTTTAAAGTGAAAAGGAGAAAAAAAGTGTTTTTTCTCTGTTGTTTATCCTTTAAGTATTTAAATCATGAACACACAGAGGATTATTAGGTACACTTGTTCAGCTGCACATTTAAATGTCTAATCAGCCAATCACATGGCATTAATTCATTACATTTAGGAATGTAGACTGGTCAAGAAGACCAGTTGAAATTGGATGTAATAATCAGAATGAAACAAAAGCTAAACTCCTCGCAAACTGGTTTCCCACTTTGCCCTTAAGCTTACAGAGTTGCAGTTGTAGATCTCTTTTACTTACTGATTTTTCAGTTTTACTTAATTTTTATTGGTCCTCTCGAGTGAAGTGTAGCATAATACTCAGTAGCTACTCAGACGTAGATTTTTACTTAACCCTTATATTCTCATAGGGACATCAAAACTGTTATTGCAATTGGAATGATACTAGTGTACTTTGTTTCTATTGTAATTTGTTTGTATCCTCTTACTGAAGCTTGTCCTAGTGTTGTGGATCAGTGAGTCAGTGCCTTGCTCACTCGTGGCATACAGCTTAATGTCATCCATGTAGCAGAGGTATAGAGGGTCAAACATAGCCCACTTGAGTGAAACTCCAATTTCTGTCAGTGTAAAGAAGTTTAACTACACATATAATCAATAAGATAGCTTCATAAGAGACAAAGAAGAACAGTTTCAACCACATGTCTCAGTTTTTCTTAGTGATAAAGGAATGCTGTTTTAGTAGATGAGAGAAATCTTTCTGCTCTTTGGGTTTATATTGTAGGAGATACATGTGTAAAATTACTGAATGCTAAAATGTGAATGGTCATGAGGGTGGGGGGTATTCATTAGTAAGATATGCTGTAAAACTTGTATAAATAGAATTAAAAGTCCAAAGTTTATGTTCTCCTAGACATTTTCCAAAGCCATCCTATGGAGCCGGATTGGAGTCGAATTCTGGTCCCCTTATGTTTAAAAGCCCTTCTTTAAGTCCAGTATGTAGCCCACTGAATGGTGCTCAGTATATTTCAAATATGCTCTATGAAAAATACCTGAAACTGTTTGTGTTGTCTTTCAGGTCTGTTCTATTTAATAGCCCAGAGCAGCGGTGCCCTACCTTTTTTGTGCCACGGACCAGTATTTCACAATCATGGACCGGTACCGCTATGCGCCCCTGTGGCGGTTGGGGACCGCTGGCCTTGAGCACATTTGAAAACCAGAAGTTGACCCAAGGTGCTTTAGAGACAGGCACATTTACTTTCCAGGCCTCTAAAAACACCCAAAATTTGAAATTCATGACAAGCTGAAAGGTGTGTTTTGTTGTATAAGCTAAATGTTATGGAAAGTAAAAGTCAGAGTGACTTAGTGGTCATTAAAATGTATGCACACACTGCTCTCCTCTACATAAGCTGCCTTTGTACTTAACCTATATATAAGTATTGCTACTGGTATCGGTAACAATGGCCCTGCATTTACTTGATATCAGATTGATACCAAAATTTGCAGTATCATACAGCACCATTAACAGATGGTTTTCAAAAAAACAAGTGCAAATCCTATAAAAGTATATTTTCTTTGTTCTCTGAAACATTAATTAAGGATTAATCATCCATTTTTCAATGTATTGATGGCTATTTATCCATTCTATTGATCTGCAGTTGGATAATTGCTATAGACATTTATCAGGAATGTCTATTCATTATAAATGTCTTTAATTTTTTATCTTTTTCAAAACTTAACATACTCTAAAGCAGTGGTCCCCCGGGCCACAGACCGGTGCCAGTCTGTGAGTCGTTTGGTTCTGGGCCGTGAGAGTTGAGGCTCGGGTGGAAATTTATGGTTTTCAGGGTTTTTATTGTTAACTCGGTTTCCCTGGGTCTTTTCCCGTGTTGTAGTTGTGTGTCTTATTCTGAAATGCTGCTAATAAAGTTACACAATTCCACTTTGAATTTGCGTTTATTATTATATTTACAAAATATTACCACAGTTTTTGTCTTAGTCGTATGATTTTTTTGTTGTTGTTGTACTATCTGCGACAACTAAAAATATTTTCTGACATTAAACTGATCCTAGGCGTAAAAAAGGTTGGGCACCACCGGTCTGAAGTCATAAAATATGAACAGTATGTAAGGTGTAAGGAGTAATTTAGCATGACCTACGTGCTCCTTTAATCAGCTTCATTTTATATGAGTGTTTTGATTTTTTCTGATTTGATTTAAGTTCACCAATTTGTGTGAAAATCTTTGAAAATCTTATGTGTATCCCACTGTAACTTTACTGTATAAAGAGCTAACATCTCCAAATTTTTTTGGAGTAATAGGTCATTATAAGAAGTGTTTGTGAACTAAAAATCAAGAATGTGGGATAGTGTTTGTCCGTGATTTGGACAGCCCAGCGTGTGCTCCTGACACAGGGGAAACAAATTCTGTCGGGGAGACCTACCTTGGCACCACCGCTGTGCAGATGAAGCGAAAGGCAAGTGGTCATCATATTTTCTAGTCTTTGGCTTGGAAGGAAGTTGGTTTGGAAACATATTTGGCAATGCTTCATCTTCTGCTTTGCATTTGTGTGGGAGCCCCGTCAAAAACCTGTCCGGGCATGTTTACACACCTTTCCTTGTGTTAGAGCCCTTGTGTTGCTTTGAATAATGGCTACTGCATTATAGGAACAGTAAATTCAGCTGATGGACACCACAATACAAACTTCCAGCTACAACTGATATGTTTTTGATCTGTGAATAAGTGAATAGTACGGTGGCCCTGAGAGGCCAAACGGACTGCAACTTCAGAAAACACTTGCAAAAAGAAAAATGCTGCAAAAAGGAAAACGCTGCAAAAAGAAAGACGCTGCACTGCAACTTCAAGAAAAACGCTGCACTGCAAAAAGAAAAACTCTACAAAAAGAAAAACGCTGCAGAAAGAAAAACGCTGCAAAGAGAAAAGCGCTGCAAAAGCACACAAAGCACAACGGAAATAGGAAAAAAGACAACGGAAAGCTTCATTTCTAAGGCTACATTAAACATTATCTTTGTTAGAATTACCTTTGAATGTATATTCCAGATATCTGTAGTATTATTAGAATCATGAGATTACAACACATTTACCTCTCCTCCACTTCTTTGAAGCGTGTCCCAGTCCTAGCGCACTGGTTAGCATGTTTTGGTTCGTGCAGCTGGTCCATCGGGTTATTGTCTCCCCAGGAATTTTTTTCCTATTTCCGTTGTGCTTTGTGTGCTTTTGCAGCGCTTTTCTTTTTGCAGCGTTTTTCTTTTTGCAGTGCAGCGTTTTTCTTGAAGTTGCAGTGCAGCGTCTTTCTTTTTGCAGCATTTTTCTTCTTGCAAGTGTTTTCTGAAGTTGCAGTCCGTTTGGCCTCTCAGGGCCACCGTAGAATAGGTATTAAAAACAGTATAAGTATTAAAGTACAGCTGCTGCCTGAGCTGTACAGTTCAGACAAATCACTAAAACACTACTGACTGAAAGAGATGCATTAATCACAGTCAATTGTAAGATTTCCAAACAGCATCAAACTTTGTATATTATAAAAACAACTCAATGGTGATAACATTAAACTAATATTTTGAATTATTTATTTAATGTGCAGCAGCATTCATGGTATAATGCAAATTATAAATTGGAATATAATTTTAAAACAGTTTGCTTTTACTCTCATGGTCCCACATCATGCTAAAGTTAAACAACCACAAAAGGGCAAAGTGTTAGTCTCTGAAAATAAAATTGCATAATTTTTAACATGACACTGATGAACCTGCTTTCAGCCACAACTCTTCTAAATATGAGTCAATTTCCTCTGAGCTAAAATATACCTCAGTAAGTGACTTAACTTCACACTAATCCTACTTTACTGCCCTTTTGCCCTAGTTGCTTTTGCAGAAACCTAGACCTTCTTTCTGTCCAGCGTGCTGAAACAGATTAACATCCCCTACAGAATAACTTCCTGGGATATTAGAAATATTATTCTGAAATGAAAAAAATCCTAGTCCAGGTCACTCAGCACAGTCTAGTTCATTCAGCTAGTCCTCTAGCCATCACGTGTCACTTCATTTTTTTTTTTTTTTTTTTGCTTTTTAAGTCAGTAGCACCTTTTGGGTTGCTTAGCATTAATGGGTAAAGGTTCCTAAACCTACAATTTCAAAAAAGGTTTCTGGTTGATCTATGTTATGCCATCTGCTCTTCCTCCAGTAGAGGGAGTCATTTGTCCACTAGCAGTTGAAACTCCAGATTTGACTGCTGTACCAAACTGTGACTTGGCTGAGGTATGTAGCACTTTGTCTTCCTCGCCATTAACCACGCAACTGCATTATAGCTCTGTTACCAGCTGCTTCTCTTTCCACTACCTGCCTGCCTTCTGTATCTCTCTAAATGTCTTTACTGTATGAACTACCAAAGACTTAACATTACTGTGAAGCAAAAGTACCCAGTGCCAAATCTCTGCAACACCTGGTACTAATAAGAAACACATGAGCGGAAGGCAGCCGTTAATACTGACATGATGACATGTAGACTTTTCTTTAACAGTTTGGAGGAACATGTTCAACATGTGAGACAGGTCCTGCAAAGACTTTCAGAATAGCTGAACCACTCACCAGATGCGCATCAATCAATCAACCCTTCATCTGGGATTCTTACACTTCTGCCCCCATGTTCAGCTAATCACACCCAACACATCAATTAACTGTTGAGGTGAATGGTTTTGATTCTAGAGTAGATGTAGTGTTATCACAGCAAATTGATATCAAATTGCAAGCATGACCTTTGTTCTCATGATGCCTGATCCCAGAAAGCGTAATTATGATGTGGGTAACTATGAACTTTTTGGCTATTAATTTGGCTTTTTTGAGTTGGGGCACATTTAATCTGCCAAGCATCTCAACTCCTACTGGGTTCCTTTTTTTCTTTTTTGCTGGCCTGGTGGAAGGAACATCAAAATTAATGCATTTCCACACCAGTTCTCCACTACTCCACTTTTTTAGAGAAGCTACATAATAGCAGCATATAAATGCTGTGGGATCCTTCTCTTGGGAGGGTGAGTCAGTGCTGCAGGTGCATGTGGTGATGTCTACTATAGCAAAAGACATTCTGAACTTAATGATCTTTCAGTGTGTGAACATTTCTAAGGTTGTGGCAACTGATGTCACACTACTCTGCTCATTCATCTTTTCTTGTGAAAAGATTTATATGTGATTTATATTGTCTCTATCAATTTCAATTCAATTTTAAGATTTTAAATTCTTAAATTACAAAAAATGTCTTTTTGGTGCCATTACACCCACAAAGGTCAACGAGGTATCTGGCAATAGAGCTCCACTGAGACATACCACGCTGAAACTTTGCTTGCCTGCATGTATAATTATTTATATTACATTTTTTTGTATATTTTTGACAAACTGATAACAACTCAAGGCCACATTGACTTACTTCAACCATACTTTTAGTGACGGTTTATTTATCTTAGAGTTTGGCACCATGACAGTAAACAATGAAAATAATACGGTAGGATAGAGCCAACTAGCCTCCAAATTTAATTTGTTAGATTGAGGAAAAGTTCATAGTTTAAAATAAGTTAGTTCACAAACACAAATACAAATAGTAAAGGCTATCCAGAACCTCAAAACGTGACAGTCCTGAGTTAATGAGTTTGGAGTGAGGTCAGGCTAAAAGAAGCAAACGTGAAAACAAAATCATAAAAGATCACGGTTTGTGTTTATATACCCCAGCTCCCAAACTTACATGTGCACATTGAGCACTCAAGCCCTTAAAATGTGACATCAAAGAGTCCTGAGGTAATGAGTTGGGAGTGAGGCTAGGCTCAAAACTGCAATAATCTGATAATAAAATAATAAAATGGCACAATAACAGGAAGAAAATAAGGTTGTATTCAATGCAGCAACTGGTGTTGATGGAGAACTTTGACCGTTCAGCAGAAATACAACTAAATGGTGGCAATGTTTACACTCTCTCATAAAAAAATCTGTTTAGACTTTATCTCTTGGAATGATCTTTCGTTTGAAGCAATTAGTTTTTAGCTACACTAAAAGTGTTTTGCCAGTAAGTGTACTAGTTCCTTATTGATCTGGGTTCAACTTGTGCAGTTACACAGATACACAAAAGATTTAAAAACAAGTCTATTGATATGTTAATGATTAACAGACTAAACTGCATAAAAGGAGCATCAACCATGTTAATCAGAGGTTTGAAGATTGTGTGATGCTGATTCAGCTTAGACGATGAGCGCTTTATGGTTTATTTTTCTGTTCTGTGGCTTGAGTCTGTCACAGAGTGATAGTGAAAATGCTACTGGAACACAGCTGTGCCATCCTGACATTTATAATTTCCTGAAAGAATTTGGAGTCATGACAGAAAAAGTTAGATCTATGGAAGCCAGACTTAAGGACAGTGAGACCAGGCTTAAGGAAACTACAACCAGGCTGGAGTACAGTGAAACTAGGCTGAAGGAGAGTGAGACCAGGCTGAACGACACTGTAACCAGGCTGAAAGACAGTGAAAAACAGATTTTGGTGCTGCAATACAAAGGTAAAATTGTGGACAAATAATCAATTTCAATGAAACATTACTCATCCAAGATAAATGTCAAAAGACAGAATGCTGTCTCTTGTCAAAGAAGTCATAATTATGTCTGCAAGAGATAAAACATATTCTCATATTTTGGTTTGGGGTACTGAAACTAGAACTAATGATGTTGTTCTTAATTCTCCAGAAAGAACAAAGGTAATATTCAGTGCAGCAGGAGGAAGAGGAGATATATCAATTGGACCCTTCAACACAGAAACTACATTAGCCTTCAAAAGAGTGATTACAAACATTGGAGATGCGTATAATAAATACACAGGTACGACTCGCAATATTGTTTGTGTTAACTAAATAAATTAGAAAAAAATGATAGTATCATTTTACATATACATATACTTTTCAATTTAACTGAAAAGTTAAATGACAAGTACTATTGTATGCTGACTTAATAAGTTTGATGTGTCACATGGCCCTCTTCCTATTGAAAAAACAAAAGTTGTATCCAAGATGGCCGACTTCTAAACGGCCACCATGGTCACCACCCATCTTGAGGAGTTCGCCCCCTCACATATACTAATGTGCCGCAAACAGGACTTTAATATCACCAACCATTCCCATGTTATTATGGTGTATCCATATAAAAGGCCCACCCTGTAGTATTGAAGTATATTGCTGATTTGCGATGTTGACTTTCTGCTTTTAATTTACAAACTGTGACCAGAATTCTTTTTTTTCCTCAGGAGTCTTTATAGCACCTGTCACAGGAATTTACTACTTTTCAATTTTTTATCATTCTGGAAGAAACGGAGCACTGAAACTGTACATGAACAATCATTTGATTGCCATGACCCATCATGACCAGCCAGAAAAACATGGATCTAAAAATGGAGGAAATGCAGTATTCCTGCAGATGCAGACAGGAGATCAAGTGTATGTGTGCTTGGGTCCAAACTCACAAGTTTGGGGATCAAACTATCATACGACTTTCAGTGGGTATTTAGTTACTCCAATATGAAAAACTGAATGAAGCTAATTATTACTGGCTCATAAGCTCAGGGAAAGCAAATGGAACCATGCTTCTCTCCCCTTCTTCAGTGAGGAGAGAGCTCATTGTATCTGCCTTTTAGTTTCTTTCTTTTACCTTTAATTTAACTTTTCTTCTGCTTTAGTCATCTGTGTGTTATTTTATATTTTATAACTAGATAGACAGAAATTAAATAAATAAATAAATAAATATGAGGTTGAGTTAAAGAACAGCAAAAAGTAAGACTGAGACTGTGCAAAAGAGTGGTGTAAATTGCATTAATAAAAACAGTATGCAGACTGTAAATCTACAAAAAGCTGCAAGTAAACAGAAGTATGTGTGTGAAATCTTACGCCTCACAAGTGACAAGTGTCATTTTGTAACAATAGTAACACATTTTTTCGCTTGTCTTAATCCTTTTTATCACTTATATAATGCATTTTAAAATGTTCCTTAATGTTAACCTAACCCAAATAAACATGTCTAAACTACAAATACATGTGTTATTTCCACACTGTTCTTTCCCTGTAATTACTTACTGTTTATTACGCATACTTTGACACAAACAGATAATAAAGGTTTAAGAAATGCTATTGATTAACAGATGATTATAAAACAACAAAAGAGAAGCTGAAATATGAATAACTATAAACACATTTCCAGCCAGGAAAGTCAATAAAGAAGCACATGAGGTAATAAACTGAAACCATTTACTGAATGATACTGCTGATAGACTATTTGATGTTTCAATCATTACTTTCAATGAAACATGATGAACAGCGGTTTATTTTCTAAGTATCTTTACAGCATGTACTAAAATTCTTTATTATTTTATCTTCGTCTGTCATGCTGCCAGTGTTTGCTTACAATACAGTGCATTGACAATTAGAAATATTAATACACTGAGTATGAAACAGCATGCATGTATGCAAAATATGTGAAACTGAAACATTTCAGAAATACGATTTTTGTATGTCTCTGAAAAAAACAATAACAATTTATTGGTCAACATTTAATACACACCTGATGGACATTTGTTTTGTAATTTTGGCTGAAAATATAACAAAATTAAAATAATATCATCTTTCAGCAACCATTCAAATTTCCCCTCTAATCCAAATGGTTAAGCATTAAGGGAAGAGGTGAAGAGCACCTGGTGAAATCAGACAGAGCTGGTTGTTTCTGCTCGTCTTCAGACAGGAGTACCATGTTAGTAGTACTGTGATAACTATATGCATTTATACTTATTTGAACACAAATAATGCCCAAAGAACAACATGTAGTAAAATGCTTGTGTCCAAGCTGCGGACAGGCTGCAGACGTAGCCGTGCCATTTCAGGGGGTCTACCAGGACCCTTACTGGATACTGGGTGGGAATCCAACTTGTGACTCCCACTTTAAAGGTGTGTAGTCTCAGGTTCAAACACATATATAGATATAGATATAGATATAGATGTATTCAATATATACTAGAGTTTGAGCTTAGACAATGGCAACTACACTGAGACTGTTTCCTAGTAAATGTATTACTATTTCCTCAATACTCTTCTGTTGAGTTTAACTAGTACAGACTGATAACAGCTGGATAAAATATTTTTTTTTAAAAAGTTTATTAGTCTGTTAATAGTTAACATGTGAATGTTAACTATTAACATAAAAGCATTATACCATAAAAGCAGGTAGATCAATCACATTAATCAGATCTCTGCAGGGTGTGTGACACTGAATCAACTTGAAAGATGGATTTTGACATTTTATGCTATATAGTGCTGTTCTGTGGCTGGAGTTTGGCTCACAGTCATAACAATGCTACTGAAACAAAGTCATGCAATCCTGACATGTGCAAATTCCTGGTAGACTTTGGGGTCATAATGGAAAAAGTGAACTGTATGGAAGCTAAGCTGAAGGAGAGTGAAGCCAGGCTGAAGGACACTGAAATGAGCCTAAAGGAGACTGTAACCCAGCTGAAACAAGACAGTGAGACAAAGCTGAACCACACTGCAAACAGGCTGAAGGAGAGTGAAAACCAGATTTTGGAACTGCAACACAAAGGTACATGAAGGGCAATTTTATTGATTAATCTAAACACTTTTTTCATAATTGTTTTTGGTTGAATCCTCAGTTTGACTGAACCTTATGTAATCATCAAGGAATAATGTGAAAAGACAGAAGCTGCATGTAAATGTGTTTACTGTCAGAGAGTATTAAAGGTACAATTTTGAACTGCATCTCCAGCAGTGGACAGGGGAAAGGACTGGACTGACAATGAATGAAAAAGCAGTCAATGCCCAAAGAAAATCCCTGAAAGATCTTTACAAAACCTGGAAAACTACTGCCCAAGTAATACGATTTGAAAGTCTAGCTCTTTAGAAGTAAAATGCAAAGAAATGAGCTTTGTCTCAAGGCTTTTAGTTTTGTTTATTTACAGCAGTTATTCTGTGTCCCGCTCTACATTTGCATTGCTTTCTCAAAATACTCTCCTGAGGTCCAAAGCTGCAAGTTTAAACCACTTTAAAGAATCTCAAACTTTCTCCAGCACAGTTAAGTTCTGATGATCAGAAAATGATTTTTTTTCTTTGTCTGTTTCAGATTTATTATTGTGTGTACTTACCCAGTACTATACAAAGGTACTTCAAAATGAACCAATGAAATTAAGTTGGATTTTACGTATATACACAGGATGCTGTCTTTGCAGCTGTCAGTACATTGCCAATAAACAATAAAATTTAATTTTAAAAATCTCATCTGATTTTTAAGATCAAGTGAGATGAATTTGACTGCTCTGTGACTTGACCAGTCATGCCTTTCTGATGTGTCACGTCATAAGAGAGCTGGTTGTCATGAGAAACTGAACTGTGCAACTGAAATCTTTTGAAAATGGTTTCAAGAAAAGTTGTTTTTTGAGAAAGACCAGATATAATCAATGTAATATTAGGACTGGGAGATTGAACAGGTGGACACTTAGGTTCTTTAACCTCCTAAGACCCGAACTCTTCCATGGCATACATTTTTAATTTCTCTTTGATATTTGGGCATATGTGATCATGAATGTAAAAACAAAGAATTACCAGATTTTTTTTTTTTACCTTATTTTTGTTTTTAAGAAAAATAAGCGCCACATATGAGGATATTCGTTTAAAATTTTGATAGAACAGTAGCAGTATAATGTCCTCGTAAGAGGATATCAGGCCCTTGTAGAGCAAAATTGAGTATTTTGGTCTAAATAACCCAAAAATGTGATGTCCACATATGTGGACGCCGGGTCCTAGCAGGTTAAAACAGACACACAGTTACTATATAGAAGAATGAGATATTAGTCCCTACCAAGAATTCATAGGTATGACTGATTAGAAGGTATCAGTGAATGGACTAGTTAGGTTTAATGAAATTACAAGTGTGTTGAAGGATATTATTGATATGGTATTTTAACTATTGCAACTTTTAATAACAATGACCAACAGCCTTGTGTTATTTACAGCAGCGGTCTCCAACCTTTTTTGCGCCACGGACCGGTTTATGCCCGACAATATTTTCACGGACCGGCCTTTAAGGTGTCGCGGATAAATACAACAAAATAAAACTACTGGTACCGAAAAAAAGAAGATTTATTCATAACACACGTGAAAAGACCCAGGAAAACCGAGTAAACGATAAAAACGATAACAAAATAACGCTGAAAACCGATAAAAACCCTGAAAACCATACATTTCACACCTAAGCCTCAACTCTCGCGGCCCGGTACCAAACGACTCACGGACCGGTACCAGTCCGAGGCCCGGGGGTTGGGGACCGCTGATTTACAGAGCTTGTTTTTTTGGGGGTTTTTTTTTCTTGTGTTTGGCTCAGGGTGATGGTATGGCAGAAAGTAGTTGTCCTAACATCCTAAAAGAGTTTGATGCCATAAGGCAAAAACTCAGAGATCAAATACTAAAATACCAAGATACTCTGTCTTTTTTTGACGAGTCATAATTCACAAAACTGCAGGAGACATAAGACAAAATACATGTTTTTGTGTGGAGACAATCATAGATTTACTTTACACAAATGTATTATATTTTTTATGATTTGTTTTCCACAGAAGCAACCAAGATAATATTCAGTACAACGTTAAGAGGCAGTGGACATACTGGACCTTTCAACACAGACACAATCCTAGTCTACAAAGGAGTAATTACCAATATTGGCAATGCCTACAGTCCAGTAACAGGTAAGAGTTATGCAGCACTTTTTACACAAAGCAAAATAACGCATATAATCAGTTTATTAAATTTTACAAAGCAGTTTAAAAAGCAGACAGTTGTGACATAATTATTTGGTTGAAGGACAATAAAAAGGAAATACAATACTGCACAAATGATCTCCAGTTTGAGTTTTCAGATTATTTTTAATGTGACCACTGCTCTTCTACTCTTCAGGTGTCTTTACAGCACCCGTTGCAGGTGTTTATTACTTTACCCTCTTCTATCATGCTGGAGGAAGTCATACACAATACCTGTTTCTCCATAAAAACAGTGAAGTGATGGTGATGACAAATGATCACGCGACACACAGCGATGTAGCTGATAATGGAGGCAACGCGGTGTTTCTGCAGCTGCAGCAAGGGGACAAAGTGTACGTGCGCATGGGTGCAAACTCACATATTTGGGCATCCGAAAGCCAAACAACCTTCAGTGGTTTTTTGGTCACTCAAATGTGAGAAACAGCAAACATACATACAAGATAACAACAACAGGGTGAAGTTAAGGCATTTTTCATATTCTTACCTATGTAAAATGCACTAAAACAATGAAAACCACATGTCAAAACATGCAAAGTCCAAGTCATTCAATCACTTCAGCTCTGTGATCAGCAAATAGTGATCAGCAATACTGCAAATGTTATTTGTATAAATGAAGATTGTGAGGAGACTCAGTAAGTATGATAATCACTGTTTTTGTCACAGTCAGGGTGAAAAAAGAGAGCAGCAGCTGTGCTTGATGTTGGTATCAAAACGTGTGCTGTGTAAATATATGAGATGGTATCTTTAGGGAATAAGTCAAACCCCCTCTGTGTGTTTTGTCTGTGTTTGGTTAGCAGGTCCAAATGTGATACTGACCTCTTCTGTTTTTTTTCTGTGTACTGTGTATAAATGGCACAAGAGTTTTAATTGATTGGAATTCAGTGACAAACATGTTTCTAATGAGCCTCAGAGCTGGCTGCAGTGTAGCATCACAATGGCTTACACAAATACAGATTTCTGCTATGAAGAAACATGAAATATGAGTATCTTTAGCTGAGAAGTCACACTTCCTCTAAATGTTTAGTATGTTTGTTATAATTTTTTTTCAGGTTTCTTGGTCTGACAGCATGGTAGAGAGATCTCAGAAATACCACTACCAATTCTTGGATTTGCTGTACGGTGTAAAAGTCTTGAGACATCCAATATCTATTATTTCTTTGTTTCTTTATTCTGCTTCCTGTCTTGTATTTTTATTAGTGGTCTTAAACAATAGTTAAAAAAAACCCCAGAACTTTGGATACTGGATATTGACTATTTTTTCCACTCATTTTCAGTCTAATCTTTGTACCTGACCATTTTCAGAAGAATGTCTTTTTGTTTGTTTTTTTGTTTAACCCTTTAAGACCTACCATAGAACCAAGTCTGCCAGAGCTTATATTATATTTTTACATGCTGTGGAGCCATTTTTGGGAGCATTTCAAGTTGCTATACATCAATACAACCATTATAGCCCAAATTATAATAATATGTATGCATTAAGTGCATAGTAATTAAATAAATTGCAAAAAAGTACAATAAACTACAAAAAAATAGAAAATCATTTTTGTTTTGTTTATTTTTTTTACATATATTTCTAGTTAGAGAAATTTAAGAGGCTTATCGCTCAAAACTGTAAATACAAAAAGTTGCACAAAATAGTTTCCCACCATGGGAAATTTATTTTGAGTGTCTTCATAGTTTTATTTTTGAAATACACCAATTTTTATATACTGCAGAAAAATGAAAATAAATATAACAATGCAAATTTGCAAAAAAACCAGCATATGCATCAAAATAAACAGGTAATTTTGGACATACGATAGTTCGTGCTGGTGTCTATTCCAACGTAGGAAGTGTTACGAACAGCTGATGGGATCGGCTGTTCGTAGGCTCATGGCTGTTCACGACAGCCGTGAGCTTGTCCAAGATGTTGTCAGATGTCGTCAGAGTGACAGTACTCAAAGTGTGGTGGATTTTTGTTTGATATGTATAATTATGTAACTATATACACTATATATCTATGTGCACTGAACATATATATTTTAACTTATTTTAACGTAGAGTCTTATGCACAAGACATTTTGCTTCACCGAGGTTTATTAAGGTTTTACAGTAACAGGACAGTTAATGCTGTTGAGAGTTCGCCTGAATAACTCACTCTCCAGCTCTGGTAACTAACCTCCTCCAATACACACTCAACGTCTTTCATGCAGCACAACCAAAACAGTAACATTGTAACAGAGATCCTGAACACATCACGATAAAATATCATACAATATAATCACACACACACACACACACACACACACACACACACACACACACACACACACACACACACACACACACACACACACATACTTTGAACCTACACTGATGTAGTTATAAGATTGTGCCAATTGCTATGTAAGATTTAATAATTAGGATTAATGTGTGACCTTTGACTATGTTGTGACCTATTGTCAGAAGGCAAAGCAAAGGGTTAACCTAAGGGTGTCCCTTTGGGCAGGGCCCTCAGCAAGAGCCCTGCCCGTACCCTGGCCTGTACCTGACCCCTGCAGCTGTGTTTGGGTGCGTGGGAAAGTTACCCAGCAGCAAGGGGCGGGGATACTGGTCCCTATATATTAGGGGACCAGTGGACACCCCCAGCTCTTTTCCTCCTGCTGCTGCTTCCTGTCCATCTCTGTGTTGCTCTGCTGTCTGTGCTTAAGGCTGTACACCCCAGGGTTTTGCTTTGCTTGCTTTCTGCTTGCTAGATGTATGCATGTATTTTTCCTGCTGTTCATATGATTCAGTGTATTAAACTCTGTTCCAAGAATTCTACTCTTTTACAGAGCATCTTTTTGAGTGTCTTGATTTTAATTGGATCTAAAAGGGTTGGATCTCCACATCGTTGGTGGGAGAAGGTTATCAGGATGGCTTCAAAATTTGCGACCACAACAGCAGTCGCAAACTTCTCCAAGATGTCATCCGTGCTGCATCTAATGAGCCCAGTCTGAGAAGCCACGGCTCGCTCTATCGTTCCAATCAACATAGCGGGCAGCTTTGTGGGGATTTGAACAGCCGTTTCCGCTTTCTTTATTCTTTGATAAGCCAGGGCCCAGCCAGCGCTGATCAGCAACAACCCTGTTATCATGGTTCCGAAAAGGCAGATGTCTTCAATGGGCTCTCCCGGACCCAGGCTTCTCGAGGGTGTCAATTGCATTCAGGGACCAGTTGATCAAATCCATAATTCCTCTTTTAGGTTTTAGAGAACAGACTCTTCCAGGGTAAAGGGAGAAAAGTAGACAACACTAGACAGAGCCATGAGAAAGCCAAGCAGGAAAGATAAGGGAAGGGAGAGGGAGAAAGTGCGACTGCCCTCGTCAAGAGCCAAACGAGAGAGCTTAAAAACAACCTTGAACATGGAAACTACAGACTAAACTGGAAACTAGAAAATAAAACAACGCAAACTGGGAAAGCAAACCAGGAACTGAGAACTAGAACTAAGTCAGGACTACAAAGGGAGTAAACACAGCACGGTGAGAGTACAGCTCAATAATGGACAGAAAAAAATCACAGGGCTTAAATACACAAGCAGGACAACGAGAGGATAGGGAAAAGGTAGGAACACAGCTGGGACAAATCAGACCTAACGAAGCAAGACTAGACACACTGCACACAGGACAAGGACTAAGGAGACATATGGAACATAGCGACAAGGGTGACATGAAATGTGGGACACAGGAAAAGCATAGAGCAGACATGGGAACACAGACTAAACAGAGGCTGAGGAGAACACTAAGGGAGGGAGAACAAAGATCAGTGAGAACTAAAGAAAACCGAAACCATGAATAACAATAATCAACATCAACATTATTACAAAGTCTGAAACAGTAACACTTACTTTGAATCATATAGGAAATAAAAAAAGTACCTAATGAATGGACTAGTTGTCATATAAAAATATTAAATTTGTCACATTTTCTGTTTAATTGTGCAGACAGGTAGTAGGCACAGCAACTGCATTTCCAATAAACCAAGTTCAAAAACGGACTCTATGGCTGACGCGTGTTCCTGGTTTCCAAAAGAAATTCTTCCAGCTAAAGTATGACTTGAAGATTGTTTATTTATTACAAACTGAAGATGTAACAATTAATTTTTTTCTGAATAAGCATGAAAGTTCCAAAAAACTTATCCAGAACTACCTGTGTACACAGTCATATCCTAACCTCTCTGTCCATGCCTCGCTTCTTCCTAAACCACACAGCTTTTCATGCTGCCATTGCACTTACATACTTAAAGTGGTAGCGACCTCTTTTAGATTCTAATCCCAAACAGTGACATATCATTGCCTTACATAAACATAACTTAAATGTTCAAATTTATCAATCCTGAAAGATCAGTTATGTAACGAAATTATGTCTATCTAATCAAGTCATTTACTTGTAATGTGATCGATGGACTGCAGTCAGCCTCCTTTCCTGTCATGAAACTATTAATATACATATTGCATTTATTGCAGGTCTTTATTGTATTACATGCTTGCACCAAGCATATTGCATAAAAATCATCCATCCGACCTACTGCATTCTTTCAAGATGGCTGCTAGGGTGCAGACACACAGCTTGGCAGGTCCTGTGCTTTTGCCCAAAAAAAACAACCTAAAAACCATCTAAAAACCCCTGGATCTTGACATCAACTTGTCTTTTTGTTTTTATACAATTTTATCTTCTGTGGAGTTTGACATGTCTAAGAAAGCTGGATACCACTTTCCCTGCCAAATGGAGTCAACATCTTTTGTTCACAAGATTCTTGGATTTTGGTCATGCTAGACCACCCCCAGTAACAATTGTCCCTGGAGATACTGAAACTTGTTCTGACGCTATTTTTGGCTGGTGATATAGAACTAAATCCTGGAACTATTTCAAACATCAGTGATTTGGACTGGCTAAAACTAATTAGCCTAGTTAGCCTATGGGCACAGCTATCTCTGCATTGCTTTCCACCTCAACTAACTGTGCTCCAACCACCGTCCCAGTTAGTATACATCTGCAACTAATAGTGTTTACGCCCCTGTTGTCCGGGCCTCCGCTTCTGCTGTTTGGGTTACCACCTCAGCTCCTTGGGCCTCTGCTTCAGTTGCCTGGGTTTCTGCCTGGGCCTCCAGCTCAGTTGCCTGGGCCTACACCTCAGCTGCTTGGGCTTCCACCTCGGCTGCCTGAATCTTGGCTCACAAGTTCTTCTCCTGAGTCAGCGGTTGTCTTTCCAGAGCACACAGTATTCAGAAGGGATAGAATTGGAACAAGAGAAGGAGGAATACTTATGTAAAAAGACACCTGGATTGCTCTTTACTTAGTTCACCAATAGATGTTGAAATTATTTGGGTTAAAATCACTCTTTCTCCAGAAATGTCATTTACGTTGATCTGTTTATATCACCCTCCTTCCGCAAAGAATATTTTTTATGAACAACTACAGATATTACTTAAATATAATACTATAAATAATAAGTCTAATGAAATAATTGTAATGGGAGATTTTAATGTCAACTGGGACTGTGAAAACAGAAAAACACTCAAGGACATAATGGAGACTTTAAACTTTACTCAACACATTGAACAACCCACAAGAATAACAAAACAATCTTAAACTAAAATAGATCTGGTTTTTAGTAATAAGCCCGAGCGAATTATTAAATTTTACAATTTTATCACTGGTATTTCAGACCACAATTTTATATTATTCTCTAGAAAACTTATAAAATCATAGGTTAAGAATGACTTTCATAGTTCATCTAATAGGAGATCCTTTTATGAATTTATACCAAGAAGTCAGCGACAAAATGTAGCAGAAGCATTAGCATCAATTAACTGGGAGCCTTTATTAGCTGCTTGGCTAACACTAAAACAAACACTACAACACATTTTCTGAAGCCGCAGGTTGCTACTGTCATAGCATATACTTATAGTGCTATGTAGTGTAATAGCATTATGCCGATGATACACTAATACTCATTACAACAAAATACCGCAAAACAACATCATCACAATCATCTCAAAATATGGCCGAACAGTTGTTACTCAACTTACATGACATTCAGAAAAAGTTCGGTAACATAAAAGTTTGTTTGTCAGTACCTGTGGATTAATAGAGAGGACACCGAAGTTCGCGTCTTGCTCAGGCCGGAGCTCATTTATTTCTGAGCTGCGCATGCGCAGAGCCTATAGCTAGAGTCTATCTGGTAGTTCCACAGCAAGAACACCATCTACTGGCATAATGAAATATAACTATGGTCTTGTGTTAAATGTAGCAGAAGCATTAGCATCAATTAACTGGGAGCCTTTATTGTGTAGTGATGATCCACAATTCTGTAGCAGTCACTTCACTGACATTGCCAAGGATATTATATCAACATACTCCATTAGAGGTCGACAGAAAATAAAGACAACATCTAATCTGCCCTGGTTAAACAAAGAGTGCAAGAATCTAATGAAAGCAAGAGATCAATTACTAAAACAGTTCCTGAAAACAGGTCTAACTCTGGATAGTCAGAGATTTACTTCAATGTGGAACAAAGTAACAAGAAGTTTGAGACAGGCCAAAGCAATTTTTTTTATAAATATAATTGAAAGAGCCAAAGGTAATGGTAAAATTATCTGGCAACACCTAAATAAATTACATGGCTGTCATTCAAACAAAAACAAAAATACAATTGAACTATATGTAAATAACTCTATTGTTAGAGAGCCTCTATCTATTGCCAGTAACTTAAACACTTTCTTTATCTCATCTGTTAAGGAGATCAGTCAGAGCTTTGACTCAGTTGTATGCTCTGATAATGTGAATCATCACTCATATTTCAGACACTGAAGTTGCTAAACTAATTACAGGTTTAAAACAATCAAAAGCACTTGATGTATATGGTATTAACACAAATTTCCTAAAGGAACATATGGATTTTCTTGTACGTCCAACAACTCATGTTTTGAATATGTCTTTCAAACACTCCATTGTTCCAACAGATTGGAAAATTGCTGCAGTTACACCAATTTTCAAAGCAGGTGTGAAGACTGACATGGCTAATTATCACATACTCCCAGTCATATCTAAAATAGCTGAGAAGTGGGTGGTTAAACTCCTCACTGCTCACCTTGAAAACACCCAACCCTCATTACATCCATTGCAGTTTGGTTTTCGGGCACATCACTCCACAGATACTGTCCTGTGTATGTTAGTGGAGAACTTGAAGAGCTTGCTGGACAAGAGTCCCTGTGTTGGAGCTTTATTTTTAGATCTGAAGAAGGCTTTCGACTCCGTAAACCATCAGATATTGTTGTCCAGATTGACTCAGTTTAATATCTCTAGTCAGGCTCTTCAGTAGTTTGCCTCATATCTCTCACACAGGAAACAGTGTGTGGTGTTGGACGGGGTTAAATCTCCATATTTAGACTGTGATACAGGGGTTCCTCAAGGATTATTGTTCTCTCTTTTTATCAATAACTTACCTGAAGTCTGTCCAAATATATTTGCTCAGATGTATGCGGATGATGCAGTTATATATACGCAAGCAAATAGTGTCCAGCAGGTGGCAAAAGATCTTACAGCTGCTGTAGCATTGATGCATAGCTGGCTGGAGGACTCATGCCTAATGTTGAACACCTCAAAAACTGTCTGCATGTATTTTTCAAAACGCCCCTTAAACTTGAAGCAGTCAAACATATTCCTGGATGTAGTAGAGTTTGAATTAGCTCCAGAATTTAAATATCTTGGGGTCATTATAGACCCAACATTATCCTTCAAGAGTCACATAAGTAAAGTGTCCCAAGGACTTAAATTTAATAATCTAAATTTTAATTATATACATAGTAATTTAAACATGAATGTTGCAAAAACGTATTTTTAGTCAATGATCATCTCTCATAAAGACTATTGTTTGACGTCCTGGTCACTTACTTGTCCAACAACACTTAAAACTATTGAAAACATTTATAAAAGAAGTTTAAAACTACTTGACAAAAAACCGACTTCCCACCACCACTGTCATGTGTTAAAAAAACACTGAACTTCAATAACTTAGAGGAACTTAAAAGAGTGTGTTTAATATATAAAGTCTTACACTCCCTTGCTCCACCACCACTAAAGGAGTTCATTAGGCATAAAGAAAGCTCAGACAAGACCACTCGAGCTACAACCCAAGGAGACTTGTTTATACCCCACAGACAGACAGCATTTGGGCAGAACGTCCTCTCTGTCCAGGGCGGCCATTGGTGGAGCAGTCTTCCTCAATTCATTAGAGAATGCTCTGCATTCACCTTGTTTAAGGCACAGGTTAAAAATTGGTTATGGACAAATCAAGTGTGTGATCATGTATAAGTTGTATAGTTGTAATGTTTTATTTGGTAATAGAATTGTGTGTATGTGTGAGTTTGTTGATGGAGTTTTTATTATGA
This sequence comes from Aulonocara sp. 'chitande type north' Nkhata Bay, assembly GCF_057382095.1. Taxonomy (NCBI): domain Eukaryota; kingdom Metazoa; phylum Chordata; class Actinopteri; order Cichliformes; family Cichlidae; genus Aulonocara; species Aulonocara sp. 'chitande type north' Nkhata Bay. The sequence continues at coordinate 364,072 of NC_141346.1, forward strand.
ATGAATTATGAATTTCTTATGAATTATTATGTCTATTTTTTATGTTTTATGGACAACAGATGGAAATTAGCCCTTGGCTATAATCTGGTATGTTTACATTCATGTAATTTTTTTACATTTATGTTCATTAACATGCAGTGTCCTAAATAAATTAAATTAAATTAAATCAAATTATATATTCTGCTGATTAACATCTTTGGTATCTTGCTATGGTTGTGGTCTCACATTTTTCCAACCTATCTTCAAGCAGAAGGGATCGTACAAGGTGTTGTACTGAAAGAGTACAACACAGAGGCAGTTCTTTACATATGACAAAGAATCACAAAAACAAACAGAATCAGAATCTTGTTTATTGGCCATGTATATGCGCAAACACATACAAGGAATTTGGTTCCGGTAGGTGGTGACTCTCAAGCACAGCAATGTAAATCACAACAATATGTAAACAATGTACACACACACACACACACACACACACACACACACACACACACACACACACACATTTGTATTTGTATTTCTCTCTCTCTCTCTCTCTCTCTCATTCATATATATATATATATATATATAGTGTGTGACAGTTCAACTGTTTAGGAGGGAGATGGTGAGGGGAAAGAAGCTGTTCCTATGTCAGGTGGTCCTGGTCTGCAGGCTTCTGTACCGTCTGCCAGAGAGCAGCAGGTCAAAAAGTCTGTGTCCAGGATGTGAGGGGTCTGTGATGATTTTCCTGCCCATTTCCTGGTTCTTAGAGGTGCAGGTCCTGGATGGAGGGCAGGGGGGCGCCAATGATCTTCTCTGCTTCCCGTACAGTCTGCTTCACTCTGCTCCTGTCCTTTTTGGTGGCTGCTCCATACCAGACTGTGATGGAGGAGTACAGGACAGACTCAATGACCACAGTGTAGAACTGGATTAGCAGCTCCTGTGGAAGACTGGAGTGGACTTCCCCATTTGTCTCAGGAAGTACTAATCCTAAACAACAAAAACAAAACTAAAGATTATAAAAAAGACTAAAATGTGATATAATGATATAAAGCAAACATACAGTTTTTCATCGTTTCTCACATGTGAGTGACCAACACACACCCAGTAATTTACAAATGCTTTTTTCATATGTGTATTTGACTGGGTTTTGCTAATGTGAAAGTTGTAAACCAGGCAAACCATGGTTCCCTTTCAGTCGATTCACACATATAGCCGCTGTCATCACAGTCATCCCTCAGTTCGATAGCCGCTCTTCACCGAGCCAAACTGCTCAGTGGGGCCACCTTGTGTTGTACCTCGTTCCTCTCCTTCAGGGAACAGAAGTTATAGACATAACTGTTCGTTCCCTTTCAGTCGATTCACTCAGTACAACACATAAGTATGGGACATATATACACGCCCCGCAGAGCAGGGGCGTGTATATATGTCTTTTTGCTAACATCCTAAAAGAGTTTGATGCCATAAGGCAACAACTCAGAGATCAAATACTGAAATACCAAGATACTCTGTCTTTTTTTGACGAGTCATAATTCACAAAACTGCAGGAGACATAAGATGAAATACATATTTTGGTGAGGAGACAATCATAGATTTACTTTACACAAATGTATTATATTTTTTATGATTTATTTTCCACAGAAGCAACCAAGATAATATTCAGTGCAGTGGACATACTGGACCTTTCAACACAGACACAATCCTAGTCTACAAAGGAGTAATTACCAATATTGACAATGGCTACAGTCCAGTAACAGGTAAGAGTTACAGTCTTCTGTATTCAAGGTTCAAGGTTCTTTATTTGGAGGGGGGGACATTATATAACTGGTATATACATTGGGTGAATGTGCAGTAGTAGCAGCAAGCAGGTGAATTCTGTACATTAATAAGAATAGACATCTGACTATTTTACAGAATAGACAATATAAACATATTTAAAATTAAAGGAGTTTGAAATGTAAATTATGCCTGGGTTTAGAGTGTCTGGAAGAGAGTCCTGTCTCAGTCAAATATAGATGATATGAGAGGGCGGGTGTGTGTGTGTTTAGGGCCCGGATGGCTTGGGGATAGAAGCTGCTCTTGAGTCTCTCTGTCCTTGTATATTCAGTAATTCAGCATTTTTGGGTTTTTTTTACACAAAGCAAAATAACACATGTAATCAGTTTATAAAATTTTACAAAGCAGTTTAAAAAGCAGACAGTTTGCTATTTATTTGGTTGAAGGACAACAGAATGAAATAAAATAGTGCACAAATGAATTTGAGTTTTCGGATTATTTTTAATGTGACCACTGCTCTTCTACTCTTCAGGTGTCTTTACAGCACCCGTTGCAGGTGTTTATTACTTTACCCTCTTCTATCATACTGAAGGAAGTCATACACAACGCCTGTTTCGCCATAAAAACAGTGAAGTGATGGTGATGACAAATGATCACGTGACACACAGCGATGTAGCTGATAATGGAGGCAATGCGGTGTTCCTGCAGCTGCAGCAAGGGGACAAAGTGTACGTGCGCATGGGTGCAAACTCACATGTTTGGGCATCAGAAAGCCAAACAACCTTCAGTGGTTTTTTGGTCACTCAAATGTGAGGAACAGCAAACATACATACAAGATAACAATAACAGGGTGAAGTTAAGGCATTTTTCATAGACTCACCTATGTAAAATGCACTAAAACAATGAAAACCTTTTCCACATGTCAAAACATGCAAAGTCATTCAATCACTTCTGCTCTGTGATCAGCACCCAATATTGTAAAAGGCAGTGCTTTAAGTGGCCCAAAAGAGGTGCCGGTACTCTATTTTTTTTCCGCCTCCCCTGAGGTAACAACAACTATATTTAATGGGTTTTATATACAACAGTCAACAGACAACCTTATACAAAATAATAAATCATTTTATTAGTTTGTGGATTTGCTTGAGCTAGAAAGAGCTACTGAACATAAATAAAATGTGCAAAAAGGTATTGAATTTTTTTTTAACAAAATGTACATAAAATAAATTATAAACTAATTTGTATTTTGCTCTCTCTTGAGTCACTGCTGCTATCAGCAGCAGCACTTGTAAAGTTTTTTTTTTTTACACAAAATGTACATAAAATAAATTATAAACTAATTTGTATTTTGCTCTCTCTTGAGTCACTGCTGCTATCAGCAGCAGCACTTGTAAAGTTTTTTTTTTTTACACAAAATGTACATAAAATAAATTATAAACTAATTTGTATTTTGCTCTCTCTTGAGTCACTGCTGCTATCAGCAGCAGCACTTGTAAAGTTTTTTTTTTTTACACAAAATGTACATAAAATAAATTATAAACTAATTTGTATTTTGCTCTCTCTTGAGTCACTGCTGGTATCAGCAGCAGCACTTGTAAAGTGTACCTGCAGAGCTTGGTAGTTCTCCCATACTGCTTTCACTGTTCTCTCACTTGAAGCAACCCAAACATAATAACCATAGAACAGTAGAACATAATCTTGAGTCTTGAAGATGGTTCATTTCTTTACCCCTGAAAAATATACAAAAGCAGATTCAGCAAAATACAATCACAGTACACCAAATGAAAAATGAGAAATACTGTACAAATCATTTTACCTAGAAAAGGCTCCAGCACGTTTTGGGCTCCACTTTCCTTTCACTTTGGGCTTCGCAGTTTGTGGATGCTGCACTTCTCCTCCCTAGTGCCAGCCATGTCTGCACATATGTTTGTGCGTTAAACTGATCCAAGGGTGGTCCGTTGCATTTCAGGAAAATCATATTTGAAAGCCTTTTGATGTCGAGAGAGTTTCTTTTATCTGTCAAAGTATCATTCATTGAGCTGAAAGCTCGCTCGCATTCACTTGTTGATACTGCAATGGTGTGGACAGCTGTAAGAAGCGGCTTCAGGGATGCTGGTGTCTTGGAAGCTTTAAGGTCTTTATACGCCCTAAATCCTAGGACACTTTCCCTCTCCCCAACTCTGAATCTCTGACATAAACGTCTGACCGCTGCATCCCCATATTGAATATCTAGAGATGCAGGCCAGGAGTCAGACTGGAGGACCTTGATGTCTGAGAGGAGGTGACTATCTGTCTTTTCAGATGAGGTTTTACTGACATGCGAGGAAGTTGTTGGAGTCATCCTGCACTTAACATTTTCAGCCAGCCTACGGAAAAATTGGCCATGGTTGATTTTTATAACCCTCTGATTTTCATGCAGGCATACATTTCTGAAGATTTTCTCCTTTTCAGCTTCAATGGCAGTTTGTGTGTAGGGACCAGGTGTGGATACCATTGACTCAAACACCCGGATTTGTCGGTCCAGCTGCCTGTCGGCTTGATCCAAAGTCATGTCCCGTCTCTGGAGCATTCTTGAGAGGTCACTGAGTTCTGTGAGAGCGTCATACATGATGCCAAGATTGACCACAAAAGAAACAGTAGTGAGAACATCATTGAGTCCTTTGTATTTTGCTCTCTCTCTTGAGTCCCTGCTGGTATCAGCAGCAGCACTTGTAAAGTGTACCTGCAGAGCTTGGTAGTTCTCCCATACTGCTTTCACTGTTCTCTCACTTGAAGCAACCCAACGCACTGATAAAACACGGCCTATCACAAGGAGACGTTGTCCAACATTGTGAGCACTCTCGGTTAACTCCCTTTGGTTTTTTGGTGATGCATGGTAGAGGGAGTAAAGCTGATCTAAGAATATTTTAAAGTGGTTGATTCCTCCTACCTCCTTCAAAACATCACAAACTGCCAGTTCCAGTCTGTGATTGGAACAATGCCAGACAAACAGGTAAGGGAATTTGGAACAAAGCTGCGCAGCAACTCCTGCTTTCCTCCCAAGCATCACTGAGGCTCCATCACAAGCAAATGCCAACAAATGTTCCTGTAGGTAGTGAGGGTCAAAGCCATTATTATGAAGACATCCTAACAGTGCTTCAGTGATGTCCTTTGCTGTGGTCCCCTGCAGCTCAATCAGTTCAAAAAATATTGTGTCTGGATTTTCAGTAGAAATAGCTGACCGCAGGCACACGACAAGCACAGACTTTCCACTTATTGTAGTGGATTCATCAATGAGCACACACAATTTTCTTTCATTCATCACTATGTCATTGACTACCTTCTTTTTCATTTCAGCTGCAATGTGATCCAGTATATTTGCACATGAGTTATTAGAGTGCAAAACTCTGCCCATCTTGACACCATTTAAGACTTGCAACTGGACATCTATTGGCATGTCTGTAAAGGGACGCCCATGCTTGCCAATCTTATAAGCTGCTCTAAACACATTGAAGTTGAAGCGTAGTCAGCCTTTCTCATATCTTCAATGTGTTTTTGCATTGTATTTTGTGTTGCCTTCTCTTTTATTTCAACTGCTTTCTTGTGATAAATTGAGTCTCTGTGCTCTTTTATTTTCTTTCATAGTGAGTTTTGTTGTGCAGCCTTGTCCCTTCCAAAAGACGAGATTAAGCACCCACTCCACTCCTGCGACACTCTCCGCCCTTGCTGCATGTCCACGCGAGCACAAACTTGACTACACACACTACAACCCAACTTTTGATTTCTGCTGATCAGCCACTTGTAATTTGTGGAGAAATACCGGACTTGTGCTTGGGACCAACATTCTGGCCACTCATGCTCGCTAACGCGGCTGTTGTCATCGGTAGAAATGGTGTCATTCTCGTCCTCGTCGTCGCCAAAAGTGCCGTCGTCCGCGGCTGCGGCACTAGTGCAGCTTTCATTAGCTTGCGTCTGACCTGCAGCGATATCATTCTGGCTTGGTGGGGTGTCAGCCAGCGAGTCCTCTGATTCTGACCTTGTTCTTTTACTACTCAGAGTCTGAAGCCAGGAGAGCATATTAAGTGTTCATTGTTTTTGTATTTTAACCGAGCAGCTGTTTGCGCGTTTTACACACCCTCTCCGGACCACGTTGAGTTGTTGACATGACAACGGCAAAAGCGACGCATGCGCTTTTCACTTGTAAAACACATTGGTGTATGGGTAATGTAGTCTCTGCTCTCGGTGGGACGAATTAGGAAGCGTGCTTGTGAAGGGCGCTCTGAAAAGCGGCAGCGCAGCCAAACGATTATAACAGATGTGCAAATGAGAGTACCGGTACGCTAAAAGCACGTTCTGGGCGCATGGAGAGGTGGCGGTACTCTCAAGAGCTATATTTAGAAGTGGCGGTACTGAGTACCGGCGCGTACCGGCCCACTTAAAGCACTGGTAAAAGGTATTTGTGTAAATGAAGATTGTGAGGAGACTCAGTAAGTATGATAATCACTGTCTTTGTCACAGTGTGGGTGAAAAAAGACAGAGCAGCAGCTGTGCTTGATGTTGGGATCAAAGCACATGTGCTGTGTAAAGATATGAGCTGGTATCTTTAGGTAATAAGTCACACTCTCTCTGTGTGTTTCATCTGTTTCTGTTTTTGTTTGTGTTTGTTATAATTTATTTTCAGGTTTCCTAGTCTGACAGCATGATAAAGAGATCTCAGAAATACTATTACCAATTATTGGATTTGCTGTACTGTAAAGTCTTGAGACATCCCTCATTTCTTTGTTTCTTTATTTTGCTTCCTGTCTTGTATTTTTTATAGTGGTCTCAAACAATAGTTTAAAAAATCCAGATGTTTGGCTATTTTTAAACTCATTTTCAGTCCAATCTTTTTACCTGACCATTTTCAGAAGAATGTGTTTTTGTTTGTTTGTTTGTTTGTTTGTTTAAGCCACTTTGTCAAGGTCAACAGGACCAAAATGCAGGACTCATACATGGAATGAGCGGCACCTTTTATTGCTGGGAAGACTTTCCATATAACGTAAACTCACAAAAACAAACCAAAACCTTGAACATGGAAACTACAGACTAAACTGGAAACTTTAAAATAAAACAACACAAACTGGGAAAGCAAACCAGGAACTGAGAACTAGAACTAAGCCAGGACCACAAACGGAGTAAACACAGTACGGTGAGGGTACAGCGCAATAATGGACAGACAAAAACACAGGGCTTAAATACACAAGCAGGACAATGAGAGGATGGGGAACAGGTAGGAACAGAGCTGGGACAAGTCAGACCTAACAAAGCAAGGGAAAGCAAGACTTGACACACTGCACATAGGACAAGGGCTAGGGAGACTTAGGCTGTATCCCAATTTAGTGTCACGATTAGTTAATAAAGTTAGCTATTAGTTAGTTAGTTAATATTCTGTAAAGAATTACTTGTACTGTATTATAACAACTAAACAACAAACAGAACATTTTTCTCTAAGTAGAAGAAAAATGGTCTCTGTTCAAGCTGTTTCACCACCAGTATAACCCACTGGAATCATGTCTAGTAGATAGTTTACATTTTAAGTGTTTGTTTTGGCTGCTAAAATACTGTGCTTGCTCTTTGGTAAGGAAAACAATTTGTTGATATAACTTAAAGTTCATGGTCACTGATCATGATGAAAGACTGACACAGATAGAAACTGAATTTCTGCAGAAGAGAGATAATATATATGTCTGTAGGGTGCCAAGTTTTACCCAGTTGTTGTAGCACATAATTTAGTTTTGCATAGACATATTATTCACTCTTGACAACATGGCAATCCAAATCATATTTATGCAATAAGTGACTTGATTCTTGTCCACAGAAATCCATATGCTTTATTATGATGTAACACTATAGATCAACTTACCTCAGAATATATAAAGCATATAAACAATTACAGCAATATGATGCAACAAACACAGCAGTACTACTAATCCAAAATACTCAAAGCTTCATAGAACTGAAACAAACATTTATTTTTAGCTCCATTCTGCTGCTGATACATACTTTAGGTTTCTGAATATTAAACTTGTTGCTGCCTTTCATAGTGTGTAACTTGAAGGCCCTGAGTACTTTCTCCCACACTGAAAACACTGGAATGAGAACATTATTTTAACATTACCTAATAAGACTGATTCAGGACAGATAATTAGTTATTTTAAACTTTTCCAGCAGTCCTTCACAAACAGGGAACAGTCTGTCTATTCTCTCCATCTGTCAGCTGCTGCTGGCTCTTCCTCCTCCTCTTCCTCACACACTGCTGAGTTTGTCCTGGTGGATCATCAGGGGTGCAAAGCCTCACTGATGATGTGCAGCAGTGGGTCCCTCAGTCTGTCCTCACTCTGGACACTTGCAGTTGTCACACATGGAAATCAAATGTGTGATAAGCTGCAGGATTCAAACACAAGTGTCACTTATTAATACATGTTCATACTTTTATTCCACAATCAGAGAGAAAGAAACAGAGAGAGAGTGCAGGACAGACAGACAGACAGGTGACAGTCTCAGGTGTATACACTGCTACAAAACAGCACAAGAGAAGGAGGATTTAGGGTTTGTTTTATTACGAGTGCTAAACAAGAAGAGTTCCCAGATGGTACAGTGGACACATGTGTGACTGCTGTGATTAAAGCATCTTTCTTTCAGCTTAACGAGTGAACCGTCAGCTCGTTCAAACACACGTTAAAGTCAGTTTGGCTCGACACCACCGAACAGAGGCAGCAATATACCAACATAGCAAGCTGGTCTGGCCTGGATCTGGTATCAAGCCGGCACTGCTGGCTGACTTCTGGCATGATACGATGTACAGGGAGTGCAGAATTATTAGGCAAGTTGTATTTTTGAGGAATAATTTTATTATTGAACAACAACCATGTTCTCAATGAACCCAAAAAACTCATTAATATCAAAGCTCAATGTTTCTGGAAGTAGTTTTTAGTTTGTTTTTAGTTTTAGCTATTTTAGGGGGATATCTGTGTGTGCAGGTGACTATTACTGTGCATAATTATTAAACTTAACAAAAAACAAATATATACCCATTTCAATTATTTATTTTTACCAGTGAAACCAATATAACATCTCCACATTCACAAATATACATTTCTGACATTCAAAAACAAAACAAAAACAAATCAGCGACCAATATAGCCACCTTTCTTTGCAAGGACACTCAAAAGCCTGCCATCCATGGATTCTGCCAGTGTTTTGATCTGTTCACCATCAACATTGCGTGCAGCAGCAACCACAGCCCCCCAGACACTGTTCAGAGAGGTGTACTGTTTTCCCTCCTTGTAAATCTCACATTTGATGATGGACCACAGGTTCTCAATGGGGTTCAGATCAGGTGAACAAGGTGGCCATGTCATTAGTTTTTCTTCTTTTATACCCTTTCTTGCCAGCCACGCTGTGGAGTACTTGGACGCGTGTGATGGAGCATTGTCCTGCATGAAAATCATGTTTTTCTTGAAGGATGCAGACTTCTTCCTGTACCACTGCTTGAAGAAGGTGTCTTCCAGAAACTGGCAGTAGGACTGGGAGTTGAGCTTGACTCCATCCTCAACCCGAAAAGGCCCCACAAGCTCATCTTTGATGATACCAGCCCAAACCAGTACTCCACCTCCACCTTGCTGGCGTCTGAGTCAGACTGGAGCTCTCTGCCCTTTACCAATCCAGCCACGGGCCCATCCATCTGGCCCATCAAGACTCACTCTCATTTCATCAGTCCATAAAACCTTAGAAAAATCAGTCTTGAGATATTTCTTGGCCCAGTCTTGACGTTTCAGCTTGTGTGTCTTGTTCAGTGGTGGTCGTCTTTCAGCCTTTCTTACCTTGGCCATGTCTCTGAGTATTGCACACCTTGTGCTTTTGGGCACTCCAGTGATGTTGCAGCTCTGAAATATGGCCAAACTGGTGGCAAGTGGCATCTTGGCAGCTGCACGCTTGACTTTTCTCAGTTCATGGGCAGTTATTTTGCGCCTTGGTTTTTCCACACGCTTCTTGCGACCCTGTTGACTATTTTGAATGAAACGCTTGATTGTTCGATGATCACGCTTCAGAAGCTTTGCAATTTTGAGACTGCTGCATCCCTCTGCAAGATATCTCACTATTTTTGACTTTTCTGAGCCTGTCAAGTCCTTCTTTTGACCCATTTTGCCAAAGGAAAGGACGTTGACTAATAATAATGCACACCTGATATAGGGTGTTGATGTCATTAGACCACACCCCTTCTCATTACAGAGATGCACATCACCTAATATGCTTAATTGGTAGTAGGCTTTCGAGCCTATACAGCTTGGAGTAAGACAACATGCATGAAGAGGATGATGTGGACAAAACACTCATTTGCCTAATAATTCTGCACTCCCTGTATGTCATCCAGATATGGGCCAGGCCTGGCATAGATGGCACTGTCTATGTGATGGCATGCCACATCTGGCTCGATTGTGGTTTGGTTTATGTGGCCCAGTCTCATAGAAAACAGGTCTGGCCCGGATCTGGCATCAAGCTGGCACTTCTGACTGACTGGTGTCATGGCAGAGTGTATGTCAACCAGATGTGCGCCAGGTCTGGTAATGACACCACTGTTTATGCGATGGCATGCCATATCTGGCCCGATTATGGTTTGGTTTATGTGGGCCAGGCTCATAGAAAACAGCTCTGGCCGGGATCCGGCATCAAGCTGGCACTTCTGACTGACCGGTGTTATGGCAGGGTGTATGTCAACCAGATGTGGGCTAGGTCTGGCAATGATGCACTATTTATGTTCCTATTTTCCTATTTTAGTTAGAAATTCCAAATGCCATGTTGCAATACTATACTGCTATGGTAGCCAACGTTTCAAATGCAGGTTTGAGAGGTTTGTGAGTTTACACTTTATCCAAAACCTAGTAAGGGTTTACTCATCGTTGCCAGTGGGTGGCTGTAGCTCAGGTGGTAGAGCTGGTCAACTACTGATCGGAAGGTTAGTGGTTTGATCCCTGGCTCCTACATGTCGTGAGTGTGAATGTGTTATGAATGTAGTTAGGAAGCACTCAGTTAAGAGAAAGCGTGTGGTTGAGTGAATGTGGCATGTTGTATAGAGCACTTTGAGTAATCTGGGAGAGTTGAAAAATGTTATATAAGAATCACTGTCTGAACAGAGTTTTGTCATGTTACTTTTGCACTATTATGCACATGTTGTTATTACATGGCTGAATTAAGGTACACATTAGGCTGACATCTGGGGCCAGAGCTGAAACTGTTCTGGGCCAGAACTGAAACTGTTCTGGGCCAGCACAGGACCAGCAGTGTGTCTGCAACTGGCCCGTGGCTGCACACAACTTACACATGGCCCACATACCGCAAAGAATGATGGCCCTTTGGTGGCCCAGATCCGGGCCATACCAATTTTGCTATGTGGGTAACATAGCTAACATTAACAGTGCAGTGAATCCTGCTTGTAAGATGAATGCCAACTATTGAACGGTGTATATTTCAAAGGCTTTAAAACCAAATTGAGGCTGAAAGTACAAACATTACTAATGTCACATAATTTTGCCGACATGTGGCCAACAATAATTTTGTAATATTCTTCGTTATTAAACATTTGCACATAAATAAGTGACATCATATTTAGTACTTACTTTTATAAGTTTACTCTTCGGCCGCCCCGCTTCAGCCACCCACCTTTTTTTTCCGAAAAAAATATCCACACCCACCACCGGGCAAAGAATCTTGGGATAGGTTGGACCACGAAGGCTACACTGGACCGAGCCTTCAAATCTCGGGAAATGAAGGCCGCATTTGGAGGACTCTTCGGTAACTCATTAACGGAGATTTGCCGCGTTAATGCAGTTATGGTGTTAACGTCATTTTAACGAGATTAACGCTGACAGCACTACTTTAGACACTTTTGTATTGGCATCCTGTTTAAAAAATAATAATTTCACTACATTATCAATAGTTAATCTAAAAAAGCACATTATGTTAGGAGCCGGGTTATGGTTGCCTGGTGATTTTGTTTGTGTTTTGTGTCTCCTTTTTTGGCATAGGAAGGTGGGGCAGTTATTCAATGAACCTGTCAACCTGCTTTCTTCTGAAGCGTTCTTCAGAGCTGTCTGACAGAGGACTAATGTCGGAGTATTGACTTTTCTGGAGTGCCTGATAATCTGCCAGCCTGCCTACTGGAGCCTGTACGGAGTTTTGTTTCCTCCCCAGGGTTCTCATCTCTCGGTTTCTCCGGGTCACCTCGTTTGGTTTGTTTCCCTTACAGAGGTTTTTGGCAAACAGTACCAAGTAAGCTCTCCAACTCTTGGTAAAGTCTCTTTTATGCTTTTCTCGGTTTCGGGTAAGACCCTCCTAATTCTCCTGCTCCTCTTCCCTTAGATCGAGTGCGCTACCAGTGTCTCCTCACCTGCACGTCCCGGCTCCACGTCCCCATTCACATTTTATTGTATATACACTGTCCTTGAAAATTCATCTCCTTCACTGTAAATAAATTGTTTCACCACAACTCTATGCCTCCGTGAGTTCTGCTCCCTGAGTCCACTGGTATTTTTCATAACACATTATACCAGATGACAAAGGGCTAGGTAGCTAAAACTGTAAAGAATTACTTGTACTGTATTATAACAACTAAACAACAAACAGAACATTTTTCTCTAAGTAGAAGAAAAATGGTCTCTGTTCAAGCTGTTTCACCACCAGTATAACCCACTGGAATCATGTCTAGTAGATAGTTTACATTTTAAGTGTTTGTTTTGGCTGCTAAAATACTGTGCTTGCTCTTTGGTAAGGAAAACAGTTTGTTGATATAACTTAAAGTTCATGGTCACTGATCATGATGAAAGACTGACACAGATAGAAACTGAATTTCTGCAGAAGAGAGATAATTTATATGTCTGTAGGGTGCCAAGTTTTACCCAGTTGTTGTAGCACATAATTTAGTTTTGCATAGACATATTATTCACTCTTGACAACATGGCAATCCAAATCATATTTATGCAATAAGTGACTTGATTCTTGTCCACAGAAATCCATATGCTTTCATTTTTTCTTTTTTCTAATTATATGGTGTTATGCTGAAATTGTTCAAAAACCTGCTCTTCTGCACATACTGTAGTTTCATAAAGTGACAGGGATAATAATAATTAACAGTTGATCATGAATAGCATAAATGCAGCCATGTGAATTATTAATAATCAGAGATGAGGGGAGTGAGTAACACAGAATCAAGTTTACAAAGAAGAATTTTGCCCCTTTTTTTTTCTCATTTTTGAGACCCGAGTTCAGCCTGGAACTAAAATGCATCTGAAACACACAGATCAGTAGAAACAGACTGTTGTGTCTCAGCGCAACGTTTTAACTATGAACTCAGTGCAAGACAACGTGCACATACACACTACATATGATTTGTCTTCAGTGTTCAGAGTGTCTGATGATTTTTGGCCAATATGGGGAAGAAGGAGGGCAGGCTGTGTGTCATCTGATACAATGTCAAAGACAAAGCATTTTCTAGGACTCTCATTAGAAGTGCTGATTCTGTCGCTCTTCATGAAATCGTCAACCTAGGAGTCCACATAGAGTCTGCGAGTCCCACTACTACATGTTTAATGTCTGTACTTATATTTTCAAAACAGACTTGTAACTTTTGGTTTAACATATTTGAGGGCAGTTATTTCACGTCACATCAAACTGATTTGAGCCAGAACAGTAACACAATCCTATGACGTTGCAGTCCCGGTGCTTTTGCATCTAGCTAGAAATACTGAAGCGGTGTAAGCATAAAGGGAGTAACTTTTTGTTAAGTGGCAGGTAATTTCAAATGCAATGTTTCAAAGAACTCTAAAAACAACAGCAAACACACAAACATTTTGTGTGCAGCCTGTTGCTAGCTAAAGTTTCAGCTGCTTTGCTTCACAGGAAGATTAAAAAAAAAGAACTTCACTGAGAGATGGAGAAAGATAAAAAAAAGAAGGAATAAAAAAAAAGAATAAAAAAAGGACAGGAAAGGAAGAAGAGGGGTTATATTTAAAAATAAGAACTGCTCAGTGGCATTTGATTAACTTGAAATTTAAAGCTTACAAGTTTTTAAGTCAGATATTGGGTCTGTACATGTGGCATATTTTTTCATATTATGAAACGTGCTGCAAAACAAACTAAGGCACGTAACTGTGTCATCTAAAGGTTGCATGAGACTACTGGTGTACTGTGTTGAATTTAAAGTAAAGAACAGTGTAGGTTACAGAGTAGCAGAGATATATTTGAAATTAAGCTGAGGATACATAGAATCATTCACTAAAAGATTGAACTTTGCAAGAACCCCCAAGTTTGATGAAAAACTATATCTAATGCACCATTTATATTTTTTACATTGTTTATTTTAGCTATAATATTTGGTGTGTTGACACAACATAGAGTTCATTGCCCCATGACACCAATTACACTGTGACAATTTTTTTAACACAATTTTTTTTTTCATTTAGTATTGACTCTTGCCAAAGACAGAAAATCTACAATGATGCCATGTATTAGTATTAGTGCAAATCCACAGAAATTAATATCAGAGAAAGAAAGCCTATGTATTATAACAGTAACCGTAATGGTCATGCTACATTTATAATAGTTAATGCTGTTATTAGTAAATGTGTTACTCCAGTGGTCCCCAACCCCCCGGGCCATGGACCGGCACCAGTCTGTGAGTCATTTGGTACAGGTGTGAAATATATGGTTTTCAGGGTTTTTATTTTTAATTCGGTTTCCCTGGGTCTTTTCCTCTGTGATATCAATAAATGTTCTTTTAGAAAAAATAAATAACTTTACATTATTTCCGTTTTTTTATTATCTGACTCTGAACAGTGTTTCGGGCGTCATTGTCCCTCATTACTCCCAGGTGGGACTGTCTCATTCCAGAGAAACAAGCACAGGGCTGTCACTGATTTAGCGTCATGGTGAATTTTGCAATTTCATGTACTTTATATTTGTTTTGTAGTTGTGTGTCTTATTTTAAAAGAAATATTTACGCATTTCCATAGCAACCAGAGAGCATTAAGGGGCACAGAGGAGGATGTTACTCTCATTGTTGTCGGTGCATTTTAGGAGGACACTTTCTAATAAATTTACACAATTACACAGTGAATTCGTTTTTATTAATACCACAGTTTTTGTCTTGGTCGTATCATTTTATTTTGTTGTACTCTTTATCCCTGAAACCTTAAAGGCCGGTCTGTGAAAATATTGTCGAACTGGTACGAGACACAAAAAAAGGTTGAGGACTGCTGTGTTGCTCTTTCTTTATTGATTTCTTTCATTGTTCTTGGTTGACATAGTTAGATAACAAATACATAGAAAAATGTGTAAAAAAAAAAAAAAGTATACGTGTACATGTTAATAATTAATAGCGGATGAGTAGATGACATAAAAGCAACCAAAGCAGATCATTTGTCAGAAGTCTGTCAAGTGGTGAAATTTCGAAGATGAATCTCAGCAGTTCATTTTTGATTTTGTTGTTTTGTGGCCTGGTTGTGGCCCAGGGTACTATCGAAACCAATGCCATGACAGAAAAATTAAATTCTTTGGAAGTCAAGATGTTGAACATTGGAAGCAGGCTGGAAAACTACGAAAGTCGCATCCTTCAGCTGGAACAAAAAGGTAAAGAATAAAGCTGAAGCAGACGTTTGGTTTTTTTTTGTGATTTTCAACATTTGGAGAAATAAAATGATGTGAAGAATCATACTTTAACACATATCTGAAATAAACATGTTTTTTTTTCTTAGAGAGAAACACGGTCATATTCAGTGTTGGATTTGGAGAGGATTCACCATTTGGGCCCTTTAACACAGACGTAACTATGATCTACGATCACACATTTGTAAATATTGGAAATGCCTACAGCCCAGTTACAGGTAAGATTCTTCTTCACAGTTTTGTGTTAGTGAAGTAAATAAAGCCAAAAAAAAAAATGCGCCATGTGATGATGCATGTTTACATTCAGTAATAACATTTGCAGATTCATAATACTGAAACTTTTTTGATAATTTTGAAAAAATGAAAGAGATTTAAAGATATTACAAGTGTTCAACTGAGGTGTTCTTGCATTTATACGTGTAAAACTTGCTTCTTCAGAAAATGACAAAAAATTAAAGGAGTTTACTTTTTTTTTCTCCAGGTGTCTTTACAGCACCTGTTTCAGGTGTGTACTTCTTTACCATTTTCTCTCATTCTGGAGGTGAACATACATCATGGCTGCTGTTCTACAAGAACAATGAGGTGATCTTACACATCCATGATCACCCGTCAGATGACACAGCTGATAATGGAGGAAATGCGGCGTTCCTGCAGCTGCAGCAGGGTGATACAGTGTATGTGCGTTTAAAGCAGGGTACACATGTCTATAAAGCCAGAACAGTAACAACTTTCAGTGGATTTTTGGTCAAACAAAACAGTTAAAAAGAGATGTACATTTCTTTGAAATTGTGTTTGGCTGCAGTGGTTCTTGTGTGTGCTCCAATAAAACACATTTAAATGATACCTACAGCTGAATATGGGGTTTACTTCACTTTTGTGTTGTTAAACGATTTAGTGCTTATCAAACTAGTAAAAGACTCTTTAAATGTGGCGTGGAAATGCTAGTAAACTTGTTTTTGATGTATTTGTAACTAGTAGATGAACAATATTATGTTTGGAAACAGTTCACGGGGAATATTCAACATTCAATATTCAGGCCAACTGAGACATTTTTTCTACCGGTCTTTGAAACCAGGATTGAACTGAAACATTATTTTGTTCATCTCCGTCTCAGAGAAAACCAGCAACAACAACTTTGTACAACTCAAAGTTGAAACTCACACAGAAGCGAGGGAACTTCAGTGCAGTGTTACATGCAAATTTAACTTTGTATCTATAACCAGACCTCAACAAAAAAATGTAAATTTGTTTGTATAAATATGTTTTACAAACACAAATCTTTTTTTTACAGACACACAAATTCTCATCTTTAGATGCACAAACATAAAATTTTCAAATATTTTGGTTTATAAGGTTGCAAAACAATTCACAACTATGCAGTCTGATTTACAAGTACAACATTTTTATGACCACAATTTGAGAGCATACACAATTGACTCTTGTGTTGTGAAATGCATTCTTGGATACCTTGCTGCCCCAAGTCTACACTACCACCAGTTCATAGCAGTCGGTTATCTAGGACCGACCTGTCTTGACTTACTTTGCACAATAACCAATCAGATGTTAGACAATCTGTAGTGGCAGTGTTAATCCCCCCCCCCCCCCCCCCCCGCTCTGAATTTGATGGGTGAGGCTGACAGATACAAGGTATTCATAAAGACAGCCGCAGGGACAAGTTCATTTTATTTAAATCACTGAATGACTGAAATGTGGGAAAAATCCGCTACAGACAAGTCAATGCTGACAGGTTTTAATCATCTAGTCAGAAAAGATTAATCTAAAAGTCATCAACTGACTCCAACTGCCCAGATCTGATTTTAAAAAAGTTAAAAAAGTATTTTTTGGTGTTGAGAAAAACTTCGGACTGAAAATAAAATGTATTTCTATGGGTCAGTTAGAAGGTACTCACTCTACTTGGATTCACACGGTTCAAAAAGTTTAGGGTAGCATATTAGTTTGGATCACACACCCCCAACGTTCTGTAATGTTACTGATCAGCTCCACATTTATTGTGTATAGTTTTAGTCGCATGTTTTCACAACTGACCTGTTCCTCAAAAGCTGGCAACATTAGAGACCGTTACTCACTCCGGGGCTTCCCCAGAGGCTGGGTTACAGCCCTCAGCTTACTTTGGACCCCTGGAGGCCAAGATGCCAGCTGTGAACTGCACCGGGCTGTCACTGCCTGAGCAGGGTCAGGGCTCTGCGCAGCTGCGGTCCTCCTTCTGTGTGCCAGAGGCCCATGTGCCTACTGGTTTTGTTTCATGTGTGCCAGAGGACCATGTGCCTACTGGTTTTGTTTCACGCGTGCCAGAGGCCCGTGAGCCTGCTGGTTTTGTTTTGGGTGTGCCAGGGGCCCCGGTGCCCGCTGGTTCTGCGGCTGTTTTCGCTGGGGGGCCCGAGGAGCCCGTCCAGCCTCCTGTTTCGCCAGCTGGGGGGCCCGAGGAGCCCGTCCAGCCTCCTGCTTCGCCGGCTGGGGGGCCCGAGGAGCCTGTCCAGCACCATGCCACGTCGGCTGGGGGGCCCGAGGAGCCCGTCCAGCCACCTGTGGCTGCTTCACCACCTGTGGCTGACCACTGACCCGAGCCGTGACATTTTTATCTTTTATTCTTTTAAATCACACGTCAACTACACGAAGTGTAGGTAAGTAAGTAAGTAAGTAAAATTTATTTATATAGCGCTTTTCACAGATAAAAATCTATGGTAACCAAGGTGTTGGTTACGGTAAAGCATGTGACAATAGAAGCTGAGCATATATCATATTCTTTTTCAAAGGTGAGAAAAAAAGATTGATTTTTCTTCAAAAGATTTTTTTCTCATTAAATACACTCAACAAAAATATAAACGCAACACCTTTGTTACTGCTCCCATTCCCCATGGGATGGACGTAGAGACCTAAAATTCATTCCAGATACACAATATAACCGTCCCTCCCAAACAGTGGTCACAAATCAGTCCAAATGTGTGGTAGTGGGCACATCTGCTATATTGAGATAATCCATCCCACCTCACAGGTGTGCCACATCAGGATGCTGATCTGACATCATGAGTAGTGCACAGGTGTACCTCAGACTGGACCCTACGCCAGTGGCAGCCAGACGGGATGGAAGCTTCGTCAACATCAACCTCACCGGCCCAGGCCTCGCAGAGGCGGGGCAATGGGAGGGAATGCTGCAGCCATCATCCTCATGTAGCCTGAGAGGCACAGGATTTGGGCGGGCTCCCCATGCCCAGCCTGGCTGCAGCTGTCGTTTCAAGCTCCATCCCCTAGAGGGAGCGACAAAATGGCCACCAGCACAGCATACAGTAAGTAACCCACACAGCCCTGTAGTTCATGCCGCCCTGCCCAGGGAAGGCCCGAAGGGCTAACGGGGGAGGGGCCAAAAACAACTACACCCGCCATGCACGGCAGCATCCAACTGCGGGCAAGGGGTCAAAAATGCCGGGAGGCAGGGCGCATTTACTCACTGCCTGCAACCAGGCCAACCAGGCAGCAGCGGCACCTTAAGTGCTGAGGCTGCATGATAGCAACAACCTTGAGGTCCACTCTACTAGATGGGACCTTAGGAAGGGCTAATTCCCACACCCGGCATGCTCCAATCACCAACAGGTAGCCGGCACTAGACACAACTTGAATTCCCCCTTCACTGTTTCTAAGCTTCTGCGTCACAGTGCTGACAGGTAAAAGAATATGCTTGGAACTCTGACACATCTCCCCAATGTAGCCGAGCTACGAGCCAAGCCCTGCTGGTCACGTTAACCCGCAAGCTGCGGGCGACACGCCAGACAGGCTAACCGGTTGGATTAACGATAGGCCGGCACAAACCGTAGCCTGTCTATTATGTTTATTCCCCACAATGTTAAGCAGGCCAACAGCGAACACTTGGAACGCTGAAGCCGTATCCCTGGTGTGTGAACACACATAGCAGCCGAGCTGCACACTCACACACACACACAACACAAGTGGAGATCAAACGATCACCCGTGTCACGTCCGCACAGCTGTTTTATATGTAAGCTGTGGGGTGTAGCCAGGCATACTGGAGTGTCTTAAAGAAACATCCACACGCCATGACCAAGAGGGGTCGTTCCCCGTACATATGGAATATGTAACGGTGTGGAGAGATAGTCTCCATATGCTAGAGAAGATCAGCAAACACACAAACTGTGCGTGATACTTTTTTAAAGCAGGAACGTTTTCCAACATGTCCAGATATGTAACTTACATCTTTATGATTCATTTTAGAGTTTCTAAAATCAGGTCGTGGATCAGTGAGTGTGCTGCTGATAATTCTGTGTTTTCCAAAAGTTTCATGAAAGTATCAGATTAGTTGAGGTTAAACTGGTTAGTTTGCAGGGCTGTGGTGAAGGTTACAGAGGTGCTCGGTGCAGAGCGTGGTCAGTGTTAGAGTGCACCAAGGTTAGCAGACGTCAAAGTCAATTTATGCCGATCCTTAAGTTCTCTTTTGAATGCTGGCGTTACAGAGTGCAGGCTTTGGATATCAGCTAAAGAGCTCATGTAACATCTGTTTATATGTTGTTGAACTGAGTGGTGACTGTGACGTGACACCAGCTGATCACAGCTGCAAAGGAAACTCCCAAAACAAATGACTGTGTGACTGAGTCTTTCCCATCATGTGTTCATTAATGAGCCTTACAGAGGTGCGTAGTTGTATTTATTAGCAGCAGGTTCCCCGTTTAAAGTCTTTATGCTAAGCTAACCATCTTCTGACATGAATGGACAGAATAAGGTCAATATTTTCATGTGACAGCACATCTTTGACAAATCAATGCTGTCAAAGAACGATGACTTTATATTCTTGGATGAAATTAAATTACTGTGATATCTGGTTTGATTGTTGTGCAGACAACTCTGTACTTTGCAGTTCAGCAATTTGTGCAACAGCTTGTTGTTTTTAAATGTTAAAATAAGTGAGGAAATATTTAAAAATATCTCTAGTGCACATAAATATTACACTTCACCTTCATCATCATATTACGCCTCAACAAAGTATAAACTTGCAGCAGTGACTCACTCTGATACGGAGGATGCAGCTGTCAGCACCCACTGGTCGGTGATCAGAGACCCTGCAGAAAAAGTGTCTACAGCAGTGAACCAGGGCCACCTTCCTGGTGCAGCGTCACGAACAGCTAAACAGATCAGCCAGCACATTAAAACCACTCAGATAGATAAAACTGATCAACACTCTGCTAGGAGATCCTGAGCACTGACATTCATGTGGATGTTATTTTAACATTAGACTGTGGTTTACATGTGATCCACAGATGTTCCTCCTCTGTCTCAGAAAACTGGACGATTTTACAGAACAAAATCACAGTTTACAGAGAAAACAGAGTCTGAAACAAATGTGGACATCACAGTTTTATATGTGCTCATTACTGTACAGCTTACAGAAGGAAGACAAGGTTCAAATGTCTTTGGATGCTTACTGGGCTGCTGCGAGTGACAACCTGAAAATGAAAAAAACACAGATAAACCTGTTAAACCTGTGAAAGTAAGCACTGATTGTTTTTTCCAACTCGAAGAACCTATCATGCTAAACACAACACTTTTAAGGGGGAGAGGATTGTAGATCTTTAGGTTTAGTTTCTATATTTAAAACAGCTTTTAAGAAAATCTGCATCTTTGCTGAGACAAAATCCAACTCTGTCATTGATGATGTTGATAATTTTGACAGAAAACCTTTAAACATTAACTTACAAGTTCATCTTCAAGTGATATGTCTTTGCTTTAAAGAAAGAAAACAACCAATCAAACCATTTTCTCACCTTTGCAGAAGAAAATGATCACCACAGTGAAGCAGCACAAACTGTTGGAGAGCCATGGTTAACTGCACCTGTTTCAGGTCATCTTAGACTTTAAACATGTCAAATTTATGTCCAGTTCCTCCTGTTCCAGCAGTTATCGGGGCCCCACCAAAGAATCAGGTCAGACTTGTTGGTCTTTGTGCTTTTTTTTTACTGCAGTTAAGCACGAGGCACTGAAATTTGGTGCAGGTTCATTTTTCAGTTCAGTTGTGTTTATCCAGCCCCAAATCACAACAACAGTCACCTGATGCTGCTTTATACTGTAAGGTAGACCCTAAAGTAGCAGGTGAGAGTCCCCACACAGCAGTGATGTGTGTAATGTCAGAGAGTCAGTACTAAATAGTCATTAGAAGAAAGCACCCACAAACACACATACAAAGTCATGTTTTTATATTTTAGTGCTTTCCCGAGCTACTTCCCTTAACCATAACTATCAAAAATGAATGCCTAACTCTAACCCTGAGCCCAAACCTAACCATAACCTCACCGTAACCCTGACACGAAAACAAAAATGCCTTCAAACTCCATTTTATCCCCATAAGGGCTCTTGTTCCCCACAGAGATATGTAAACATGTACACACACACACACACACACCAAGAAGCAGGAGGGGGCAGATGAGTAAGAGAACAGCTGTTACAAAGACAAAAGCTGCAAAGGTGAGAAAAGGAGAGCGAGACAGTAAAATGGTGCTAACAGAGCTTCATTATGTTGTCTGCGCCTTGTAACCTTCCAGTGAGTATCAGGTGTGGGAGTTTAGGCAGCTAATGAGACACACATCATGTGTTAGTGTAGTAAGTGTGTTTTTGTGGTGTGGTTGTGGTGAATGTCTGAGGTCAGTGTGATTGATTTAAACTCAGCATCAGTGAATCTGAACAGTGAAAACAAACTGAGTCAGTAGTTTTAACCTGTCATTAATAAACAGGCTGAATATCCAGTTTGATCTGACTATGAAACGTGGTTTGGTGTGTTTACTGATCAGGAATAAAGTGAAAGGATCAGTGTTGTGTTCAGGTAACGTTTGATAAAATCAGACACATTATTATCAGAGACATGATGGCTGCTGTCAGAAGGACTTTAACCCTCCTGCCATCCTTTAAAAAACTCACACCCATCACCCTAGGGACCATTCTCAGCCACGCCATAAAAAGACCATATATCCATATTTTATTCCACTTTAAATTAGCCAACCTTGTAAAACTACTTCTCCCTGAAATATTCATGTAAAGTTTTAATTATATTTTCGTTGTTTTAACCCTTCAAATCCCAGTGTTATTACATGAGCGCCCTGTGTTATAAGCCCCAAAAACCAAAAAACGAAACTAAATATTTCCACAAAAAACCAGTTGAAGTAATATGTGATTGTCATTATAAGTAGGCCTTTAGATGGACCAAAGATTGGCACCAACATACATTTTGACCTGCCATTATTTTTTTTGCATTTTTTTTGCAATTTAAAAATTAAAACTTCAAGGCCCTGAGTCTTCATTGACATCCAAGAAAAGAAGAAAAAATAAAATCATATGATGATAATTTGGGGTTGAAAAATAGCATTTATAATGGAAGTCAATGGGCAGAAAATGGTCCCCAGGGTGATGGGTGTGGGGATTTCTGCTGCTCAGCCATTTTAGGCTGATTTAAGGAATTCACACTGGAATATTAACATTGACAGGTAAAAACTATCCTGTGGCAAGTTTGGTTATATTCCACTGAACACAGTGGAAATGGCAGCCATTTAACACATAGCAGTGGCACAAAAAGGTCCCAAGAAGGCAGGAAGGTTAATCAAAGTGACGTCCTCTTTCTGAGTTAAACACAGAGCTGAATGTTTGCTTTCACTTCTTTATTCAGTTGTTCTGGTTTGAACGCTCTCAGCAGGTGTTTCTAACACTGACCTGGATTACTGAGAACCTTCACAGACATGTCGAACATAATATCCTATTAGAACCATTAGAGCAGGGGTGTCGAACTCCAGGCCTCGAGGGGCGGTGTCCTGCAGGTTTTAGATCTCACCCTGGGTCATCACACCTGAGTTCATTACCAGGCCTCTGGAGAACTGCAAGACATGTTGAGGAGGTCATTTAGCCGTTTAAATCAGCTGTGTTGGATCAAGGACACATCTAAAACCTGCAGGACACCGGCCCTCGAGGCCTGGAGTTCGACACCTGTGCATTAGAGCATGCTGTATGTTACAGGTCCTGCCAACCTCACTCACAACCATTCAGGGTGCTCACCAGCTCCTGTGCTGGGCTCACTGGCTTTTAAATTTCTTATGTTTGTTTTTAAATGCCTTCACAATCTGTGTAAATGTCATAAAAATGCATTTTGGGTCCATGTACACATAGCCTACTAGCCTCCGGGTTCGACAGACACGAGCTGCAAAGAGGCGTGTAGGACTGCAACTCTTCTTCACCGTCACAAATTTGCTTGAAAGCCACAAAGGAGCAACGCTGCTTTCAGTTAATACAGCTACACATCACTTACAACAAACAGATGCTCAGGCAAGAATTTTATTCATTGATTTGACTTTAAAACAATGAGGACAATTTATTGCAGTAATTAATTATTAACTGGAGACTTTCTTACTGATCATCCACAGAAGTCAGTTTGTATGAATCATGTTTTATCTGATGAAATCCTTGTTAGTACTGCAGCGTGTGTTAAGGGTGTGTCTAATTAACAAGTTGAGCTTTATTAAAACTTGAGGGGAGAAACAAAGATCACAAGAGGAAACAAGAAGTTATCAATAGGTTTTCAATTAATTTTGCTACACAGATCAGCAAAAACACCACTGTGTGTTGGAACAGGAACAGGAAGTGATACTGTACCACAGAGAGAGCCAACACCAAGTGACAGCACCATCCACTTTTTCCATGTGCTCTGGTGAAATACTGACCTAATGAGGTCCCTGCCAGTGCGGTCAGACTGGACTTCCATCCGGCTAATAAAATTGGACCAGTAGTAGGGTGACCATATTTTGTTTTTCAAAAAAGAGGACACTTAGGGCGGTGGGGGGGGGGGGGGGGGGGGGTAATAAAGATAATAATAAAGAACGACTAGACACTGCTAGCATAATTGACAGGTTTTCGACGGGGCTCCCACACAAATGCAAAGCAGAGGATGAAGCATCGCCAAAGACTAGAAAATGTGGTAAAGCATTTCTTCCCTTTAGCTTCAACTGCACAACTGCAAAGGTAGGTCTCTGACAGATTTACTTTCCCCTGCGCCGGGAGCACGCACTGGGATCTCCCAATCACAGACAAACAGTATCCTACATTCTTGACTTTTAGCTCACAAACACTTCTTAGAATGACTAACTACTCTAATCCATTTTGGAGATGTTAGCTCTTTATTCAGTAAAGTTAAAGTGGGATACAAATAATATCAGGCTGATCTTGCCAAGATTGGTTCCACCTGTCCAAATGATGGATCCCACAGTTGTTTATGTTTTTAAACCAATTTTGCACAGAGAGGCATTTTTTGAAAAATGTATTGATAGCAATGTTGAACATTATCAGAGGACAAAAAAAACTACACGTAAAATAATCACACCGTGACGCCTCTGCCTTTCTAAATGAAGGGACAGTAACTGCGTGTTTATATGTAAGCGTGTAAAACCTGAAGATAGTCACATTAACAGTAACAGTATTTTGTCTCTATCCGCGATTGGAGAAATTCATCTCATGTAAACAGTAACATGGCGCAGATTGTGAAAAAAGGCACCTTTGACATTGCGTGACAAACTCAGTTTTCCTCGTCCACGCATAAAGGCAAAAACTAAGTTTTCGAAAATCTCCAACCTGGCAGGATTTTTAAGAAATCTCCGTTTTAGGTTATTTGAAACGCGTGTGGACGAAAAATGTCACATCGGTTTTTACAAGTCAACGAACGCAAGTCCCCCCCCCGCAAAAAACCCCCAAAAAAACCCAACTTAAAAGCCTCTGGAATAATAATGTTGAAGAAATAATGCCTCATCTGCATAAGAAAGATTACCAGTACACGGTCTGTCCCGTCTGTGAGTGCAGAACAAGCGCTCACAAAGCAGCAGTTCGGGGATGACACAAGGGTCCTCTGTCGGACTATAGGAAAACCCGGACATTTTCATCAATCTCGAAAATTCCCCTGGACGCCCCGGACAGGATGTGAAAAGTGGACATGTCCGGGGAAAAAAAGGACAGTTTGTCACCCTAACCAGTAGTCACCCCAAAATATTATTATATCCCATTCGACCAACCGTGGGTTCGTAAAGAGCCGACTGGAAAATAATTTCTCTGCAGCTTTGGCCCCATTATTGAACAATGCTGCTCCCATCAAGTTCAAAACGAGCTCTCAGTTTAAATATCTGACATATTTTCTGTGTTCTACTGTGAATAAATGTGAATTTATCTGATTTATAAATCATTGTATTCTGTTTGTATTCACGTTTTTACGAGGCAGCCTTTCTGGATCTGTGCTTGTTTTTCAGTGCTGGCATGAATTCAGAATCTGGGTGTAACAGATCATTGTTTACAACTAGCCCTGTAACAGAAACCAGTTTCTGTCATGGTCCCTGTGTTTTCCCGGCCAGCCCTGCTAGGCTACATGTGTTTTTGTTTTGTTTTCATTTCCCCTCCCTCCTGCTCCTGCAGCACTCGGCCGGGGCAGAGCTCTCTTTGGGCTCCTGCCCCTGGCATGCACACCTGCCACTATTCAATCACCTGTAGCTTATCACCACTCTCCTGTTTCCTCGCAATCTGGGGAATTGAGCATGAGTGAGCTGCGAGCAAGAGCAGAGTGTGAGGAGCGGCTGAGAACCCGTGAGTTTGGAGCATCCGTCCCTTTCCTCTTCTGCCCGTGGACCTGTGGAAGCCCTTCCCCAATCCCTCACTTTTGTAAATAGCACCTGGTGTTTAATAAAACGAAAAGACTGAACGCAACCCGCTGCCTGCGCTTGAGTCCAACCCGCTAGCCCCGACAGTTTCAGCTTAAACAGTTTTTTCCCTCCCATAAAAAGATCTCAAAACTTTAACCGTTGTAAAAGCTGGTCCTCACTCAGCAGGTTGTCTCCCACTCGAAGCACCAGACTCTTTGTTCCACTGACTGAAGTGTGGAGTCATCCTGCAGCCGCTCCTCTCTCACCTGTTGGGACTCGTCCTGAATTATTTTCAGCTCTAAATGAGCAGCTTTTATCCCACAGTTTCACTCACACTGCATATCTCACACATATGCGGGAATGTTGTGAACAACCTGTTCAGCACTCTGAGAGTCACCTCACACATTTTTAAAGCTGCCTTTCCTTCACGTTTCTCTGTTTATGTGTGTTTGTGTGTGTTTTATTTTTACCTTTGTTGGGATCCTAAGGACTCTTTCTCAAACCTCCACAACACAGCCCGCCACAGTTTTCCAACCCAATTCTCATGTGTTCTCACATTAACAACAACAGCCTTCATTTTTCCTCCATGCTCTCTTCTCCCCACTACTCAAAGCTTCTGTCTCTCTCCTGCGTCTGCAGCAGTTCACAGTTGTGGCATGTCAGAGTCCAGTGGGCCGTTCTTCTTTGCCTTTTGTCTTTCACTCTTTTCAGTCTCTTCCTTTGCCATTTCAACTCCCAGTATGGCAAATGTGAAACTCACAGTCTTGTCAAGTCTATTCACACACAATGATGTCGCAGGTGAACCTCCCAGCTTGTGATCAGGAGCGCATGCTTCCATGGTATTTATACATGATGCTGAAGCCTTTAGAGTGTAGCCTAGCAGGGTTTAGGGTTTAGGGCAGTGTTGCTGTCTGTTCACTTTGTTGACTCTTGATGTTGACACTGTTGCTCTCGAACTGCATTTTGTCTTCAGGGAGAGATTGATTGTGCTCGAAGCTTGTTCTTCAGGTTAAGATGTACATGGAGTGAAGCTGTGTAATATTCAGCCAAAACACGGCTGGATGCGGTTCCAATTATGTTAAGCTATCATTTTGCTCTGGCCGCTGTGCTTGTGGAGGACGTTGATCCAGTTCTGTAGCCACCTGTACAAACACACTAAAACATTTATTTAATATCATTTTCATCACTACTTATTAACACTTTCCCTCTCTTATTTTCTATCCACATTTTAACACATCACTCTCTGTTATACACACACCCACGGCATGTCTTCATCACCCACACTTCTCTTTACTGCATTCCTCAGTTTCTACACACTTCATTCTGCATGTATTCTTTCCCACATTTCTGAAAGAAAATAAACAAATAAATAAAAAAAAAATCATACAATCAAAACCTGTATTTGCCCGGACCAACTGGAGGGATGCCTCCCACGGCCTCACTGGCTGTACTGGTGGGCTCAGCTTTGTGGACAAGCGCGTTCACTGTCCGGCCTTTTCCTTCTGGTGCAAAAGTGTTAAACACCATAAACTAAGGACAGAGTCCTTCCTACAACAGTCCTGAAATCAGACGTTGTATTCCTGAGGTTTCCCTCCCAGTGGCCCATCCAAAACAAAAAACAAAACTAACCAAAACAAAAAAACTACAAACAAAAACCTCTTATCCCTGTCAACATCTCTTTCTATCACACAACCATCTTCCACACACTTGGAGTTTTCAACCAGACCACGTAGAGGAATGCCTCCCACAGCTCCAGTAGCCGTTTTACTGAGTTCAGCATCCTTTGGACGAACAAGCGTGTCCGCTGTTCAGCCTTTCTGCCTTTTTTCACTGGTGCAAAAGTGCTAAAATACCGTACACTAGAATGCCCAAATTATTGAACTTCTAAGATCCTGCAGTTGTTTGGGTTTTGTTTTCCTTTTTGGTTATAGGTAGGCGAGGCGGGGCTTGATGGCATTCCAACACACCTGCGACGCATCGGACGTCATCAGTGAGCGCTTTTAGGGAGCAGAGTCACGGACGTCTGGTGTCGGAGTATTGTCGCTGTCACAAGTGGTAACGAGTTAGCAGCAGGCTGCATCTGTTGATTTTACGCTGTGGAGCTGTATGTTTTAAAGGATCCACGTTTCGCCTACTTTTCTTTGTCTTAGCCTGTTCCATCGCCTGCCCGCCTACCTAGGATTTTGTGTTGACTATTGTGGATCCGCAACGGAGTGCTACGTACCATCAGGCGGCGATCACCGCAGCGGCTGTGGTTTGGGTGGTCAAGTAAGCTCTCCAACTCTCTCCGTCCACTTGTGTTTAACGTTCGGCTAGCAACGGTATGTCATAAGCCCTGTTTTGTTCCCTGTTGTCAGGTAGCTCCGGTGCGTCTGCTGCCTACCTGCATGCTTCGACTCCGTCTCATCGCCTCGGTGCTTATCTCCTGGCACATTTTTATTTATCACTGTATATAGCCCCTTTCCTTGTAAATATTCCCCCTTACTCGTGTATATATAAACTTGCATCACAAACTATTCTGCGTCTGTGTGTGTTTCTGCCACGTAATCCATCTGTGTAATCCAGCCCACCTAACAGAATACTCCGACCATTTTGATGGATTCGGCAGAACACACAGGTCCCGCGTCCGGCGATTTACTCCAGAAACACGAGGAGTCTCTGTCTAGCTTGTCTCGGCAGTTGGCGGCGTCCGAGCAATGGGCATGCCGGGTCAATGAGACCCTGTCGGCCATTCAAGAGACTTTGGCTCGGTTAGTTCCTCCTACTGCTCCCGCTGTTCCTGCTCCCCCACCCGTTCCGTCTGCCTCACTGAGTGTGGGCTCTGTTCGTGACCCCGCTCCCCCGGCTCTGGTGCCTTTTACGGGAGAGTTGGGCCGTTGCGGGGTTTTTTTGATTCAGGTTTCTCTGCTTTTTCAGCGATATCCCCAAGCGTTTTCCAATGATGCTGTTAAGATTTCTCATGTTATCGGTGTCCTTCGTGATCGTGCTTTGGACTGGGCCGAGTCTTATCTCGCTCTGCATCCCGTGGAGACTGTCACGTATGAGCAGTTTGTTCGGGATTTTAAGGCGGTTTTTCACCACCCCCTGCGCTCGGATGAGGCCGCGCGGCAATTGCACGGGCTCCGCCAAGGGGGCCGGTCGATGGCGGAGTTTTCTATTGATTTCCGGGTTAAAGCCGCGGAGACGGGGTGGGGTGAGGACGCGTTGCGTGGGGCTTTTTGTCATTGGATTGGACGATCGCATGAAGGATGAGCTCGCCACTCGTGACGAACCGGAGAGTTTCGAGGCTCTAGTTAATCTGGCTATTCGTATCGATAATCGCCTTCGCGAGCGTGCGAGGGAGAGTGGTGGCCGGGTATGTGCTGGGAGTGCTGAGCGCGCCGCGGTGCGCACAGTATTCCGTCCTTCTCCTCCCGTTCCGGCCCGCGCACGGTCTCCTCCGGCGTCCGCCGCTGAGGAACCTATGCAGTTGGGTCGTACACGGCTGACGCTGGATGAGCGTCGGAGGCGGTTTGAGGGACGGTTGTGTTTGTATTGTGGCCAGTCGGGCCATTTTGTGTCCACCTGCCCGTTGCGGTCAAAAGGCGGTGCCCACCAGTAACTGTGGGGGTGCTGGTGGGTGGTACTTCCTCTCTTTCCCAAATTCCCCGCATGCAGCTTCCTGCTATCGTGAACG
This sequence comes from Aulonocara sp. 'chitande type north' Nkhata Bay, assembly GCF_057382095.1. Lineage (NCBI taxonomy): Eukaryota > Metazoa > Chordata > Actinopteri > Cichliformes > Cichlidae > Aulonocara > Aulonocara sp. 'chitande type north' Nkhata Bay. The sequence goes on from NC_141346.1 coordinate 393,855, forward strand.
CCGCATCTGGCGCTTTCTCTACTAACGCACTTTTGGATTCTGGCGCTGAGCAGAATTTTATTGACGGCGGTCTCACGAGGCGCCTCGGGATTGTGACTAAACCCTTGCAGGTTCCCGTTTCTGTTGTGGCTCTCACCGGTCAGTTACTGCCCTCCGTCACTCATGAGACTGAACCGGTTTCGTTGATTCTTTCTGGTAATCATCGTGGTTTTGATTGGTCCTCCCGTCGCATTGAGAGTTGGAGTAGCCACTGCTTGTCTCACTGTTTACAGTCTGCTCTTCCGCCTTCGCCTGTCTGCTCGTCTAAGCTGGCGCCCGAGGAGGTGGATCTGTCGTCTGTGCCTGAACAATATCATGATCTGGGGGCGGTTTTCAGTAAACGCTGTGCGCTCTCGCTTCCCCCCCATCGTCCTTATGATTGTGGCATTGAACTGTTACCTGGAGCTCCTTTGCCCACCAGCCGGCTGTATAACCTCTCTGGTCCGGAGAAGGCAGCCATGGAGAGGTATATTACGGAGTCACTGGAGGCGGGCCTGATTCGTCCGTCGTCTTCGCCGTTGGCGGCGGGTTTTTTCTTTGTGGATAAGAAAGATGGATCTCTCCGACCCTGTATTGATTTTCGGGGTCTTAATGGCATTACTGTGAAGAACAAATATCCTCTACCACTGATCTCTTCTGCTTTTGAACCTTTACAGGACGCGGTCATTTTTACGAAGCTGGACCTTCGCAATGCGTACCATCTGGTGCGCATGCGCCAGGGAGATGAGTGGAAAACGGCCTTTAACACTCACCGTCGACATTACGAATACTTGGTAATGCCTTTTGGCCTGACGAATGCGCCGGCAGTGTTTCAGGCATTGATTAATGATGTGCTTCGGGACTTCTTGAATCGGTGTGTGTTCGTTTATTTGGATGACATCCTTGTTTTTTCGCGGTCGTTTGAGGACCATGTTCAGCAGGTGCGCAGCGTTTTGCAGCGCCTCCTGGAAAACAAACTTTTTGTGAAAGCGGAGAAGTGTGAGTTTCATGCTCATTCTGTGTCGTTCCTGGGCTATGTCCTGGCTAGGGGACGGGTGGGGCCGGATCCTGGCAAAATCAGGGCGATTGCTGATTGGCCGACTCCTTCCTCGCGCAAACACCTGCAGAGGTTTTTGGGGTTTGCTAATTTTTATCGCCGATTTATTAAGAACTTCAGTCAGCTCACCCTTCCGCTCACCCGGCTTACGTCCTCGGCTCGAGTTTTCAGTTGGTCTCTTGAGGCCGAGCAGGCGTTTGCTCGGTTGAAGGAGTTGTTTTGTTCCGCGCCCATTCTCGCCCACCCGGATGGTGCCAGACAGTTTGTGGTGGAGGTGGATGCTTCTGATGTGGGTGCGGGGGCGGTGTTGTCGCAGCGCTCGCCCGATGATGGCCGTCTCCATCCGTGCGCATTTTTTTCGCGGCGGTTTTCTCCGGCTGAGCGGAACTATGACGTGGGTAATCGTGAGCTGCTGGCGGTTAAGCTGGCTTTGGAGGAGTGGCGTCACTGGTTGGAGGGGGCGGAACAGCCGTTTGTGGTTTGGACGGACCATAAGAACCTCTCTTATATTCGGAGTGCGAAGCGGCTTAACTCCCGGCAGGCCAGGTGGCAGCTGTTTTTTAGCCGGTTCCATTTTACGATCTCGTTTCGCCCGGGTTCTCGCAATGTTAAGCCGGACGCTCTGTCCCGTCAGTTTTCCCCCGCGTCTGAGTCCACGGGGGTGGTTCCGATCATCCCCTCGTCTTGCGTGGTGGGGGCCGTGACATGGGAGATCGAGAGCTTGGTGCGCCAGGCGCAGCGGCAGGATCCGGACCCGGGTTCGGGCCCACAGGGTAAACTGTTTGTTCCGGTGGCCGTGCGCGCGCGTGTCTTGCACTGGGTGCACGCGTCTCGTTTTGCTTGTCATCCTGGCGTGCGTCGTACGGTTTCCCTGCTACGCCGCTCCTTTTGGTGGCCCGCTTTGGCGAGGGATGCCCGCGAGTATGTGCTGGCCTGTGACACTTGTGCGCGCAATAAGAGCCGTCACCTGGCCCCTCCCGGGTTGCTGCATCCCCTGCCTGTCCCTGGTCGACCTTGGTCGCATATTGCAGTTGACTTTGTTACCGGGTTGCCGCGTTCCGCTGGTCACTCGGTGATCCTCACCATTGTGGACAGGTTCTCCAAGGCGGCGCATTTTGTCCCTTTGTCTAAACTTCCTTCTGCCCTGGAAACTGCTCGCGTGCTCGTGGATCACGTTTTTCGGTTACATGGGATTCCTTTGGACATTGTGTCGGACAGGGGGCCTCAGTTTGTTTCTCGGGTGTGGAAGGCTTTTTGTACTGCGTTGGGAGTGGGGGTGAGCCTTTCCTCAGGCTATCACCCACAGTCTAATGGACAGACCGAAAGGGCCAATCAGCAGCTGGAGTCCGCCTTGCGCTGTGTGGCCTCCTCTGACCCCGCTTCCTGGAGTGGTCGTCTTGCTTGGATTGAGTATGCTTATAACTCTCTCACCTCGGCAGCTACGGGGTTTTCTCCGTTTGAGGTCTGTCTGGGATATCAGCCGCCGTTGTTTCCTTCTCAGGAGGCGAAGATTGCGGTTCCGGCAGTGCGGGATCATCTACGTCGCAGTCGGAGGATTTGGCGCCGGACCAAGGCGGCGCTGCTCCGGACCGTGTCTCAGACTCGCCGGGCTGCTGATCGGAGGAGAACGCCTGCGCCTCAATACACCGTGGGCCAACAGGTTTGGCTGTCCTCTGCGAATGTTCCTTTGAAGTGCGTGGCCAGGAAGCTTGCCCCTCGCTTCCTGGGTCCTTTCACCATCCAACGCATCATCAATCCTGTTTCTGTGAGGCTGCAACTACCGGCTTCCATGAGGATTCATCCTAGGTTCCATGTTTCTCAACTGCAGCCAGTCTCTCGCAGCCCGCTGTGCCCGCCCGTGGAACCTCCTCCGCCCGCCCGGGTGGTGGACGGGGGTCCTGTCTATTCGGTCCGGCGGCTGCTGGATGTGCGCCGTCGTGGCCGAGGTTTCCAGTTTCTGGTGGACTGGGAGGGGTATGGCCCGGAGGAGCGCTCCTGGGTCTCTAGGGCCTTCATTGTGGACCCGGCGCTTATTGTGGATTTTTACAGGAGGCATCCTGACAAGCCTGGAGGACCGCCGGGTGGCGTTCCTTGAGGGGGGGATACTGTTAGGAGGTGGTGGGTAGGTGTATTGTTGTTGTTTGGGTTTTGTTTTCCTTTTTGGTTATAGGTAGGCGAGGCGGGGCTTGATGGCATTCCAACACACCTGCGACGCATCGGACGTCATCAGTGAGCGCTTTTAGGGAGCAGAGTCACGGACGTCTGGTGTCGGAGTATTGTCGCTGTCACAAGTGGTAACGAGTTAGCAGCAGGCTGCATCTGTTGATTTTACGCTGTGGAGCTGTATGTTTTAAAGGATCCACGTTTCGCCTACTTTTCTTTGTCTTAGCTTGTTCCATCGCCTGCCCGCCTACCTAGGATTTTGTGTTGACTATTGTGGATCCGCGACAGAGTGCTACGTACCATCAGGCGGCGATCACCGCAGCGGCTGTGGTTTGGGTGGTCAAGTAAGCTCTCCAACTCTCTCCGTCCACTTGTGTTTAACGTTCGGCTATCAACGGTATGTCATAAGCCCTGTTTTGTTCCCTGTTGTCAAGTAGCTCCGGTGCGTCTGCCGCCTACCTGCATGCTTCGACTCCGTCTCATCGCCTCGGTGCTTATCTCCTGGCACATTTTTATTTATCACTGTATATAGCCCCTTTCCTTGTAAATATTCCCCCTTACTCGTGTATATATAAACTTGCATCACAAACTATTCTGCGTCCGTGTGTGTTTCTGCCACGTAATCCATCTGTGTAATCCAGCCCACCTAACAAATTCGTTGAGTTTCTAGGACCCTGCATCTACTTGTTGCAATAATAAGGAACCGAGGCTTTTCCCGTCGGTCTGGTTAAAAATCCTGCCCAAATCAAAGCAGCTCACCATTGTAAATCCTTTGCAGTCCATCTCTTTGTTCTCTTAAAAATTCCTGCATGTGTGAGTCGCCGAAGCACACCCCGCAGTTCCCCCTTTTTGAAAACAACGGTGTGACTGACGCAATTTACCTCAGGATGGCCAGTCACAGCGTGCCCATGATTCAGCGAAACTCACCGGAGGAACCCTGCTCGACAACGCCAAATAGTTGTGGAAAATTTAACAATAACCTGCAACACAGCCAGTGAGCTTAATTTGAAGTGGGTTTAATAAACACTGCAATATGGAGAGAGCATCCCAGTGAAACACCAGGACCATCTCTAAATTGTGGCTACCGCCCTTACATCTTATATACAGACACACAGACAAAGAACATAGCACAAACTCACATGTTGGCCCCTCTCACGGGGGGGCTATACCTTCTCCCTCACAGAGAGAATTATGACCTTGTTTTCTGCTTAGCCGTCACCTAAGGATTTACATCCCTGGTAAGCAGAAGGAGTCCCACTATCTGTGTCTCCCATTACAATGGCCTCACTGTGTTAACTTTCCACATGCATGTAAACTGGTGTCAGGAGCGCTCTTACTATGGTAAAGTGAGAAAGTGATATTACTATAACTAATGTGATATGATTAAATATGTGATTAATACATGACAAAAGAAATCTGCCACCACATTCCCTAAACGACAGCCAATCAGAACAGTCCAAGGGAAGGCAGACGTATATAAGACAAAAGACATTAAGACTAGCTTTAAAGGAAATATTTAAAAAATATATATAAATGCTGCTCATCCAAGTTTTAGTTGTGGCAGTGTTTCCCAGATGTTTTTGTTTTGTTTCTTTGTCTTTTGTTTGTTTGTTTCTTTGGGGGGGGGGGGGGGGGGGGGGGAGGGGTGTTCGTTTGTTGTTCGTTTGTTGTTAAATTGGAAGGAATGGTTGTGCTACAAACCATAAGCTGATTATTGATAGATGATGTATCTTCTTTGAAAAAAAAAACCAACAACAGAGCGACGGTAGAGAAATAATAGCTACAGATTATAGATAGAATGATTTCTCATGATCAAACTGACTTTTTCAGTTCCTTAAAAAGTTATTTAAAAAAAAAAAGTTATATTTTGTCCATTTGCCATTATAGGCATAAAAAAAGTACCTAATTCAAAGGATGAATCAGTGTAGTGTCTACACCAGGGGTGGGGAACTCCAGGCCTCATGGGCAGGTTTTGGATCTCACCCTGGGTCAGCACACCTGAATCAGACGATTAGTTCATTACCTGGAGAACTTCAAGACATGTTGAGGAGATTATTCAGCCAGTGAGGATCGGCAGACCATGACAATTTACGGTTGCAAATATATTTTAAAGTTTTACATTAAATAGCAATATCTTTGTTGTAATACAGAATTGAGATTTACAAAGACATAATATTTACTCCTGCCACCATAATAGCAAACCAAATTTCATTTTATTCAGTTATTTAATAATTCAGTGTCAGGATTATTGCACATCTATGTTTACATTTCCTGCTTTATGTAATCATTTATGTTGAAATGGTCTAAAAATCTGCAATTTCGCACAAGCAGTACTTACATAAGGTGCAAGGAGATATTAATAAGAAACAGGCGATCATGAACAACAGAAAAGCAGCTACGGGAAAAATTTATAATAAGAAGTGAGGGGAGAAAGTGATACAAAATCAGCTACAAAGATGAATTTAGCCATTTTATGGTTTATTTCTTTTTTCTGTGGCTTGAGTTGAGTCGGACTGTCTCTCGGTCCATTGGTTTTTGTCAGTCAGAATCTGACAATTTGTGACCAATACATGGAAAAAGCAAGACCAGTCTGTTAGCCATCTGGTATGTTGTCAGAAACAAGACAAGTTTCTCTTAAGAATAGGAGTCTCTTGATTGCATCATTCAACACACTCTGCAGAGTCCGCCAGTCTCACCACTATATACAAAACAAGTCTTTAAAGCACAGCTAATGCTCATCAAGTATGAGAGGGTACTTTTAACCTTCACTTTTCTTAGCCTCTAAATGTAAGGAGGTCAGGCAGGTCCAAAACTGCTCAAACAACAGGACTAAACTGTTTTAAGTTTTTGGTAGAGATATCTTGATATGACCAGGTGCCTGGAAGGGCACAAATGAATAGTAAGAATTGTATTCTGTATTCTGTATTTCTACTTATTCCTTTATTTTCCATTTATTCCATTTATTTATTTCCATTTATAAAACATAAAGAAATGAAGGTCTGAACGAGACTTTGCACATTCCTGTATAATAAAGACTAACAGGATGTTCATAATTATTAAGTGGTCTGCCATGCTGTCCCAACGTGTGACATGTCCTAAACAAGTTTGGTGCCTCAAAAGTGAAACTGAAAGGTTAAAGAAAGAGAGACAAATACAGTGGGGCAAAAAAGTATTTAGTCAGCCACCAATTGTGCAAGTTCCCCCACTTAAAATGATGACAGAGGTCAGTAATTTGCACCAGAGGTACACTTCAACTGTGAGAGACAGAATGTGAAAAAAAAATCCATGAATCCACATGGTAGGATTTGTAAAGAATTTATTTGTAAATTAGGGTGGAAAATAAGTATTTGGTCACCTCAAACAAGGAAATTCTCTGGCTCTCACAGACCTGTAACGTCTTCTGTAAGAAGCTTTTCTGTCCCCCACTCGTTACCTGTATGAATGGCACTTGTTTGAACTCATCATCTGTATAAAAGACACCTGTCCACAGCCTCAAACAGTCAGACTCCAAACTCCGCCATGGCCAAGACCAAAGAGCTTTCGAAGGACACCAGGAAAAGTATTGTAGACCTGCACCAGACTGGGAAGAGTGAATCTACAATAGGCAAGCAGCTTGGTGTGAAAAAATCAACTGTGGGAGAAATCATCAGAAAATGGAAGACATGCAAGACCACTGATAATCTCCCTCGATCTGGGGCTCCACGCAAGATCTCATCCCATGGGGTCAAAATGATCATGAGAACGGTGAGCAAAGATCCCAGAACCACACGGGGGGACCTGGTGAATGACCTGCAGAGAGCTGGGACCAAAGTGACAAAGGTCACCATCAGTAACACACTACAACGGCAGGAAATCAAATCCCGCAGTGCCAGACGTGTTCCGCTGCTGAAGCCAGTGCATGTCCAGGCCCGCCTGAAGTTTGCCAGAGAGCACATGGATGATACAGCAGAGGATTGGGAGAATGTCATGTGGTCAGATGAAACCAAAGTAGAACTTTTTGGTATAAACTCAACTCGTCGTGTTTGGAGGAAGAAGAATACTGAGTTGCATCCCAAGAACACCATACCTACTGTGAAGCATGGGGGTGGAAACATCATGCTATGGGGCTGTTTTTCTGCCAAGGGGACAGGACGACTGATCCGTGTTAAGGACAGAATGAATGGGGCCATGTATCGTGAGATTTTGAGACAAAACCTCCTTCCATCAGTGAGAACTTTGAAGATGAAACGAGGCTGGGTCTTCCAACATGACAATGATCCAAAACACACAGCGAGCTTGATCAGATCAGTCCGCTCCCTCATTCACAATCTGTTTTATGTAACAATCTCTGTATACAGTACTGCGTCTAGGAATAACATATACCAAACTGTCTTTCAGAAAGCCTTGTCTCCAGGCCCAGGATCCTCCTGCTCCACCAGGCCCAGGATCCTCCAGCAGCCACCAGGCCCAGGCTCTTCCAGCAGCCACTAGGCCCAGGATCCTCCTGCTCCACCAGGCCCAGGAGCGTTAAGATGCCGCCTAAGAGGAGCAACGTTAATGAGGAGGAACTGGAGGACATAAAGAAATCCCTAAACTTTATGTCTGAAGAAATAACAACAATTTCAAAACAACAAAAACTGATACTCAATTTAATGGATGATATTAAAGAACTAAGAAGGCAGAGCGAGGAAAAGGACAAGAAGATTGCTATGTTGGAAGGACGGGTGTCAGATCTGGAACAATATTCAAGAGTAAATGATGTGATAGTGACAGGACTGGAAACCAAGCATCAGACATACGCACGGGTAGCAGCAGCAGAGAGAGGGGAGCCACCCGAGCAAGAGCTACGCTCTTTGGAAGAGCAGGTAATGGCCTTCTTTAAAAGCAAAGGTATAGAAATGGACAGTAAAAATATTGAAGGATGCCATCCTCTTCCGAGAAAAAATCAAATACCTGCCATTATCATTCGTTTTGTTAATAGAAAACAGAAAAAAGAACTGCTCAAGCAAGGAAGAAAGCTAAAAGGTACAAATGTTTATTTAAATGAACACCTAATCAAGAAAAATGCAGACATTGCAAGACAAGCAAGAATATTAAGAAAACAGAAGAAAATACAGTCAACTTGGACGTCAGACTGTAAAATATTCATTAAGTTAAATGGAACACCAGAGCAGGCTAAGGTTCTAGTCATCAAAGAGATGACTGAACTAGAAAAATATAACTGATAAATGCAAAGCAGTGCTAAATATGATGTGACCGTCCAAGTGCACAACCAACGCAGATGTCTGACAATTTTCAACTAACAACTCATATAGATATTGAAAATAAGACATTGATGTATGACAGCAACATAGATCCTGATTGTAATTTCTTTAACAATAAGACAAATGAATGCAATTATTATACAAATGAGCAACTTAAAAAGGAATTCAAGGTAGAACAGGGTATATCAATGGTTCACTTTAATAGTCGAAGCTTATATGCAAACTTTCAATCCATCAAAGACTACATAACACAGTTTGAACAGCCATTCAATGTGATAGCCATATCGGAGACCTGGATAACTCCTGGAAAAGAAGAAGACTTTAAAATAAATGGATATGAATTCCTTCATGTAGACAGGATCAACAAGAAAGGAGGTGGGGTGGCACTTTACATTGATAAAAACCTAAAGTACAAAAGAATGGGAAGAATGACAACTGTTATTGATGGAGTGATGGAATGTTTATCAGTGGAAATAATTATAGAAAAAAGGAAAAACCTAATTGTCAGTTGTATATATAGAACACCAGGATCTAAGATTGAGATATTTAAGGATAATATGGAGGACTTATTTACAAATATAAATCAGAAAAGAATGTTTATTTGTGGGGACTTTAATATTGACTTATTGAATCCAAATCATAATAAGAGTACAGAAGAATTTATTGATTCCATGTACAGCATAGGTTTATTTCCACTGATAACAAGACCGACCAGAATAACATCTCATTGTGCAACTCTATTAGATAATATATTTACAAATATAATAGAAGGAAAGATAAAAAGTGGGCTGTTAATCAATGATATAAGTGACCATTTACCAGTCTTTGCATCGTATAATTGCCATTATAAAGTGAACAACGATGGACATAAGATTATTTACAAAAGAATAAGAACAGAGAAGACCTTAAATTGTCTTAGAAATGAACTTTTAAAGCAAGATTGGAATATTGTATATGAACAAACAGAAGTTAATAAAGCTTACGAAGGATTTTTAAGAACATTTAACACATTACTTGATAAAAACTGCCCAGTAATTGAAATCAATAGGAAACACAACTATGCAGGAAGACCATGGATGACAAAAGGACTACAAAATGCCAGCAAAAAAAAGAATACCTTATATCGAGAATTCATAAAAAAGAGAACAATAGAAACTGAAATGAAGTATAAAACTTACAAAAATAAATTAACTAATATAATGAGATCCTGTAAAAGAGAGTATTACATTAAAAGGTTAGAACACAATAAAGATAACACAAGAGATATATGGAATGTATTAAACAGAATAATCAAAAATGAAACAAGGAATAATGATTACCCTGGGTACTTTATAGAAGGGACAAGAAGTATTAATAACATGGAGGAGATAGTAAATGGCTTTAATGAATTCTTCGTAAACATAGGGCCAAAACTGGCAGAAGAAATAAAGGTTGATGGAATAGAAAGGGACACTGGTGAAAATATTGAAAGGAATAGTAGCTCAATGTTTTTAAGAGCAGTGGAAGAGAAAGAGATTTATGACATGGTTAGAGGACTTAAGAACAAAACCAGTACAGACTGGAATGATATTGATATGGTAACGGTAAAGAAAGTTATTGATGGTATCGTAAAACCATTAAAATATATATTCAACTTGTCGTTTCAAAAAGGAGTTTTTCCACAAAAAATGAAAGTTGCTAAAGTTATTCCCATTTACAAAACCGGTGAAAGACATCATTTTACAAACTATAGACCAGTGTCAATACTCTCCCAGTTCTCTAAGATACTGGAAAAACTCTTCATAAAAAGATTTGACAGTTTTGTGGAAAAATATGAATTAATGACAGATAGTCAGTATGGGTTCAGAAACAACAGATCAACAGCTTTGGCACTGATAGATCTAATGGAAAAGATAACGGAATGTATGGATAATAAGAGGTATGCGCTCGGAGTTTTCTTAGATCTAAAGAAGGCGTTTGATACTGTTAATCATGAAATTCTATTAAAAAAACTGGAAAAGTACGGGTTTAGGGGAGTGGTTTTGGAATGGTTAAAAAGCTATGTAGGGAATAGGCAACAATATGTACAAATAAATGAATATAAATCTAATTTGATGGATATAGCTTGTGGAGTACCTCAAGGTTCAGTACTGGGTCCAAAAATGTTTATTATGTACTTAAATGATATCTGCAGAGTATCGGAGATTTTAAAGTTTGTAATATTTGCAGATGACACAAATATACTGTGTGCAGGTGTGGAGTTGCCACAGGTTTTGGAAATGATCACACAGGAATTAACGATATTAAAGAAGTGGTTTGATATAAATAAATTATCATTGAATCTCGATAAAACCAAATTTATGTTGTTTGGAAACCAAAAGAAAAACATCGAAGTAGAAATATGTGTTGACAATGTATATTTAGAAAGAGTAAATGAAATAAAATTTCTTGGGGTGATCATTGACCACAAGCTCTGTTGGAAGCCACACATTACTTATGTTCGGGGGAAATTGGCACGGGGCATTGCCGTCCTGGGAAAAGCAAAGCATATGTTGGATCAGAAAGCACTGCACATTTTATACTGTGCTTTACTACTGCCATATATGAGCTACTGTGTAGAGGTCTGGGGAAACACATACAAAAGTAACACACAAACAATAACTATAATACAGAAAAGGGCCATTAGATTAATAAATAATGTAGGGTACAGGGACCATACAAATGCACTCTTTGTCAAAATGCAAGCTATTAAATTCCAAGACTTGGTGAAGCTTAAAACAGCGCAAATAATGTATAAAGTCAGAAATAAATTGCTTCCCAAAGAAATCTGTAAATTGTTCATAGAAAGAGAAGGTGGGTATAACTTAAGAGGGAAATGGAATTTAAAAATACAAAGTGCTAGAACAACTTTAAGAACTATGTCAATCTCAATTGCAGGAGTTAAATTATGGAACAGTCTAACAGAAGAAATAAAAGACAGTCAAAACATAAAACAGTTTAAAGTAAAATATAAAAACCTAATTTTAAATAAGTATAAGAATGAAGAAAACGGGGTTAACCCAGGATGGTAATGTTGCTGGTAATGGTGTTGCGGTTCTTTTTTGGTTGTTTTTTTGTTTTGTTTTGGTTTGTTGTTTTTCCATAACTTGTGTATCTGCAAATATACACATTTTGTATTTTTCATATGAAAGAAACTATACTGTGGTGGGGCTTGCTAATTTCTTGTTTTTGATTTATGTATGTTATGTTTTGTTTTACTTCATATGTTTATATGTTTCATATGTTGTTTGTTTAATTTAAGACAAAAAAAAAATTAAATGAATGAGAGGTAAAACTTGAGGGGGTAGGGACAAATAAGTAAATACTTCAGCCTACTCCTTTTCAAACAAATAATGGAATGATATTTTGTAATGATTGTGAAGGCACATGTTTGAAATGTTTGAAATAAAAATGAACTGAACTGAACTGAACTGAACACCGCCCGGGCAACAAAGGAGTGGCTCCGTAAGAAGCATTTGAAAGTCCTGGAGTGGCCTAGCCAGTCTCCAGACCTCAACCCCATAGAAAATCTGTGGCGGGAGTTGAAAGTCCGTGTTGCTCGGCGACAGCCCCAAAACATCACTGCTCTCGAGAAGATCTGCATGGAGGAATGGGCCAAAATACCAGCTACTGTGTGTGCAAACCTGGTAAAGACCTATAGTAAACGTTTGACCTCTGTTATTGCCAACAAAGGTTATGTTACAAAGTATTGAGTTGTATTTTTGTTATTGACCAAATACTTATTTTCCACCCTGATTTACGAATAAATTCTTTACAAATCCTACCATGTGGATTCATGGATTTTTTTTTCACATTCTGTCTCTCACAGTTGAAGTGTACCTCTGGTGCAAATTACTGACCTCTGTCATCATTTTAGGTGGGGGAACTTGCACAATCGGTGGCTGACTAAATACTTTTTTGCCCCACTGTAGAAAAGCATCATTTATAATTTACTTAAGCATGTAACACAGCTAATAACAGAGGAAAATGTAGTGTTCCTGCAGCTGCAGCAAGACAAGCAAATTTATGCCGCTGTATGCAAAACGCATAACTCATAGTCACTGGGTCTTACAGACATGCTCTGCAACACCCCCCCCCCCCAAATATTTATTGGTATTAACAGCTGAAAGACAAGAAAAGCTGACAGCTGTTTTATAATTGCTTTACATGTGCTTAAAAGTGGATTCCAGATAGAAGAACAAGACTGAATCCCAGTAATGACGACTTCCCAATTACAACAAAAATGCGTAAGATTCACTCTTTATGTTAATTGTGTTGAAATATTTAACCAAATTGACAAAGAATAAAGCCAACATTCTAAAAATGAAAACAATGACTGACAATAATGACTCTGAACATTTACTCACATTATTTGAACAGGAACTCACTGTTACATTTAATAAACAGGAAGACAGATACTCGGAGTTGCACCATTCAGCAAGCTCTGTAGGATACATTTATTCATTTATTTGATTGAGATTATACTTGAAAAGCCCGATTGACTAATTAGTACATCAAATAGTGCAAAACTGTGGCTACATGCAGGGCATATTGCTTGGCATTTGCTGTTGGTATCTCTCAAAATGCACAGGGCGGCAGCGGTTTTCAACATTATTGCAGGCTACAATCACAGGCTTTTGATGTGATATCACATTAAGTTCACAACCATTTACAAACTGGATGTCATGTACCAGTATGTTTGAACTACTGATACACAAGTTATCTGGGAAGGCATTAATTAGACGTCGACCATTTCGGCTGCAGATCCTATCGATATTCACCCGATCTCTGCTCTCGATGAAGGACTGCACTGGAGTTCTGCACCAGAGGCCTTTCTTTTTCAAATATCTGTTAAATCAGTATTCCATTTCACAGTAATCAAGATACATTACACATTACTCATTAAACATCTTCACGTGACCTAGTTAAATTGCAAATCAGTTATCCTCTTGATGACAACAAAAATAATAATAATCATCATCATCACGTTATTTTTTTTTTAGCTGTCTCCATATTATATTAATTTGCTCCTTACAAGGAAGGAACTATTAATTTTTAACTCACTTCTCCCACTCTCTTGGAAGACTTCGGTTAAATTCATCTTGAAGGATGTGTCTTCTGATAAATTCGTCATATTTACTTCGGGGGCTTGTGCCTTGACAAGGTAAAGAGTTCGTAGTGCCCAGATGGACAAGGGCTACAGTGACCATGGCAGTCAAGACAGCGAAGTTCATTTTGTCTACAGTGAAAGAAAGAAAACAACATTGACCGAGTAATGTGTTTAAAATCAATTTAGCTGGGATGATGAACAGCAGTACTAGTTTGTGTTATTCTGTTACCATAGACATCTGATATTATCATTATTATTTGTACATTGAGACAAACACGCAAGGCTGATGAAAACTGAACTTTTGTAATAACTGAGTCAGTCATTTTTCCTTTTCCATATTTGCTTTTTATTATTCTTGTAAAGTATGACAGCACTTCCAACTGTTCCTAATGACGACGCACATTTAGAAAATAAAAAAAATTATTTCACGCTCGCACAGACAGACAAATCATAAACAACATTAAATGAATATGTAGAGCAACAGAATAAGAGACAGAACAGTTGGCTTACCTTTCTTTGATGTGGTGTTGGGGAAATGAAGTGGAGGTGTAGTCGGTTATAAGTCCATTTCTTTTTTCCACTTTTATAACCTCACAACCAAATAGCCTCCCTAAACAACAGCCAATCAGAACAGTCCAAGGGAAGGCAGACGTATATAAGACAAAAGTCATTAAGACAAGCTGTAAAGGAAATATTTAAAAAATATACATAAATGCTGCGTATCCAAGTTTTAGTTGTGGCAGTGTTTCCCAGATGTGTTTTTGTTTTGTTTGTTTTTCTAATTGGGGGGGGGGGGGGGGGGGATTTGTTTGTGTTTAAATTGGAAGGAATGTTTGTGCTACAGACCATAGGCTGATTATTGATGGATGACGTATCTTCTTTAAAAAAAAAGCAAAAAAAAAAAATTATGGAAAGAATGATTTCTCATGATCAAAGTGACTTTATATATATGTGACTATATATATATATATATATATATATATATAAGTTATATTTTGTCCATTTGCCATTATAGGCATAAAAAAGTACCTAATTCAAAGGATGAATCAGTGTAGTGTCTACACCAGGGGTTGGGGAACTCCAGGCCTCATGGGCAGGTTTTGGATCTCACCCTGGGTCAGCACACCTGAATCAGACGATTAGTTCATTACCTGGAGAACTTCGAGACATGTTGAGGAGATTATTCAGCCATTTAAAATCAACTGTGTTGGATCAAAGACGCATCTAAAACCTGGAGGACAGTGACCTTTGAGAACTGGCGTTCCCCCAACCCTGGTGGACACATACCAAAAACAGATGAAATCTTTGGTGCCCGCTTTGTAACTTTCAGTACTATGGAGATCATTTAAAGATTATGGGAGGCTTCATACAATTCACACTAACATCTAATATTACAACAAAGAACCAATTTATAATTGTATCTTTAGACACTTCTTTATTGGCATCCTGTTTAAAAAATAATAATGATTACACCACATTATCAATAGTTAATCTAAAAAAGAACATTATACCAGATGACAAATGGTATTAAGTAACAAAAATTGTAAATAACTACTTGTATTATAACAACCCTAAACAACAAACAGAACATTTTTCTCTAAATAGAAAAAAATGGTCTCTGTTTAAGCTGTTTCACCACCAGTATAACCCACTGGAATCGTGTCTAGTAGATGGTTTACATTTCAACTGTTTGTTTTGGCTGCTAAAATACTGTGCTTGCTCTTTGTTATAGTAAAAGTTTGTTGATATAACTTAAAGTTCATGGTCACTGATCATGATAGAAGACTCTGACACAGAAACTGAATTTCTGCAGAAGGGAGATAATTTATATGACTGAAGGGTACCAATTATATTTTTAATTATTAAATCTAAAGTTTTACTCAGTTGTTGTAAGACATAATTTAGTTAGTTAGTTCACTCTTGACAACATGGCAACCCAAATTACATTTATGCAATAACTGATTTGATTCTTGTCTGCAGAAATCCATATGCTTTAATTTTTTGCTTTGTGTAATTGTATGGTGTTATGTTGAAATGGTTCAAAATTCTGCTCTGCTGCACATAATGTAGTTTCATAAGTTGACAGGGATATTAATAATTAACAGTTGATCATGAATAACATAAATGCAGCCATGTGAATTATTAATAATAACAGATGAGGGCAGTGAGTAACACTTGATTTTGTGTTACTAATCAAGTTTACAAAGTTCAATTTTGCCATTTTATTGTTTATTTCTCACTTGTCATTGAACTTTTGCAGCCCTATGCCCCTAGTAGGTCTCTGAGGTCGAGTAGACAGGGCCTACTTGTCATTCAGTATACGAGACTGAAAACTAGGGGTGATAGAGCTTTTGCTACTGTGGCCGCTCGACTTTGGAACTCCCTTCCTCAGGACCTACGATCCGTTGATTCATTGATTACTTTTAAAAAACTAAAAACTTATCTTTTTAAAATTGCTTTTTGTTAACTTTGTTTGTTTTTTTGTCTTTTAATCTGTTATATCTGTAAAGCACTTTGTGATGTCTATCTAGAAATGTGCTATATAAATAAAATTTTACTTACTTACTTACTTACTTACTTACTTCTGTGACCTGAAATACAGAGATCAGAAGAACCAGACTGTTGTGTCTCAGAGCTATGATGTTTTAACTATGAACTCAGTGCAAGACAATATGTACGCACACACACACACACACACACACACACACACACACACACACACACACACACACACACACACACACATATGTACAGACTACATATGATTTGTCTTCAGTGGTCATATTATGAAATGTGCTGCAAAACAAACTAAGGCAAACCAACTGTGTCATGTAAAGGTTGAATGAGAGCACTGCTGTGCTGTGTTGGATTTAAAGTAAAGAACAGTGTAGGTTATAGTGTAGCAGAGGTCAATTTGAAATAAAGCTGATGATACTTAAAAGAAAGTGTATGTATATTTAAAGTAACAGCAATGGTTCATGTTATAATTATAATAGTCCATGCTTTTATTAGTAAACATGTCACTCTTTCTTCATAGATTTCTTTCATTGATCTTAGTTGACATAGTTAAATAACAAATACTTAGAAAGATGTTTTTTTTAAAAAGTACACGTCTAGATGTTAATAATTAATAGCTGATCATGAGATGACATATAAAAACCAATGCAGATCATTCGTCATAATTGTGTCGAGTGGTGAAATTGGATCATTTGGACGATGAATCTCAGCAGTTTATTGTTGATTTTGTTGTTTTGTGGTCTGACTTTGGCCCAGGATACTATCGAAACACAATCACATTCATGCGTTCACACATGTAATAACAACGAGTTTGGTGCAATGAGAGAAAAAATACATTCTTTGGAAATCAAGATGATGAACATTGAAAACAGGCTGACAGGCTACGGAAGTCTCATTCTGCAGCTGGAACAAAAGGGTAAAGAACAAAACTCAAGCAGAAGTGTATTTTTGTGATGTTACACTTTTTTTTTTAGAAAAAAAATGGTGGGAAGAGTCATACTTTAACATTTTTACACTTTTAGTCTGAAATAAGCTTTTCTTTTTTTCCTTAGAGAGAAACATTGTCATATTAACCCTTTAAAGCCGGTCGGAGCGGGCACGCTCCGTTTTGCGCAACTATTTTTAAATCCCGGTACCACTGCAACCATGTAAACTAGCGCAATAATTTTTTTTGCATATGAAACCGGAGAAGTTTTACTTACATCTTATGCCATCAGCTTGTCCTAGGTCACGGTTTCCTTCCACATATAGCTTTGCAAAAACTGCATAAAAATCACTTGCAGCAACAAAAACATAATATTCCAGAAACACTCTTTGCCGATCCGATCAGCTGTTCATAACACTTCCTACTTTGGAATAGACGTCAGCGCGAATTTTTGCGTGTCCGCCATTACCTGTCCAAAACTGGAAGTGACGTAATTTTCGTGGAAATGTAGTTTTTTTTACCATCAGGGCCTCATGAGCCTATACTGGTGTTTTTAAAAGGTATCTTTATGAGTTTCTGTGTCGTTTCTGGGATGCTTAGGACTCATATTGCAGTGCTGGAAATAGTTTATTTTGATGCATATGCTGCTTTTTTTGCAAATTTGCATTATTATATTTATTTTCGTTTTTCTTACAGTATATAAAAATTGGTGTATTTCAGAAATAAAACTATGAAGACACACAAAATAAATTTCCTGTGGTGGGAAACTATTTTGTGCAACTTTTTTGTATTTGTAAAAAAACCAAGATGGCGGCGCGTGAACAACGCGAGGCTCAGTGTCTCTCCAGAATCTGCTATTTAGCGGTTTTTTATCTACTTTTCACCGGATTATTCATCCAGAATTGCTGTGCGTTGCTGACCTACAGCAGACAAGAGCTTCTGGACATCTGGACTCATAACTCCAACAGTTTTATCGCCGATCTCCGACTCATCCCAGAGATCTCCAGAACACCGGAGGCTGCCCACTCTCCCCGGCCAGGCGGAAGTGCACGCAGACGTCGCCGAGATCGTAAACAAAGGCGAGGTAGGCGCGGAGGGCTACGGGCTAAGCTAAAGCTTACACCACACCGGCTGCCTTTACCCAGTATTTTCCTCGCCAATGTCCGTTCTCTGGCAAACAAAATGGATGAGATACGGCTCTCCATCACTAACAACAGACGGATTATGGACTCAAATGTCATGTTTTTCACGAAACATGGTTGAACAACAGCTGCCCGGACAATGCTATCGAGTTAGCAGGACGCCACACACACCGAGCCGACAGGCTAGCAGATGACTCCGGCAAGACCAGAGGTGGAGGTTTGTGCATTTATATTAACAATGCTTGGTGCATGAACTCCACTACTACTGAGAGTCACTGCTCACCTAATGCGGAGTTTTTAATGGTCAAATGCAGACCTTATTATCTCCCCAGAGAACTCACTTCGATCATACTCACTGCCGTGTATATACCCCCCGACGCTAATGCTAGGTTGGCCATGAAAGAACTTTCTGCAGCCATTAACAAACACCAGAATAAACACCCCGAGGCTGCTTTTATTGTTGCTGGCTACTTCAACCACACCAACTTAAAGACAGTCCTCCCCAGATTCCACCAACATGTCTCCTGCCACACCAGAGGAGACAAGACTTTAGACCATGTGTATTCCAACCTGGCTGGAGCCTACAAAGCCACACCCCTCCCCCACATTGGACAATCGGACCATCTCTCCCTGTTCCTCACACCTCGGTATTCACCACTCATCCAACGTGTGAAACCTGCTGTGAGGACAATTAAAGTGTGGCCAGAGGGGACAGACGCAGTGCTCCAGGACATATTTAAAAACACAGACTGGAATATGTTCACCCACACAGACCTGGACCAGTACGCCTCATCTGTACTGGATTACATCTCCGAAACCACAGACAGTGTCACCACCCAGAAACGGATCACCATGTACCCCAATCAGAAGCCTTGGATGAACCGGGATGTTCGTCTCCTCCTGAAGGCCCGCAACACCGCCTTTAGGTCAGGAGATGCACACGCCTACAGTACAGCCAGGGCTAATCTAAAGAAGGGCATCAAAAAAGCCAAACACCATTACAAAAGGAAGGTAGAAGAACACTTCTCCAACTCCAACCCCCAACGCATGTGGCAAGGACTCCAGACCATCACAGACTACAGGACCACCAAACCCTCCCCCGCATCCTCTGATGTCTCCTTCCTCAACGAGCTCAACAACTTTTATGCTCGTTTTGAGCGAGGGAACCCCACAACCACAACCAAAGCAGAGGTGACGCCAGACCACCAACCTCTGACTCTCTCCCCCACCGATGTAGGAGCGGTGCTGAGCAGGATCAATGTCCACAAGGCTGCAGGCCCTGATGGCATCCCCGGGCGTGTTCTCAGAGCGTGTTCTGGGGAGCTTGCAGGAGTGCTCACAGACATATTCAATCTGTCCTTGGCCCACGCTGTGGTACCGGCCTGCTTCAAATCCACCTCCATCGTCCCGATACCAAAAAACTCCAACCCATCTTGCCTCAATGACTACCGCCCAGTAGCACTCACCCCCATCATCACTAAGTGCTTAGAGCAGCTGGTCCTAGCACACTTCAAATCCTGTCTCCCCCCCAGAGATGGGCAGTAACGCGTTACTTGTAACACGTTACTGTAATCGGATTACTTTTTTCAAGTAACGAGTAATGTAAGGGATTACTATTGCAAAAACGGTAATTAGATTACCTTTACTTTCCCGTAGGAACGCTGCGTTACTGCGTTACTAAAACCGTGAACTTTTTGCGAGAATGTCTCATGACAATGACGCAAGCGAGTGCGACGGCTATGGTAGCTCGTGTGTCAACAATAGAAAACATGGAGCGAGGGATAGAGTACGATCGTGCAGCATTTAATACTTGGAAATACCGACATTATTTTGAATTTGACTCTTTAAAAAGCGACAAAAACATAAGCGTATGTTGTACACTCTGCATCGGAAGAAAACTTCTTTCTACGTCGAAAAATTCCACTTCCAACCTGAGCAAGCACCTAGCACGCTGCCACAAGAATGTTAAATTGACAGAAAACCCCCAGGATCCCCTCACTGACGTGACCGCTGTGGCTACCACATCTACTTCCACCGGGCAAACCTCAGATGGACCCACTCCTGCTAAACAGGTTAAACTAGACGTAAGAGCGACAGGACTTAGTGCCGCTGAACTGAAGAAGCTTGTCGCTGCCTATATCGTCGAGGACATGTTGCCGATTTCCACTGTTGACTCTGAATCATTCCGACGCATCGTAGAAAAAATACCAACTAAAAGTGGTGTCAAGCTGCCCCAGAGAAAGTCATTTGTAGGATACCTTGAGAGAGAATATGACAAAATGAACTCTAACTTGAAGGCTACACTCGAAGAGGCAGAGTTTGTTTCCACCACTGCTGACATCTGGACGGTAAATAATAAAAGTTTTATGGGTGTAACAGTTCACTGGATTAATTCCACATTACAACACAACACAACAACTAGCATGCAAGAGAATTAGAGGCAGCCATACCTATGATGTAATTGGAGCAGAGATTGAAGAAATCCATTCATCATATGGACTACAAGGCAAAGTTATTGCCACTGTAACGGATAATGCATCCAATTTTGCCAAAGCATTCAGAGTATGTCAGCCCTGTCATTTGGAGTCTGAATCTGAAAATGAAGAAGGAGATGACGAGGAACCGACCTTTACTGATGTCATAGAAGCTCTTTCAGCTGCATCTGGTGATGCACAGTTCAGCCTCCCTCCACACTACAGATGTGCATCGCACACAATTAACTTGATTTCAACAAGCGATGTTGACAAACATCTAAATTCCTGTGCAGACACCAAGGCTGTATATAGGAGTAGCATTGCAAAATGTTCTGCTCTTTGGACTAAAGCAAGTCGATCAACATTAGCCTCTGAACAGGTGGAGGAAGTCAGTCGGAGGAAACTAATGGTACCGACATCCACAAGGTGGAATTCCCTGTATGAGGCCATTTCTAGAATCATCACAATTCCCTTGAATGAACTTAATCCCCTGTGTGTAAAACTGGGAATCAAGTGCCTTAATGAAAGGGAGTACCAGTTCTTGAAAGAGTACTGTACTGTGATGAAGCCCCTGACAGTGGCTCTGGACATCTTACAAGGGGATGAGTGCACCTACGGGGCTTTACTGCCAACACTCACAAGCCTGATGTCAAAGACCCTTGCCCTGAAAGATGACCTCTCTAGAATGACAGCCAGCCTTCCAGATGTCATTGTAAAGGTAAGATTATTATTAATTGCTTTGGGTGGATTTGTTAAATTTATTATACCATTCACAGTGGGTGGATGTTATACTTTGTTTTAAGCAGTGGGTACAATTATTAAAATGATAGAATAAAAGACCAAGTATTCACCCCTTGTTAAATATCAGGGACATTGATCATCATTAATCATGAATATTAATCATAATATCAACAAAAGCCTCAGCCAAAATTAAATCACATACAGTATTGATAATAGAAAATATAGATGGTTTAGAGCTGTAAAGCCCACAAAATATTGACAATAGGTAATTATACAGTAAAATAATTTTATTCTTAGTTGCATCATATTGTATGTTACAGGCCATCAAGACTCGTTTTGATGCTGTTCTGGACAGCCAAGAAGGACTTCTCGCAGCGGCCACTTGTCCCAAGTTTAAACTTCGTTGGCTGAGAGATGAGCGTAGGAGAGAGTATGTGAAGGAGCTCCTGATAACAGAGTGTCGTAAAGCTGCTCCTGCAACTGAGAACACTAATGTGTCCCAAATCCCAGCCAGCCCAGCCGAAATGGACTTTTTTGAATTTCAGAATCAGCCCACAGAAAGCTTCTTAGCAGAAAAAGAAATAACTGACTTTTTAAGGTCAGGCTATGAGCTTGAGATTCTGAATCAGTTCCCAAATCTCAAAAAGATGTACATGAAATACAACAGTCCAACTCCATCCAGTGCACCAGTGGAACGGCTGTTCAGTTTAGGTGGATTGGTGCTTTCCCCAAAAAGGAACAGAATGTCTGATAGAAGGTTTGAGAAGCTTCTGCTGATGCGATATAACCACTGTTTCAGTCCAAAAGAAAACAATAAAACATAGGTCTTTTTCAGGGTTGCCACAAACTGAGACTGGATTAACAGCCTGAATGTAGCATGCAATAGCATTTTCTGTTTTTGTAATCTCAATATTATGCCTCTCTGCACTTTACCAACTGTTAAAAGATGTTTTTGTTAATTTTATTTATTTTATTTATTTATTTTTTGCTTTATTTATATGAAAAGATGTGTGTATACACAAAAATAATTTATGTTATATGCTGGAGTATGCAGAAATACAGTTTAAGCCTTTATTTTCTTAAAATATGGTGTAATGTGCAGAAATATATTCAAATGTTAAACAAATTTATTAAAGTCAAAGACTGTTGAATTTAATTTAATTTTTGTTTGATGCACTGTTTATAAAGTTAAGATTAAAAGTAATAAACAATTTTTTAAAAAGACACTTTTCCATTTGATTCACTTTTATATGATGGATTATGCAGAAAAAATAGCATTGGCCCAAAAGGTCTATTGCTTTATCAAGCATTCAGGTAGTGTATCATGTTTTTTAAAAGTAACTAAGTAACTAAGTAATTAATTACTTTTGAAAACAAGTAAGCAGTAAAGTAACGGGATTACTTTTTTTGAGAAGTAATCAGTAATCAGTAACTAATTACTTTTTTCAAGTAACTTGACCAACACTGCTCCCCCCCACCCTGGACCCCCACCAATTCGCATACCGCCAGAACAGGAGCACAGAGGATGCAGTCTCCATCGCACTGCACTCTGTCCTCTCACACCTGGACAACAACAACACCTACGCCAGAATGCTGTTTATAGACTTCAGTTCAGCATTCAATACAATCCACCCCTCACAGCTCATCAGGAAACTGACAGACCTGGGCATCAGTTCCCTCATCTGCAATTGGTTACTGGACTTCCTGACCAACCAGCCCCAACATGTCCGGCTGGATAACCGCTGCTCATCTACCATCACGATGAACACCGGTGTACCACAAGGCTGTGTGATGAGCCCTTTCCTCTACTCCCTCTTCACCCACGACTGCAGACCAGCTGATGGTTCCAACACCATCATTAAGTTTGCAGATGACACCACGGTGATTGGCCTCATCAGTGACAACGATGAGGCCGCCTACAGGGAGGAGGTGGATCGTCTGGCTGAGTGGTGCGACACAAACAACCTGCTGCTTAACACCGAGAAGACCAAGGAGCTCATCCTGGACTACAGGAGGAATGCTGACCCACATCCACCCATCCACATTAAGGGGACGGCTGTGGAGCGTGTGAGCAGCTTCAAGTTCCTGGGAGTCCACATCTCCGAGGATGTCACCTGGACGACCAACTGCTCCAAGCTGGTCAAGAAGGCTCACCAGCGCCTCTTCTTCTTGAGGACTCTGAGGAAGAACCACCTGTCCTCAGACATCCTGGTGAACTTCTATCGTTGCACCATCGAGAGCATCCTGACCAACTGTATAGCAGTCTGGTACGGGAACTGCTCTGCCTCGGACCGGAAGGCGTTGCAGAGGGTCGTGAAAACTGCCCAGCGCATCGCCGGAGCACCACTTCCTGCCATAAAAGACATCTACAGGAAGCGGTGTCTGAAAAGGGCTGGGGAAATCATCAAAGACCCCAGTCACCCATCACATGGACTCTTCACCCTCCTGCCCTCTGGGAGGTGCTACAGGAGCCTCCGGACTAAGACCACCAGGTACCGGAACAGCTTCTTCCCCACAGCTGTCAGACTCCTGAACTCTGCCTCCTGACATCTGACCCACGTTAACACACGGACTGAACATACACCCACCCACAATGGACAACTGTACCCTCAAACACACAATAATAACATGGACTGAAACACCACTCACAACCACCAGCACTTTATATAGCCTCTGTAGAAATTATCCACATATCTCACTTATCTTAACTGCACTACTGTATAGCTCTGTATAAATAATCATTCTGTACATACGATAATTTTTAACCCTACAACTGTTTACAACTTGCACAGTTCCCATTTCTGTATAACTGTATATCTCAGATTCTGTAAAGTTATTTATTTCATATTCTGTATAGTTTTTCATATTTATATCCTGTTCATAGCCTGTACATAGCTTGTACTCACTACAGCCTGTACATACTTATAGTTATAGAATATTCACAACATACTTCACACCGTGTACATTATAACATTCCATAATAGACCCATTTCTGTAATATACTCACATATCTATATTATTGCTAATATTTATTGTAATATATCTATATCACTAAAGCACTTCTGAATGGATGCAAACTGCATTTCGTTGCCCTGTACCTGTGCATGTGCAATGACAATAAAGTTGAATTCTATTCTATTCTATTCTATTTACCGTTTTGAGGGATAAGCCTCTTAAATTTCTCTAACTAGAAATATATGTTAAAAAAACAAAAACGATTTTCTTTTTTTTTGTAGTTTATTGCACTTTTTGCAATTTATGTAATTACTATGCACTTAATGCATACATATTATTAAAATTTAGGCTGTAATGGTTGTATTGATGTATAGCAACTTGAAATGCTCCCAAAAATGGCTCCACACCATGTAAAAATATAATATAAGCTCTGGCGGACTTGGTTCTATGGTAGGTCTTAAAGGGCTAAGTGCTGGAATTGGGGGAGGTTCACCATTGGGTCCCTTTAACACAGACCAAACTATAATCTACGATAGTGTGTTTGTAAACACTGGAAATGCCTACAACGAACTCACAGGTAAGATTCTTCTTGATGTTTGTGTAAGTGAAGTAAATAAAGCCAAAAAAAAAAAAAAATGCATTGTGTGGTTTTGCATGTTTGTGGTCAGTAATAAGAAATTTAGTTTCACATTTGCAGATTCTGAAAAATAAAACAGATTTAAAGATATTATAAATGTTTAACTGAGGTGTTTCCTGAATCTGCACGTGTAAAACCTGCTTCTTCAGAAAATGACAAAAAATTAAAGGAGTTTACTCATTTTTTTTCACCAGGTATCTTCACAGCACTTGTTTCTGGTGTGTACTTTTTTACCTATTTCTGTCATTCTGGAGGTG
The DNA here is from genome assembly GCF_057382095.1 of Aulonocara sp. 'chitande type north' Nkhata Bay. Taxonomy (NCBI): domain Eukaryota; kingdom Metazoa; phylum Chordata; class Actinopteri; order Cichliformes; family Cichlidae; genus Aulonocara; species Aulonocara sp. 'chitande type north' Nkhata Bay. The sequence continues at coordinate 419,112 of NC_141346.1, forward strand.
TCCGTAAAACATCGCTGCATTTGTACAAGAACAATGAGGTGATACTGCACATCCATGATCACCAGTCAGCTGACACGGCTGATAATGGAGGAAATGCGGTGTTCCTGCAGCTGCAGCAGGGTGATACAGTGTATGTGCGCTTAAAGGCAAATACACATGTCTATAGATCCAGCACATTAACAAATTTCAGTGGATTTTTGGTAAAAAAAAACCAATTAAAAATAGATGTACATGACTTTGAAATTGTATTTAGCTGCAGTGTTTCTTGTGTGTGCTCCAATAAAACACATTTAAATCATACCTACGGTGGTGTTTACTTCACTTTTGTGTTGGTAAACGATTTAATGCTGGTCAAAATATTAAAAGACTGTTTAAATGTGTACAAGTACAAGTACAAACTTACTCTCTAATTTATTTGTAGTTAGTGGAAGAACAGCATTATGTCTGGAAACAGTTCACGGGAAAGATTCATAAATTCATTTTTCCTATCTCTGAAACCAGGATAAAACTGAAACATGATTTGGTGTGTCTCTGTCTCAGAGGAAAACCAGTAATAACTCAAAGTAACGAGATGCAATCATGCTTGGATTACACCTACAAAAGTGGCTGTTGACCTATTAGAGTTGCCAGAAAATGGTAACTCCAAGATTATTGTAAAAAAAGAGGAGTAGTAAATAGAGATGGACCGATCCAATCCAACATAAAAAAGTGGTATCGTGCCATCTTTAGTAATAATGATGGTTGACAGACTGGTTCAGTATACCTGCTGCTGCCTGTAGTGCATCTTTCAGCAATATGGAGAGCATTACATTAACGCCAGTAGCATGATTTATGCTGCTCCACAATGAAACGCTACAATGTGGAGGCAGGATGGTGTGTTTTGTGTCCATTTTGACTAGGAGCAAAAATAAAATTTTAACAGCTCAATTAAGAATAATAGTCTATCTGACATTAATAAATATGTGATTAATTCTTAATTGTTTCAGATCACAAAGGGTTTAAAACAAAACAAAACAAACACACTTGGTTTTCACAGAAAAACATCTGTTATCATATAGTCATTTACCTAAGAAATCAAAACATAAGAGCCTTCATGATTCTAATTTATTTTGTATTTTAAGTCGGTGGGACCTGTTGGGTTCTTGGGCATTCAAACGCAGAGGTTCCTAAAACAACAACTGACTGATCTCAAGAAAAGATTAATGGTTCATGTGTGTCATGCAAAGTGCCCTTATTCCAGTAGAGGGAACGATTCATCCACTAGTATTCAAAGCTCCAACCACTGAGATTTCCACTCAGAAACAACATGCTCTAAAATCTACAAACATGTGACTAATATATGTGTATTACACAGCCACAAAGCAGTATCTTTGAAGGTGCTTGTTATGTATTAAAGGAGAAACCCAGCCACCCCCTGGCCACAAGCGATTGCACTACTGATTAGGCTAATAGGCTGGAATGATTTGAGTTATTAGAATAGCCTGATTATAAAAAAAAAAAAAAACCCCTTTGTTTCAATACTTTGTTTAAGTCACTGCTCTATATTTCCCCATGTCGCCTTGTAAATGTGAGCATTTCACCCACAGCTACAATTAAAAACAGACCTGCAATAGAAATTTTATCTTGTAGCATGTGCGAACCCCGCAGTGCGAACCCCGCCCCCTAGTTGGATGGATGAGACTGTCATGGTCCTGGGTCGCTGACCCAGCGTTTCTGAGTTTATTGTCATGATTTTCTAGTTTCTTCTAGTTTCTATTATTTCTACCTGTGTTCTCCTGTGCTCTGTCTGTGTCTCTGAGTTTGTGTTTGTAAAACAGTTTGTGAGCTTCCTGTTTTACTTTGAAGTTCTGTGTCTCGTTGTGTCTAATTAGGTCCAGCTGTGTTCCCCTCTAGTGTGTCATTCCCTCGTTACCTTGTTTGTATTTATAGTGTGTGCCTGCCTGTGTTCCTTGTCAGTTCGTCTGTGTTATTTTGTGTTTCTACGTAGTTTCAGTCGCGTGATTTTAGCCAAAAAGTGTTTACTTAAATTCAGTGCACATATCAATTTGGTGCTGATTACACCATTCTTTTGGAACATTTGAGATTTATGCTTTTAGAATTCATTTTGAAGCAAGTTTCACAAGAAAATTGGCTATCAGACAAGGCTATTGTCTATGAGAGTGGAATGTGTTAATTCTCTTTTTCTATCTGATAACAGAACACATATTAAGAATATGTGAGATATGTTTGGAAAAAGTATGTACACAGTATTAATACTGTAAAGTAACAAAGGAGTGCATATGTGTAAATTGCAATAAAAAATGGAAGGACATACGTTGTCGTTAAATTTATTTAGGAGTGTTTAGTTCAGTCACAGAACTCCTAAACACAAACTTAACAATGCTGTAGGAATGCTAAGTCCTCTATAATGGAAAGATCAAACAACCACTTCATAAATGCAAGGCACAACATAGAAGAGCCACTTCCATGAGACAAGACTCAGCTGTCCATCTGCAAGGACAAAGGTCAATCTTTTGAGGATTAAAATATTCACATTTTGGACAGAGAAGACAGATGGTTTGAAAGAGGAGTAAAAGAAGCCATTTAACGCCCACTCACTTCCTGAGCAATTTGACCTCTGGAAATTACATGACAGGAATTACATCACTATGAGTTCAACCAAAAATTTGACTGATTGTGACCTACAGCCGTTTTCACACCTTGGCTCATGTGATTAAGCAGAGGATCATTAGGGGGCCCATGTCCCTCTTGGGGGACACTCCCATAGGGCTTAAATCTTGGACTCTCCACCATTTGACCTTAGAACTGAAGAAGCTTCTCAGATGAGAGATGAAACGTCTTCAAGCAACTTAAAGAAATCCAGACGCTTTTCTTTCCGATCTCCTTAGATTACAATGACTTGGATGACTGAGAACCTTCACAGATAATTTAAATTTGTTGCACTTTCTGATCCCCTCATTGTCAGAGCTCTCTTAAAAAATTAATGTCAATGATGCTTTTTATAAAAGATTAATAAAGGATATATAATAAAAGTCACTTTGCCAAAAAACTGATTTAAGCTTCAACCTGAAGGTTGTTTGTAGCTCAGGAAAGAAGTGTGACAGCTACAGCCTTAAGAAAACAGAAGCTCTGCCTGGAGGCGGGGCGGGAACAGCCAGCCCACAAATACACCAGTAGATCGGAAGCAAGAGGCTAAATTTAGATGTGGGGGGAAACTCACGGAAGTCCTGGAAACTTAACTATTCATTGACTTTAAAGTTACCAATGAATAAGAAGCAGACCTGAATGATAACAACAAAAACCACTACCATAGCCAACCAGAACAAAGATAGTAATAAAAAGTTAATTAAATCTTATTCTTAAGACTTCTTAATCTCAATCATAGCATACCAGGTTACCTTCCAACTGTGTCTCAGTTGTCTAGACATGTAAATGCATTCCTTCACTGCATTTAGACAAAGTATGACATCTGGTTCTTCTGGTTTTATCTTTTATTAAATACCTCATCAACTACACAAAGTGTAGGCGTTGATTACGGTAAAACGTGATCACAGAAGCTGAGCATATTCTTTTGTCTTTTAAAGTCTAAGACAATGACTGTAGTTGTTAGCAATGGAGCTCCAACAGCTTGTGTGCTGGTTCAGTGTGATGATCGTACTCTTTTTCAAAGGTGAGAAAAAAAGATTGGTTTTTCTCATTACATAGTTTGTTTCTGGAGCAGATGTAAAAGAATAATTAGAGGCACAAATGTAAACTACACTGTATAGTAAAGTATATTATATAGTATAATATTTATTCCGATACTGTATTATTCTCATAAGTATCCAATGTTATAATATTAACAAACCAAATTAATTAAACTCAATCACTGATTAAAATCTGCATTTCACAAGCCTGGAGACTTCTGTAAGTATCATTGTGTTTGACTCTGTTCAGCCAGTCTTTCTTTCCTTAAAGGTTTTATATACAAGGTTAAAATTTCAGTTTAAAACGGACTAGCTGTGTAGGTTATTTTTTGCAGTGTTCATGTTGACAATGATCACTCTCAGTACTACTTGAGCAAATACACTGAAAAAAAAACCTGCTAGATGAACATTGCAAAGATATGTATATCAGTTACATGCAATTAATTTGTATATCGTCAACCTTAGTGTCTTATGTTATTACTGCTCACAATTTTTTCGTAACATGAACATGATTTTTTATGTTGTTCTTATGCCTTTTACTCCTGTCAAATATCTATAGAAACCATCTGTTTATTGGAAATTAAATGGTTATGTAAAATGTAAAGGTTTTTTTAATGCTAATTGTATTTGACTACCATTTGTTAGATTGACAAGATTATTTTATGCTAAGTATATTTTAATTTCTAACTAATTACTGTATATACATATATAAACACATACACACAAACAATTTAGTGTTCAATAAATAAAACTAAGTTAAGGTTGATCTCACTGTATGTACTATACATTTTTTTTTCAATCCGAGCAATAAGCTAAAATAATAGCTTTATTCAAAACTAACAATGAACAATGAACTGTATTTTTAAAACTACTATTGTAGTTTATGAGTCATCTGTTTAAAGTGCGTCTCTTGAAAAACATTCCATAATGTTCCTCAGAAAGAATCTTACGACGTCACAGCTATGTAAAAAACAAATATGTTTTTAAATGTAAGAGTCATAAGGAACTATAGCAACAGGAACATATTTATTTAAATGTAACAAGGAAGAGCCTTAAAATAACATTTTAAACCACAAGCTCAAAACCAAGTGACCTAAACTGGTTAGTATTGGCTTGCATCTATCGCTAAAACATCATAATAACTCATACTAGACTATGCAATCTGTTTGTAGAAGTGCACCCTGCAATTGAAAATGGCCTCTTGGTAACCTGACCAGAAAAAAACCCAAACTATGTGTCACCAAGAAAAATAGACTGATGCTCTTTATGTAGTGTATTAGGGCTGTCAGCATTATTAATCAGCATTAATGCTGCCCTAATACACTGCAATAACTTGTGCTAGGGAAAACATCACAGAACAACCAAAATTACCATGACCATGTCCAATGAGCTTGCAAATTGTTTGTCATCTATATATCTGTTTCAATGACTGAGACCAAGCTTGTGACCACCTGAGATCAGTTGACACCTTCAAAATTACTGTGGTGAATCAAGATGTCAAATAATCCAGTGATCATTTTGCAATTGCCTCAAAGTAGAGGGTGTGGTACACTCAGCCTCAAGGTGATGAGAAAAAAAAATGAGAATGGACTCAATGTTTAGCACCTCCATTGTCGAAGTTGCAGCACTGAGCTGCAACCACAAGGTGGTTGGTGCCTGTTGTGGTGGTTATACCCGAACCAAATGGTGGACACCAGAGGTGAAGGGAGTAACTAGACTGAAGAAGGAGTCCTATGGGGCTTGATTAGCTTGTGGGACTACAGAAGCAATTGATAGGTACCGACAGGCCATGCAGAACACAACTGGGGCAGTGGCTGAAGCGAAAACAAGGATGTGATAGTTGTGGCATATGTGTTAGAACAGTGAACCTGGAGGTGGTGATACAAGTTCTTTTGAAATTACCTTTTTAAAATAAAGAGAGCTTTTTCTCTTTATAAATACTGCTTTGTAACATCAAAAGTTATTACAGTGGCTTGCAAAAGTATTCGCCCCCCTTGAAATTTTCCACATTTTGTCACATTACAGCCACAAACATGAATCAATTTTATTGGAATCCCAAGTGAAAGACCAACACAAAGTGGTGTACACGGGAGAAGTGGAACGAAAATCATACATGATTCCAAACATTTTTTCTACAAATAAATAACTGAAAAGTGGGGTGTGTATGTTAATGTATTAACCCCTTTTAAATAGATGCTTGGGGTACACAATGCATAACAATACAACTTTAAGAGGTCCTGCCCAAATAACCATGTGTGATATGAAGATATGTCTTTATCTGAACTAAACTTTTTTTTGTCTTTCATTTCTGCTTTTCAGGTTGTGCTTCAAAGCTGCCCGGTGAGCAAACAAAAGCTCTGTCTTTGTTAACTTTCATGGTTTTTTTGGAACACGTTTCCAGATGTCAGCTCTACAGCAACAAGAGAAAAATACTAAATACCATAATCGGTTGCATTCTATAATAGAGCCAGTGACTTAGTATGCAATAACTCCTATATTTACAATGCATGTGTTATGTAATTTTCCTGAGATTAGCGTGCAATTTTAACACTAAGCACTAAGAGGCAATGAGTTTTAACAAAAAAAAAGTATAAGTTTTTGAGCAGAAATTTTTAGTAGTGTTATAGCCTACTGTAAATAATTTTAAGTTGTGAGTAATTTTCAAGCATTATTTTTTACTTTTTTTTCTTCTCTAATCCAGCTCTCCCATCAGCAGTACAATATTTTTCATAAAAATAATGCAACAATGTATACGCTTATCAATAATGTGTAATAACATTTCTTTGAGAAAGCTTTCTTTGTTCTTTTTATGTTTTGTGTCTTATGGTTCTTACTTCTGTGTGGGCAACTATGCTTTAGTATGAAAAGCATGGTATGTTGTATCCACCACATTTCTTTTATGTTCTTTGTTCTTGTTTTTTTAGATGGAGCCAAAATCATTTTAACTGGATCTGGATCGACTCGATGCTCTGGAAGAGTAGAAATTTATCACAATAATAACTGGGTGTCAGTTTCTGATTATAACTGGGACTTAAATGATGCAGAGGTGGTTTGCAGACAATTAAACTGTGGGACGGCACTAGAAGCTCCTCGATCAGCTCACTTTCGTGCAGAAACTGAAAAGATTTGGCTTGATAATGTCAACTGTTCAGGAAACGAAAGTTCTCTAAATGAGTGTCAACACAGTGAATTTGGAAGACACAAATGTGGATATGATCGGAGTGCTGGTGTGATTTGTTCAGGCGAGAAAACATTTAGATAATGAAGACATTATAAGTCATTCTGTTCTTGTGTGCCACAAATGAAATCTCTCCTATAAAATGTAATGAACATATAAAATAATGGTTATGCCCTTTGTCTGATAGATCTTATCAGGTTAGCTGGGTCTGGATCAACTCGATGCTCTGGCAGAGTAGAAATTTATCACAATAACATCTGGGGAAGAGTCTCTGATGGTGGCTGGGACTTAAATGATGCAGAGGTGGTTTGCGGACAATTAAACTGTGGGACGGCACTGGAAGTTCCTCATTCAGCTCACTTTGGTGCAGGAACTGGACGGATTTGGCTTGATAATGTGGGCTGTTCAGGTACTGAAAGTTCTCTAACTGAATGTAAACACAGTGGATTTGGATCACACAGCTGTGGACAAGGTCAGGATGCTGGTGTCATCTGTTCAGGTAATAAAACTGTTAGATATTGATAACATCATAAGTCATTCTGTTCTTGTGTGTCATATATAAAATCATTCCTATATAATGTAAAGAACATATCAAAACATTTTTATGCCCTATGTTTAATAGATCTGATCAGATTGGCTGGCTCTGGATCGACTCGATGCTCTGGCAGAGTAGAAATTTATCATAAATATATCTGGGGAACAGTCTCTGATTATAACTGGGACCTAAATGATGCTGATGTGGTTTGCAGACAGATAAACTGTGGATCGGCAGTAGATGCTCTTCAACTTGCATACTTTGGTGAAGGAACTGGACAGATTTGGCTCAGTGATGTGACCTGTTCGGGAAATGAAAGTTCTTTAACTGAATGTGAACACTCTGGATGGGGAAACTACTACTCTGGACATTACTACGATGTTGGTGTAATCTGTTCAGGTGACAAAATGAGAACACTTTTAGATATGTAACAATTTGCTTCATAGTCTGTTCAGTGTCATACATTAAAAAAAACAAAAAAACAAGGCACATGTAAGGCACATATATCAAAATGATGGTTTCTTTTGTGACTTATGCTCAAAAGGTCCAATCAGATTAGCTGGATCGACTCGATGTTCTGGCAGAGTAGAAATTTTTCACAATAAAATCTGGGGAACAGTCTGTGATAATGGCTGGGACCTAAATGATGCTGAAGTTGTCTGCAGAGAGTTAAACTGTGGGATGGCACTAGAGGCTCCTCGATCAGCTCACTTTGGTGCAGGAACTGGACAGATTTGGCTTGATGATGTGGCCTGTTCAGGAAAAGAAGGTTCTTTAACTGAGTGTCAACACGGTGGATTTGGAGTAAATACCTGTAAACACGGTGAAGATGCTGGTGTGATCTGTTCAGGTGAGATACATTTGGATCTTCTCAATGTCTAGTAATGCCATGTAAATGTAACTTTTCTGTTTTAGAGCTTTTTCATCCATTCATTGGTGTGTTTTAGATTACGTTCATTGTGAGGAGTCAAATTGAGCTGTACAGTAACCATACTCTGTAGGATTTCGGTAATGAAGTGTTCCATCATTCTCTGTAAATGCAGTTGCGATTCAGAGAGACATAGATTAATTTAGGGGCTTAAAAAAATTAAAGAAACCATACATTTGCTTTCACATCGAGGCTCTCTCTTCACTCAGTTATGTACAGTATAACACTTTTAGACACCCCTAGAGTCGATGGCACTATACCCTAGGCAACAGATCAGGGTTCTGCCCAATGTGAAGGCCAAGCCTGAGAAGGAGATGGAAAAGATAGATAAGAGATACACTTTTATTAGTCCCACACATGGGAAATTTGTTGTGTTACACCAGAAAATGGACAGTGCAAAGTTGCAGCAGTAAAAATGAGGAAAAACCATATACTATAATAAGATAAAAATAATAACTTACTATATAAATCTCATGGTCCTAGGTTGGTGACCCATTTTTTTGAGTATTGTACTTTTATTTCCTCATGTTTTGACTAAAAGTGTTTTGCTTTCTGTTTTGTATTTCTAGCTCTAGTCCTTTGTTCTTTGTTCCCAGGTTTTGTTTCCGTGTTCCCTTTGCTCAGTGTCAAGTTCATGCCTCTGTGCCTGTTGTGTGTTTCCTGTTTTACTTTGGAAGTCTGTGTCTTATGTCAGTGTTTCTGGTTTTACTTCCCTTGTCTCATTAAGTCTGATTTCTCCCAGCTGTGTTTCCCTCCTGTCTCCCATTCCCTGATTACTAGTGTTTATTTAAGCCCTGTGTTTTCCTTGCACTGTGTCATGTCATTCCCTCACCGTGCTGTGTTTTGCCTCCGTGTTTCTAGTAATGTTCTAGCTTTCTGTCTCTTGGTTTCTTTTCTAGTTTCTCAGTTTTTAAGTTGGATATTCATGTTTTTAGTTTAGTTCCCGGGTATTTCATGTTTGTATGTTCTCCAGCAATAAAGCTGCCTCCTTTAGTTAATCACTCAATTTCTGAGTCCTACATTTGGGTCTGAGTCCTACACCTCCTGCCTGTTACTCACCTTGACAATACAATAGAATAAAATACTATATACAACAGAATACTATGTTGTCAGAAAAATTGCACTCAGTGGTATTGCACGTGTATGTCTGTCTGTGCATATGTGGTAATCTGTAAAGTCTCTTGTTATGGAGTCCGACAGCAGTAGGAAGGAAAGACCTGCGGAGTCTCTCTGTCCCACACCGTGGGTGCCGCAGCCTGACCCTGAAGGAGCTGCTCAGTGCTGTCAGAGTCTCCTGCATGGGGTGGGAGATGTTGTCCAACAGGGATGACAGCTTAGCCACCATTCTCCTCTCACTCACCACCTCCACTTGGTCCAGAGGGCATCCTAGAACAGAGCTGGCCCTCCAGATCAGCCTGTTCAGTCTCTTCCTGTCTCCAGCTGAGATGGTGCCGTCCCAGCAGACCACATGTTAAAACATGGCCAAGGCCAACACAGAGTCATAGAAGGTCTTCAGCAGCGGGTCCTTCACTCCTAAAGACCTGAGTCTCTGCAGCAGGTACAGCCTGCTCTGCCCTTTCCTGTAGAGAGCATCTGAATCATGAGTCCAGTCCAGTTCATTGTTCAGATGAACCCAAGGTACCTGTAGCTGTCCAGAGCCTCAATGTCCATACCTTTTGTGTTTAGTATAGTGGAGGATGTTTGTGCCTGCAGAAGTCTACCACCAGCTCCTTGGTTTTTTTCAGTGTTGATCTGGAGGTTGTTCTGCTGGCACCAGTCCACAAAGCCTTGGGTCAGTTCTCTGTAATCCTTGTCTTGCCCATCAGTGATGAGGCCGACTATTGCAAAGTCATCAGAGAACTTCTGCAGGAAGCACTGGGTGAAGTTGTGAGAGAAGTCTACAGTGTAGATGGTAAAGAGGAACAGAGCCAGAACCATTTCCCGTGGGGCCCCCCGTACTGCTGATGACCCAGTCCTGAGTTCTCACATACTGTGGTCGGTCAGTGAGGTAGTCTAGTATGCGAGGTGATGGTCCACTCCTGTGTTCTCCAGATTCTCCTTCATGACTGTGGGAAGAATGGTGTTGAAGGCACTGGAGAAATTGGAGAACAGGATTCTCACAGTGGTCCCAGCGGTCTCCAGGTGAGAAAGGGAATGATGTAGGAGGTGAATGATGGCATCATCTACTCCAATTCCAAGCTGATAGGCAAACTGAAGTGGGTCCAGTGATGAGCTCATTAGGGTATTGGCTTTAATCCTGCTCAGTTCTCTCGTAACCTGGATGGTTGAGAGAGACAAGCTGGAGCCGTGTGCTGGATGTGTATTGGCTACTGTGGCAGCCCCCCCCCCCCCCCCCCCCAGGCAGAGTTCTATTCTTTGTGGCGCAAGATGGTTCTAAGGCCTCTCCAGAATTTGCTAACATCGTTCTACTGAATCTGGTTCTCCATCTTCTGCCTGTAGCTGTCCTTCCCATTCCTGATCAGTCCTTTTAGCTCTCTCTATTCCTTTTTCCGTTGCTCCTTGTCTTCAGAAGTGAAGGCTCTCCTCTTCTGCTTCAGAACGGCTTTTATTTCTCGGGTGATCAAAGGTTTGTGTTTGGAAAAACACTGCACGGTGGGTACGGTGTTATCCATGCATAAGTTAATGTAATCCATAATGCAGGTCGCAAGGCTGTCAATGTCCTCCCAGTGGTCGTCACAGAGCATCTCCCAAACAGTGGACTCAAAACAGTTCTTAACCCTCTGGGGTTGAGGGACGCACCGGCGCCTAAAAATCACATGACCAATTTCAGACAACACAGCTACAAGATGTAGCGACTCTGAGTCTCCATTTCAACTTGGGTCGAAAGTGCGGACTTCAAACTATATACCAGTTTTTGAATTGTGTCGATGGGCGACATAAAACCAGAGTTATGATAAAAAATACACGCATTGTTTTTTTTCTGAACAAAACAGTGGTGTTTACAGCGGGAAGAACGGTAAAAACTGTGTTTTCTACAGATGGCGCTAACAAACACTCTCTGCTTGCGATTGAGAAGGGGAAGTTTTAGGAAGGACACAGAAATGAATAGAGCTTCTGTAACAGGCTGCCACACAAGAGGTGCGCTGGAGTTGAAAAACAAACAAACAAACAAACAAGAAAATTCAGACAAATCTGAGTAAAGTGACATGGAAGAAATGGGATGATACTAGAGACAAGGCTCTGCCCAACACCTCAGGGAAGTAGACACCAGCTAATCTGTCTTCCTAATGGTCTGAAGTGCCCAATATACCCTGAAGATCCGGAACAGAGCAGAGAGCAGCCTGGCAGAGAGCTAACATGTGGTCTAACCCAGAGGAAAGACACTGAGCCCAGCAAATACATGGAGCTCGTTAATCCACCTGTTTTAACCGTCAGTGTTATCTCATTCGAAATAATATTGTAAACTCGGGTAACTGTATGTTGGGTCTGTGTTTCCACAAGCCCCACTAGTCTAGAGACTTATTCTCGTTAACGACAAAAACAAGATGAACATCTTTTACTTGCTAACAAGGGAGGCCCCAGCCGGTGTCTCAGAAAGCACTCTGAATCCTGTTTTCCCAACGACGGCCTCCGCTTGCTGCCTTTTGTTGGGAAAACAGTTCACACAATACACATCACAGCAAAGCACCTCCCACATGGTTCTAAGACAAGGCACTATGTGTGTGTATGTGTAAACATCTGTATGCATGTGAGAGTGTGTGTGTGTGTGTGTGTGTGTGCGTGTGTGAGAATGTGTGCGTGTGTGTTTGAGTGAGTGTGTGAGAATGTGTGTGTCTCTGTATGCATGACTTCCTGCTCACCAAAATAATCATAAAAGCAGGAAGCAACATCACAAGAAACAGATCTTCCAGATCCAGAGAACATATCTGCAATAAAAGCCTCTCCAGCCAGTGGTCCGAGACAAAGGAATGTCTTGATCCTATAGATTGAACTCAGACCTTAAAAATTTAAGAAGCACAATGACAACATTCAACAATTAGACTTTACACTGTGCTTGGACATTAAAAGTATTGCATGAACTATCCCAACCTTATCTTTGTGTTTTGTTTTCAGCTGTACCAATGATCTTAACTGGATCTGGATCGAGTCGATGCTCTGGGAGAGTAGAAATTTATCACAATAACATACGGGGAACGGTTTGTGATAATGGCTGGGACTTAAATGATGCAGAGGTGGTTTGCAGACAGTTAAACTGTGGGATGGCACTGGAAGCTCCTCATTCAGCTCACTTTGGTGCAGGAACTGGACAGATTTGGCTTGATAATGTGGGCTGTTCAGGTACTGAAACCTCTCTCACTAAGTGTCGACACAGTGGATTTGGATCACACAGCTGTGGACATGGTCAGGATGCTGGTGTGATCTGTTCAGGTGAGAAAACTGTTAAATATTCAAGACATTATAGATCAGCCTATTCTTGTGTGTCATATGAGAAATCTTTTATATATAATAAAATTAACATATCAAAATTTTGTTATGTCCTTTGTCTGATAGATCTGATCAGATTAGCTGGCTTTGGATCAACTCGATGCTCTGGCAGAGTAGAAGTTTATCACAATAACATCTGGGGAACAGTCTCTGATTTTAACTGGGACCTAAACGATGCTGATGTGGTTTGCAGACAGATAAACTGTGGGTCAGCACTAGAGGTTCCACGACTTGCTTATTTTGGTGAAGGATTGGGACCGATTTGGCTCAGTGATGTGACCTGTTCAGGAAATGAAAGTTCTCTAACTGAATGTCAACACTCTGGATGGGGAAACTACTACAGTGAACATCACTACGATGTTAGTGTCATTTGTTCAGGTGAGACAACTTATAGATAGAGAACAATTTCCTCATGGTGTCTTTAGTGTCATACATATATGTGGAAGGTCTATCCTTCACATAGAGCCACATAGATCTCCGATGTTGTTTCTGGGATCAGCTGGAGCCACTTGCAAAGCTTGGGAGTCACTGCACCTAGTGCTTGAAGTTATATGTATGTGTATATTTAATATAAGTTACATATATTAAAAAAGTAGTTTGTCTTGTGACTTATGCTTAAAAGGTCCAATCAGATTAGCTGGATTAACTTGATGCAGAGTAGAAATTTATCACAATAACATCTGGGGAACAGTCTTTGATGACAGCTGGAACTTAAATGATGCAGATATTTAAACTGTGGGACAGCGCTAGAGGCTCCTCATTCAGCCCACGTTGCTGCAGGAACACACCCTCATTGCTTCTATCATTAGAAGGGAGCTGTGGTGATCAGTGTTGGGAAGGTTACTTTTAAAATGTATTCCATTACAGAATACAGAATACATGCTCCAAAATGTATTCTGTAACATATTCCGTTACGTTACTCAATGACAGTAACGTATTCTGAATACTTTGGATTACTTAATATATTATCATGCTTTTTACAACAACGTGAATGTACTATTGCTGTGTGATTTATTACTATTACTGAAGGTCCACGACACGGACTACACTGCCCATGATGCTACATTCTTTAGAGCTATGCTTGTAGCATTCTGCCTGTTAGCTTAGCACAACAACAACAACAACGAAAAGGCGCTCTCTCACCCAGGAAACACACAGTCACAGAGAGAGAGAGAGAGCGTCGCCCTGTAACCACGGCAACCGTAACGCTGCCGCCTGGAACAACAGAACGTAGCTGTCAAACAAAACCCAAACAGTCCTGACCCGCGACAAAATGAAACAGGAAAGTACCGCAGTGTAATCCATTTATTTCAACAAAGTAACTGTATTCTGAATACCACCTTTTTAAACGGTAACTGTAACGGAATACAGTTACTCATATTTTGTATTTTAAATACGTAAGGGCGGTACATGTATTCCGTTACTCCCCAACACTGGTGGTGATGTCAGTGTTTGTGTACAATATGACCAATGACTAGAGTGAAATGGGCCTATTACAGTTATCTATGGTTTATCCCCTTTGGGTTTTCATCAGGAGGGACATTCAGCATAAAACTCAGCTAAACAAAACATGACGAGCTACCCACTGTGGCGACTCCTTGTGACATGGAAAAGTAGTTTTTACAGTTAGCTGTGATCTTTTGTTTTGCCAGCATGCGGCAGGGCTGTGGAAAGCACAGAAAGTTGGCCCTGGCAGGTCACTATAAGCCACAATGGAGAGTTTCGGTGTGGGGGGTCCTTAATCACCAACCAGTGGGTGCTGACAGCTGCTTCCTGCATATCACAGTAAGTCACTGTTGCCAATTTAAATTTCTGTGTGATGATGTTGCAAATGACCATTACTCCTCAGTTTACAACTAGCTTAACCTCTTAAGCTCCAACGCCCCCTGATACTGGGGCAAAAGGCAGGAGATCAGGTAGGCTTGGGGCTTAAGAGGTTAAGATTTACAGGTTATCATTCTACTTATTTTCTGAAGGTCAGGAGTTTTTAATATCTTAAAAAATTTATTCTACAGAAATACATTTCCAGAAACAATTTTTTAGGGCAACAAGAATCATTGGACCCTCAGTGTGACGTGGCAGACCACGTGAGTTCACTATTGTGATGGGATCAAGCAGATCGCTTCTGGAGGTTGTCCAAATCTGAGATGTAACTGCTGTCCAAAATGTTTAGCATAAAGACATACAATGGGGAAAGGCTAGCCTAGCTGTTTGTTAATAATAATAATAATAATAATAATAATAATAATAATAATAATAATAATAATAATAATAATAATAATAATAATAATAATAATTTCACAGATATCTTTAAATCATTATCCCTGCCAATAATTAACCCCAAACACAGAAACACACACACAAGGAGAAAAAAGAGCTTTGAAAGTAATGATTCCATTTTTGCACAATAAATCACTGATGTGTCCATTTTCAAGATCACATGAACAGTACCTGGTTTGAAATGTGATCTTGACCAAATCAAGCTAATAGAAAAGAAAAAAAACAACAAACCATTCTTTTTCACAATTTTTAAATTTAGTAACCTGACAGAGGTCCATCTCGGCTGCCACAACCAGTCAGATTTAAGCTCCAGCAAAATGTCTCGAACATTAGAAGACATCATCTGCCATCCTGAATTCAACAACAACACACATGAGAACGACATTTGTCTTCTGAAGCTGTCAGTTCCTGTGACTTTCACAGACTACATTCAGCCAGTCTGCTTAGCCTCATCAAAAAGCACTTTCCACAGTGGGACAAGCAGCTGGATTACTGATATATGTGAAAATGGTAAGTATATAAAATATTTTTTAATTTTCTAGGAATGTACAGGTTTTTTTTTAAAGCTCTTCTATTTCTTTTTACAATTCGGTAACGATTCCTTCCTGAACATCCTGCGTGAAGTAAATGTACCAGTAGTGGGAAACAATGAGTGTCAGTGCTACTATGAAGGTGACAAAGTGATCATGGAGAACATGATCTGTGCTGGGCTCAGCGCTGGAGAGAAGGATTCATGTCAGGTGATCCCAAAGATTCATGTATAATGTCACTCCTTGATTAGTGCTGTGAGAATTATGTGTTACTTTCATATTGGATTGTTTTTTCTGTTATTGTATCGACCTTACTGATATTATAGACTGTTAGCTTTCACGACTCAACCAAGATGATTTATTACTCAATCGAGTTTCAGCACAGTTGGATATGCAAAAAATATCTTATCGAAACTTCTGGGAAATTTTTTATCAGTGACATCATAGTCGTAAATGCACTTGAGTGCCTAAGTGCAACAGGTCAACCACAAAAACACAAAAAAACCCATAAACCCCCCCACAAAAACAAGCTTTAAAATTAATTCTCAGTGGGGACTAGTAAGGCGCTTCAGTGTCTGTTTAGCTTTTTCTGTCCTTGAAGAAGCCTCCTCTTAACATATAAGCGAATCAAAAATATATTTGTGATTGTTTGATAGCTATCCAGTTGCAGCTTGTAGAAATCGTTCACACTTACTTAGAGACTCTCCTTTCATTTTTAGATGGGCTGACTGTTTCATTTTGTTACTGTCTTTGTGACTGTTAAAGTTAATTACAGACTCATAAATAAAATAATAGCTTAGATTGAGGTAAGCAAACTGCATTTTAGGTTAGCGTTCATAATATTCATGCTTTAGCAGGATCAACACAGAAACAGGTGTAACTAAAAGGTATTTCTCTGCCTTCAGAACTTTGATCTTTCTTTTCTCACAGGGTAACTTAGGGGGACAACTAATGACAAAGAGAGGCTTTGAATGGCTCCAGAGTGGAGTTGTGACTTTTAATGATGACTGTGCAAGACCTGCAGTCTTCACTCGTGTGTCAGAGTACCAAAATTGGATCAAGGACACCGTCACTGGCACTCAACCAAACTTTGTTACCTTCACCTCGTTGGGCCCTGACAGTGACTTTTATTTCACCTGTCCAACATCATCAACTCTTCCTGTCCCCACCACTGTCTCTACTGCTGTCCCCACCGCTGTCTCTACTCCTGTCCCCACCACTGTCCCAACTACTGCCCACACTACTGTCCATTCTAGTGTCCCCACTGCTGTCCCTTCTAGTATCCCCACAACTGACCCTACTGCTGCTTATTCTACTGCTGTCCCCAACACTGTCCCTTCCACCTTCCCCACCACTATCCCTACTCCTGCCCTCAGCACTGTCCCTACTGCCGTTTCCCCCAGTGTCCCTTCCACTGTCTCCACCACAATTCCCACAATTGTCCCTACAGCTGTCCTTACAACTGCACCTTGTACTGTCCCCACCGCTGTCCCTTCTAGTAACCCCACCACTGATTTTCCTACTGTCCCTACTGCTGTCCCCACCACTGCCCTTCCTACTATTTCCACTATTGTCCCTACTGCTGTTCTCACCACTGTCCCTACTCCAGCCCCCAGCACTGACCCCACCATCTCCCCTAGTCCTATCCCAACTAGCCCCACCATCTCCACTACTCCTATCCCAACCACTTTCCCCACCACTGTCCCTCCTGCTGTCCCTTCTACTATCCCCACTGTTTCTTCTACTTCTGTCCCCATGACCAACCCTACTGCTGTTTCCCCTATTGTCTCCTCCACTGATCACACCACTGTTCTCACCATTCTCCCTACTGCTTTCCCCGCCACTGTCGATCTGACTGTGTCCACCACAGTCCCCACCACTGCCCTTCCTACTATTCCGACCATTCTCCCTACTGCTTTCCCCACCACTGTCCCTGCTACTGTCCCCACAACTGTCCCTACTCCTGCCATCAGCACTGTCCCTCCTACTGTCCCTTCTACTATCCCCAGTGCTTCTTCTATTTCTGTCCCCACGACCGACCCTACTGCTGTTTCCCCTATTGTCTCCTCTACTGTCCCCACCACTGTTCCCACCATTCTCCCTACTCCAGCCCCCAGCACAGTCCCTTCTACGGGCCCCACGACATTCCCTACTGCTGTTTCCACAATTGTCCTTTCCACTGTCTCCACCACAGTTCCCACAGTTGTTCCTACTGCTGTCCTTACAACTTCCCCTTCTACTGTGCCCACCACTGTCCCAACTACTGCCCCCACTGCTGTCCACACTGCTGTGCCCACCACTGTCCCTACTGCTTTCCCCCCCATTCTCTCCTCCACTTTCCCCACTACTGTTCCCACCATTCTCCCTACTGCTTTCCCCGCCACTGTCCATCCGACTGTGTCCACCACTGCCCTACCTACTGTCACTACTCCTAGCCACACCACCTCCACTACTCCTATCCCAACCACTGTCCCCACCACTGTTACTACTCCTAGCCACACCACCTCCACTACTCCTATCCCAACCACTGTCCCCACCACTGTTACTACTCCTAGCCACACCACCTCCCCTACTCCTATCCCAACCACTGTCCCCACCACTGTTACTACTCCTAGCCACACCACCTCCACTACTCCTATCCCAACCACTGTCCCCACCACTGTTACTACTCCTAGCCACACCACCTCCCCTACTCCTATCCCAACCACTGTCCCCACCACTGTTACTACTCCTAGCCACACCACCTCCCCTACTCCTATCCCAACCACTGTCTCCACCACTGTTACTACTCCTAGCCACACCACCTCCCCTACTCCTATCCCAACCACTGTCCCCACCACTGTCACTACTCCTAGCCACACCACCTCCACTACTCCTATCCCAACCACTGTCCCCACCACTGTTACTACTCCTAGCCACACCACCTCCCCTACTCCTATCCCAACCACTGTCCCCACCACTGTTACTACTCCTAGCCACACCACCTCCCCTAGTCCTATCCCAATCACTGTCCCCACCAATGTCCCTTCTACTATTCCTGCTGCTTCTTCTACTTCTCTACCCAGGACTGACCCTACTGCTGTTTCCCCTATTGTCCCTTCAACTGTCCCCACCACTGTTTCCACCACTGCACTTCCTACTGTTCCCACTACTGCCCTTACTGCTGTTTCCCCCATTGTCCCTTCCACGGTTTCAACAATTGTCCCTACCACTGTCCCTTCTAGTAACCCCACCACTGCTATTCCTACTGTCCCCACCGCTGTACCCACTGCTGCTTCTTCTACTGCTTTCCCCACCACTGTCCATCCGACTGTGCCCACCACTGCCCTTCCTACTACACCCACCATTTTCCCTACAGCTGTCCCCACCACTGTCCCCACTGCTGTCCCCACCACTACCTCCACCACAGGTAACAGTAAAATTGATAGTGGTGAAAACCTGGTCCACTTCACTCACTTCACCTCTCTCTGTGTTCTTCTTGTGTTGCTCCATGTATTCGTTGGACTGGTTGAATATAACTAAACACATTTACTTAAGTCTTGTACCTGAATACACACTTTAAATACGTTTACTTCAATAGTAATTTAGTACTTTCCTTTTACGTCATTTTTTATATTTGAGGGGAATTGCATCTTTCTCTCCAATATATTTATGAGACAATGATTCAACATTTTGAAACTAAATGATCTAAATTTGAAAATGGAAAATATTTTGCCGTTTCGAGTTTCTCAAATTACAGTGATGGGTAAATGGGTTTGTTTTTATATGGCACTTTTCTCCTCATAGCACTCAAAGCAACTTGCCACTATGCCATAGTTACCCTACCAGCATGCTATACATTTTCTATGTAACTGCTTCCATCACATGCTCTTGCTCAAGGATATTTGGCATGCATATTTGATCAGTGTAAGGTTTTAATTACACTGATTAATCTTTTAAGCTCTTAATTTAATAAATTAAAAACATATTATTTATTAGATCAAGTATTTCTTTCTTTTTGTTTAGTTTAGTTTTTCTTTTGTTGTTGTCTTGCAGCAGAAATTTTCATCTACAAGTCTCAGAACTTTAACAAAGTGTTTTTCTTTTTCTGTGAACTGAATGAGGATGTTTTAAGAATTATAATGCCTAAGTTTATACTGTACACAAGGTTTCTGGAAATACTCCCATAAAAATAAACCCACACATTGTTTCGATTACTAGAAATGAATTACTAGGCTTGTTCAACCTGTGACACTGCTCATAAGGCAGGAAGAAAAAAGTCTGTCGAGTTATGAATGATCATTTCCTCATTGTTAAAGATGACATGACATGACTCATTTTCTCTTGACATTTCCTTCACGATGAACATAGAAAAGAAAAGAAAACAAACAGCAGCTGAAAGCCATTGCTGTAAAGACGTGGCAGAGTATTACAAAGAAGGAAACCCAGCCTCTGGTGATGTCCATGATTTTAAGGCTTCAGGCTTTCATTGAAAATGAACATTTTATTTTAAATTATTGAATTTGTCAAATTACTTTTGAACCCCTGGAGTGAATGAATCGTGTTAAAAAGTGCTTTAGTTCCTCACATTTTTATTCTTGATTTTAAATCCACTGAATCAAAGCTGAGAATCTGTCCTTCAACTGAATCTGAATCGTTTCATTTAAAAAATAACTGTTTACAAAGCCAAAATTTGAAAATAAGTTCTCTCTGTCTCAGCATTTATGGAACTACATGTAAAAATGTGTGTCCATCTTCAGGGGTATTGTTGCATCAGCAACTGAAGACCAAGAGAAAAATCTGGAGGTTAGTTCATGACATATAATTGCTAGAAAAATCCAATTTGTTTTCAGTCAGATTAATATTATTTGTTTAGTATTGTAATTTATTTGATGATCTGGAACATGTAAGTGTGACAGATATGCAAAAAAAAAAGAATAAAAAAGAATAAAAAAAGAAACCAGGAAGACAGAAAACAGTTCTTCACAGCACCGCATACTAATTTACAAGGGTGTGTGTGTTTCTACTTACAAAGAAATGAACTGTATTTAATAAGTATGGCGGTTTCATTTTAATAGATAAAGAAAAAAAAGACTCATTATGCAAAAGTTACAAATCAGTTTGCATTTAATTGAGTAAAATAAGTATTTGATCCTCTGCAACCCAGCCAGAATCAATCAATTAAAACACACATGTTTGGGCACCTTTCTCACAGAGAGCGGGAGAGTTGAGTTATGAAACAACAAATCTTTGTATGAGAAAACAGTCTAAATTCTGATCTAATCTAACAAAGGGGGTTCTAACAGCAGTTTTCCATTTTGGATCCGTCCAAAAACAATTACCAGAAGTCCCGTCGCTCCACAATAGTCAACTTAGGCAGGTTTTACTTTTGATCCAATTAAATAATTAAAAAATAATGACACCAAAATTAAAATTGAATGGATGATTTTTAGAGCTGTTTTCATCGTTTCAATATAGTCTATAGTCTCCTGGATGTATAAATTGTATTTTACAAAATATTTCTCCTGTGTCAGTGTTTGAAATTTGTTATGATGTCTGAAATGCTGTTTCATGCATAAAAAAGAACAATGTTTAAATACAAATAAATATATTCAACTACAAAGATCTCTGTGTGTGTGTGCTATTTTTGTCAGCACTTACATTACTCAATTTCCAAAAACACACGGTAAAATGAGTGAAATTTTCACCTCTGCAGGTGATGTTTGAATCGCTGTCAGTGCCCGGTGAAGTGAAGGTCACAAAGCCTGGTAGTTTCCCAATGAAAATGTCACTTATCCATTTCTAGTACAGAAATCAATCTGGACACATGAGCGTGGATTTGAATCAATGGTACGTGTGAGTACAAGAAAACAATGATTGGAATACAATGTGCTTAAGTTTGCTCAGATGATAGGGTCCAGCTGAAGATCAGAGGAATAGGAAAGGATTTTTCAATGTGTGTGTTTTAAATAAATTCTTCCAGTATCCATTGCAGGTGACCATTTTAAGATAAAGTATTTCTTTCTTTTTGTTTAGTTTTTCTTTTGTTGGTGTCTTGCAGTAGAAATTTTCATCCAGATCCACTCAAAGTCACAGAGCTTTTACAAAGTGTTTTTCTTTTCCTGTGAACTGAATGAGGATGTTTTAAGAATTATAATGCCTAAGTTTATGCTGTACAGAAGGTTTCCGGAAACACTCCTATATAAATAAACCCACACGTTGTTTTGATTACTAGAAATGACTTACAGACTTGTTCAACTTGTGACGCTGCTCATAAGGCAGGATGAAAAAAGGCTGGCTGTGTTATGAATGATCCTTTTCTTCATCGTCTTTAAAGATTTAATTACACTGCTCATTTTCTCTTAACACTTTCTTGACAATGACCCAAAACATACAACCAAAGCAACCAAGGACATTATTAAAGCAAAGAAGTGGAATGTTCTTGAATGGCTAACACCTGATTTTAACCCAACTGTTTGGTTTTGCTTAATTCGCCTTATAATCGCGTGCTCCTTATGGTCCAAATAATATGGTAAGGTATCTTTCTTGTATAAATGTGCTCCAAATAAAGAACTTTGTGTTGACAAGATTGTTAGTTAATCATTTATAAATCAATATTGTCTGTATGGACAGCATTTTTTAAAGTAAACATGTACAGCTGCGGTGTTAAGCGATGGGGTTGAAAAATTTGGGTGCAGCTAACTTTTGTGCTGGTGCAGCTAAGAAAAAAAGTTAGGCGCACCAGTGCAACTGTGGCAAAAAGTTAGGCTAGAGCCCTGCACTGAGGTAACTTATCAGACCTTTTTGCATTTTTTAGCTTTTTGAACTGAGAAGATGGGCTAAACACTGATGGAGCTTCGTTTCAGGTGAATGCATGAAGTGGATATTAATGTTGTTGATTTGTCAATTAATCAATCAAATCTGATTAAATGTGGCAAACATCTTCAATGACAAATTTTTCTTCATGGTAAATGTGACAAAAAACTGTAAAAAACATTCTAAAAATATCAAATGTAATAAAGGTTGAATGAAAGTCATAACTCCGTTTAATTAAGTGCCCCCAAATATCAGTTTATATTTAACTGATTGACCTGCTGAACAAAGACACTTTATTGTGTTTTCACCCTACTGTCAGTTTTTTGAAGGAAATTGTTTTATAAAAAAATATCAAAATGTATCAAATTAAATAGCAATGAACCAGCTCTGTCAACCCATGAGAACCAGTATGCCACAATATTAAATATAAGTACAATTACAGAAAAAAAAACAAATTGACTAAAAGTAATATATTATTTTCATGGTCTTCAACAAGAGATTGCAAATAAACAAATAGTTTTAGTTAGCTGCCATGAATCCTTCCCTCTCAATTTGAGCCCAGAATACAAAAAATCAAACTGAATTGAAATTCTAGAACTAGATCCAGACCTTAAACAAACAAAAGATCACTGTAATAACAAAGAACATCAAGCAATAATTAGTAAGACAAAATAACAACCTGACATTAAAACTGTGCTCTTTTGTGCATATAACATATAAAAATAGTAAAATAAAAATTTGATGACCTTAAATTACAAAAAAATGAAAACAAAATTCTAGATAGTGACTATAAAAACGACTGACAAAGAACATTCACAGGAATCACAGCTGGTTTATTTAATGTTTAATTTGGTGTGTGTGGGAAGATGTTCGCATGTGGAGTTTAAAAACAGCCTCATTTTGCAGTGGAAAAAAATTGTTGTACTGCTACCTTTTGCGTCAATAGTTTGGGGGCAACAATTTTACGGCATGTTTTGCAAATGAGCACATTTTGTTCAACCTCCTCCTTGTGAAATCCTATTGACAGTAGTGTTCTTCCCTTGCTTGTCTTAAACTCCCGCTATTATCATGTTTTTCCCTAACTGGTATTTTATAAACACATTCTCAACACTGTGTAGAACATTTTCAAGTTGGAAAATGTCCAGTTGGAAAATTTTCCACTAGATTGAAGCCAACAAAATAACCATGCTACAAACGAGATATCATCAGGATGCTACAACACAGAGCGAACACCATCCCCACAGACCCAGCCAGAGAAGCAGAAGAACATCACATCAATACGGCCCTGAGTAAGTGTGATTATTCCAGCTGGATATTTTCAAAACTGCAAGGCACCCAAAGAATGATGGTGATCCAGGAGAGAAGGAGGACTGCTGCCTAAGAGAAAACCCTTACTAATGTCTTATCAGAATCAGAATCAGAAAAGTTTCTATTTTTAAAGGTTGAGCAGATTTACAATATTAGGAAATCGCTGCTGTACTTAAACTTTAAACTGTAAAACACACTTTAAGACAAACACTTAAAAAAAAACTAAACATAAAATTTAAAAAGCAGATTGATATATACATGAATGCAGGTGATGATCAGTGCAAAAACGCCAGCACAGCTGAAACAGACGTCAGCGCGAATCGCATGTCCGCCATTACCTGCCCGAAACCGGAAGTGTCGCCATTTTTGCAGAAATCTGTGGTGTTTTTAAAAGTCATGTTTGATTTTATGCTTTTATTTATAGTTTCTGGGATGCTTAGAACTCAAATTGCACTGCTGGAAATTGTTTATTTTGATGCACATGCTGTTTCTTTGCAAATTTGCATTATAATACTTTTTTCATCGTTTTTCCTGCAATATATAAAAATTGGTGTATCTCAAAAATAAAGCTATGAAAACACTCAAAATAAATTTCCTGTCGTTGGAAACTATTTTGTGCAACTTTTTTCTATTTACAGTTTTGAGGAATAAACCTCTGAAATTAAATTAAACCAGAAATATATGTAAAAAACCAAAAACGATTTTCAATTTTTTTGTTGTTTATTTATTTATTTATTTTTGCAATTTATTATACACTTAATGCATACATATAATTAAAGTTTGGGCTATAATGGTTGTATTGATGTATAGCAACTTGAAATGCTCCCAAAAATGGCACTACAGCATGTAAAAATATAAAGATAAGCTCTGGCGGACTTGGTTCTATGGTAGGTCTTAAAGGGTTGAAGAATTTGAAAAAAGCATGTACAAACTGACATTAGTCTTTAATAGGGCGTGTCAAAATTGAGAGCAAACAAAAAACTGCAGTATAACGCCCCCTGGCTATTACTTTGGTAATTGAGTGGTAATACATTACAAACTTACAATATAATACAAAACGTTCTTCTGCCTTGTTAATCTTTGATTAACACTTTATCATCGAGCTATAATATAAAGTACTACCGAAATGATAAATCTGTTTAACATAATAAATACAGTGTGAAGCTGCTTGCTGAGCACAGAAACATTTTCATAGTTCATTCTTAATTGGAACATGTGTGAATGAGTGTGAAAACAATGAAAAATTAATAGAATAAGAACTCAATCGCAGGCAAAAATTAAGCCTGGTTCCTTTACTCACAACTATAAATTGAAGTATCCTCAATGTCGAGAGCTATTAATGAATAATCATTCTTAATAAATAATAAAATATTTATTTTACAGACACTGATAGAAGGCAAGACATAAGATATTTAAGCAATGCATTTTTTTACTCTGAAGGTAACGTGGAAGATGTGTTAATCTTTATTTCAGCAATGAATGACTTTGACTTTGACTTTTGACTTTGAATAAATTATGAATTGTGCTAGAGAGTCTTCAATTTGTTCTAATGAACTCACTATACATGTAGGTTTAAAAAGGAGAGAAATGTTCATGCCTGTCTGAGAAAAGTGTATAAAGTATAGTGAGGGGTTTTACAGCCTTAAAACATCTATAATATTTGTAAAAATAAAATAAAGGTGACTACTTCACAGATTTCACCTATCGTGGGTTATTTTTAGAATGTAACAAACAAGGGACATAGTGATTATAGCATAACACCCTTCAAAGATGATGAGTTGAAACTTTTGCAACAGATTAATTCGTTTGATAATGAAAACCTATTCTACTGCAATACTGACAATTCTTGCAGGATTGCAGGGTATATTGCTTGGGGTTTGGTGCTCATATTTCTGAAAATGAACTGGGAGGCACTTGTTTCCAACCTTATCGCACGCAACAATAACAGGCCTCTGGGCTCGAGTAACATTAATTTTACGACCCTTGTTGGTTTTCTTAATTGTGACCTCATAAATCAGCATTTCTGAGTTGCTGATACACAAGTTGCCTGCGTAGGTAACTGAGTCAGCCAAGCGACGACCATCACTGCTGCAGATCCTGTCGACATTCCACTCACTGTCACTGATGAAGGACTGCACTGGAGTTCGGCACCAGAGGCCTTCCTTTTTCAAATACCTGTGGAATAAATCAAGATTCCATTGCACAATAATAATAATAATTATAATAATCATCATCATCATCATCATCATTACTATTATAGTTATTATTATTATTATTATTACATAGTAGAGAGTAAGTCAGAGTAAGCAAACAAAGTGTAGAGAAATAGAAGAATCAAATGAACTTCACACAGTTTCAGGCTTTTTTGTGTTTAACTTACCTTTTCCAAGCATCTAGAGAATTTCTGTCAAAGCTGTCATGGAGGATGTGATTTTTGACAAATTTGTTGTATTTGTATTCTGAGCTTTTGTTGTAACAGGGGGATGTTGGATATTCAGTCATGTTGATGGCCCAGGGGAAAAAGGATGCAGTGAAGATGATGGCAGTCAAAATGTTTATGCTCATTTTACTTGTACTGAAAGAAAGAAAGCACCCAAAACACAGATAGTTACATAAGAGTGGTATTTTTAAAAATCTTTGTAGCATTTTAAGATCACATTGTAATATTAGCATTGTAATGTGCCACATTAAGTCAAAGCAAAATTTCCAGGGTCAACAATGATCATGTTATCACAATGCACACTGCTGAACCAATGCATATGGAGGCCTAGTCACAGAGCACAGCATTATCAATACTGTGAGGCAAGGACTTGGATGTGTAGTTGGCAGGGCTGGACTGGGACAAAATATCGGCCCGGGCATTTTGCCTAGAGACCGGCCCACCAGGTACTATAGGAAAAGCCATAAAGCCTTTGAATGAAAACAAACGCTGTTGTGACAGCATTTGTTTTCATTGTGTGATGTATGTATGATTTCTATACATTTTACATCAGATAAAAAACTTTGGTTGTAAGATTCAGATAATTATTTAATAAAAGCTAGACATTTTAATAAGAAAGAAAAGTATTTCTTTGTGCCCCCCTTTCCCTGTTAATGCCCTACCTGGCCCCTGGCAAAACTTTGCTAGACCCGCCCCTGCACAGTTACCAGCTGTCAGCTACATAAAAAAGGATCCTGGTGTTATTTGTCTCTCAGAAACAGTTCATAACTTCCCTTCAACTCATTCATGTCACCTAAAAGGTAAACCTGTTTCTCCATCACAGCTCTGATGATTCATTAAGGACATCTCCTGGTTTCATCTTCATTTTTTCCCTCTCACCACATATACAAACCGACATCATGACCAGCAGGTTTACAGCTGTGGCTCCAGCAAACATCAGCTGATACTAGAAATTAATATTAAATAAATTCTAACAACAGTTGATCAAACTTAAATGCTCTGCTGTTGTTTAGTGCGACATCCGCTGGTTTCCTCTATCTGGCGCAAAGTGGGCGATAAATAAACAAGAGAGAAAAGCCGATCAGCTGATCACTGATCAGTTTCATGATTGAAGTAGCAACAGGAGAGAGAGGGGGGAGAGAATGAGAGAATAAGAGGCAGTTGACAGCGTAAAGAAACAGAATAACCGCAGCTTTGTGTCTTTTTCATCCTAGCTGAGGTCCGCGACAAACTGTTCCATTTCAGCTCAATACAAAACGCGTAATATTTTCTCTGAATGCCGGACGATTCTGTTTTTTACGGGACGGTTGGCAACTCTACTAACTAACCTTATTAATAAATTTCACTATCAGTAACATCATAGCACCCACCCAGCTGTATAGAAACTCCGTCATGCTAGCTAGTACACAGTATGAGTTATTGTGACTAACTGTAAAAAGTCAGCACAACGAAAATAAACTAAACTTGGTTTATCTGACCCAGATTTTCACTTTCACTTTGGAACAGTTTTTCAAACATGAATAGACGTTCAGTAAACATTTTAACCGACAGCCATTCAGTATCAAAATGTTTGCTGTCTTGTGTTACAGACGAGAAGTTAGCCTTTAAAAGCTAGACACGTTACCTCCCCCCCCACTCGTGACAATGACAAGGATAAGTGGAAGAGGATGGATAAAAGTCTTTTATTTCATTTTGTTGATTATAAGGATAATATAAGTCATTGTCAAACATAAGCTTTCATTTGCTAAAAAAGACAGATGGTTTGAAAGAGGAGTGGAAGAAGCCATCTATGTCCACTCTGAACAACCAACTTTGAACAGAGGCGGTGGCTTAATACACCAAATGTCTGCCATCTACGATCCAGTTTGAAGGTCCCTTCCCAGATGCCTTGATGCCAACTGCCATCCTGCGCGATTTGACCTCAGTAAATTGCATGATATGGTAGAACTAGGTTTCACAGTGGGTTCACCCAAAACCTTGGCTGATTGTGTTCTACACCTATTTTCACACCTTGGCGCCGGTGATTTGGTAGGAGATCAATAGGGGGCCCATGTCCCTCTTGGGAACACTCCCATAGGGCTTAAAGTCTGGGACTCTCCACCAGTGGCTGTATAACTGAAGAAGCTTCTCAGATGAGAGGTGAAACGTCTTCAAGCAACCTAAAAAAGGATTTTAAATTTGATCCTGGATTTAACAGGGAGCCATTGAGGAGAAGCCAATAATGGAGAAAAAACAATTAGATGTGGGTTTACTGTATGCTGGAGGCTTATGTTTAGAACCACTGTCTATGCTAACTTCACCCATACTGTCTGCCGAGGCCGATTTAGTAAGCTACATGATTTTGCAAGTTTATCCATCCATCAATCCATTTTCTCTCACTTATCCAGGCCTCATCTCCAGTCTTATTCTTTATGCTGGCATTGTGTTTCTTAATAGTAAACCTAGCAAACCATTTATGCAGATCCACCTATCAGCTTTTGCATTTGTGTTTTTCATGTATTTTATATGAAACACTTCTGCTTTATAAATAAACTAACAGAAAGATGACAAAAGGCCGTAAACTGGTAAAATTGCAAACATTTGCGTAATAATTAAAATTGTTTTCTTACCTGTTCAATCAGATAGATGCTATTTATTGTCAGCGTAACTGTTGTAGTACGAGGAGATATGAAGTTTTACTTTCTGACAAAAGTTCAGAAATGCTTCTGCTTTTTAAACCTGCTCTCGTCTTATCTATGCTAGCACACAACCAGTCATCACAAGAGCAAGCAGCCACTCACAGTTCTGCAATCTTACCACTCAGTATATAGCATGTGGTGATGATCATTATCAGTAAATTAGTGTGAAGTAGGCCAACACGTGACTACGTCTTGACCAAAACTGACAGCACCCAATAGCAGGAATGCTATTTGTGTAAAAAAAAGAGTTCAGTCTAGTGAGAACACATTGTAAGCGTGAAATTAGTTGTTATCATGCATGTTATCCACACATATAGTTATTATAGCTTTATTTTATACAAATGACTAAAAAGCCATAATGCCGATACAGTTTTCTTGTAATATGTTGTTTCTGGACAAACAACATATTACAACTCGATGTAAACTGTAATATCACTGGCTTGGAAAAGCAAACAGACACAACAGTCCCGATAAGGTGACAAGAAAACCAAAAAAACAAAAGAAAAAAAACCCCAGACTAATTATTTCAGATCTTTCTTATTTTTCATTACCAGTAAATTAGCGTGCAGGGAAACATGGGGCCATTTCCTGATACAAATTGGGTGTCGGAAAATGATCAGTGCTATTTGTGTATATGAAGAAGTGCAATCTTGTAGTGTACGTGTGAAATTTGCTATCTGGGTCACTGTGGGTGAAGCATAACACAGAAAAATAGGAAGCAGCTAGCCTTTGCTTATCATGAGGTAGTTGCTTGTGCGCATGTGTCAACAAGCAGGCAGCTTGTTTCAGTTACTCCTGCTGTCAAAACTCCCCTGTTTTGCTCTTTCTTGGGTGGTGCATGAGTGAGGGCCATTTTCTTGTTTCGTTCAATCCTTGCCTAGACTTAGAACGTAACAGTACTTAAGAGTGTAGTCTGCATTTTTGTAATTTTGCACATTTAATCATCACTTGTTTTTGTTGTGTTTGGTGGTTGTAGATATGGTTTATCTACAACCACCGAATTTATACCAAATTTCCCAGAGGAACCCACCCGAGGGATTAATAAAGTTTTATCTTATCTTATCTTATCTCTTAGTATTTAGCTGAGATTTCTGTGGATACTACACGTGTTGATATTTGTCATGATGATATTTGTTCATAAAAGGCATGGAGGGTTACAAGCTTAACAAGCTAAGAGACATAACACTTCCTCACATCCTCCTCACAGGAAGGTGGCCTTAATCATAAATCTGCTGTTATGGTATGCCCCTTCTTTAACTCTACAGCTCACCCGTATATGGCTTCACTTTAATGGTACACCGTATAAAAGCATAGGCATGCCCCTAAATGGCTGGAAGTAAACATTCCTTATCAAATAAGGAAACCAGAGTCTTCACATGGAATGTGCCTGCAGTAAACACTATAGCTATAACCTCCCCCACCATCTGATATGTAGGGGAGGAGTATAGAAACAGAAGAATATCTTTAATCATGCACTTTACAAGTTTGCAATCTTAAGCTTAAGTTTAGTGTGTTACTGTTATTCAGGGCTGGACTGGGACAAAAAATCGGCCCGGGCATTTTGACTAGAGACCGGCCCACCAGGATAAAGATTGAAAATGTGACGTCATTCAGGGGTAAAACCGCAAAGGATTCTGGGAACTTGTGGCAAGAGGTACTAGCGATAAAAAGAAACCCAAAAAATGCCAAGAAGCTGTTGTATTATTAACTGCAATAGCTGGTCGCATGACAGCCACGGGAAGCCGACGGGTAAAGAGATCGTTTTTTGTTTTTTTATCGGATTACGTTGTTGAAGAGAAATTTTTTAAGCCATGTTTCCGAAGTAAGAGCCGACAGATGGTCTGGATATACCAAATATAACGTCTCAGAACACTCCAGCTCACAGGTTAGTCTGCTCCAAGCATTCCCACAAACGTCAGAGTTTTGTAGTAGTTAATACGTCATTTTTCTTAACATAATTGGTGATATAGGTTACAAGCAAGTCTGGCGCTGAACAGAAATTGTCGCGCTATGCTCCTTAATTTATTGTGTTTATTGTGCATAAATAGTGAATTGTCCTGACACAATATTGCGTTTCGCTTCTGTTATTATGGTACATTGACAAAAACATATACTTTTATTCACAGGGTAAAACAGTTGTTTTGTATCACTAATTGTCCATTGCGATTGCAGCATACAATATTATTGTCATTGCTACATTTCTGTAATGCTACCAGAAATTATTTCCACTACTAATTAATTACCGTTGAGCTCAAAGGTTATATTAATAAACGGTTAACGAATGTGTATCTATGACGACGATTTGTGAGACTGGTAAACTTACCTTTGTTCGTACGATGGTCTTCCGTTCTACACGGTGCATTTCAAGGTCCTGCACCCATCCGTCGGTAAACTGTACCTGGGCTTATTGCAGTGACCTGAAGTTACTAAACTTCATGAGTGTATGCACTCACTCCAAGAACCGTATAATTATAAATATGAGCGTGGTGAAAGTTGGGCAGCACACTGACGTCTTTTGTCCACTCTGTGTGCTCGTATGGGTCTGACCCTTTCACTGGTTTGATTTTTTCCTCGTATTTTTCTTTGTCTTTTCGTCGAGTCTGTCTTTGTACGGACCGGCATTGTTCTCCTTTTGTTTTGTACATTCCTTTTTTGTGCGGCAAAGAAAAAACAAGGTGGTATTGGAACCGGAGAATGAACGTTTTGCGGTGGTGCAAATGCTTGCATTTGATGCGGTACTTGGATTGTTTTGCCACGAGTTCCCGGCATGCAATGCGAAAATCACGTGATTGCTAAACAAGGGGGAGGGTGCATCCAGCCTCCTCGGCTGTAATTGGTCCAGCCCAGAGTCGATCATGACCAATTGGCCAATCCAACACCTGTCATTATATACACCCTTCCTAAAAAAAAAAAAAAAAAAAAAAAAAAAATCCATCGGCCCATAAAAACAAAAAATCGCCAGCGGCCCACCGGGCAAATGCCCGGTATGCCCGATGGCCAGTCCAGCTATGCTGTTATTCCTTGGAGCAACTGTAACCCACATGATTAAAGTATTCTGATTGTGATTCTGACTTTGATAGTTCACACAAATGTTCAATAACATAAAACACTTGTGACTTTTTTGACTCAAAGCTTTTTGTCAAGTACTTATTGACACTAAAGCAGGGTTTTGTGATTATGGGCAAATATGGCTGTAAGTTACAGCTTGACCGGTTGCTTGTTTGCTTGACTGGAAGGTTTTTTAATGTGGTTTTAAGGTTTTAAAGCTTTTGTGTGTGTATGTTTCATCAACCATTTCCCTTGTAAAAATGTAAGATGGTAGGGTTAACTTAAAAGTAACACTTCCTCTATGTGTTTAATATACTTCTGTATTTTATGTTTAGTCAGCCAGTTAAGAATATGATACTGATCTCATCTCACTGCTACTGTGTCTTGTGCAAAAATACGACAAACATTTTAACTGCATTTTCCTTCCTTTTTGCATTCAAAGATAACCATAGCTTTTAATGAGCATTAGTGGACAGAAAAAACAACACTGCACCACACCAGATTACACAAGTTTCTGATATGTTTATTTGTGGAACTGTAAGGATATCAGAAGTTCCTGGTAATGTAATGGTAATGAGGGTTTTATATTTAATTGAAATAAAAGCTGGAGAGTCAGAAGAGCTGATGAACATTTTACCAAGAGAAGAATACGTGCCTAAAGTTTAATTAAAAAAAAAAAAGGAAGTTCAGAGGACGGTCAGAGTAGCTATAGCAAGAAACAGCCTTTAAAACAGAAACTGATTCACAGTAATGTCAAATCCCCAGCCTCAAAACATATGAGCCAAGGCCTGGTCTCGTCTGGTTGTGCTAACTTATTTAACTGACAAACGCTGAAACTTAAATACACCTCATGTATATGTTTCAATTTTCACAAACCAAAATCAACAGTGTACAAATTAAAAATAAATTGGCTGAGGACATAGTGACCACAAACATTTGCATGCGTACGTCTAACAGCAAATATACCGTTTCCTGTTACACTTCTTTCTTTAATAAACAGGAAGAAAGGGAACTCAAAGTTACACAATTCTGTTTCGAGGATACAAAAAAAAAAATCCCTCAGTTTTTCTTAGAAGTGGGAGTGGTCATACAGTCAAAAACACAAGTACAAACCAAGTAGCTCCAAAATCCAAATATTAGACAGCTAGTTAGAAGTGCTCATCAATCAGATGTTTCTTTCATAGATTAAATATTAGAAATGTGGAATCAGCATTTGTTATTGAAATCTGTGTGATTATTATTTCAATAATGGACCAAAAAGAAAACTAAATTCATAATTAGCACTAACACCATCCAAAGTCACTGAATTTAGAAATGTATCTTAACTCATCATGAAATTTTAATAATCAGTATAGCAACAAGCAAAGTTTGTCACAGAATCATTGGTCTGACTGTGGAAAGCTATTCTACCACAATACTGAAATTCCTTGCAGGACTGCAGGGTATATTGCTTGCTCTCTGCTGTTCATATTTCTGAAAATGAACAGGGAGACATTGGTTTCCAACCTTGTTGCATGCCACAATCACAACCCTTTTCTTTGCACCAACTGTAATTTTACAATCCTTGTTGCTTTTTGTGGATATGACTTCATATATCAGCATTTCTGAGTTGCTGATGCACAAGTTCCCTGCATAGTTATCCGTCTTGCTTAAGCGTCGACCGTCTCTGCTGCAGATTCTGATCACGTTCTCCAGATCATTTTTATTGAGGAACGATTGCACTGTAGTTCTGCACCAGAGGTGTTCTTTTTTCAAATACCTGCGTTAATAGATCAATAATTCAGTACATATTATCACATCATGGATAGTACGCCAGTTTTCAGCTTGCTAAACAACTTCTGCTTAGTTTTCAATATTTTCTAATGTTCCCAGTGTTACAATTCCTCTAATAGGTAACAATATGCACTCATAAACATTAAGCCTCGATGTGGAGCAGGATACAGAAATCTGTTCGCTTATTTGTAACACAATTCCTCCACAACATTACTTTAAACCTTCTAGTTTCTACACACATAAAATGCTGAGTTTAATGACATCACATGAAGATGCTCATAAAGCAGCACCGTGTGGTGTAGCAGCACGTAACCCTCTGGAGCTTGTAAGCTGTTACTTTAAAGTTTGTTTCCTACTGCACACAATAAAACTAAACTTTTTTGAATGATGTACTTTTAATTTACCTTTTCCAAGCATCTAGGGAATTTCTGTCAAATTCCTCTTGAAGGATGTGTCTGCTGAGAAATTCTTTATAATGACTTTTGGGGCTTTTGTCCTGACACGGTGATGAAGGCTCTGCAATCATACTGCTGCCTCCACCAATAAGGGCTACAGTGACGAGGATGGTGATCAAGACAATGAATCTCATTTTATCTGCAGTAAAAAGAGAGAAGGCAACAGTCTTATGAGGCTGAAAAGAAGGCAACGGGACTTGGAAGATGTTTCACCTCACTGAAGAGGCTTCTTTAGTTACATGTTTGTTCCATGATAGGGTGAGACAAGGTCTCACAGTGGCTCATTTAGTGATGCACATGATTAAAAGTGGGTCAACAACCCTCTGAAATGCACACCCCTTTACTTTTGTAATAGTCTTTATTTAGGTGTCAGTCTGTCATCGGTTAGCTGACTGCAGCTGGTCCAAAACACTGCAGCATGGTTACTAACTGAACACATGCAAGTGAGATTACATATGTTCCATACTAACATCCTTACACTGACTGCCAGTCAGTTTTTGCATTAACTTTATGATTTTATGATATTATTATTATTATTATTATTATTATTATTATTATTATTATTATTATTATTATTATTATATTAGCACACTCATACCTTTTGAACTGGTACAGTCCTGCAAGATCAATGAGGTCTGTGGACCAAATGCTCCTAGCTTTCCCGAGGTCCAGATTAGTGAAGAAAGGAGTGAAGAAGCCTTTTCTGTGACTGCTCCTAAACTGTGGAACAAACTTCGCGTTCAAATCATGACTTCCTTAACATTAGACAGCTTCACAACCAACCAAATCACAACCAAATCAAGAAAAAAGTATCAAGAAAGTATGAGCCAGGAGACATTAGTCATCTTACCTTTCTTTGTTGTTGTGCTGTGGAGAACTGATAATCCTGTTGCTCTACTGTGTTAGAATTACTGCAGACGTCTTTACCCACTTCCTCTTTTTATCTTTTAGTCATCAGGAATCAAAATAGTCGAAAGGCAAAGAAAAGGAAGCAAAAACAGCGCATCATCAAAAAGTACTGCAGTGCAAATGGAGTGATTTCAGGTTATGAGTATATGAAACTGAACCTGTTTAATTTTCTCACATTACTACTGTACCAGACCTTGAGGAGACTAACTAACTGTATTATAGGCATACCAATGTGGGTGTACATATGTAGTTCACCAGTACTGGGATGCGATGTCTCTTCATGCTGGTTCTGCTGGTTTATCAAAACTCTGAAACATATCATTAGTCTGGCTGTGGAAAGCTATTCTACCACAATACTGAAAATATTTGCAGGACTGTAGGGTATATTGCTTGGGGTTTGGTTCTCATATTTTTGAAAATGAACAGGGAGTTAGAGAGACAGAGACCGATGAACAGGTACAGGTGCTCTAGTCTGTTAGAATTTCTGCACTAAGATTTTCTGTCTTCCTCAGTTAGTATTTTAATTAAGACTAATAATCTTCTCCCAGATGAAAAAACACAATAAAGCTAGTCCAAAATCAAGGCAAGATTTTCTGGGTCAACAATGATCATGTTAACACGATGCACATTCCTGAGGTATGGAAGTCTGGTCACAGAGCACAGCATTACCAACACTGTGAGGCAAGGGCTTGGGTGTGTAGTTGGTAGAATGAAAAGTGGGATTCAGAGGAGAAGGTGATGATTTTGACTTTTTTTCTTGGTATTCGTTCGATTGAAAATTTTGTATTTCATATTGTAGTGATTGATATAAAGATAATATAAGTCATTTCTTAACATAAGGCTTGTTTTGCTAAAAACTATGTAAATAGTTGTCGATACTGTTTTTACTCGGTAGCTGTAGGGGTGAGAAGCCATTTTTCTTTGGGAACCTTTTCTCCTGTTTTTGGTTAGGGAGGCAGGTAAGACACCTATAATTTTCGTTTGGGGTTTTCTGTGAAGGTAAGCCAGCTGCATTTCATTTCTAGAGTTTTTGTTTGTTGTTTTGGCCATGCTCAC
This sequence comes from Aulonocara sp. 'chitande type north' Nkhata Bay, assembly GCF_057382095.1. Taxonomy (NCBI): domain Eukaryota; kingdom Metazoa; phylum Chordata; class Actinopteri; order Cichliformes; family Cichlidae; genus Aulonocara; species Aulonocara sp. 'chitande type north' Nkhata Bay. Next base: position 455,157 of record NC_141346.1, read on the forward strand.
CCTGATGCCTGCTACCTTTTGGGACTCAATAAACTGACTGGCTGTTGTGAAATCCGTGGTAGCTGTTTTTTGTTGGTTCGTCCTCCTTGAGAGCAGGGAGTGTGGGGGCATTTTTCCTTATTTTTATTTTCCTTATGTCGCACGCCGGTTCCCTGGGCTGGGGTGTAACATAAATGGGGGCTCGTCCGGGATCCCGGGATTAGGCTGGAGGGTCCGAGGGACCGCTTCAGCCTTCGTCTGTCTTCGCTGGAGGGTCCGGGGGACCGCTTCAGCCTTCGTCTGTCTTCGCTGGAGGGTCCGAGGGACCGCTTCAGCCTTCAGTCTCCGCTCGAGGGTCCAAGGGGCCCGTCCGGCCTTCGTCCGTCTTCGCTGGAGGGTCCGAGGGACCGCTTCAGCCTTCCGTCTTCGCTGGAGGGTCCGAGGGGCCCATCCGGCCTTCGTCTGTCTTTGCTGGAGGGTCCGAGGGACCGCTTCAGCCTTCCATTCAGCTGGGGTGTCCAAGGCCCCGTCCGGCCTTCGTCTGTCTTCGCTGGAGGGTCCGAGGGACCACTTCAACCTTTCGTCTCCGCTGGAGGGTCCGTGGGACCGCTTCAGCCTTCCGTCTTCGCTGGAGGGTCCGAGGGGCCCGTCCGGCCTTCGTCCGTCTTTGCTGGAGAGTCCAAGTGACCGCTTCAGCCTTTGTCTGTCTTCGCTGGAGGGTCCGAGGGACCGCTTCAGCCTTCCGTCTCCACTGGAGGGTCCAAGGGGCCCGTCCGGCCTTCATCTGTCTTCGCTGGAGGGTCCAAGGGACCGCTTCAGCCTTCTGTCCTCGCTGGAGGGTCCGAGGGACCGCTTCAGCCTTCGTCTGTCTTCGCCGGAGGGTCCGAGGGACCGCTTCAGCCTTCGTCTGTCTTCGCCGGAGGGTCCGAGGGACCGCTTCAGCCTTCGTCCGTCTTCGCTGGAGGGTCCGAGGGACCGCTTCAGCCTTCCGTCTTTGCTGGAGGGTCCATGGGGCCCGTCCGGTCTTCGTCTGTGTGAATCAAACATTTCACTTGGGGGTAAATGTTTGATTTTTGGGTGGGGGGAAATGTTACGATTCGATGTTGTCAGTGTTTTGTTTTACGCGTGACTGTTATGTGTTTCCTGTTTTACTTTGAAGGTCCGTCTTATCTCAGTGTGTTCAGTTTACGCTTCCTTGTCTCGTCAGTTCTGATTTGCCCCAGCTGTGTTTCCCTCCTGTTGTCCATTCCCTGATTGCTCCCTCTATGTATTTAAGCCCTGTGTTTCAGTTTGTCAGGGTCGTGATCTCCCCTGGTGTTGTAAATAGTTTGTTGTATATAGATGTAAATAGTTGTTGATACTGTTTTTACTCGGTAGCTGTAGGGGTGAGAAGCCATTTTTCTTTGGGAACCTTTTCTCCTGTTTTTGGTTAGGGAGGCAGGTAAGACACCTATAATTTTCGTTTGGGGTTTTCTGTGAAGTAGTGATGGGCAGATGAAGCTTCATGAAGCACTGAAGCTTTTCATCCAATTGGTTCACCCCAGCGCAAAGCTTCTTGAAGCTTCATTTGCTCTAGTAGGACATCTACTGGACGTAAAAATATTAGTTGGCATGAATTTGAAGAGTGTGGCCTTTTGCACACAGCCTGTAAATGTCAACAACAAAAGGAGTGTGTAAAACATGTATATTGTAGTGATGGCAGTATACTGTGTATATTTATACTGCCAGTATGGAAAATGATCATTTGGAAATGCTTAAAATGGAAATGATCATTTACTGTGAGGTGAGGTGTGGTTGGGGTGTGGACAGTGGTTGTGCTTTTGTAACGTTAAGGTATGGACAGCTACACACTGAGGCTTTGAGCCTCAGTCCTGCCTGTTCACATTTTATTCTGTAAAAACTAAATTTTCACTGCTGTTATGACCTTTTTAGTGGGGAGAACATAGCTAGGATTTAATGATTTAACAAATCTTTTAAATCCTTTGTCCTCCACAATGCTAAATGGCTGGGAGTCCTCAATCACCATGCTAACCAGGTTTTCATCTATTTGAGATTGTTCTCCTGAGGAAAGACAATAAAGACAAAGCACAGATATAAATAACCACACACGTAACTTATTACAGTTGTATAATATTGTTATATCATTTAGTAACATTACTGCATGCTATATTATCATGGCATTTGATGGCTCACCTGGTCTTGCTCCACAATCGGTGTTCCCCTTATTCTCATGCAAAGCTCTGTAGTGCCTAAGCATGGATGAGGTGTTGTTGTTATATCCCAGCTCCCTGGCACATAGCAAACACTTCACCTTGTACAAAAGTCAAGACAGCTTAACATAAATTGTATTGCACCATCAGTATTATGAAAATACATCTTCTGTAGAAATTTACATACCTTGTTGGGAGGAATAAGATCAAAATGTTCCCACACAGGGGAGGACATCCTCCTCTTCTTAGCTGGCTCCATTCTCTCCTGACTTTCTCTCCTCACTCTCATAAACCTCCAAACTGCCTCCCAGCTGTCTCCAAACTCTCACTAACCGCAGCTCTCCATCAAACACCCACATTTTTGAATGAAGTCTGAGGGGTTTATATCGCTGTCATATCTCGCGGCAAAGTTCGAACCACTTCATGAACCAGTCACGTGGTACAGCCGGGCAGCGAGGCTTCGGACGTCATCATTTTCAGCTCCTCCCATAAATGAAGCAAGCCTCGATACGCGCATCGCGGAAACGCCCCCTCCATTACTCGACACAAGCTTCGAAGCCTCGATACAGAACGTCACATCACTACTGTGAAGGTAAGCCAGCTGCATTTCATTTCTAGAGTTTTTGTTTGTTGTTTTGGCCATGCTCACCCTGATGCCTGCTACCTTTTGTGAAATCCGTGGTAGCTGTTTTTTGTTGGTTCGTCCTCCTTAAGAGCAGGGAGTGGGGGGGCATTTTTCCTTATTTTTATTTTCCTTATGTTGCACGCCAGTTTTCCCTGGGCTGGGGTGTAACAAGTCTAACAAAGACGTCAAGGTGACTTCAAGAGAAATATCAAGCTGACATCGAGGTCACATCTCATGCTTGGGACAACTGTCATTTTGGAACAATTTTTCAAACATAACAAAACCTCTTCACAAATCAATATGTTATCTTGGTGGAGGGGTTTGTACAATGGTTTGCAAAAGTATTCGGCCCCCTTGAACTTTTCCACATTTTGTCACATTACAGCCACAAGCATGAATCAATTTTATTGGAATTCCTCGTTAAAGACCAACACAAAGTGGTGTACACGTGAGAAGTGGAACGAAAATCATACATGATTCCAAACATTTTTTACAAATAAATAACTGCAAAGTGGGGTGTGCGTAAGTATTCAGGCCCTTTTGGTCTGAGTGCAGTCAGTTGCCCATAGATATTGCCTGATGAGTGCTAATGACTAAATAGAGTGCACCTGTGTGTAATCTAATGTCAGTACAAATACAGCTGCTCTGTGACGGCCTCAGAGGTTGTCTAAGAGAATATTGGGAGCAACAACACCATGAAGTCCAAAGAACACACCAGACAGGTGAGGGATAAAGTTATTGAGAAATTTAAAGCAGGCTTAGGCTACAAAAAGATTTCCCAAGCCTTGAACATCCCATGGAGCACTGTTCAAGCGATCATTCAGAAATGGAAGGAGTAGTCAAGTCAAGTCAAGTCAAGTTGGCTTTATTGTCACTTCAACCATATACAGTTTAACAATACACAGTGAGGCGAAACAACGTTCCTCCAGGAACCAAGGTGCTACATGCAACATAAATTTACAACATAAATTAACAGAAAACACTAAACTAGCTAACTAAGAGGCCTAGTTAGCTGGCTAGCAGAGACAAGACAGACTGACCTAACATAAATTACAACATAAATTAACAAAAAAAAAAACCAAAAAAACCAAAACTAACTATGTATGGCACAACTGTAAACCTACCAAGACAAGGCCATCCACCTAAACTCACAGGCCGAACAAGGAGAGCGCTGATCAGAAATGCAGCCAAGAGGCCGGAAAACTAACACTGCACATCACTCTGAACACACCATCCCCTCTGTCAAATATGGTGGTGGCAGCATCATGCTCTGGGGGTGCTTCTCTTCAGCAGAGACAGAGTTGATGGGAAGGTGGATGGAGCCAAATACAGGGCAATCCTGGAAGAAAACCTCTTGGAGTCTGCAAAAGACTTGAGACTGGGGCGGAGGTTCACCTTCCAGCAGGACAACGACCCTAAACATAAAGCCAGGGCAACAATGGAATGGTTTAAAACAAAACATATCCATGTGTTAGAATGGCCCAGTCAAAGTCCAGATCTAAATCCAATCGAGAATCTGTGGCAAGATCTGAAAACTGCTGTTCACAAACGCTGTCCATCTAATCTGACTGAGCTGGAGCTGTTCTGCAAAGAAGAATGGGCAAGAATTTCAGTCTCTAGATGTGCAAAGCTGGTAGAGACATACCCTAAAAGATTGGCAGCTGTAATTGCAGCAAAAGGTGGTTCTACAAAGTATTGACTCAGGGGGCTGAATAATTACGCACACCCCACTTTGCAATTATTTATTTGTAAAAAATGTTTGGAATCATGTATGATTTTCGTTCCACTTCTCACGTGTACACCACTTTGTATTGGTCTTTCAAGTGGAATTCCAATAAAATTGATTCATGTTTGTGGCTGTAATGTGACAAAATGTGGAAAAGTTCAAGGGGGCCGAATACTTTTGCTGTCCACTGTATGTCCCAGGGATTCTAGAAGCAATGTTGTCTGGGGGCTTTTGCCTGGGATAGGGTTACCAGGGCTCCGCCCTGGAGCCAGGCCCAGGGAGGGTGCCCGAGAGCGAGCGTCTGGTGGACGGGCCTTAGTCCATGGGGCCCAGCTGGGCACAGCCTGAAATAGGGACATGGGGCCATCTTCCTGCAAGCCCACCACCCGGAGGAGGCACCTTAGGGGTCCAGTGCATTGCGAGCTGGGCGGCGGCCAGGTGCAGAGGTCCTGGCAGACCGATCCCCAGCTACCAAGACTGGCAATTGTGACATGGAATGTAACCTCTCTGGTGGGGAAGGAGCCTGAGTTAATGCGTGAGGTTGAGAGGTACCGGCTAGATATAGTCAGGCTCACCTCAACGCATCCCTTGGGCTCTTGAAACAGTCTCCTGGAGAGGGGCTGGACTCTGTCTCAGTCTGGAGTTGAGGCGGGTATTCTGGTATCCCCTTGGCTTGCTGCCTGTATGTTAGGATTTCTCTGGATCGGGGAACGGGTCCTGACTGTCGTCTGCGCTTATGCGCTTAGTGGCGGTTCAGAGTACCCAGCCTCAAAGAGATTCTGCCTCAAAGAGATTCTGGCAAACCACCAGGCAACTCAGGAGGAGATTGAAGGCTTTTCAGGGAGTTTTCAGTACAGTAACAGTAACAGCCTCGAGAGGGCAACAAAAAACAAAACAAAATAACTTTCTTATTCATTCATTACCAGTAAATTAGTGTGAAGGGAAACATATGACCATTTCCTAACACAAGTTGACTGTGGCTAACATCCCAAGTGTTATTTGTGTATTTGAAGAAGTACACTCTTGTACTATATGTGTACTATATGTATGTGACATTTAAAATCTGGGTCACTGTGGCTGAAGCATAATGCAGAAAAATAGGAAGCACAGCAGACATCAGCTAGTCTTTGCTTACCATGAAGTAGTCCACATAAATGCCCAATAACATAAAACACTTTATAACTTTTATGACTTAAACATACAAGAGAAGATTGTAACTATGTTTTTTTTTTTTTCAAGTACTTATTGCCACTAAAGCAGAGTTTTGTGATTATAAACAAATATGGATGTAAATTAAGTTTAATTAAGCAAACCAAAATCAAGACTGTGTTGCTGTGCTACACTACTTTATCTAATAAACAGGAACAAAGTTACACCATTCTGTTTTTGTGGATACAAATAAAAAAAAAAACATCAGTTTTTATTTTGAATGATACAAGTGGGAGTGGTCTTACTATCAAAAACACAACTACAAACTTAGTAGTTCTAAAATCCAAATATTATACAGCTAGTTAGAAGTACTCATTAAACAGATGTTTCTTACACAGATTAAATACTAGAAATTTGGATGCTGCATTTGTTATCAAACTCTCTATGATTCTTTTTTCAATAATGGATCAAAAGAAAACTAAAGAAAAATTCAATAACCCTTTATTCACCATTAGCCAGCTGACGGGCCCATTTTCCAAGCCCTATTTAAATGACTGTAACTGTGTCATCGTTTATGCTATGGAAAAAATGTGAATGGTTTCAAAAAAAGAAAAGCTGATGCTAAAGCTAATGCTATCTGAACACAGAAAGAAAACTCAACTCTGCCTAGAATTTACCACGTGAGCTTTGTACTACTGTAACTCATCAACTCTTTGAGCTTGAGAGAAGTGATCTAGGTGTAAACACTTTTTTATACATTATATTTAGTACAGTTCATATTTAAACTTGATGTTGTGTTACATTTTGTTCGTGTTGAATATCAGTTTTCACTTAACTTGAAATCTGATCCTTTTTTAATTTATTTTTTCCCCACGTAAACTGTTGTTGCATTGCCATAACAATACAGTGATGTAGAATGACTGCCAGATATTGAAAGTTGAGGTTATTCTGAAAAAAATGGCAAAAGCATTCACATATAGTATGATTTAAGACCCCTTTACAGACAAAATTACCAAATAAGTACTTGGTAAAAAAAGGGTTAAAGCACTAACACAATGCAAAGTTGCTGAATTTAGAAATTAATCAGTTGAAAGCTATTCTACCAGAATACTGAAATTCCTTGCAGGACTGCAGGATATATTGCTTGCTCTCTGGTGTTCATATTTCTGAAAATGAACAGGGAGACATTGGTTTCCAACCTTGTCGCATGCCACAATCACAACCCTTTTCTTTGCACCAATTTTAATTTTACAATCCTTGTTCCTTTTCCTGGATGCGATGTCATATATCAGCATTTCTGAGTTGCTGATGCACAAGTTCCCTGCATAGTTATCCGTCTTGCTTAAGCGTCGCCCGTCTTTGCTGCAGATTCTGTTCACGGTCTCCAGATCACTTTTATTGAGGAACGATTGCACTTTAGTTCTGCACCAGAGGTGTTCTTTTTTCAAATACCTGCATTAATAGATCAATATTTCAGTACATAGAGATAATAATATAATAATAATATTATTATCTGTTCTCTTATTTGTAAAATAATTCCACACATAAAATGCTGAGTTTAATGACATCACATGAAGATGCTGATAAAGCAGCACCATGTGGTGTAGCAGCACGTAACCCTCTGAAGCCTGTAAGCTTTTACTTTAAAGGTTGTTTCCTATTGCACACAATAAAACTAACCATTTTTGAATTATTTACTTTTAATTTACCTTTTCCAAGCATCTAGGGAATTTCTGTCAAATTCCTCTTGAAGGATGTGTCTGCTTACAAATTCTTCATAATGACTTTTTGGACTTTTGTCCTGACACGGTGATGAAGGCCCCGCGGTCATGCTGCTGCCCCCATCAATAAGGGCTACAGTGACGATGATGGTGATCAAGACAATGAATCTCATTTTATCTGCAGTTAAAAGGAGAGAAGGCGACAATCTCATGAGGTTGAAAAGAAAGCAACAGGACTTGGACTTGGAAGATATGTCACCCTCAGAGGCTTCTTCAGTTACAAGTTTGTCCCAAAATGCACTGTAAAATAAATCTGAAAAAATACAGTATAGTTTTTATTTTTAACATGACTTAATATTTGCAATATTTGCATTATTTTAAATTTATTGCACCTGTAAACAGTTGTTTTTTTTAATATATGTGCTTTATAAATACATTTGACTTTGACTTCAAGAAACTTAAAGAAGTCCAGTTGCCTTTAATTGAAGGTACTTCCGCTGCACTGACCTGGATGACTCCGAACCTACACAGACAGAGAAGGCAATACTGATTAGCTAACATATTTTAAAAGGAAACACTCAACAAATCATTTAAAATAATGAATATGCTGTGCATTCAAATAAAAAAAAAAAAAAACCAGCATCCAGAAACAAAATCAACATATCATATACGTTTTAACATCACATTGCAATATTGTACATTAGTGTTTGGTAACTCTTATATTACTGTAGAGTAGGATCATGTGCAGAGTGCCACTAATCTGTGTTATTCCTTTAACATCTCAATACGACTCTTATATCAAGAAAAAACGTGAGTACACAAGATTGCAAAATTACACAATTTCATCTGATAAATGAAATTTCAATATCATTAACTGTATAGGAAAATACGAGCCAGGAGACAGAAAAGTCATCTTACCTTTCCTTGTTGCTGTGGAGGACTGATATCACCTGGTGCTCTGGTGGGTTAGAAGTACTGCAACATCCTTTACTTGCTTCCTCTTTTTATCTTTTAGTTGTAACCAATCATCTTTCTCCAAATAACAGGAATCAAAACAGTCAAAGGCAAAGAAAAAGGAAGCATAAAAAAGTGCATCATCAAAAAGAAGTGCAGTGCAGATGGAGTGATTTCAGGTTATGAATAAATGAACCCGAACCTGTTTGATTTTTCTCAGATTACTACTGCACCAGACCTCGAGGAGACTAACTAATAGTATTGTAGACATACCAGTGCTGACATATTTAACCAAACTGACTAATAATAATAATAATTCATGTTTATCTTTATTAAAAAATGCACAAAAAGAGTGTAAAAAATAATCCAAACTTGTTGAGGACTATAAACATTTACAAGCATTAAATGACAAATCAGCTGGCTGGTCCCTTTTACACGAAACATGTAAACGCATTTCAAGAAACTGTGGTTCAGTTTTTCAAAACTCTACAAAACACAACTGAAAAGAGTGAACCGCTTTATCAAAACCCTACACAGCACAAAAAATACTCAACAACCCTCAAAATCACATTTTCTCATCTCAAAACTGATTCCATGTCACAAATTCCAGTGTGTGCAAATATCCCGTTTCTCCGTTTAGTGTAGAGTTGTTTACCTGCATAGCATTTGCAGTACTACATGTAAGTGCAACACAAATCATTCTTTAGTAAAACTCAGTAATTTCACCTGAAGTGTAGGTGTAAGTGTAAGACTACAAAGTAAATGTTTGCTCAGATACAAAAAAATGAAACAATATTTATTTGGGAAAGGGAAATTACATCTAAACCTCATCTTATTCTCTCACTCTCTCTCTTCTTCTTTGTTGGTGTTGCTTCATCTTCTTGCCTAACACCTGCAAAAGTTATTCTTGGTCTCTTTTATATTCTGACACATGACTGTATTCTCTTTCCAACTGAGTTTGCACATGTTTGCATGTTATATGCTTTGTCTCTTTGCTTAGTTACTTTTGTGTTATTTTGGTAGTCTTTAGTCTTGCTTCCTTTGTCTCGCTTTGCCACCTGTTGCCTCTCAACCAGCTGCCTCCACTTCCTCTCATTAGTCTCGGTGTGTGCAAATGCCTCGCCTTTACGTTGTAAATATATTACATTTATACAATACAATTATATTTTGTCTACACTCTGCTCCCGTTGCTCTTGTGGACTTTTGTGATGTCTTCAGATTTTCGGATTTCCAGTCAACATTCAAAGCTCACCTTGAGTTAAGACTCTATCTTAGTGTCCTTTCACTCACTGGTCATTAAATAAAAACCACTACTGTAAATAGAAATGACCTAAAGGCTCCAAATGCAAATCCACCTCTTGTTACTGGTGGTTTTCTGGTTGTCTTGCCATTTTTAAGGAGATACTTCAAAGTTTCCCTTCAGGCATATCCTTCACTAATAACAGTTTTTATAATAATTATTAATGTAATGAGTCTTTGCTAATAATGTAAGATATGCTTACATAACCACTTCTAACACTAAGCATACGGTGCACTCTGAGGTGTAGTTAAAACAAACAATCAAACAAACAAACCTTGTGATCTATTGATTCTGTGGTCAAATCACAAATGTCTCCGAAACACTGAGGAAAGCCACCGACTGAAACATCAGTTTCTTTCTGCTGGTATAAAAAGTATAACTGTGGATTCTGATCTCTAAATCTGAGGTGCCAACAACTGTTATGCTTCATGATTTATGTGGTTTAGGTCAGCTTTTTTAATCATACTGGCCCTGTCATTAACCCAATTTCTGCTTTGAAAATGTGTAAGAGGAGCGCTCAACTGCCATGCTGAGAGAGGAGAGTTTGGAGGGGTGAGTTACCCAGGCATGAGCAGGACACACAGCAGACCTGCTAAAACCTTTTATTTTAATTTCAATATAGCGGATGCTGATGTTGCACACATCTGAGGTAAAATGATTATAATAACACAGAGCTCAGCAGCAGCTTCTGTATTGGTCTCACAGCACTACAGTGACTAAGAACGTGGAGCTAATGTCACTGTAAGGCAGAGCTTCACGGAAAAATATAGCATTAATGTTACTAGTCTAAAATTTTCTCTTAACATTAGTGAGTGCTAAAAAGTGTCTGGCCAATTCACTTTCACAGGAAGTGTTTTCTAAACTTTGCTTGCATGGGTGAAATGAAGAAATGAAACAGATTGTAGGGTTCCTCACTGTTATTCTAAGAAAGAGTCAAGCTCCAAAAAAAAATCTGAAAAATCAGGTGGCTTTTAAAGCCTTTTGAATTCAGACATAGCTAAACCACAGTGTGCTGTAGCTTATTAACTTTTATTGCACTTAAAAATGTAGCTAATGTAAAATGTAATTTTTTTTTTTTTTACTAATGTCAGCTGCAAACTTGCTTCTCTAAAATCCCTGCACTCCTAGGGCTGAAGGAAGAGTAAAGGAGACAATATACAGCTGGTTTCATTAAGGTTTGGATTTATTCAAACTACAAAATAAATAAAACTAAAATCTTAAACATATTTCATTCTTTTTTCATTGCAAACACAGTTAAAATATTAAAAAATATTCCCTAGATAGAAGTTTGTTTGTTTCTTGTGTGTATCTGTGTAAAACATATTTCTTATGCTGTAAATGGATTATTTAAAGTGACTCATGTAGACTACAGTTGAAAAATGTAGACATCAGTTTACAGTATCTAAACTGCCCAGTTAGACAAATTGTTTAACAGATGTGTGGAGTAACAAGGAGGGTCTGTAGAAATAAGCATCTTGTAGACTAAATGCTTGAGGTAGTGGTTAAAATCAGCTTTTCCCAAACACGGAATATAAGTATGCCATTAGAAATCATTGAGTATGCCGTGGAAGATTATCCAATTTCACCTGATTGATACTCTTAGCAAGTGGCGTGTTGTGACAGGCACAACAGTTACATTCTCATCCACCAGATCCACTTAATTGTACTGCCCTTACCACCAGCAAGATGAAGATGAAGAAGAAATACAAAAGTACAAAGTCGAGCTGCGAATATGACAACACTGCAGGGAATAGCGATTACTAAATAACTGAAAACAAAAAGCATCAATCTGGCCTGGGTCCTAGAGAGATTTCCAACCCAGATGGCCCTGGCTTTAATAGTGGAAGAAAGCAAAATAAAAAGTAAACACATGACAATACAGTTAACATTATCTTGCCTTTGGATTGTCATACACTGGAGAACCAAACTGAGCCCATTCTGCTACGCCTGGTGCGCAGGGAAGTCAAACAGTGCCACGGTTCCAAGAAAACTTAAACACCATCTCCAGACAAAACACCCATCACTTCAAGCATGAACATACTGAGACGCAGGCAGCTTTAATGAGGAAAACCACCAATAAGAGCAATAAAGCACTTAAAGCTAACAAGTTGCTGAATTGCAAAAATGCATACATGTTTGCACCAATGGAGCAGCTGCCATGCTCGGGCACACTAAAGGATTTGTAAACGGAGTGAAAGAGGAACATCTAGATGTCATTGCCATGCATTGTTTTCTGCACCCGGAAGTACTTGTTGCCAAGACTGCAGGAGGAACTTAAAGTGTTTTTCACAAATCAGAAGGACGTCAAGTTACTCTCAAGGGACCAGTGGTGTATAGAGATTGAAAATGTGACGTCACTCAGGGGTAAAACCGCAAAGAATTCTGGGAACTCGTGGCAAGAGGTACTAGCGCACGCAGGCTTTCAATTGAAATCAGTTATGCAGCGATAAAAAGAAACACAAAAAATGGCAAGAAGCTGTTGTATTATTAACTGCAATAGCCGGTCGCATGACAGCCACGGAAAGCCGACGGGTAAAGAGATCGGTTGTTATCGGATTACGTCGTTGAAGAGAAATTGTTCGAGCCATGTTTCCGAAGTAACAAAGAGGCAACTGGATTGCAGCCATTCAAAGATCAAATATAACGTCCCAGAACACTCCAGCTCACAGGTTAGTCTGCTCCAAGCATTTACACAAAGGTCAGCCTGCTGTTGTAGTTAATGCGTCACTTTTCTTAACATAATTGGTGATATAGGTTACAAGCAAGTCTGGCGCTGAACAGAAATGGTCGCGCTATGCTCCTTTATTTATTGTGTTTATTGTGCATAAATAGTGAATTGTCCTGACACAACATTACGTTTCGCTTCTGTTATTGCCATGGTACATTGACAAAAACATATACTTTTATTCACAGGATAAAACAGTTGTTTTGTATCACTAATTGTCCAGTACGATTACAGCATACAATATTATTGTCACTGCTACATTTCTGTGATGCTACCAGAAATTATTTCCACTACTAATTAATTACCATTGAGCTCAAAGGTCCTATTAATAAACGGTTAACGAATGTGTATTTATGAAGACGATTTGTGAGACTGGTAAACTTATGATATGTACGATGGTCTTTACTTTCTACACGGTGCATTTCAAGGTCCTGCACCCATCCGTCGGTGAACTGTACCTGGGCTTGTTGCAGTGACCTGAAGTTACTAAACTTCACGAGTGTATGCACTCACTCCAAGAACCGTATAATTATAAATATGAGCGTGGTGAAAGTTGGGCAGCACGCTAATGTATTTTGTCCCTCTGTGTGCTTGTAAGGGTCTAACCCTTTCACTGGTTTGATTTTTTTTCCCCGTATCTTTTCTTTGACTTTTCATCAAGTCTGTCTTTGTACGGACCGGCATTGTTCTCCTTCATTTTGTACATTCCTTTTTGGGGGGCAAAGAAAAAGCAAGAATTTATTGGAACCGAAGAATGAACGTTTTGCGGTGCTGCAAATGCTTGCATTTGATGCGGTACTTGGATTGTTTTGCCACGAGTTCCCGGCATGCAATGCACGAAAGTCACGTGGTGTGTCAATCTCTATAAGACTGCTGTACCTGGCAGATATATTTGAACATCTGATTGACCTGAACACACAAATATAAGGCATAAATAACAAATTGCTCACAAGTAAAATATACGGGATTTGGTTGAAAGGTGCAGCTCTGGAAACAACATGCTTAACGTGCCAACCTGAACATGTTGACACACACCTAGATATGGTAGGGTGTCAATAGTGGTGGATTTTGTGATTTTTCTAATGTGAAATATGTGCTGTGGTTCCAAAAGGTTGGGAAACTCTGGTTTATGTGAACACAACCAATAACAAGAGAAGAATCCTTATTAAATCATCCCTTTGCACATAATCATAATTAACAGTATTTAGAGTGCATCCCCATAATATGTATACATTTGCATTGCTAGCATTGCTATATAGTGCATAAAAGAAAATTCTAAAACCCATGCCTTTATTGAACCTTCATTGATTCATGTTGTCATTATAAGAAAAGAATATGGAAACCCAGGCAATCAAATTCCCACTTTAATATATATAATGCCTATAACTGATGCATTCACTGCTCCAAAACCAGTGCATGTGATTACTACTGCTTTTCCATAGCAGATATAATCAAAGGATCGCTGTTTTTCTCATCTGGTTTCAGATGGAGACTGAAGTACGGGAGGATCTCACCACCAAACGAACACTCAGTAAATGAGTAGATGTGAGACTGAGACGTCACATCATAAAAGGACACGAGCCCTTCTTCATAATCTACAAACACCCCGACTTTCCGAGGTTTCACTTTAAATGAAAGGTACACGGGCGGTATTGTCCGGGTTGCGTATTTTTTGTCTCCACAATGTGCAGTAACCCAGTAACCTTTGTCAGGGGTCACTAAAAATTTCCCCTTGCGGTAAGCATCACATCTGGCCACACCCAGATCCCACCCGGTCTTGTTGCTGACTTCCACCTCCCAGTATGATTTCCCTGATTTCAGCCTGTTGAGCCCCAGGACACTTCCAAATATATCAGACCTCTGGGGAGAATTAGGATCTTTTGCTGTTTTTCCACCTTTTCTCACTTCTTTACCATTATCAGAAATTACAAGACTTGAGTGTGCAGAAGTCGGGTCCAGCTTCACGTCCACTACAGTCAAAAGAATACACTTAATTAAAAAAACTGAACCATGTGGTAAGTAGATCTATAAACATCACACATAGGTCAACACATAAAAATCACTCTTTATTCCTTTTTTTAATCAACATTTTTGTTAAAGGGCTCCATCACACCAAAATATGGCACTAAGTATTGATGGAGTCCAATCAGACTGACCTTTCCAGACCTCACCGTAACAGAGAAGACTTACTAAATAAAGCAGGTTGCTTAGCCAGCTAGGGCTTTAATTTGTTTTATTGTTAATGTTTTTTAATGTTATTTGTCTAATATCTGTGCTAGATTTCAATTCTCACATTATTCAAATGCAACAAATTCATTTTGTTGAATTTTAGGAAAAAGATGGATGGGTTGCCCACCCAGTTCAGAAACAACATACTTGTGTTATATGGTTTCTCTATATCACCAGCTCTCGGTATCAACAGGATAACAAGTGAAAAATAATAAATAAATTCTGGATAATATTAAACTGATCTTTGCCATTATTTTCTAAACAAACGCAGAAAATTACATGAGAAAATAATATCCAGATTGGGGAAGTGCATACTAAATTGTGCTTAGAAATTACTTAACTTTAGCAAAAGAACAAATTCAACTCTAGAAATTAAAAACATGTTTAAAACTGAAATCAAAGGCTTTTATTCTGAAAACTGACTTACTGTATCAAACTGATGTCTAATTTTGAACATGTCATTATTATTTTATAAGCATATTGGTTTTCCTTTAAAAGGAAAATTTAAAATAAAACAGGGCTTTTATGTTGAAAATCTGGTGCACTGTCATGGTCCTGGGTCATTTGACCAAGTGTTTTTTGTTTTCTATTATTATAATATATTCTGGTTGTGGTTTCTAGCTCATTGGTTTTGGTTTGGTTCTTCTTCAGTTTAGTGTTAGTCATCCCTACCTGTGTGTTTCCCTCTGTGTAAAGTCTGTGTTTCTTTATATGTGTGAGTTCCTGTTTTATTTTGAAGGTCAGTGTCTCAGGTTATTGTATTCTGTTTTCATATCTCTCAGTCTCGTCAGCTCCAATTTTCCCCAGCTGTGTCTCCTCCCGTTTCTCATTTCCTTAAATTTCTCTTTGTGTATATAACTCCTGTGTTTTCTGGTGTGCGTAGCTGGTTCGTCTTTGTATTTCCCAAGTCGTTTCCCTGAATCTCCCTGCATCTCCACTTCTGGTTTGTTTCTGTTAGATTTCCAAGTTTAGGTTTTGCTTAGTTTCCATGGTCACCCTTGTCATATCTGTTTGTATCACAAACTCACTTGCATCTGAGCTGCCTGCCTAAAGGGTCCTTTAATAATTTACGCACGGCTTGCCCAGCAAACTGTGACATGCACACCTGTTCCCTGTTTTTACTCACTGTTAACATTGTTTTTATACTGCTGTAATTTTTTTTTTTTAAATACACACCTGCAAATGTAGAAATCCTCTCGAGGTCTGTGGAAACACACATTTGAGTAAGCTGCAGTATGTCTAAAGTTAAATTAATACAAGTCACGAGAGACCAAAAGACTTACCTTTGGATGCGAGTTTTTCTATTTCCTGGCCAATTTGCTTCATCATGGCTGAAGTCGTACCTCGCAGTGTCCCGAAGAAGAGTGAAGTGTTGTCACATAAAGTTTTCCAGTTAGCAGATTCTTTCAGGCCTGTTACAGGAGAAAGCTGTGCATGTGTGCAAAGGTAAAAGTTAGCTTACAGCAGGCACGATTAAATTGAATGAATCAGAAATAACACTGAAAATGCACAGATGTTGTAAATGAAATTTTTCCTCTTTTAAGGGAATTTATGCTCCAGTAGATGGATCTCAGATCCTTGAGGTTCACCTCCAAGTCTGGGTTGTTGTCTAGGTCATCAGTGGCTTTTTTGAGCACATCAATTTCTCTTTGCAGCTTGTGGGTGAGATCTTGTGCTTCTCTTTTCACTTTCCGTCTCCTAAAGATAACAGAGAGGGCACGTGGGAATCCATTTTATTAAAACATAATGCACCAAAGGAGCACAAAGAATCCTTGCGATGTTAAAATGTTCTTCAACGATGCTGACAGACTAACTTCTATATGCCTCACAGGACCAACCTGTCGTCCACAGTCTGGCATGCTTTCTCTTTAGCATCCTCCGCAATTTTCATCACCTCTGAGAAGAAACTGTTGATCTCCAGCCATTCGGCATCCAAGCTACCCTGAATAGCCATAAGAGAGTAACGGCGTCAAAGCAATATCAAAATAAAGGATTTTCTTTTTTTTTAAAAATGTTGCGGTCTTTACATTGCAGTTTATTTCAGATGATTTGACCTCGGCCATCTTGTGGTCTCGGGAATCAATTTTCTGCCGTAAATCAGCTTTCATCTTTTCTTGTCTTTCCTTGAAAAGGGACAATGGAAAATGTTAAAATACTCAAAGTTTATACAGGTTATAAGTCTTATACTAGCAGTCATGTCAGCAGCTCTATGAGTCACTGCGTAGTTTGGATTTGCCAGTACTAGAGTCACACATTTTTCAGGTTTGTCATAAAAAAGCATTAGTTACCTGAGCCATGTCACAAATGTTAACCTCCTGGTGAAGCTAGACAAACAGCCAGTTCATTACCTAACTGTTAATGTGTTTATTTCAGGCTTTACCTCAAGTAATCTGAGTATTTGAACTCCACCTCTGTGCTTTTTCTAATGGAATTATCAGACAGGATTGTCTGTGAGGTACTACCTTGTGCTTCAGTTTTGGAGGATGAAACTCTGGTAATGAATGACTGTATATTCACTGTGTTGAAACTGCAGTACCTTTTGTCGCCTTTTAGCCTTCTCTCTCTCCCGTTCTCTCTCCCTTTCCCTCTCTAGTTCTCTCTCTCGTTCTTCTCTCTCTCTTTCTTGTCTCTCTCGTTCTTGTCTTGCTCGTTCTCTCTCTCGTTCTTGTCTCTCCCGTTCTTGTCTCTCTCGTTCTTGTCTCTCTCGTTCTTGTCTCTCCCGTTCTTGTCTCTCTCGTTCTTGTCTTGCTCGTTCTCTCTCTCGCTCTTCTCGCTCTCGTTCTTGTATCTCCCGTTCTTGTCTGTCTCGCTCTTCTCTCTCTCGCTCTTCTCTCTCTCGCTCTTCTCTCTCTCGTTCTTGTCTCTCTCGTTCTTGTCTTGCTCGTTCTCTCTCTCGGTCTTGTCTCTCTTGAGCCCCTGTAAGAAAAGAAGATCAATGTTATCATGTTGTTCTTCAGAGTCTTGTTCCTGTCATGAACTAACTTAAACATCTAACTCTGCATATTACTGTGGTTGTCTGACTGGAGGATCAGACAATCCTCCAGTGATCAGTTATCAGCTATGTGTTTTTGTCTTTGTTTTTTCAGTGCAGAAACTGTAAAAACCAAGCCATAGTACATATTAAATATCGTAGGAGATGGCAAAAAAGAAATCATGTTTGATGAAACTGTAGATTTAATTGATGTAAGTTTGACAAATATGGGGCAAATATTCTAAAAAAAAGTAATTATCTAAAACATGAAAATAGATTATCACTGTAAACCAGTGAGTTTTAGTTAGATAGTCACTCCCCGACCCTGTAGCAACACAAACTGACCACTGTACAAACACGTTGGTAGACTCACTATAATCCAGACTCATACACATGCCCATCGAAGGCTCTCGTCTGATTAGAGATCCCATAAAGGCCGGCATAGGATGGAAACTAGATTGCCCACTTTCAGGGATCCTCATTCCCTTTGGTGTGCAGCCCTTCTTTCCCTGGTGAACTCTCAGGCCATGGTAAGTTGTGAAAGACCGGCCGCAGTGACAGAAGTGTTGCTCCATGTTGGATGAGTTGAGTATCTGTAGGGGACTGATAAGGTACAAACAAGCAGGTATAAAGACATGCACTGTCCAGAAAATGTGATCAGTAGATTTTGACTTACAGTGTATTATTTTTCGTTGTGCATTATTTTTTCAATCTTAATGGAGGAAGAATTAAATAAGTAATCTGTGATCCACCCATGAGGGTGATTCAATACAAATTCATATAATAAAAAAAAAAATGAGCTAGAACTGAAGTTTTATGTCTTGGGGAATTTTGAGTTTTGAGGATTTTTTTTAATTACAGCTATTGTAAAATGTCTGAATTTAAATCTCTAAATCACTTATATTGTAGTCATGGAGTATTTGATGTCAATCTGGAGATGTGTGGACAGTGATTAGGCACCCTCTAGTGTTACAGATTACATGTTACAGTCTTGCACACAGAGCCAGATGAAAACAGGAATTTAAATAGGGAAAGTTCTGTTTCTGTAACATTATAGCTTCAAACAGTTTTCAGTAATAAACTAATAAATGCCTAGTAAAATAAAATTAAAAGCAACAATCAAAATAACTTGTGGTTTTATAGTAATCCAAATCAACTTGAAGTAGCTAACAGCATATTTAGACTACATTTAGCTATATAATGTTATAACACGATGTTTATTAAGCATATATGCAGAATTTGTTTTTTAATTAAGTTGAGTTACTGATTGAATCATCACAGTTCTAATACACACCATACTCACAGTGTCTGCATAATCTATTTTTAGAGTTCGACAATGGATATTATTATATTTTATTTGAGTCAACCCAAGTTCATTTCTCTACACACCTACACACATAACTCATGCATAGCTGTGCACATACCCTATACCTTGGATCAGGATCAATGATAACAACTTGCTGTTCTACAACTTGTGAAACACTAGACATGCAGTCTAAAGTTATGTATTTTAATTTACGTGACTTTAGATAACATCTAAGCAAGGCCCAAGGCACAATGATTTTTCTTTTAAACACATTCTTAAACACATATATACCACTGCAGCATGTCATTCACTTGTCTTTTCTTTTGCAGCCTGTGTTTTGTCCTGTCTTACGCTCTCTTTCTATTTTCCTTTCACTTTCTCCTCACCTCTCCAACTGGTTGAGGCACTTCTTGCCAGGAGGACTGGTTCTGCCGGAGGTTTGTCCTGTGGAAAGGGAGCTTTTATTTCCCACCATTGCAGTAGTGCTTACAAATGGGGAATTTCTGGATTATTGAGGTTTTCTCAAGAATATCAAAGTCTTTACCTCACATTGTAAAATGAATTCTTATTTATTTATTTATTATTAATTCTTTAGTTTATGCAGGAATAAAAGTGAGTTAACAAGCAATTAATGTGATGATTAAAAAGTTGCTGATTTACTCGATATTTCTTTGTTCTGTTTTATGAGTGAAACTTGAATCAATGATTAAAATCCTAGGAAATGTTGTCTTAAATGAAACTCCAAGTTTTCATGTGTTAAGATGCATCACAGATTTTTTTTTTTTTTTAATTCAATCTAGTGTCAAATGCTTGAATTTTAATCTCTAAGTCACTTATATTTTACTAACGGAAAAATAAACCTGGATGTTTTTATAATTTGTTATATAATATATATATATATATATATATATATATATATTTTTTTTTTTTTTTTAAAGAACAAAAAAAAACAAATATTAAATTAAAGACGCTTAAACACACTTATCTGCCCAGCAGCCTACCTGTGCTCCTGACAGCGGTGCTCCACTGTGTGACCTGTCACCTGTTGTTGCATCTTTTTAATGCATTGTCAGTTTTTCAGTTTCATTTCAGTCAAACCCGAAACTTTTCCACCAATGCACAAAGGTGGAGCTACAATACATTTCTCTGATATACTTCTGTGTTTTGGAAACACCATTAAAAGTAAAGCTGTAATACAGAAAAAACTGAACATCTTTATTAAAACTTTTAAAAGTGACATACAAATAGTAGCAGTGAATATACATTTTGTTTACTCAAATTTTACTCTACTTGTACTTAAAAGAAGTAAAAATATCACAATTCAAAACTTATCCAAATCCAATGCAACCTGTTAGATGACATCAATCAAAGCGCACGATCTGATATCGTCATGTTGGTGTTGTTCCCAGATCAACATAGTAAATGTTGTTCCAGGATCAAAATTGCAAGTGACCAATCAGAATGTCATAATTTTGCGACTTCGGAAAAAATCGCCGTAAAACAAGAAACTGTACTTAAGCTGCGAGAAACCCCCTCTGTCCGCCGATCAATGGACCCTGACCCTAACCCTTTAATAAACGCTAAGCAGAATTGATATTGTCCTTGCAACATTGGAATTTCATAAATGCACGAATGGCTTGGCGCGCCAAAGAATAACGTCACAACAATGTGATTGGTCACTTGCAATGTTGATCCCGAAACAACATTTACTATGTTGTTCCAGAAACAACACCAGCATGACGATATCAGATCATCCAGTCAAAGCTATTCAATGGTCACTAAAAATATCTGACAGATTTAGTCAGCCACTCTGTGGAATCTGAAGCTAAATTCCTTTTTGTCACATGAATGGAGGTCATCAAACACGCAAGGCTTGGTGTGCAGACACTCCTTATTTTTTGAGCGTGACAGGAGGTTCATATTCTCTGGTCCAATTAAACGTTGAACACAAAAGTGTGCTGTGTGTAACACTGTGTGAAAATGGTCTCTGAGAACAGACTGGACATTAAGATGCACACTGAAATAGCAGTAGAGTTCCTGAACAAAGTAAAGTGAAGTAAGACTTAACAAAAAAACAGTAATTGTTAGAAATGAGTCTGAACTGTGATATTGTAGAATGACACAAAACTTCCACATTAAAACTAAAATGAAATAAATAAAACCTACGACGCCACAATAGAACAAAACATAGCAAATGTTTAAACTGAGAAAATGTACCATACCAAGACAAATATTGGCTCATTTTAAGTTTGATGACACGAACAAGCCTCAGAAAAGTAGGGACAGGGCCGTGTTTACCACTGTGTAGCACCCTGTCCTCCTTTAACAACAGTCTGTAAATGTGTTGGACTGAGAAAATATGATATAAATATGATATAGGATTCTAGCTGCTCAAGAGTCCTCGGTCTTCGTTGTTGCATTTATTGTTTCATGATGCTCCAAACCTTTTTAGGAGGTAAAGGGTCTGGACTGCATGCATGTCGGTTCAGAACTCAGACTTCTACTCTAGTCGTGCTGGTGTAGCTTATGTGTAAGTTCGATGAGGAAGATCTGGAGTCTACATCTGTCTGCTTTCCCAGGTGTTGACAACTAATCTAAGCTTTAAGTCACTTTCACTTTCCAACGCTGTCAAGCTAATTGTGACATCACCGATCTAGTCCAATCATCTTTCTGCCAGCCTTCTTCAGCCCAATCAGCCTTCACTCCGCCTACTTTAAATCTCACTTTCACATGACATCTGACATTCTCCCTTGCAGATGCCTTCGTGCAACCCAGCTCCTCTTCATCACTGCCTCTCCCTCATCACTCAGGCTTCATCCAAGCCTCCATAAAAATTCCTTCATGCTCTAAAACCTGTATATAGCTTTCAGCATTAATAGTGCCTTTCGACATGTGTAAACTTCCAGTTCTAATTCTCTGAAAGATTTGATATTATGATATACTCTAGATGGCGAAATATCTGATTTGGCCAACAGCTTTCTGATGGTCTCCACCTGTAGCTGTTATAAATAATCTGTATATGTACAGTTATATACTGTATAATGTTAAAACCATAGAGCCAGTGCCTCACACAGGAAACCAGGCACGCACCTCAGCATTCAATAGTCTTTACAGGAAACAAAAAGCAATGACAACAACACCATAATTTTTTCTTCCCATGAGTAACATGTGAGATAGGAGAGGAAGGAGTGTTAATACTAGTAGCCAGTAAGTATTGTGTGTATATGACAGTTAGTTATAAGATTTGAGTGTTTAATAATTCCTCTTCAAGAACAGGATTTGATGTTTCACTCTTAGAGTTTTACAGGTAGAAGACTAGAAAAGTGAAGGGAGTAACAATAGCTTAACTTAAAGAACATATTTCATTTTTCTTTAAAAACTACGATGTGTTATCTAAAAACTAAATGTAATTACTGTCTAGTCACAGCGATTGAGAAAATTGACAAGAAAAGAAAATAACTGATCACTGGCTATGGTTAAGACTGCAAGTACATTACCAAACATATGTGTGATATGTGTCTGTGAATCATTCATTTTTGTGCATATAAAACTATTTTCCATCTGTTCTTTTACAAGTCTGTGCTCCCATGCACAGGCAGTGTTTTAATGCATTTTCCTATCCACCGTGTGCAACAGCACTCTTGACTATACACATAAATGTAAACTTGACCTTTTATTTATGTTGAAAGCTTGTATGTTGAAAGTTACAAAAGTGCAGAAATCCTGAAAGAAAGCAACTACAATCCAATAAATTCCAAAACAGGCTGGTAACAAACAAGGCGGGATAACAAAAAGAATGCTTTCTCTAATCAGGGCGAGTAGAAACACCTTGGGAAAAAAAAGTTGAAAATAATTGAAGGTAATGAGGGAGGATGCAATTCTAAAGACAAAGCACAAAGGACACATAGCTAACAAAATGAAAGAGAGAAAATCTAAAAAGGGAAACATCTAACGCAGAAAGTTAAATGTGATAAAAACAAAAGGGCTTTGGAGAGGAGACTGATCCATGAAAAATGGTAGAAACAAAAGGTAAAAAATCAACACTACTACCAAATGCAGCTATAATCATATAACAATACCAAAATCCAACTTCGTAGTTCAAAACTAACAATGAATACCAATGAAAGCCAAATAAAAACAGATATCATTACAGCAAAGTGTTGCAGCTTTAAGGCAGGGATGACTCCGGGAGTTGCTTTCTCACTGCATATGCTTTATTTCACAATCAGATCCATGACAAAAACTTACAGCAGCTTCTCTCCAACTCCTAGCCCTTGGCTGCGGTGGAAAAAGAAACGACTCCAATCCCTTTCAAGGAACATATGTCCAAAAAAATTTTCCTGACACACCAATGGGGCGTTCAATGCCATCTTGTAAATATGAGTACTCTGGCAGAATAACAGTTCAAATGAAAAATACACCAGAACAAACAAGCAAACAAAAAAGATGTGTGGGGTACCTTTGAACCAATGAACAAAGTATAACAATTTATACTTTTTAACATAACCCGACCCCGTCAACATGTGTATCTCTCACAAAAGCTTAAAATGAAAACTATGTTTATATGGTCTTATTTATGATGGTATCATGATGAGGTTTCATGTATTTTTCTCTTTGTATAGCTGCAAATAAACTGTAGCTGAAAGTGCATTTAGAAGAAATGTAACTGTTCCTTTTACATGTGGATTAGATTTAGGGACCAGTTGATCAAATCCATAATTCCTCATTTAGGTTTTAGAGAACAGACTGTGATACAGTGTTCCAGGGAAAAGTAATACAAAAAACACGAGACTAGACAAGGACATAAGACGCTAAGCAGGGAAGCTAAGGGAGAGGAGGAGGAGGAGGAGGAGGAGGAGGAGAGGAGAAAAGTGCGACCGCAAGAGCAAGAGACGAAGCAATGTTGAATATTATTACACAGGAAATAAACAACTGCATGTAAAATAATCACACCGTGACACCTCTGCCTTTCTAAATGGAGGGACATTAACTGCATGTGTATGTAAGCATGTAAAACCTGCAAATAGTCATAGTAACAGTATTTTGTCTCTATCTGCCATTCTGCAATTCATCTCATGTAAACAATAACGTGGCGCACAGCGTGACGTGAAAAAAGGCACATACCTTTGACGTTGCATTATAAACTCTGTATTCCTCGTCCACACGTAAACGCAAAAAAGGAGTTTTAAAAATCTCAGTTTTCAGTGATTCGAAACACGGTTTACGTGTGGACGAAACAGCTGTGTTTTTCAAAAATACCCGTGTAGGTGCGTAAAAGAGTTAGTAGTTTATTTTATTACTACCTGTAATTTATTGCAGATTACTTG
Organism: Aulonocara sp. 'chitande type north' Nkhata Bay; assembly: GCF_057382095.1. Classification (NCBI taxonomy): domain Eukaryota; kingdom Metazoa; phylum Chordata; class Actinopteri; order Cichliformes; family Cichlidae; genus Aulonocara; species Aulonocara sp. 'chitande type north' Nkhata Bay. The sequence goes on from NC_141346.1 coordinate 479,379, forward strand.
TATTTGCTGAATTGTTTACTAAATGTTTGAGGTGTGAAATAAACCGCAATGGAGCAAAATATGGGTGTGTGTGGTTGGAGGATGTGTTTGTGCGCACGCCCAGGCCGGGGGGGGGGGGGCGCAAACATTTTTCTTGTAAAACAAAGGGGGGCCCAGCAAAAAAAAAAAAGTTTGGGAACCGCTGATCTAAGTGCATGATGATATTGCTTGACATGTGACACTCAGAGGTTTAGGCTTCAAATTTCCTCATGATGCACACAAAGGAAATCATTCAAATTTTATCAGGCACAGATGAGTGGGTCTCTTCTGCTCTATCCTGGACTGTAAGGACATTTTTAATTGCAAGTTGGAGACTGATCACTTGGATAATGCCAAGAGTTCTCAGGTCATTGGAGCAGTTTTTGAGAAGATGAGTTTTTTTTCATTAGGGTCGAACTATAAAGAATTTCCTGTATAAATAAATGTACCAAGAACTCTTGTAAGGAGTCTAGACTGTTACACTTGCAACTGAGTATTTATTTATAATGACAGGCAGATCATCGGTTTGCAGCATGTCACTTTAAACAGGAGATCATTATGACAAAAAGTAGTTACATGGTTTTTGTGACAGTTTACAATATAAATGATAGGTTTGTAGCATAAACCTATTCGCTGGAATGTTAAGGACAATTTAATTACACAGCAAAACAAGACACGAGTAGGCAAAGTTCTTCATGTTTCTCGTGCACGGGAGAGAACCGGACAAACGCCGTTCCTTCGCTTGACCCCAGTTGCTCTCATCTGCTCCCCCGTAACACTGTTCTTTATTGAGGTTACATGGATATACATAGGTTCATTAACATATTACGTCTACATACAAACAAAGAGTACCTTGCCTGTGCGTTGTGTGTGTGTGTGTGTATGTGTGTGTGTGTGTGTGTGTGTGTGTGTGTGGTCAGAGTGTGACCCCATAAAGACTTCCCTAACCCTGCTGGTCTGGAAGTCCAGCAGTTCATTTAAACAAAAGGCACTTAGACTAAGACAGATATAGCTACGTTCATCCTACCATAAAACAATAAGACAAGGTACGACCTCTCCCATGCTCCCAGAGTGCTCTGGAATGCACACAAAGTTTGCAGACTATTAAGGATCAAACCTCTACCAATCTAAACTAATTATAAAACTCTAAGCATATATAAGTAGATATTTCTAAGCATAAATGACAATCAACAATACAAATCTAACAATAAATGCTCTGGTTTGTTGGATTAGATTTTAATATTTAGAAATATTATCATTAAGACCAGTTTATAAGTGTAAGTGCACAAAGACAAAAGTATTGCAAAGATAAAAAATAAACAGCAAATATGAAAACCAAAACTAACATCGTTTCTGACATCCAACAACAAAAGTGCAACAATGGAGTAATGAAGCAATAATAAAGAAAGTAAGTAATTATGATATCACTGAATCAGGCAGTCAAAAGGAAACTATATTTACTTTAGTGAATATCAGATATTGCCAATATTGTGCTGGTTACAACAATGTTTGTTTGTTTTTTTGTTTGTTGTTTTGCTATTAGTTGAACTTTTGCCAGTAAAAAAATAAAAACAAGAGCCAGTGACACACATCAGAAATCTTATTTAAAACAAACAAAATTATATGTCTCATTGTCTCTCTGACTGACCCACTCATACTGTCCTCCACTCTGCATGCCCACAGCCCTGCCACACTCCTCAGTCTTTCCCTCTCTGCTCCACTTCTCATAACAGACCAGCTTGTCATTGACCCAGAACCACAGATCCAGAGTGCAGGAGTAGCGCAGGCCGAGCCAGACAAAAGGACTCGATGCATTCTTGGCTCTCACCTCTGCCCATCTCTGTTGGTAATGGTTAGTGATGGTGACCAGTCCCCTGTGAAATATTCTGCAGTAATCCAAGGCCTCCTCCCAGGTCTTGTTTTCTTTGATCAGGATCAATTTATCTGCCATAAAGAAAAAAACAACACATTGAGTTGAATATATGTGAGCTGTAAACATGAGAAACTCTAAGTGCTGTTTATTTTATTCCAATGAAACAAAAACTACAAAAAGCGTGTGTGTTACTCTGCCCTCAGTAGAAAACAGTATAATAATGTTAATGAACTTTGTGCAGACAGGTCGACAACATCCTGAAATATTTATGTGTTTTTAAACTATTAGGAATCCAAAACAACTTCTCTCCATATTTACAGACAACAGAGACTTTAAAACGTTGGTTGAACCTAAAAGTAGCTCAAAGTTATCCCACAGATATTTAAAGTCATCTGACTGTCAACTAAGTGTGTTCATGTTTATGAGATGAATTCAGCAAACATGCAGATGTAGGTGGAGGAAAAATACACAACATGTTCAGTTGGATCTTGTCAGTGATTCCAGTGATCCTCCTTTTAGAGAAAACCAGTCAGACACATGTTGATAAAAACTCACCATCATAACAGAAGAAGGGTTTTTCTTTGCCACATTCATCAGAGCTCCAGTTTCCTGATCTGTTTAACAGAGTCATAGCACATGTCTTGTTGCTTTGTTCATCATTGAATAACTCCATATCCCAGTATCTGAAAGAGAAATCACTCCCATCTGACCACCTCCAGCTGTCTCTGAACAGGCCGACCCATGCGCTAAACGTAGTTGTAATCAGAGCCTTCATTTCTTCTCCATCTACCTGATCGAGTCCACTGGCCAAGTCAGTGTAAATTGATCTGCAGTAGTTCTGAGCCTGTGTCCAGTTCATAAATGTTTCAATCAAATACAATGTTTTATTGTCTTTCTTCATTTCTGTAAAACAAACAGAAAAACACACAAAGACATCCCTCAATAAATTGTTTGTCTTTTTTCTCAATTTACAATTATGTGATTGCATTATATTTTTATATCATGATATTATAATATTATTTAATATTATTCATATCTCCTCACCATCGTAGCAGATGAACCACATAGGATGGTGACATGAAACATCTACCAGCTTGTCTCTTTTCCTCCCACAGTTTCCAGGCCCAGGTTCAGTACCGTATCTTACATTCTGATTCCAGCTGCTGTCATTATGAATGTATTCCACTCCTGGCAGAGACCAACGCCACGTCCTGTTTCCACCTGTGTTGTTGTTCAGTCCAATCCAGGCTTCTCCTTGATTCTGTGTGGAGTTACGGAGTCTGCTCATGTCTGTCATGTCAAACACTTTGGCCAGGTCTGTATATTTCTCTCTGCAGTATCTCTGTGCTTCAGACCAGCTCTTGTTTTCTGCAATAAAGTGGTACTCATACAGGCGGCATGTAAAGAGGCAACACTGACCTGAAATACAGAAATATGATAAACAAAAAAGTCACATTAGCAAATCAAACATAAGGTTGAAATTGTCACATAAATGAGACTCTGACTGCAGTGATTGTGCACATATGAGAAGACTGAGTGAATCTAAGGTAAAGTCCTTTATTTGCCAGTTGCATACATACAATAGGTCCAAGTACATGGGCAATCTTGTACAGAGCTGAGAGTAACAGTCAAATAAGTACAAATACACACATACATATAAGGTATAAAACAAAGTGCCTGCAGAGGTATTATATAAGATTTTTTTTAAAACAGAATTTCTTTTAAAAAAACATGTCAAGTAGTAATCAGTAGTAATTAAGTAGTAATCTACAGTCATTTTATTTAAATTAAAATCCACTTACCCATCAGAATAAGCAGATACAGACTCCACTGCATCTTTGATCTGACAGATGAAAGTGATGTTTTATTGCTCAAGGAAACGAAGATTTGAACAGAACTTCTTTGATGCACCTTTATATCAGGAAAGAAAAGATGGATTAAACAGAAAGCTAGATAAAGAAAAATAGTGTGAATATTATGAACCAGAACAGAAATTAATTCATTTTTAATAATTCAGCAGCTCATGGAGAAGGTAATGAAACCATTAATGTTACTCATCTTGGAAGTTCTTGTTATTTTAAGCTCACAAGTCTTTTCAGTAAACGTCGTGCAAGATAAATGTTTCTTTTTTGTAACACATGACAAACTATTTTAAATATTCTTTACACATCACCTCTGTACTATACATTAAATATATTACAGTTTTTAAACTTACATGTGATAATTTCTTCTCTATCCAACGTGTTCATGAAGACAGCTCTCAGGTAAATATTGAAACACAGTATAGAGAGCTCTTTTTTGTCCTGGTCAGGATTTGAATATTAAAATAAAAGTCTGACTTTCCCTCTGAATGAATGATCCACTGATGTGAGGGATTTATATATTCCAGTTATGAAAGATGTCATTTACATTATGAGAAAGAGAGACAGACAGATTCATCATGTGCTTGGTGATATGATGCAGGACTGTTGGATTACCAGGATAAAGTTTCTGCTTCGTACTTTTGAGTCATTTTAATAAATTTGACTATTAAGGCACACCGAGTAGCTAACTCTACTTCTGCTTTCACTCATAAACAAATTCTGTGCTGTGAGTGGGATACAAACATCATGCTCAGTGAAATGATGTCTATGTTTGTGTAAGGCATACAGACTTTAACACGTGACCATCAGGCAGTGTCATAGAGGCTGAGATCTCTCGGCTCGACTCTGGCCAGAAGTGAAGTGAAAAGATGTTGTATCTCTGTTGTGGGCCGTGCTATCCTCTATGCTGTTGCATGCTGGGGCAGCAGGTTGAGGGTCAGAGATGCCAACAGACTAAATTCACTGATCCACAAGGCCGATAAAGTTGTGGGGATGGAGCTGGACTCCATTAAGGTGGTGTCTGACAGGCAGATGTTGTCCAAGATGAAGACAATGTTGGATAATACCTCCCACCCACTCCATGACGCACTGGCTAGTCACAGGAGCTCGTTCAGTGAGAGACTGAGATTACCAAAAAGCACCACTGAACGACACAGGAAATCATTCCTGCCTGTGGCCATCTCCCTGTACAACTCCTCCATCTAACACACTGTAAACACTGCAATAGTTACACCCTGGCCACTTTCTCATTACTTTCATTGCATTACATCCTGCAACACCTCGACCACCCGGGAACTTATGCCAGGGTCCTGTTTGTGGACTTTAGTTCGGCTTTTAACACCATCGTGCCTGAACTTCTCTCCTCCAAACTCTCCCAGCTCAGCGTGTCACCAGCTATCTGTCAGTGGATCACCAGCTTCCTGACAGATAGAAAGCAACAAGTGAGGCTGGGGGAGATCACTTCTGAAACTCGGTCCCTCAGTATTGGTGTCCCTCAAGGATGTGTCCTCTCACCACTGCTCTTCTCCCTCTACACTAACGACTGCACCTCCAACAACTTGGCTGTTAAACTCCTAAAGTTTGCAGATGACACCACCGTCATTGGCCTCATTCAGGATTGTGATGAGTCTGCATACCAGCAGGAAGTTGAACAGCTGGTACTCTGGTGCAGTCAGCACAATCTGGAGCTGAACACTCTTAAAACTGTAGAGATGACAGTGGACTTCAGGAGACATCCCTCAACTCTGCTCCCCCTCACCATATCAGACAGCCCTGTGTCGACTGTGAAGATCTTTAAGTTCCTGGGTACAACCATCTCCCAGGACCTGAAGTGGGAGACCAACATCAACTCCATCCTCAAAAAGACCCAGCAGAGGATGTACTTCCTGAGACAACTAGGGAAGTACTGCCTTGTCACGCCTGCAGTTAGTGCAAAATGCGGCGGCGCGATTTTTAACCGGTAGTAGGAAATTCGATCACATCACTCCGGTTCTGGCTTCCTTGCATTGGCTTCCCATTGAATTTAGTGTTCGTTTTAAAGTCCTTTTATTGGTTTTTAAATCTTTAAATGGTCTGGCTCCTGTCTATTTATCTGATTTGCTGAAGCCACATGTTCCTCCCCGCTTGCTCCGTTCAGCTGAGCAGCTGCTGCTGTCGGTCCCTAAGTCGCGGTTGAAATGCAGAGGAGACCGTGGCTTTTCAATTGCGGCTCCGATGCTCTGGAATAACCTTCCCCTCCAAATTAGACAAGCGTCATCAGTGCAGGTCTTTAAGTCCAGATTGAAAACCTATTTTTATTCCCTGGCTTTTAACTCTGTAGGAAACTGACACCTTATTTATTTTATTGTATGTAATGATTTTATGGTATTTTTAATTTGGTAGTCGTTTTGATCTGTGTTGTTCAGCACTTTGGTCTGCCTGGTGTGTTCTTAAAGTGCTATACAAATAAACGATGATGATGATGATGATGATGATGATGATGAAGTACAGTCTCCCACAGGAGCTGCTGATCCAGTTCTACACTGCGGTCATTGAGTCTGTCCTGTGTTCCTCCATCACAGTCTGGTATGGTGCAGCCACTAAACAGGACAGGCGCAGACTGCAGCGGACTGTACGGGCAGCAGAGAAGATCATCGGTGCCCCCTGCCCTCCATCCAGGACCTGCACCTCTCAAGAACCAGGAAACGGGCAGGGAAAATCATCACAGACCCCTCACACCCTGGACACAGACTTTTTGACCTGCTGCCCTCTGGCAGACGGTATAGAAGTCTGCAGACCACCCGACACAGGAACAGTTTCTTTCCCCTCGCCATCTCCCTCCTAAACAGTTGACCTGTCACACTGCTCCCACTGCCAGACTGTGTTGAGAGATTTTTTAATTTTGTTTTTATGCTTAGTTGTAGCTTTATTAAAGGAAGAAGAGGATGTGAATTGGAGCCAACACAGGGAGAGATAGATTGAAGCCATATGTGTAAAAGGAATGTGGTGACATCCGGTTTTAAACAGACAGACTGGCGCTCTCCCTCTCCTTCTTTCCTTTTATGGAAAATGTCTGCATTTTCTATACATAATACCTCCTTTGTTAACCGGCAAGCGAACAGTCTCTCCTATTATGGAAATGTTTTTGCCACTCCTACTTCCCTGAAAGCTCGTTTAAGTATAAATAAAGAAAGCTCTGGATGCACGGCGCGGTCTTTCCTCTCTCTCAAAGTCTGTCCTGCACACGTTGCTGCAGGATGGATCGGGCGATGAGGGGGGGGATCGTCCATGTGTTCACATGAAAAAGATATCTTGAGTCTGAGTTCCTTTGCCTTCTACATTTTCTCTTCACAGACTGCAACTGCACCTTATGTACATTCTGTGGCATTTATTCACTTCATTTCTGTATTCTATGCATATAAGTTTAGATTGCTTATTTATAGTCTGTTTACACAGCTTTGTGTATGTATGTTTATGCATGTGTAATGTATGATGTAATGTGTGTGTGTGTGTGTGTGTGTGTGTGTGTGTGTGTGTGTGTGTGTGTGATTTACATTGCTGTGCTTGAGAGCCACCATCTACCGGAACCAAATTCCTTGTATGTGTCTGCACATATACTTGGCCAATAAACACGATTCTGATTCTGATTCACATATTGCTTTAGTAAGTATCCAAAACATACAAGTTTAAATTATATAATTTTTCAAGGGATCTTATATCTGTTTTCACTCTTATAGGCTTATGGTTGCCTTGCTGGATCCACTGTCCACCCACCATGTGATGACCCTTGTCTGGGATCTCAAGGGAAATACACCGCTGTCAAGGTGCTGCAGCGTTGCTACTCCCTCTCCGATGCAGAGCGGGCCAAGAAACTCCTCTCTCTCTCAGGCCTGGGTGATGGTACCACTCTCGAGGTGTCAGTGCATGCTGTCCTTGCTAGGAATGAATGACGGCAGATTCCTCTTCACTCAAGACTTCCTTCAACATTTGGTGGTGCAAGCTGGTAAGCCTGGTAAGCGTACGCGTACCACACTGAACTAGAACAACCAATCATCTCAAATTTTTACTTTTCCTATGAAGTATTTGTTAGTGCTCATTACAAGGCAAATGAGTCAATGTAAAGGTTTCTTTGACACAAACTGATACCAGATGTTACTGTTGTTTTAAATCAGGGCCGTCGAACTCCAGGCCTGAAGAGCCAACAAGTTTAATATGAACAACTGAAACTTTCTTCAGCAGTATCACTCAGATGTGTACAAGTGTCATAAAATAGCAAATTCACTCATTGCACTCATTTCCACACTTTACATATAAAAATAACTTTCTTCTCTGTCTACAGGAACTAAATTCTTCTCTTGACTGATGTGTGACGGAGTCATTGTGGTAGCTACAAACTTGCAGCCACTTGCAGCCCACGTCACCTCTACTTGATGTGAAGAAATATAATGCAATTTGGCCCTTGAAGTTTTTTTTTCTTGTCGAGTGCGATGTTGATATACAACAATACAACCATTATAGCCCAAATTTTAATAATATGTATGCATTAAGTGCATAGTAATTACATAAATTGCAAAAAAGTGCAATAAACTACAAAAAACTACAAAAAAATTGAAAATCGTTTTTGTTTTTTTAACATATATTTCTAGTTAGAGAAATTTAAGAGGCTTATCCCTCAAAACTGTAAATACAAAAAAGTTGCACAAAATAGTTTCCCACCACAGGAAATTAACTTTGAGTGTCTTCATAGTTTTATTTTTGAAATACACCAATTTTTATATACTGCAGGAAAAACGAAAATAAATATTATAATGCAAATTTGCAAAAAAAACCAGAATATGCATCAAAATAAACTATTTCCAACAGTGCAATATGAGTCCTAAGCATCCCAGAAACAACACAGAAAGTCATAAAGTCAAAGATCACTTTTAAAAACACCAGTATAGGCTCATGAGGCCCTGATGGTAAAAACATTTCCGCGAAAATGACGTCACTTCCGGTTTAGCTGATCAGATCGGCAAAGCGTGTTTCTGGAATATTATGTTTTTGTTGCTGCAAGCGCTTTTTATGCAGTTTTTGCAAAGCCATATGTGGAAGGAAACTGTGACCTAGGACAAGCTGATGGCATAAGATGTAAGTACAACTCCTCCGGTTTCATATGCAAAAAAAATTATTGCGCTAGCTTACGTGGTTGCAGCGCTACCGGGATTTAAAAATAGTTACGCAAAACAGAGCGTGCCCGCTCCTACCGGTTTTACAGGGTTAAAACCCCAAAAATGATTTCATATGAAGGCAATATGTCACAATGTTTGAAACGGACTCACGTGCAGACCAGGTATCCTTGATAAAGAGAAAGTGTGTTTATTTACAGGGAGACACCAGGTGAGAATATATATACAGTGTGGCGGGGGAAATGGTCCGGGGCTCCAGGGTCCAGGGGGAAGCAGGGAAAAATCCAATAAACGCTCTCAAACCAATAGCAGAAGTGCTGCCACGTGTCTGCCAGAAAGAGAGGACCAATTTGTTTATTTGGTAGTTCAATGAAAGACTTCAGTTAGTTATGAGTTAGGAAAAAACAATTTGCATTCATGTTTGCAGTTTTGTCTTGTTATACAATATTTCAACTTTAAAAAACAAACAAAACACTGTTTACGGAAATGTTTGTGGGTGTTTTCTTGTTTGTTTGTTTTGTACACAAAAAAAAAGAAAAAGAAAAAAAGAAAAACACTAAAGTGGCCCTGCAATGAGATGACAGTGCCAGCAGTGGCTCACACCTCATTAAAGTTTGAGACCCCTGGTCATGTTATTGAAATCACACAGTAAAGTGATCTTTGCTTACTATTTGATGTTTCGATCATTTTATTTGCCTTGAAGTTCTCTTTCAAATCAAGCACCTGGAGCAGATTCTTCTCATATTTTGCAAAGCATCTCCTCAACATGACACTGACACACATTTTTATATAAACCTGGAAAATACTGAAGTTTTAAGGATTTAGAAACAAAGCCAGGTATGATATGCAAAGTTGGAAACTCGTTTTAATAACTGTCTAGTCAAAGGGTTTGAGAAATGTCAAAAGAAAAACAAATAGAAATAAAGTCATTGTGGTTAAGGCTGCAAGCACATTAGCAGAAGTAAAGAACTGTAGTTCATGCAGTTATTTGTAAATACAAAACAAGCTTTTTGTATCTGTGAACAGAGGGTAGCTTTGTAGATTGTGATCCTTCACTGCCAAGTAACTTCTGCTTTATTATTTATATATTTTATGAAGGAACATTAAAGTGACCTTTGCTTACCTTTTGTTGTTTTTTTTTGTTTTTTTTAAATGAATTCTGTTACACTATTAGAGATGTGTTTTAAATCCAAAACCTCGAGCAGATTCGTCCCATATGCGCCAACATTGTATCTTTATTACACTGAAACATAATCTATGTTATTTTTATATAAACCTGGAAATAATCTGAAACTCTTAGAATTTAAAAACAAACTTTTTACTCACTGCAGATTTTCTCATATTTACAGTGGAATTATTTTAACCTGCACAGTGTTTTCCTTTTAACTTTACAGTAGTCAGTGTGTACACACAGGAAACACAGACCAGTTGTGTGCATTGTAACTCATTAAATGTGGCAGCCCCTCAGCCAATCAAGTCATTTCTTCAGATCGACTTTAAAAATGTGCTTAATTTAAAGATAGCTTTTTCAGATGAATTAAAAAGAAACATGTTGACCCTCACTAAGAGTTCTGCCTTGTGGTTTGTGGGAAAAACTTCATAATGCAGCAGAATAATGAACCCAGTCACACCTTACACAGCTTTACATGTTTAAAAGCAAACAGTGCTGACTGTAATGGACTCATTACTGACTTCTCTTACAGATAACTGAACTCAGCCACACTTATTCACAGGGGTGCAGAGAAAGGCAGCACCACTCTCACATACATGACTCACAGTATCAGGTCTGCACAAACTCGTGGGGTCCATGCATCGAGAGTGTTGCTGTCAGTACAGTAAAAGTGGGAGTGGGGTCAGGGTGGGTGTTTGGAGTGGGTACTTTATCTGACTTTATATAATGAAAGTAACATAAACATCCCATTCATTATCCAGAACTTTCTTCCATATAGCACAAAGTGACACACGTTGGAGAAAGTGTGCAGCAGGAAGAAAGTCAAACACACTGGCAACATCTAGAGGACAAATAAGGAATAACAGTCTGAAAAACTACAACATCAGATAAATTTTACTCTTTTATTTGTACCCACGTCTTGACATGTTTTTTTTTAAATCCCTAAATTACATTTTAATTTATTTACATTTATCTAATCTCAGCTTGTGCACCACTTCCTGTTATCAGAATATCAAATATATAATGATCATAACTGTTGGAGATTTAAACCGAGAAGAACTCATTCATCCTTTTGTATATAAATATAATGAATAGCATTTATAGTCAAAGCTGTGGGAAGAGCCTTTAAATAAGGTTGCTCAAGTGTGTGTGTGTGTCACATTATATTGTGACTCCAAAAACATATCAATCTTGCAGTTATGAGCTCTTTAAGACAGATCAGTCAGTACATACAGTACAATATAAACCTAACAATCTAACAGCAGGGTGGCTCTGACTTAGAGGCAGAGCAGGTCTATTAATTAGAAGGTTAGTAGATCAGTCAAATCTGTGTGTCAAAGTATCTTTGGGAAAGATGCTGAGCCCTGAGTTTCCCCCAGTGCTCCCAGTGGAGGGTGAATGTCAGGTTTAACCCTTTAGAGCCGATCGGAGCGGGAACGCTCTGTTATGCGTAACTATTTTTAAATCCCAGTAGCACTGCAACCACGTAAGCTAGCGCAAAAATTTTTTTTGCATATGAAACCGGAGGAGTTGTACTTACATCTTATGCCATCAGCTTGTCCTCGGTCACGGTTTCCTTCCACATAAAGCTTTGCAAAAACTGCATAAAAAGCGCTTGCAGGAACAAAAACATAATATTCCAGAAACACGCTTTACCGATCTGATCAGCTGTTCAAAACACTTCCTACGTTGGAATAGACGTCAGCGCGAACTTTTGCATTTCCGCCATTACCTGCCCGAAACCGGAAGTGACGTCATTTTCGCGGAAATGTAGTCTTTTTTGCGATCAGGGCCTCAGGGCCTATACTCGTCTTTTTAAAAGTTATCTTTGACTTTATGACTTTCTGTGTCGTTTCTGGGATTCTTAGGACTCATATTGCACTGCTGGAAATAGTTTATTTTGATGCATATGCTGCTTTTTTGCAAATTTGCAGTATAATATTTATTTTTGTTTTTCCTGCAGTGTATAAAAATTGGTGTATTTCAAAAATAAAACTATGAAGACACTCAAAATAAATTTCCTGTGGTGGGAAACTATTTTGTGCAACTTTTTTGTATTTACAGTTTTGAGGGATAAGACTCTTAAATTTCTCTAACTACAAATATATGTTAAAAAAATCAAAAACGATTTTCAATTTTTTGTAGTTTATTGCACTTTTTTGCAATTTATGTAATTACTATGCACTTAATGAATACATATTATTAAAATCTGGGCTATAATGGTTGTATTGATGTATAGCAACTTGAAATGCTCCCAAAAATGGCTCCACAGCATGTAAAAATATAATATAAGCTCTGGCGGACTTGGTTCTATGGTAGGTCTTAAAGGGTTAAAGAGCTTAGGCAAGAAAAAAAAAAAGACTTTTGTCAATGAATGAATGAGGCTTGTAGTAAGAAAGTGCTTTTTTTCAGAAAATATCACGTGTAAGGATTTTAAGGGTTTTCTGTAGAAATAAATGTACCAAGAACTACTGTAAGGAGTGTTGATTGTTACACTTGCAACTGAGTATTTATTTACCTTGACACACACATATCACTAGTTTACAGCACATTGCTTTAAATAGTCCTATGAAAAAAATAGTTACCTTGGTGAAAGTTTACAATATAAATGCTCTGGTTTGTCGCATTAGTTTTAATATTTACTAACCATTAAAGATTAGAAATATTCCCACTAAGACCAGTTTATAAGTGCACAAAGACAAAAAGATTACAAAGATAAAAAAAAAAACAGCAAATATGAAAACTGAAACTAACTTTGTTTCTGACGTCTAATAAGAAAAATGTAATAATAGAGTAATGCAGCGAAATGAAGAAAGTAAGTATAATATCGCTGAATCCGACAGTCAAGAGGAAAATAATAAACCATATTACTTCAGTGCAGATCAGACTTTATCAGTGTTGTGCCATTTACAGCTAAAGCAGAGAACTACAAAATCACAATTCACTCCAGAATGAAGTCTGTAATAAATGGAGATGAGGTCAATCTTATTTTGCCTCGTGTCTAAATTCTTTCTGAAGTCTTATTTAAAACAAAAAAAATTATACCTTTGATTGTCTCTCTGACTGACCCACTCATACTGTCCTCCACTCTGCATGCCCACAGCCCTGCCACAATCCTCAGTCTTTCCCTCTCTGCTCCACTTCTCATAACAGACCACCTTGTCATTGATCCAGAACCACAGATCCAGAGTGCAGGAGTAGCGCAGGCCGAGCCAGACAAAAGGACTCGATGCATTCTTGGCTTTGTCTTGGACCCATCCCTGCTCTTGAGGGTTAGTGATGAAGACCAGGTTCCTATAAAATATTCTGCAGTAATCCAAGGCCTCCTCCCAGGTCTTGTTTTCTTTGATCAGGATCAATTTATCTGCCATAAAGAAAAAAACAACACATTCAGTTGAATCTAGTGAGCTCTAATCATGAGAAACTCTCTATGCTGTTTATTTTGTTCCAATAATAAAAATTAAAAAAAATAATAAAAAAAACTAGAAAAAGCTTGTGTGTTACTCTGCCCTCAGTAGAAAACAGTATAATAATGTTAATGAACTTTGTGCAGACAGGTCAACAACATCCTCAAATATTTATGTTTTTAAACTATTAGGAATCCAAAACAACTTCTCTCCATATTTACAGACAACAGAGATTTTAAAATGTTGGTTGAACCTAAAAGTAACTAGTTAGTAGTATAACTAGTAGTAGTTATCCCACAGATATTTAAAGTCATCTGACTGTTAACTAAGTGTGTTCATGTTTATGAGATGAATTCAGCAAACATGCAGATGTAGGTGGAGGAAAACTATACAACATGTTCAGTTGGATCTTGTCAGTGATTCCAGTGATCCTCCTTTTAGAGAAAACCAGTCAGACACATGTTGATAAAAACTCACCATCATAACAGAAGAAGGGTTTTTCTTTGCCACATTCATCAGAGCTCCATTTTCCTGATCTGTTTAACAGAGTCATAGCACATTTCTTGTTGCTTTGTTTATCATTGAATAACTGCATATCCCAGTATCTGAAAGAGAAATCACTCCCATCTGACCACCTCCAGCTGTCTCTGAACAGGCCGACCCATGCGCTAAACGTAGTTGTAATCAGAGCCTTCATTTCTTCTCCATCTACCTGATTCAGTCCACTGGCCAAGTCAGTGTGATTATATCTGCAGTAGTTCTGAGCCTGTGTCCAGTTCTTCTTCTCCTCAATCAAATACAATGTTTTATTGTCTTTCTTCATTTCTGTGAAACAAACAGAAAAACACACAAAGACATCCCTCAATAAATTTTCTTGTGAAATTCTGTCTGTCTCTATCTTCTTAAGTTAGTATTATGATATTCCATTATATTTTTATATCATGATATTATAATAATATTTCATATTATTCACATCTCCTCACCATTGTAGCAGATGAACCACATAGTACTGTCACATGAAACATCTACCAGCTTTTTATCTCCATTATCGTATCTTTTCCTCCCACAGTTTCCAGGTCGCTCTTTAGTAGTTCTCCCATTCAGATTCCAGCTGCTGTCATTATGAATGTATTCCACTCCTGGCAGAGACCAATGCCACATCCTGTTTCCACCTGTGTTGTTCAGTCCAATCCAGGCTTCTCCTTGATTCTGTGCAGAGTTACGGAGTCTGCTCATGTCTGTCATGTCAAACACTTTGGCCAGGTCTGTATATTTCTCTCTGCAGTATCTCTGTGCTTCATACCAGCTCTTGTTTTCTTTAATAAAGTGGTACTCATACAGGCGGCATGTAAAGAGGCAACACTGACCTAATATACAGAAATATGATATAGAGATTATGAGATTATTGAATTCACTTAAAAAAGTAAAAAACAACAACAACAACAAAACGTGTGACGTCATAATCTCATTTTAATTTCAATTAAAAAGAGTATATTTGGTGAAACAATCCACTTACCCATCAGAATAAGCAGATACAGACTCCACTGCATCTTTGATCTGACAGACAAAAGTGATGTTTTATTACTCAAGGAAACAAAGATTTGAACAGAACTTCTTTGATGCACCTTTATGTCAGGAAAGAAAAGATGGATTAAACAGAAAGCTAGATAAAGAAAAAATAGTGTGAACATTATGAACCAAAACAGAAATTAATTAATTTTTAATAGTTCAGCAGCTCATGGAGAAGGTAATGAAACCATGAATGTTACTCATCTTGGAAGCTCTTGTCATTGTAAGCTCGCAAGTCTTTTCAGTAAACGTCGTGCAAGATAAAAGTTTATTTTTTGTAGCACATGACACAACATTTTCAATATTCTCTACACATCACCTCTGTACTATACATTAAATATATTACAGTTTTTAAACTTACATGTGATAATTTCTTCTCTATCCGACGTGTTCATGAAGACAACTCTCAGGTAAATATTGAAACACAGTATAGAGAGCTCTTTTTGTCCTGGTCAGGATTTGAATATCAAAATAAAAGTCTGACTTTCCCTCTGAATGAATGATCCACTGATGTGAGGGATTTTTAGATTCCAGTTATGAAAGATGTCATTTACATTATGAGAAAGAGAGACAGACAGATTCATCATGTGCTTGGTGATATGATGCAGGACTGTTGGATTACCAGGATAAAGTTTCTGCTTCCTACATTTGAGTCATTTTAATAAATTTGACTATTAAGGCACACTGAGTAGCTAACTCTACTTCTGCTTTCACTCATAAACAAATTCTGTGCTGTGAGTGGGATACAAACATCATGCTCAGTGAAATGATGTCTATTTTTGTGTAAGGCATACAGACTTTAACATGAGACCATCAGGCAGTGTCATAGAGGCTGAGATCTCTCGGCTCGACTCTGGCCAGAAGTGAAGTGAAAAGATCAACATCCAGTCTTATATGTGATTTATAGATTATATAGATTAAGGAAATTGTGATTGACAGACCCAAAGTTTTAAAGAGATAGTAATGCCAAAGTGCAAAGTGACGTGCAGAGTGATGTCCTTTACAGCATATCTCATTTTTGAGGGTTCAACTGTGGTCCACAGATGGGGGAGAACTTTTTTTGACTCTACTTAATCTCTTGTGCATTATAACATCAGTGTTGTCATCTGTAGACCTCCATGGGGTCATTGTGGACGTCAAACTTTGACTCATTTTGGATGTTGTTTGTATACTGCCTCTGTAGGCTCTGTATTCACGTTTCCAGAGGGTGGAGGACATGTTTTCTACATGCTAAGAGTTCATTTTTCTGTAGCTTTGTTTACATCTTTTTATGGGTCCCCAGTTATCATATGTGGCTGAGACAAACAAATGAAGTCATTGGAGAATGATCTGGAACAGCATGGCACAGTACGAAATGGGCTAGATTACAACAGTTATGTGTGAAGGAATGCAGAGAGATCAGCGGACATCTACAAGGTAGCGCAGACTCTTGACACTAAGACAAAAGTGAGCAGCTGCTCGGTGGATTTCGCAGACATGTCAAGTTTCTCACAGACAGTTTGTAAAATGTGCGGATCAACAAAGACTGTTGAGCAGACAGTTCAGCAGACGTGCACAAACCTCACAACCACATTCGTTTCCTCTTACAATCATCAGCTCTCCACAATAAACCAGGAAACTTGTAAAGATGAATCATATATAATTACTATATCTCTTAAACTTATTAAACACATTGTGCTCCTTTTAAAAGCAATTTCAAGAATTTTCTAAACACTTTAATTATTCTCATTTTACATCTTAATGGATTTTAACATTTTTTATATTTCAGTGCATTTTAATTTGTTATGGTCCTTAGTGTTTTCCCGTTTTGTATTATTTATCTTTGACATCATTGCTACTGCCTAGGGTTTTGGAACATATGAGGCAACATGTTTTCCTCCAGGCAAATCCAAGTGTGTCAGCCCTCGTAGGTGATTGGCCAGCTTGAGCCCTGTGGAAAACCAGGAAGCAATGAGTGGCTGATTGAGCTCACCTGCGTCTATAAAAGACTGATGATCTGTGATTCGGCGTAGCTGCTTTAGACTGAGAGCACAGTCCGCCATTTCGGCCCACTTTGTGTTAAACTGTGTGTGTAAAGCCGAGCACTGTCCATCTTGCTTGTTCTGGGGAGGTTAGCTGAGTAGGGTTTATTGTATTGGGTGAACCTGGGACCATTTCGTGGCCTTTGCGTTTTTTCAATTTCACACTATTTTTACTGTGTTGAATGGAATATAGCCAAAGTTCCTTAAATGAGCTTAAATGGCTGAGATACAGACATACATCCTCTATCGAACCTCGTGGTCGATTTATGCCCCATTGAAAACCATTATAAACGCTATTTTTATTGCACAATTATTTTAACTAGGGTTAATGCAATTCTCTAAGTGAGGGTGACAATTTGGAGTCCGGGCCTTACAATCTAAAGGCCTGGAGGCGCAAAACAAAGAAGCGCCGGGGGAAACGTGTCACTGTTCGGACCTTTTTTGATACATTTCACTGTGTGTTGTACTTGTATAACTATGCATGTGACAAAAAAAATAAAAAATGAATCTTGAATCTTATTATTCACATGTGCTATGTGACCTATCGTGCCAAATTAGACAGACCATGTTTCCACTGGGTTGGGATTATGCACGAAGTGTAGTGTCTTTGTTTCGTGAGAAACAAAAAGAGTGAAAAATTAGTGTCGTTACATTCAGTGTGAAGGCTACAAAATGAATGTTGGTGCCAATCTTTGGACCATCTAAAGGCCTACTTATAATAACAATCAAATATTACTTCACCACTCTCACATAACATGACTCACAGTATCAGGTCTTCACAAATTCGTGGGGTCCATACAGCGAGAGTGTTGCTGTCAGTACAGTAAAAGTGTGAGTGGGGTCAGTGTGGGTAATTAGAGTGGATACTTAATCTGACATCATATAATGAAAGTAACATGAACATCCCATTCATTATCGAGAACTCTCTTCCATATAGCACAAAGTGACAGTAAATGGAAAAAGTGCAGCAGGAAAAAAGTCAAACACACTTGTAACATTTAGTGGACAAATGAGGAAAAAAGGTCTGGAAAAACTACAGCGTCAAAGATGTTTTATTGTTTTATTTGTACCAACATCCTGACAAGTTTCTATAAGATCCCTAAATTACGGTTTAATTTATTTACATTCATCTAATCTGAGCTTGTGCACCACTTCCTGTTATCAAAATATCAAATATATAATGATCATAAATGTGGCAGATTTAAAATGAAAACAGAGAATTCTTACTTTTGATTACAAATCTAATGAATAGCATTTCTAGTCAAAACTGGGGGAAGGACCTTTAAGTAGGGGTTACTCAAGTGTGTGTGTATCATATTATATTGTGAGTCCAAAATCATGTCAATTTTGCAGCTATGAGCTCTCTTAAGACAGAGCAATCAGTACATACAGTACAGTACAATATTAACCTATTTACACAAAACTGTGTTTCAAAGACATTTTTCTAGAGCGGGTCTATTAATTAGAAGGTCAGTTGTTCAGTCCTGGCTCCTCAGATCTGTGTGTCAAAGTATATTTGGGCAAGATACTGGCAGCACGTTATCAGTATAAGTAAATGGTCAACATAGTCATATGCCCTTTTACGTCAAAAGATGTCAATGTGAAATTACTGCACTGTTTAATAATGACATGAAACTACTCGGCAGCAGCTTGTGATAGGCTAAAATGTCACCTTCATCTAAGTGCATGATGATAATGGTTGGCATGTGGCATGGCACTCAGAGGATAAAATTCTTCAAATTTTATCAGGAAGAGTGGGTCTCTTCTGCTTAATCCTGGAGTGTAAATGTAACCGGTGTGATTCTGCGTTGTGTCTGATAAAAAAGGTAAAAGAAAGAAAGACCTCCAAGTAAATAATTTGCCCACTCCAGCTCCTCTCCCACAGGGGAATTGTAGAAAAAGGGCTGGCATTTATTTTTACATTAAACATAAAATATGCATTTACACGTAACATATTTGACATAAGATAAAACAAAAACAACAACATGAAATCCGACATATCTGATAAAAAAGGTAAAAGAAAGAAAGACCTCCAAGTAAATAATTTGCCCACTCCAGCTCCTAGACCAAATACAAACAGTGGGGAAGAGGGTTAGCTCAACCCACCACAGCTCTCAAGCTAGCAAGGAGTATATATTCATGCTAGCATTTATGGCACCTAAAACACATTTATGATACACACATACTACACACTTATCACATCTTACAAAAACAGGCTTAATAATGACAATAACTGAACTAACATCGCAATCTGTCAGGGTCCAGGGACTGGGAGACCCAGGACCCCTGGGCAGTCATGGACCTGTGTTATTATTATGTATTGTTGGTGTTGCTTCCCCTTCTCTGTGCTTGTACATATGTGTGTGTGTGTGTGGGTGGCTGTGTGTCTGAGTACTTGTTTATAGACGCCGTCAGGCCTGGGGGGGTGTGGCCCTGCTAGGGGACTGGCCACACCCGAAGCCACACACCTGCTACTGATCAGGCCTCGTCGGGGGAGCTACTTTAGAGAGTCTTGGAGCTCCCACCGACGCGGGATCACTGCTTGGGACTCCACGTTAGTTACCCAGTCTAGGTTTTGCCATAAGTGTATGCCTGCCATTACTGAGTGTCCTGACAGCTGCCGCTATTGTTTCCTGCAGGAGGAACGTGGAAGGCTTGGAGAGCAGCGAGCACCGGGGGGTGCTGACACGAGAGCAGAGAGCACTAGGAGGACACAACATGGGAGTCTGGGGATAACACTGGGATTCATTGTTGCTTTCTACCACACTGTAAATAAACGCACTGCTTGTAATTTGAGCTCCGCGCCTGGGTCCTCCTTTCCCACATTCCCCCACGGTCTGCCGTCGCAGCCCGTGACAGAATGATCCCGCCATACACCATGGACCCAGCAAACTCAGGAGTTGCCACGGAGGAGAGATCGCTCGCGCAGCTATGGGATTACTGCCGGAGCGTAATCCAGGCTGTAGACCCACACAAGAGACATTTACAGGTAGTGTTCTTTGACAATTATCTCTCATCCACTACCTTCACCATGAACTTTTTGGACATTAACCACCTTAAGCTATTGGTCACTATTTTACGAGAGAGCTCTAGTTTTGATTTATTCGGCTTGGGCGGTCCGAGCAAGGAAGATTCGGCTGCTCACCTAGAAACTCTAGCCGCTTGGTTTTTCGCGCATCGGCGGAGGACTTTCCCGTCGATGCTTGCGGCACAATTGTTTGATCCTCCATTACAGAAGGGAGGTCGCACTCGCCATCATCACTCCATTACACCTCAACCCACTCCTGCGGTTTCAGTCCGGTCAGCTGGCGACGGACCGACAGCACTCATTACCGCAGTGAGTAAACCAGACTCATTTGTTTCTATTAATCCTGTCATTGAAAATCAAAACACAGATGAACAGCAGAGGACTGTTTCCTTACACCCGGCCCCGCCTTCACGGAGGAGAAGGCGTCCTCGCAAGCAGCGTTCAGCCACCTCTACACTCACTCCTGTGCTGGTCGAAGACTCAGGACCAGCGGCTCTGGACGCCACCGTGAGTAAAATGGACTCTGCCGGTGTCGTAAATTCCCTTCCTGTGAACATGGACATAGAGACTATAGCCACTACGGCGATTAACAATGGAGAAACTGTTAGAGGTGTAACTGAACTCCCAGTGGGGAATTTTGGACCACCGATGGACGAATGTGGCCTGAGGGCTAATGCTGGGGCAGAATTTTGCATAGACAGCCCTGAGGTAGTTAGCTCAGAGTCGGTGGGGTCAGAAACTGTTTGCTTTACCTCCAAAGACTCAGAAGATGTTCACTCTGAGACTGTAGGCTGGGAGCTAGGGTGTTCAGAGCATACAGACCCAGATGACTTTTTGGCTCAGTCTGGCCTTATGGAGACAGAGGTTCTCCCCAGGGCTTCCCCAGAGGCCGAACTGGAGGCCTCAGTTGCCTCTGGACCCCTGGAATTTGTTGAGCCAGCTGTAACATTCTCATCCTCTCCACCCTTCATAATAGCCATATCACCCTCAACTCAGTCCGCTGCCCAGCTAGTAACGGAGTCTGCTGCCCAGCTGGTGACTGAGTCTTCAGTCCGGTCAGCCTCTCACCTTCATCCTCAGTTGGAGGTCGATATGCCTGCTGGACCACCTCTGCCATCATTTCACCCGTCTGTCCCTGCATCGCTGTCCAGTCCACCGGGAGTAGCTGCCGCACCATCATCACCTCTGCCCTCTGCAGCTACTTCTCCACCAGAGTCCCATCAGACTGCAGCGACCGCAGCACTCTCGGCTTCGCCATCTGCATCACCTACTCTACCTTCACCTTCCCCACCTGCAGACACCGCATCACCATCTTCACCTCCAGATCGACCGTCAGTAGCTGTAACACAGCCGGAGGTGCTCAGGGTGCTCGGAGAGCGGGAGGAGCCCGCACCGCCAGCTGTGGAGCCCAGCGAGCTGGAGCAGCTCAGCGAGCCGGAGCAGCTCAGCGAGCCGGAGCAGCTCAGCGAGCAGGAGCAGCTCAGCGAACCACCAGCAGAGGAGCTCGGCGAGCGGAAGGAACAACCGGCGCTGCCAGCCGAGGAGGAGCTCGGCGAGCCGGGGGAGCTCTTGCTGCCAGCAGCCAAGGAGGAGCTCTCGCTGCCAGTGTAGCAGGTTGAAAAAAGCTACATGTTTATTTTTGTAAGAAAACCAATTACCCCCTTATTTTTTGTTTATTATTGTGACTTATTTTGACATTGTTATGTGTTGTTATATTGGTTATATTTCATTATGCCAGTAGATGGTGCTCTTGCACTGCTGTGGAACTACCAGAGAGACTCTAGCTATAGGCTCTGCGCATGCGCAGCTCAGAAATAAATGAGCTCCGGCCTGAGCAAGACGCTAACTTCGGTGTCCTCTCTATTAATCCACAGTTTGCTCATATTTGGCTACGCAGTGCTCTCTAGCCTGTGTGCCGCTTGCTGCCGGTCCAGATTCCCCTAGGTCTGGTGCCGGTAACAACTGGGGGCTCGTCCGGGATCGTCTAGTGGTGACGTGTGTGCCAAATGACCAGAACTGGTGTCCAAAGTCTCAGGGAAGGCTGCATTGAGTGCGTCATCCAGGGAGCCCAGGTCACAGTCAAAACGTCAAGATGGCCACTGTTACCCCACGGCGGTTGTTGATAGTAAAGATCCAGAAAAGACTTTGTGATTTGAGTGTGAGCCAGCTGCGCACTGTTGTTTCTTCAGTGGAGGATGGCAGTATGACTCGCAATCTTGATGGCTTAAGTGAACCAGAACTGTATGACCTGATCGTTGAATACATCAGAGGTGAAAAGTTGAGAGCGTTGGAGGATGAAGGTATGGCCCAGCTCTTGCTCCTCGACGACATCGTGAGTGACCTGCTGTCAACGGACGTCAGAGGGGCTGGAGGTCATCTGGCCGTGCCGCTTGAGATGGAAGACATTCCTAACCAGCAGCAGGATTGCCCTACTTCACCCCACACTGACCCCACACATCCTGACAGACACCTGGCTATGCCAGCTGACCACATCCCCACTCTACCATCACACCCTAACAAAGACTCTCACACACAGCCCATTCTACCGCAGGACAGAGACATCTCCACCTTTCCCTCATCCATGCTAAGAGACACTGATACGCCCACCAAGAACTTCAACATCCCAGCTTCAGTGTCACCAGCGCCTAGTGTCGCTGGGGTTTCCCCTGGCAGGGTGAGTCGTCCGTCCAGAGGATATGACCAAGTTTTGAGTCTCAGGGATGTGGCAGCTTTGTTTCCACGCAGAGAATTCAAGTTGCATGGTGGACAAATTTCAGATCTTGGCTCGGATATGTCCTACAGTAGTCTGTGCAAACAAATTGATGAGGGGTTACAAGAAGGGTTTACTGAGTGTGAAATAATCAGAACCGTGCTAAAGATAATGAAGCCTGGTACTCTCAAGGAAATGTTAACCAACAAAGATGATTTGACAGTTGATGGTTTGAAGAAACTTCTCCGCTCTCATATTCGAGACAAGAATAGCGCTGAACTCTTTCAAGAGCTAAGTAATGCTAAGCAGCAAGACAAAGAGAGTGCACAGCAGTTTTTGTACAGGATTGTAGGGTTAAAACAGCGTGTACTATTTGAGTCACGACAGCCTGGTGCAGACTTTAGCTATGACAAAAAGCTTGTGCAGGGCACATTTCTTCACACACTTTATCAAGGGTTCAATGAAAAAAACAACTATGTGAGACAAGACCTCAAACCTTTTCTTAATGACTTGCAGGTTAGTGACGACTTTTTGCTTGAACAGATTACAAAGTCCACCAGTGAGGAAGCTGAGAGACTGAGGCGACTGGGTACAGCATCTAAAATCAGACCTGTGACTGTAAGTGCCGCTCAGCTTGCTAACACGGACTTGACTGAGCAAGCGAAGGTTAACACTGATCTACAGGCTAACCGTGCAGCTATTAGAGAACTGACTGCCCAAGTGTCTTCATTGACCAGACAGCTAACTAAAGTGGTGAGCCAGACTGATAGTGTGGCATCTGGAGACTCCTGCTCGCCCCTGAACCACCCTCCAACACCTCCAGCTGAGAACCGGGGCAGATGTGGTGATTGTGTACAGCAAGGCAAAGTGAGCTGCCCCCACTGCTTTGCGTGTGGCCAGCCAGGACACCGGGCTATTGGCTGCCTGCGACGTAAGGTGTCGGGAAACGGGGTGAGGTCACTGGAGAGGGGCTGCCAGTGACCGAACAAGCCGAGGAGTCCCAAGCACACACCAGTTTTGCTAAGACTTCAAGTGTGGTGAGATCAAATGTACCCAGTCCTGCACCACCAGCGAAACCCACTGCACAGCTTATTGGGAACAGATGTATGGTCTCATGTGCCATCAATGGAGTACCACTTAAGATGCTGCTTGATTCAGGGGCCCAAGTGACTATGGTATCAAGAGCATGGATAGAGAAAAACATCCCCCACATTAAGATCAAGCCACTTGAGTCCCTCCTTTCAGACCAGCCTCTGGAAATAGCGGCAGCTAATGGTACAGACGTTCCATTTGATGGTTGGGCAGACACGGAACTTCAAATTCAGAGTGTGAACTATGGGCATGTCGCCATACAAGTGCCAGTGCTTATCAGTCAGCACAACCTTAACTGTCCTATTTTAGGCAGCAACGTAATAGCTGAAATCCTAAAAACCAATAAAGAACAGAGAGGTGGGGCTGACCTTTCTGCGCTCCTCAAAGAAGCTTTAAGTGTCAGCAGCAGTGCAGTAGATGCTCTTGTTTCAGCACTTCAGATGCCCACCCCTGATGAAATAGATCCTGAGTGTAGTGTGAGAACAGGAAAAAAAGGTGTAATGATTCCTGCAGGACAGATTTGTGAAGTAAAGTGTAGAGTCAGAGAATGGCCAAGAGGTGGCCCACGACTCTTCCAACCAAATCTAGAGAGCAGCTGCCCTGAGGGTTTGGAGTTGTTCCCAGCTTTGGTAGATGTCCCCAGTGGGTTGACAAAAATTGTTAAGATTCCCATTCAGAATCCTACCAAACATGACATTTTTCTCTCCAAAAGAACAGTCTTAGGTACATTGGAAGAAGTGACTGAAGTAAAACCTGTCAAGTATCTCTCTGCTGACGCAGGGTCATCAGCCCATACAAATGTAAAAGTGTGTTCAGTTCAGCTAGGTAACGAAAAGCACCAGACAGAAGTCAATGAAGGTCAGAGATGGCATCCACCTGTTGATTTGTCCTACCTGACAGAGGATGAACAAAAGGTAGTTAGAGACATGTTGTATGAACAGTCAGATGTTTTTGCCCAAAGTGACTCTGACATTGGTTGCATCCCAAGCTTGCAGTTGAAAATTAATCTGAAAGACGATACACCTGTCCAGACATCCTACAATTTGGTCCCCAAACCTTTGTATAAAGAGGTAAAAGAATATGTTCAGAATTTGCTGGACAACGGCTGGATCAGAAAGTCCACATCACCCTACTCATCTCCGGTGGTGTGTGTCCGAAAGAAAGACAAAAGCTTACGCTTGTGTATTGACTTTCGGGGCCTTAACCGTAAAACCATTGCTGACCGCCACCCACTACCACGCATCCAAGACCTGCTGGATAATTTGGGGGGCTATTCATGGTTTTCAATACTCGACCAGGGTAGTGCGTACCACCAGGGCTTTGTTGATGAAAGCTCAAGACACCTGACAGCATTCAGCACGCCTTGGGGGTTGTACGAGTGGATCCGCCTCCCATTTGGCCTTACCAACGCCCCAGCAGCATTTCAGAGATGCATGGAGGGGGTCCTTGATGGTCTGAGGGATGAGTGCTGCTCACCATATTTAGATGATGTGCTTTGCTTTTCCAAAACTTTTCATGACCATGTTGATGATCTGAGGCGTGTGCTGTGCCGCCTGCGAGAGCATGGTGTGAAGCTACGTCCCAAAAAATGTGAACTGTTTAAGCGTCAGGTCAGGTATGTTGGGCGCTTGGTGACCAGTGAAGGTGTCCAGATAGACCCAAAAGATCTCGAAGCAGTGGAACATTTGAGAGACAGAGAGCCAAAGAACGTGGGAGAGGTCAGAGCACTCCTAGGGTTTCTAGGTTATTACAGGACGTTCATTCAGGACTTTTCTAGAATAGCAAGACCACTGTTTAAGCTTATTGAGAGTCCCAGTGATCCTAGCCTGCAATGTAGCTCAACTAGAGCCAAAATCAAGTTAAAGCGCACCAATGGTGGTCAGCTTCCTTCCAAAACACCAGTGCAATGGACAGCAGAACATCGTACTGTGGTGTCACGTCTGGTGGATATATTAACCAGTCCACCTGTCCTGGCTTACCCAGATTTCAGTTTGCCCTTTGTGCTACACACAGATGCATCAAATGAAGGCCTGGGGGCTGTGCTTTATCAGCAACAGGGGGAAAAGCTCTGTATCATTGCTTATGGTTCCAGGACACTCACACCTGCTGAGAAAAATTACCATCTCCATTCTGGCAAGCTTGAATTCCTTGCCCTGAAGTGGGCAATTTGTGATAAATTTAGGGATTACCTCTACTATGCACCCACTTTCACAGTGTACACAGATAATAATCCCCTCACATACATCTTGAGCACAGCAAAGTTAAACGCTGTGGGACATCGGTGGGTGGGCGAATTAGCTGACTTCCATTTCACTGTAAAGTATAGACCAGGCAAGTCCAACACAGACGCTGACACGCTCTCCCGCTATCCATTGCCACTCCAGGAACACCTCATGGAGTATACTGAGACACTGTCCCCAGAAGTGGTTTCTGCAATCTGGCAAGGAGACAAAGCCATGAGAGACGGTGATGTACCATGGGTGGCTGCACTGCACTGTGTTGATGACACACCCCCTGAAGGTGCCCCTGTCATCACCCCAGAAAACATCAGGGCTGCGCAGAGGGAGGACCCCCCTATCTGTGAGGTGATAAATTTGAAAAAGAGTAGATGGAGTCCTAATAGTAAAGATAAGAGACAGCTAGGACAAGAGACACGTAGGCTAGTACATGAATGGAACAGACTTGTACTTGAGGAAGGAATACTGTACAGACAGACTGGACAACGAAAACAGCTGATTCTACCCAGTAATCTGAAGCAAACTGTACTGAAACACCTGCATGATGATATGGGACATGTTGGTGCTGACAAAGTCATTCAGTTAGCAAGGGAGAGGTTTTACTGGCCTTTTATGCAGCGTGAAATTGAGGACTATGTCATTCGCCAGTGCCCTTGTATCAAACAGAAACGGCCAAGTGT
The DNA here is from genome assembly GCF_057382095.1 of Aulonocara sp. 'chitande type north' Nkhata Bay. Classification (NCBI taxonomy): domain Eukaryota; kingdom Metazoa; phylum Chordata; class Actinopteri; order Cichliformes; family Cichlidae; genus Aulonocara; species Aulonocara sp. 'chitande type north' Nkhata Bay. The sequence goes on from NC_141346.1 coordinate 506,194, forward strand.
CCCAGAGAGAGCACCAATGGGCTCGATAACAACCAGTGCCCCCTTTGAACTCATTTCGGTTGACTATTTACATCTAGAACCAAGTAAAGGTGGCTTTGAGTACATTTTAGTCTTGGTAGATCACTTTACCCGTTTTGCCCAAGCGTACCCGACTAAGAATAAATCTGGCAAAACAGCAGCTGAGAAAATCTTTCTTGACTTCATCCCGCGCTTCGGGTACCCTGAAAAGCTGCATCATGACCAAGGCCGGGAGTTTGAGAACAACCTTTTCCAAAGACTCAAACAGCTGGCAGGAATAGGCCACTCTCGAACAACCCCCTACCACCCACAGGGAAATCCTGTTGAGCGTCTAAATAGAACACTTCTACAAATGCTGCGGACTCTTCATGAGGAGAAAAAGGCAGAATGGAAGGATCACTTGCCCCATATAGTCCATGCATATAACTGCACAAGACATGAGGCAACGGGCTATTCACCTTTCTTCCTCCTTTATGGAAGAGCCCCACGCTTGCCTGTTGATCTGCTTTTTGACTTAAAACCTGAAAAAGAGTCACAGTCCAGACAGGAGTATGCACAAAAGTGGGCTGCACGCATGCAGGAAGCCTATAAAATTGCTTCAGAAAACAGTGCAAAGTCCTCTGCAAAGGGGAAAAAGCATTATGATCAGCACATCAAAGGCATCGCACTGCAACCAGGAGATCGAGTGCTTGTCAGAAACCTCTCCGAGCGGGGTGGTCCAGGCAAACTCCGTGCCTACTGGGAAAAGAAAATTCACAGAGTTGTTGAGAAGATTGGAGATGGACCTGTATATAGGGTACAATCAGAAACAGGAGACAAAACCTTTCGTGTCCTGCATCGAAACCTCCTGCTGCTTGTGACTGATTTGCCGGTAGAGCAAGATCAGCAGGGACGTCAGAAAAGACAAACGCAAAGACTGGGAGAGACAAACCCCAATGAAACAGTGGAACATGAGTCTGATCATTCGGATGAAGAGGAAGGGTACACATACAGCCTGAGAACTATACCTGTGTATCAGTGGAGGAGAGTTAACCCCAAAAGGCCTCAGCCGAGACCACACAGTGAACTGAGAGCTGTAGCTCCTGAGTTTCAGCCAATAAGACACGAAATGGAATCAGTGGAAGTGCAGCAGGGAAGTGCAGTCCCACCAGCTGTATCTACAGAACCAGCAGATTTCCCAATGCCTGTTGTTTCATCACCAACTGTGGAAACCCAGGAGGAACCTGCAACTGAGGATCTTATGGAGGACACAGGGTCGGAGAGCTGTGTGGATAACAGGGACCCTGCCCCAGAGACACCAGAATGGGATGTGCCACCAATACGGAGGTCGACCAGAGCTGTGAAACCGAGAGAGGTTTTTACATATAGCCAAATGGGACAGCCTTCATATCAGCTCTGGAGACCTGGAGCAAACATGATGCTTGCGTATGTTCCCTGCCACATGCCACTTTACCCAGCTGTTCCTGACTGTTATTACCCCACACCAGTATGGACATGTTAGACTGGTGACCAAAAGACCTTTTGACATTACTCCTGGAACTGTAATAGTTTTGACTATTAGACTTTAAAGACTTTGGGCAAACGCCATGAAGTGTGTTAGTTTGGTTCCAGATGTCCGGAGCCATCTCTTAAAGCAGGGGAGAGTGTAGCAGGTTGAAAAAGCTACATGTTTATTTTTGTAAGAAAACCAATTACCCCCTTATTTTTTGTTTATTATTGTGACTTATTTTGACATTGTTATGTGTTGTTATATTGGTTATATTTCATTATGCCAGTAGATGGTGCTCTTGCACTGCTGTGGAACTACCAGAGAGACTCTAGCTATAGGCTCTGCGCATGCGCAGCTCAGAAATAAATGAGCTCCGGCCTGAGCAAGACGCTAACTTCGGTGTCCTCTCTATTAATCCACAGTTTGCTCATATTTGGCTACGCAGTGCTCTCTAGCCTGTGTGCCGCTTGCTGCCGGTCCAGATTCCCCTAGGTCTGGTGCCGGTAACACCAGCAGCCGAGGAGGAGCTCACGCTGCCAGCAGCCGAGGAGGAGCTCTCGCTGCCAGCAGCCGAGGAGGGACCCGCTCAGCCAGAGCCGGAGGTCAGCGAACCGGAGGGACCTCCACGTCTGGCGCGGCCTCCACGCCATCCACGTCCTCTGCATCCACGTCAGCGACCAGCGCGTCATGAACCGTGTGCCACACCTCGCTGTTGCTCACCGGAGGAGCAGCGCCGCCACCGGACCCGTGGCAGGCCGCCTGGGGAGCAGCGCCGCCGCCGTCGGACCCGGGGCAGGCCGCCGGAGGAGCAGCAGCGCCGCTACCGTCACTGGATCTCGGGCAGGCCGCCTGGGGAGCAGCGCCGCCGCTACTGGGCCCGGGGCTCGCCACCGGAGGGGCAGCAGTGCCGCCGCCACTGGAGCAGTGGCAGGCCCCCAGAACCATTTTTCTGCTGTTGCCGGACCCGTGGCCGTCCGCCGGAGCTGCAATGTCGCCACCATTGGACTCGAGGTAGGCCCCCTGAACTCTTTTGTTATGTTGATGGGCCGCCTGAGACTGTTTTTGTGGCGTTTTTCCTTTTTGTTGCTCCGCTGCGGGATGCGCGGTCGGACTGTGACCTTGGGGGGGTTGTTTTCTTTGGGGGTTTTTGCTTGTTTTTTTCTGGCCCTCCGTCCTGGACCTCCCGCCGCCCGCCCTGGGTTGGTTGTGCTGTTGTTTTTGGTTTGTGTTTTTGGGTCGTCGGGAGCCGACCCTTAGAGGGGGGGTACTGTCAGGGTCCAGGGACTGGGAGACCCAGGACCCCTGGGCAGTCATGGACCTGTGTTATTATTATGTATTGTTGGTGTTGCTTCCCCTTCTCTGTGCTTGTACATATGTATGTGTGTGTGTGTGGGTGGCTGTGTGTCTGAGTACTTGTTTATAGACGCCGTCAGGCCTGGGGGTGTGTGGCCCTGCTAGGGGACTGGCCACACCCGAAGCCACACACCTGCTACTGATCAGGCCTCGTCGGGGGAGCTACTTTAGAGAGTCTTGGAGCTCCCACCGACGCGGGATCATTGCTTGGGACTCCACGTTAGTTACCCAGTCTAGGTTTTGCCATAAGTGTATGCCTGCCATTACTGAGTGTCCTGACAGCTGCCGCTATTGTTTCCCGCAGGAGGAGCGTGGAAGGCTTGGAGAGCAGCGAGCACCGGGGGGTGCTGACACGAGAGCAGAGAGCACTAGGAGGACACAACACGGGAGTCTGGGGATAACACTGGGATTCATTGTTGCTTTCTACCACACTGTAAATAAACGCACTGCTTGTAATTTGAGCTCCGCGCCTGGGTCCTCCTTTCCCACATTCCCCCACGGTCTGCCGTCGCAGCCCGTGACACAATCATAAACATCAGGGTGGCTAAATATGAATTATGTGTGTTTTTAAGGTGTTGGAAAGAAATGACACCCACCTCTCCCACAGGGGAATTGTAGAAAAAGGGGAGAGGCAAAAGGGGTACACTGTATGTATAGTATTGCAGCAAAAAAGAAGAAGAAAAGAATGAGGAGGGGCTCTAACTGATAATGAACACAACTACAGGCTTGGAGGTCCTAAAAGTCAGGTATAAAAGGAGCAGTTTGGGGGTTTAGAACACATTTTGTGTAATTATAACAATGTGATTTATGACCCTGTTACATAAACCCATTTTTAATTGCAAGTTGGAGAATGATCAGTTGGATGAGGTAAACACAGGGATAATGCCAAGAGTTCTCAGGGGATTGAAGCAGTTTTTGAGAAGGTACAATTTTGTCTCATTAGGGTCGAATCGGTGAGAATTGTAAGGATTTCATGTAGAAACATGTGTACCAAGAACTACTGTAAGGAGTGTCGACTGTTACACTCGAAAGTCAGTATTTATTTATTTTGACAGACACAGATCATCAGTTTTCACTACTTTAAATAGTGACCTAAAAAAGTAGGTACATGGTTTTTATGACAGTTTACATTTTAAATGCTCTGGGCTGTCGCATTAGTTTTTAATATTTACTAACAGTTAAAGATTAGAAATATTATCACAAAGACCAGTTTATTCTTGGCTTTGTCTTGGACCCATCCCTGTTCTTGAGGGTTAGTGATGGAGACCAGGTTCCTATAAAATGTTCTGCAGTAATCCAAGGCCTCCTCCCAGGTCTTGTTTTCTTTGATCAGGATGAATTTATCTGCCATAAAGAAAAAAAACAACACATTCAGTTGAATCTATGTAAACTCTAACCATGAGAAACTCTCTATGCTGTTTATTTTGTTCCAATGAAACAAAAACTACAAAAAGCTTGTGTGTTACTCTGCCCTCAGTAGAAAACAGTATAATAACATTAATTAACTTTCTGCAGACAGGTCAACAACATCCTCAAATCTCCAAAAGTTGATTCTGTTCATCTGGACGTAGTGTTTTCAGTGGGAGAAACGTTTCGTACTCATCCAAGTGACTTCTTCAGTCTCAGCTGACTGCAGGTTTCCTCAATCTTATAAACAGTACATTTGCATAATGACTGAAACCAGCCCACTGAAGGAACAATGGGCTGGGAGGTCAGTTCCTTAATCATAATTATGCAAATTCTCATGACCAATGATCAACAACCACTGACCAAAACCCACTGATCAAAGACCACTGGTCAATGGCCATGAGTACCATTCACAGAGAGTTGGGGAATGGCTGCAATCACAGCATTGTAAGATGGCGAAAGATATACCCTTAGGTTCCCTCCTCGATTCAGAGATGGTCTTTCTCTTTTCACGTAAATGACGTCCTTGACTCTGCGCAAAAAACCAGCGTTACTCCCTGTCCAGGATGTGTACATCCTCATCCTTGAAAGAGTGTCCACTGGCCTGTAGGTGTAAATAGACTGCAGAGTCCTGGCCTGACGAGGTGGCTCTTCTGTGTTGTGCCATCCGCTTCGCCAGTTGTTTGGTTTCCCCGATGTATAAATCCTGGCAATCCTCCTGGCACTTAACAGCGTTACTCTGTTTGTGTCGGGGGACCCGATACTTGGGTTGGGACAATATTTGGCTCAGCGTGTTTTGGGGTTTAAAAGCCACAGAGACCCGGTGTTTAGAAAAAGTTCGCCTGAACTTTTCTGATACTCCTGAGACATACGGGATCACTACAGGTTTTCGCTTAGGCAGCGGTTTACCCTCTCTCCTGGACCGGCTGGAGCTTTCTTTTGGCGCCTTCCCTGCTTTGACAGAAGTCCAGCTGGGATAACCACATTTACTCAAGGCCTTCTTGATGTGCTGTTCTTCTGCTTCCCTGGCCTCTGTGTCAGTGGGGATGGTGTTCGCTCTGTGTTGCAGCATCCTGATGACACCCGGTTTAAGCTCCAGTGGATGAAGAGAGTCAAACCTTAAATACTGATCCGTATGCGCAGGTTTACGGTACACATCAGCTTTTAGATGTCCCCCATTACTGATGGAAATCTCACAGTCTAAGAAGGCTAACCTGTCACTTTTCATATCCTCCCTGGTGAATTTGATGTGTCGGTCCACCGAGTTAATGTGATCCGTGAATTGTGGTACATCCTGAGATTTGTTTTTCACCCACGTGTCATCCACATACCTGAACCAATGGCTTGGTGGTGTTCCAGGGTAGGATAGCAAAGCCCTCTTTTCCACTTCTTCCATGTTTCCAGGATGAAACTGGGGAGCCCACGGCACACCCATGTTTCTGGCTGTAGAACTGACCCTTGTATGTGAAGTAGGTAGAATGAAGACACAGTTCCAAAAGCAAACACACTTGGTCGATGCTGAGAGTGGTCCTGTTGCTGAGGTTGAGGTCATCCTGTAATCTCTTACAAACTACCTCCAACGCTTCCGTGACTGGGATGCAAGTGAAGAGAGATGTAACATCGTACAAGACCATGGTTTCATCTGCCTCCATAATGACATCTCTCACCTTCTCAACAAAATCCAACATGTTCTGGATGTGGTGTTCAGAGCTGCCTACCAGCGGGTTGAGGATTATAGCCAGAAACTTGGAGATATTATAGGTGACCGAGTTGATCATACAAGACTTGTTTATGTATCTTTGGTAAACCATGCAGACTTGGCATAGATTCCCCTGGGAATAGGCTGTGGTATGAGGTCTGGTGAATAACATTGTCTTGTTATAACTGCTTCAGACAGTCTATCACCCCCTTCCTGTAACCACTTCCTGGGTCTCGTTTTACGAACCGGGCCGTACGGTCATGACAAAAAAAAAACAAACCCAGACATGGTTAGGAATGTATTCCAAGCTGCTGTATTCTTTTAAACAAATAAAACAGAAAAGAAACCCTATTGTCAAAAACAAACAGTGGTATGTGTAATCAGTACCATCAGTAGTGTGTGAAGGAATGGATGAGTGGAAGATGACGCATGTAATAGTGTCAAAAGCAAAAACCAAACCTAACACAGCCAAAGTCCAACCTGGTGTTGGACCTGGTGACACTGGCCCAGGGGTTGCCAGTGTCACTGACTGTAAATGGGAACTCTGCCTCTCCAATGCCTGCAAACAAGACACACATGAGCCAAAAGGAAGGCAGGGTGCAGTGGGTCGTCACAGGGGCTCATAAGTATTTTCACCACTGAGCAGTGACAAAATTTTCTCATGATAGTCTTTCTGGTTTAGCAAAACTGTGCACCTACCCTTGTCTACCGGAAGGATGATAATGTTGTTGTCATTACTAAGTGATGTGAGTGCCTTCCTCTCCTATTGGTGATGTTGGATGCTGGGGGCTGTGCATCGGTGATATAGGCAGAAACTTTCGTACGTAGTTGCTCTGCTTCCACCTCTGCAATACTGTTGTTTAAATTGCTGTTTCTTTGGCTGTGATCAGCTCCACTAGCAGCAAAATTCAACTCTTTAGCTTTAGGATATTTTTCTCTGCTTGGGTGAGCTGTCTGTCAGACAAATTCTTCAGCCACTTGTCCCCATCCTCTGTGTCGCATCCTTCTCTCTTTTGAAGAAGTCACTTGGATGAGTGACGGAATGTTTCTCCCACTGAAAACACTACGTCCAGATGAACAGAATCAACTTTTGGAGATTTACCTACCTGGATGATGGAGCATGCCTCATGAACATCCTGAAATATTTGTGTTTTTAAACTTTTAGGAATCCAAAACAACTTCTCTCCATATTTACAGACAACAGAGACTTTAAAATGTTGGTTGAACCTACCAGTAGCTCAAAGCGATCCCACAGATATTTAAAGTCATCTGACTGTCAACTTAGTGTATTCATGTTTATGAGATTAATTCAGCATCCATGCAGATGTAGGTGGAGGAAAACTATACAACATGTTCAGTTGGATCTTGTCAGTGATTCCAGTGATCCTCCTTTTAGAGAAAACCAGTCAGACACATGTTGATAAAAACTCACCATCATAACAGAAGAAGGGTTTTTCTTTGTCACATTCATCAGAGCTCCATTTTCCTGATCTGTTTAACAGAGTCATAGCACATTTCTTGTTGCTTTGTTTATCACTGAATAACTGCATATCCCAGTATCTGAAAGAGGAATCACTCCCATCTGACCACCTCCAGCTGTCTCTGAACAGACCGACCCATGCACTCATGTTACGGCCAATGAACAGAGCCTTCATTTCTTCGAGTCCACTGGCCAAGTCAGTGTGATTATATCTGCAGTAGCGCTGAGCCTGTGTCCAGTTCATAGATGTTGTTATCAAATACAATGTTTTATTGTCTTTCTTTATTTCTGTGAAACAAACAGAAAAACACACAGAGAGATCCCTCAATAATTTGTCTCCTGAAATTCTGTCTTGTCACTTCACAATTATGTGATTGCATTATATTTTTATATCATGATATTATAATAACAATTAATATTATTTATTAATTATATTTAACATCTCCTCACCATCGTAGCAGATGAACCACATAGTACTGTCACATGAAACATCTGCCAGCTTGTCTCTTTTCCTCCCACAGTTTCCAGGCTTTTCATTATCAGGTCTTCCCTTCTGATTCCAGCTGCTGTCATTTTGAATGTATTCCACTCCTGGCAGAGACCAATGCCACATCCTGTTTCCACCTGTGTTGTTGTTCAGTCCAATCCAGGCTTCTCCTTGATTCTGTGCGGAGTTACGGAGTCTGCTCCTGTCTGTCATGTCAAACACTTTGGCCAGGTCTGTATATTTCTGTCATATTTCTCATATTTCTTCAGTGGACACTCCATTTCTGGCACAAAACACCTGTAAAAGATGGTTGATTTAGGAGGTGACCCGACAACTTCAGCCTGTCAAACATAGCAATGGAGTAGTGTGTTTAAAAAAAACTAATTAAGCATGCACTCAGTACCCTAAGAATTATTATGGTAGTTAAACACAGTGATAGTCACATATATCACTTCAAACAGGTGACCCAGTAATGCTGCACTAATGAATTAGACTAACTATTCACTTTAGCTAAAGTTATTAAGTTAGGTAAAGAGTTGGGATGCTGTGTAAGACATAAATAAAGCTAAATTACAAAGTTTTGGACACCGTTTTGCATGTTTCCCTACTGTAGGGTCTCTGCAAGCATACAGGGCTCTGACAGGGTCCAAGATGACAACTTTGGAATTCTACTAGAAACAGTCGATCATATTTGTTGTCAAAGCTGAATTCAGGGCAAACTACGCTAAATTAGCGTTTTTAGCTAACAGCTACAATAAGCATAAAAGTTACTGTTCGGCTATCATTTGTTAACATGACGCTTGTTCTTATACATGTAATACATTTATTACCAACCTGAGAGTTTATCCGCTGGTCATTCGACATGACGAATGACTTCTGAAGTCTTAATTCAGCTCAAGATGCTGTAGATTCCCGTCAGTAACACTTTTGGTCCGCTAGTAAAATGTAGTTCTATTAATCTGAGCTCGACTACTCTTGAACCGGAACCGGGTGTAAGTCCCAAAAACCTGAAATTTGGAACTGAAATTGAATGGTGAGAAGTGAATCTGAAATTATTCGAGAGCTAAATTTTTAAAGGATAAAATACGGTTTCTAAGCAAATTAATTCATTTTCAAAATCTAAAATTCAATTTCAATTTAGTGATGATCATTTTCAAACCAATAAATTGAATTTCAAATTAGGATAATTCATATTCAGTTTTTAAAAGCATTTATTCAAGTTACAATTCAGATTCAATCTGAGCAATTCAAATTCAAATTTAACTTATTCAAATTCAGTTTCTGATGGCACAGATTTCTGACCATACCAAACAAGGCAAGATAAACTGTTTTTAAAAGTACAATATAGAGGTCAAATCAAAAGTAGTAAACAACACCCAATTATACACTGGACCCAGAGGGTTAACTGTATTTTGTTTTGTAGACATTTTAAAGGTTTTAAAAGTGCATTTAAAAAACGTGAGTCCAAAAATATTTTTAACCTCCTAGGACCTGGCATCTACATATGTGAATATCACATTTTGGGTTGTCTACACCAAAATACTAAATTTTGCTCTACAAGGGCCTGATATCCACTTACGAGGACATTACACTGCCACTGTTCTATCAAAATTTAAAACGACTGTTCTGATTTTTGTTTTCTCAGAAACAAAAATCAGTTAAAAAAAAAAATCAGGTAATTCTTTGTTTTTACATTCATCAGGTCCCAATCAGCCCAAATAGCAAAGAGAAATTAAAAATGCATGCCATGAAAGAGTTTGGGTCTTAGGAGGTTAATGCAAGAATTATTTACACAAATTTTGCACAAAAGGTGTGCAAAAGGCTTTCCTTTTGCTGTGTTCTCGCTGCGCCATCTTCTTGTCTAACACCTGTATAAGTGATCCCAGGCATCTTTTATACTTGGACACATGACTGAATCGTTCTTTGAATTGTTGGACCTTGTTGAATCTATGCCATGAAAAATGAAGACATTCCTGAAGGCAAAAGCGGGTTTAACTTTGTCCTAGCAAGTCTGGACACTTAAGGTAGAAGTTAGTCTATTGTTTTTTTGTTTTGTTTTGGGGTTTTTTGGGGGGGGGGGTTTGGGGGGAGGGGGGGGGTGTTGTTTGTTTGTTTGCTTGTTTGTTTGTTTGTTTTTTTGGGGGGGGGGTTGGAGTGACCATTAAACCTGTTTACTTCTATATTCATTTGTACCCCAACAATGAGTTAGTCTACATCATGTTGACAATTCTGTCAAAAATAGTGGAACAATGAAGGCAGAAAAGTACTATCATATTTTAATCCATAATACGTCATGCACAATTCCAGATGCTGTCTATCCAGAAAGCATCTGTTTGCGAAAGTGTTATGGGTCAGAAATTTTATTTGTTTCTGGGCTGTGCATTTCTGTTCCTTATATTTTGTGGTATGTCTTCATTTTTTGCTTTGTTTGTTGTTTTGCCTCATGAGATATTTAGCCACAACGAAAAAAAGTTTCCTTCAATCTGTTTCCATAGATTTCACTTTTTCTGTCATGGCCCTAAAAAATTTTCAGGAGGTTACACATGTCAGGATAATATTAATTTGTTCCAGTAACTTATCACTGGAAGTTACTATGATAAGTTACTGGAACAAATGAAAATGAATTGTTAAAATTCATTTTCTAAGCTGTTTCAGCACCACTCACTCTCCAGACCTCTCATTAATATGATCAAACTGGCTGTTTGATGCTGTTTAATAATAAACTGTTCTCTTGTCTGCATCTCTGTATCGCTTATCTATCTGTATCTATCTGTACCAGTTGAACTCAGCATGAGAGCAATGAGGAAACAGTAATTCATTTGCTAGCAAAAGAATTCCTGTGTTGCTGTCAGTGTATAAGCTCAGACACTAAAAAAAAACAAAACTGTGTCATCATATCATTGAAACAGCTCTGGCACATGAAGGCACAATTAGCAGAAAAGATGTGAAGTGAGACTCTGTTTTGCTATTTCCTCAAAAAGAGGCTTCATTGGTGGACAGCTCAAGATCTTGAACATTGTTAGGTAGGCTGTAAAAGTAAAGTTTATTTGAATGGCATAAATACCCTGCAAAGCACAAAAACTATGACAAGGCTGGAACTTTTCATCTCCTTTTCATTTTATGCCCTGGCCCCTAGACAGGTCATAACATGAATATAAAGATCCCCTGTTTTTCTTGTATTTCTCTTCTATGTTCACTAATTCATTCTGTGCTTATAATTCAAAGTTATATAATGTTGACAGGCTTGAAACAGAGGGACCTCCACATAGGTGTAAATACATGGCTCCTTTTGAGAAATGTGGCATTTTTTCAGGTATCAGTTTGTTGACGAATGCAGTTTAAATGCCCCAGTTTATCCTCCTCACTCCTAAAAATGCTTATAAGTTACTCCTATTTATTTGCACCCCAACAATTATTTAGTATACATTGTCAACACATAATTGTGAAGTAGGAATGGAGGTGATCCCTGTATGCTTCAAAAGTCATACATTATGGTACGTAAATTATTTACTTCAATTTTATTCATTGAGCTCACATTTTGATATTCACGATCAAGCAGAAAAAAAGCAAAACAACGTTGTTTATAAGGCAATAAACTTGAACACAGAGCTCATTCAAACTATCTTACTAAAGATTTTTTAAAACGCTATCAAAATGCAGTTAATAATAGATAATAAACCCTGGATTAACGGAGATGTTTGCGCGGCACTGGCGGCACCGAGCACCGCCTTTGCCTCCGCGAACACATCGGACTACAAACACGCACATTACCAACTCCGGAAGACGATCAAAGCAGCCAAACGTGAGTACAGGGACAGGGTGGAGCAACAGTTTGACAACCCTCGGAATATGTGGCAGGGACTAAACACGATCGCAGACTTTAGAGGGAAAACCAGCACACCGCAGACCACGGCCTCTCTGTGTGAGGATCTAAACGTATTCTACGCTAGATTCGACACAGCGAACACCATGAGACCGGACAGTGTGCGCACCGCGGATGACGTCAGTACGCACACTGTGTCTGAGGAGGATGTGCGGAGGTGCTTCAGGAAGGTGAACACACGCAAAGCTACTGGTCCGGACGGGATTCCCAGCCGTGTCCTCAAGTCATGCGTGGCTCAGCTGGCTGGAGTGTTCACACACATCTTCAACCTTTCCCTCTCTCTGTCTGTAGTCCCAGCCTGCTTCAAAATGGCCACCATCGTCCCTGTACCCAAATCCTCCACCATCTCCTCATTGAACGACTGGCGACCTGTAGCCCTGACCCCCATCGTAAGCAAATGCTTCGAGAAGCTGGTCAGAGACTTCATCTGCTCTGCACTACCCGACTCACTGGACCCTCTACAGTTCGCATACCGCCACAACAGGTCCACTGATGATGCCATAGCCCTGACACTACACACTGCCCTGTCACATCTGGAGAAGAGACACGTATGTGAGAATGCTGCTATGACAAGGCTTTAAGTGGTGTTTAGGAACTTTTAATCACTATAATAAATTTATTATGTCAAAGGCAAGGTTAATCTGCTTTTTGCAACACTACAGAATTCAGCAAATCTGGTCTACATAAAATATATCACATATTATCTTATTCTCACTCTTTGGGTAATCTAGGAAGGTCAGACTCAGCTTTTGATTTATTGTTTTATGAGGTTATTTGTGTTCCTTGGAGCTCAGTTCTGTGTTGTTTGTTGTTTTGTTCGGCTAATTTACATCATTAAGCCCTGCTCTCAAAAACTGGCAAGGGTGTAACTCTGTCTGTGAAACTGGATTTAAGAAGTAACTGTTATAGGTCCTGTGTCTTATTAGACATCACTAATTCTGTTATCAACCCTTCACCTACCTCACACTCACCAGTGTCTCCAGCCACCCGTGAAACCTTTTTACAGTTTCTTGTTAAAGATAAGATAAGCCTTTATTAGTTCCACACGTGAGAAATGTGTTGTGTCACAGCAGAAAGTGGACAGTGCAGAGTTACAGTAGCAAAAATAAAGAAAAACACTGGAATAGAACAAGAGAAAAAAGAATACCATATGTCACAACCCGGCTCAAAGGATGTGACAAGTAAGTGGGAGACCGCACACAGGCTTTTAAAGGCTGTCAGATATTTTAATGAAATAAAGTAAAGAAACTCAAACACAGGTTAAATGATACAACAGCCATAACTGAACATAACCAAATGAGCATAATGAGCCCCAGATGAAGAGACAGAGGTTCAGTCAAGGTAGCTTTATAACTGGGACTGGCCTTCTCAGGTGTGCTGTATCTATAATTGGGTCAGCTCCACCAACCACATATCTGAAAGAGACAGTCAACAAGAAATCAAGGCCAGCCCACTGACACATGCTATATGCAACAGAATAAAATGCTACGTTGTTTGAAAAAAAAATGCACTTAGTGTTATTGCACATAATAATAATAATGGATTGGATTTATATAGCGCTTTTCAAGGCACCCAAAGCGCTTTACAATGCCACTATTCATTCACACACTGGTGGAGGCAGCTACGGTTGTAGCCACAGCTGCCCTGGGGCAGACTGACAGAGGCGAGGCTGCCATATCGCGCCATCAGCCCCTCTGGCCAACACCAGTAGGTAGTAGGGTAAAGTGTTTTGCCCAAGGACACAACGACCAGGACAGAGAAGCCGGGGATCGAACCAGCGACCTTCCGGTTACATATGCGCTTCCATGTGTAGATGTGCGTGTTTGGTCATCTGCAAAGTCTTTGTACTGGCAGCAGTAGGAAGGAAATGCCTGCAGAGTCTCTGTGCTGCAGCCTGCCACTGAAGGTGCTGCTCAGTGCTGTCAGAGTCTCTTGCATGGGGTCGGGAGATGTTGTCCAACAGAGATGACAGCTTAGCCACCATTCTCCTCTCACTCACCACCTCCACAGGATCCAGAGGGCATCCTAGAACAGAACTGGCCCTCCGGATCAGCCTGTTCAGTCTCTTCCTGTCCCCCAGCCAAGTTGCTGCCGCCCCAGCAGACCACACGTTAAAACATGGCTGAGGCCACCACAGAGTCATAGAAGGTCTTCAGGAGTGGGTTCTTCACTCCAAAAGACCTGAGTCTCTGCAGCAGGTACAGGAAAGGGCCGAGTCCAGTCCAGTTTATTGTTCAGATAAACACCAAGGTACCTGTAGCTGTCCGCAGCCTCAATGTCTATACCTTGGATGTTTAGTGCTTGCAGTGGAGGATGTTTGTGCCTGCGGAAGTCTACCACCAGCTCCTTTGTTTTTCCAGTGTTGATCTGGAGGTAATTCTACCGGCACCAGTCCACAAAGTCTTGCGTCAGTTATCTGTACTCCCTGTCGTCCATATCAGTGATGAGGCCTAGGGGTGGGTTTTGATTATCGATTCATCGATTAAAATCGATTCTGGCTTGGATAACGTGATATCGATTCATTAATTAAATTCTGAATCGATTTTTTAATATAAATGTATTTTGCCCGAAATGACAGAATCTCAGTTTCGACAACCACCAAACAGCTAAAACAGTAAATGAGAGCAGGTACACGGATTCTGCACAAAGACGTAAACACACAGCGGGACCCGCGGATCAGAATCAGTGAGATGTCGCCTTTCTCACCCGACGGCACGGACACGGTCGGGGCTGAAAGCCGACAGCTCGCTGATTCTGATGTTTCGGCGGGTCCAAGCTTTGTGTTTACGCCCTTTTTGCTCTGATTCTAAAGCTGTTAGTTTGATCTCTCTCCAAACAATACTGACTGAACCAGCAGCAAAAGAAGATCCAAACTACGCTTCACATAAACATCGTCATGAATTCACTCTGACTTTTGCCGTTTTGCTTCCACCATGATAAAATCACACTTCATGCACAGCTCTCTCTCTCTCTCTCTCTCTCTCTCTCTGTACTTCAAGAACAGTTTCCCGTCTGAAAATCTGTTTTCTTCATTATTCGCTTGCTTGTTACGCACAAGTCTATGTTATTTACAGCGCTGTCGGCCGCTGTTTTTTTCCCTTTTACTTACTTCCGAAAAGAAAACCTAATTTCTGCCGTTCAATACTGAACAAATGTAAACTTTTTAAAATGATGCAAAATGCAAAACGTTAGCCGTGTCTCTAATAAAACCGCTGTAACTTCAGAGGTAATGTTCATATGTTGATTAATGATTTTCTTTTGTTTTTGATGAACTGCAGAATATTTTTATAAAACCCAGGCCAGGAAAACCACCTTCATGTTTTTCTGTTTTATCTTCAGCTACTTTGACACAAAGGCCTCTGCTGTGATGCTCACACCTTTGATAAAGTCTTGCGAGTGTCAGCTTCCTTTTTATAGATACAAAAATATGTTAATGTACTGATCTGAATTCTAATATTTCTGACTGTCTGAGGCAAAATTTCCCAGATTCAAATCGAATTGAATCGACTATTGCAGAGTCATCAGAGAACTTCGGGAGGAAGCATCATCCTCTGCAATGCCAGGTTGGTAGGCAAACTGAAGTGGGTCCAGTGATGAGCTCACCAGGGGCCGAAGCTTATGATCCTTCTGTTCCCTCATATTCCTCTGTTTCTCTGTGCACTTTGGCTGAAGTAGGGCTCTCTGAAAAAGTCCAGAACTCCCATTGCAAAAAAAATCTGTGAGTGTTCTTTGATGGCAATTTTTCATTTGACAAACAAACAAATAAATCTTGTTGTAAAAGCCAGCTTCTTCCAGCTGAGGGCCCTTGCAAAAATTAAGAACATGTTGTCATTTGCTGACTTCAAGAAAGTGATTTATCTATTTATTTCATCCTGGCTTGATTAGTGTTGTTACGGCCCTAGCAGGGCCTCTCTCTCCTGAGGGTGCCTGTGTGGGCGTGTCCCACTACCTCCTGCCTGAGGTGCCACCTTTCCCTCCTGTACAGCTGACTCCCATCAGCAATTAAAGGTATTTAAGCCCAGAGCAGGGTGAGCTCTGGGCCAGAGTGCCATTTGTGTGGGTACAGCTAGTGAGCTGAGTGTTTTTGTGGTGTTTCCACCTGGTGAGCTGTGTTTTGTGGTGTCCAGCTAGTGAGCTGCGTTTTCCTTTTGACTTTTTGCATTACTGACCAACGCCTGAGTTTTGTTTGTGTTACTTTTATGGTGATAGCGGCTTGTCCGTCTCTTTTAGTTGAATTACTTCAATAAAACTGTTTCATTTTACTGTTTCGCCTCCTTGACTCCTTTTTCTGACCCGGTCACTTTTGTTACCTCCCCCTCACCGCCTAGACCCCCCCCCCCCCCCCCCCCCCCCCCCCCAGGGGAACGTAACAGTGTAATAATCTTTATTTTGGTATCAGCCAGGCTCTGCTCTCTTCTTCAGCTTGTTCAGAATGAGGTTAGGGTTAGACGGCACTCGTGAATGAGACCATATTTCCCCAGTCTTGGCTCGTTCACACTGGCTTCCAGTACGTTATAGAATTGATTTTAAGATTTTATTGCTTGTTTTTAAGTCTCTAAATTGATTAGCTTCCCTATACCTCTCTGATCTTGTAACTAAAAATACTCCAAATAGAACTCTTAGGTCAGCTGATAAGTTGTTTCTGATTGTTCCTAGCAGCAAACTAAAACCCAGAGGAGACGAGGACTTTGAGATTGCTGCGCCTAAACTTGAATAGACTGCTTCTTCAAATTAGGACCTCTCCAAAACTCGACATTTGTAAATCTCATCTAGAAACACATCTTTACTCCCTAGCTTTTAATTGTGACTGTGTCTTGTTTTGTTCTTTTTGTGTGTATTTGTTTTCCTTTTTACTAAGTACAGCAGCTTGGTCGACCTGTGTTGTTGTTAAATGTGTTTATAAATAAACAGATTGATTGAAAGTGACGATCATGAGAGTATTCCAAAGTGGAGTGGATATTTTCTCTGATTTGTGTGTGGACATGAAGTATTTACTTTAATTTTCCATTCATTATACAGAACTCTCTTCTACATAACAGAAAACAACAATGGGTGGGGACATGAGAACATGAGAATGTGTTCATCAGGATGGAGATAAAACACACTAATGGCATCTAGTGGACAAATAAGATATGACAGTAAGTGAGTAATTTCTATATCATTATTATTATTAATGATAATAATTGATATTATATGTGTTATTTATATTTTTAAATATATCTACAGATTTAAAAAAATATCTACTTATCAACCTTATTTGTGGTAACATCATGACAAAAAATGCACAAAAAAAAATGTTCCTAAATGATAATTTTATTCATTTCTGTCCTTTTGATGTCATAAATAGCATCACACACATTATTAAATGGCATATGGTGACTCCTGAAGACCACAATATAAGAAGCCCGAGTAGCAAACAGATGGAGATGGTTACAGAAAGGATCTGTAAAACAGAGCTACAAAGAGAAGTAAACATTTTGTTGATACAGTAAGTGATGGAGAATGAACAAGACACAACAAACAAGCAGAATCCGTAATTCATCCTGTGGTATACAGTTATAGCAAACAGCATTTATAGTCAGAGCTGTGGGAAGGGAGTGCTGAAGTGTCTGTGTTTGTGTGTGTGTCTGCACAGAGGTGGAGGGGACTACCACACTCCTCTGTGCACAGCAGACAAGAATCAGCAGACAAAAAATGTTACAGATACAGAGAGTTCAAGTATTCCCGTCTTGCAACTCTTAGGACAGCAGTCAAGACATATAATTTAAGCATATTCACACAAAGTTAACTTAATATTTTAAAGTCCTGTGTGGCTTAGTGGGTAGAGCAGCCCATCTGCTAATGGCAAGGTTGGTGGTTTGATCCATGGCTCCCCTTAAACTGTGTGTCATAGATCCTGAGCCCTAAATTACCTCCTTATCCCCCAAGGCTTGAAGTATAAGAGGCAATCTGCTCAAAATGAGTAGAAAAGCACATACATACACTTATATTATTTTCTTAAGGATTAATAAAGTATTCTGATTCTGATGCATACATACACCAGTCCATGCACAACAAAGTCAAGTTCCCTGTTGCATCCAAGGGATTAATGTCAAATTACTTCTTAAAGTTACTTTCATCTAGGTGCAAGATTTTAATGCTCCCAAAAATTGGCTAAAAGCTGATTTTGAATAATGCACAACCTCCAGCTGCTGGTGTTCAGTACGTAACATCATTTGATCATAATATGTCCTAATATTTTTTTCTTAAAGAAATAACAGGAATCGTGTTCGACGTGTTTTAACAAATTGATCTTTAGAATATATTTTGTCATTTCTGTCTTTTGCAGGTGTTTCAACAAACCCAGACATCCTAGTTCCCAGCCTTGTTTTTGTTAGTAATTTTCTGTAATTTCATTGCTCATATTGTTTCTGTAATATCTATACATTTCCACTGTTGTATGTATGTATGACCTATTTTTTACTTTTCAAATGTTAAAATCTAGAAAAATAGTACATAAAAGATAAAACGTTTTGATGCCTCAGTCAGAGGATTTTCATTAAGGCATGTTATAGTAACAAATGTTGAAATTTGGCAGATGAAATGCCCGATGGGCAGGTAAGCAAACTGTTACTGCATACCCAATCATACATATTGCCAACCACATTCAGTGCATGTGATTACTACTGCTTTTGCACAGCAGTGATAATCAAAGGATCGCTGTTTTTCTCATTTTGTTTCAGATGTGGACTGAAGTATGGAAGGATCTCACCACCAAACGAACACTCAGTTAATGAGTAGATGTGAGACTGAGACGTCACATCGTAAAAGGACACGAGACCTTCCTCATAATCTACAAACACCCCGACTTTCCGAGGTTTCTCTTTAACCGAAAGGCTCATGGGTGGTTTTTGTCAGGACTGCATATTTCTGGTCTTCATAATGTACAATAACCCAGCAACCGTTGTCAGGATTGATTGAGAGTTTCCCCTTGTGGTTTGCATCATGTCTCGCCACACCCAGATCCCATCTGGTCTTTTTGCTGACCTCCACCTCCCAGTATGCCCTGCCAGAGGACAGCCTGTTGAGCCCCAGGATACTTCCAAACATATTAAACCTTTGCAGAGAATCAGGGTCTTTTGACATCTTTCCACCATCTCTCACTTTTTTCCCAATTATCAGAAATTTCAAGGCTTTGGTGTGCGGTATCACATAAACATTCACAGCAATGACAACAACCTCTTGACCTGAAGCTTCTCCAGGTTTGCTCAAAAAAAAAAAAAATGCTGGCACCATGAACATGCGGGCTGATCTGTGCGAGGGAGGAGGACGGTAGTGACGTGGCATTTTCAAACCATATCGTTTTATCCTTCTGCACTGAGAAGCAAAATTTCTGGCTTACTTACTTTTTATAAGTTAAGACAACTCAAATAAACTGAGTTGATCAGCTTTTTGAATGAAAAGTACTGTAACTTACTTAAACTGAGTTCTAATAACAAGTTGATAAAAACTGGGTTCAGTCTACTTAATATTTTGAATAAAACAAAATATTAGATTTTACAGTGAGGTATCTGGCAAATGTCTCACAGAGAAGCAACACATATTTCAATGATGATTAAAAAAAACGTACCGACTTTGAATATTTTTACAGAATATTTTTAAACCATCTAGGCAGTGCCTCACACAGGAAACCAGGCAAACTCACTCAGCATTCAATGCTTGTCTTTACAGGAAACAAAAAGCAACAACAACAACAACATCATCTTTTCTTCCCACGAGATATGGCGGAAGAAGCGGTAATACTAGTAAACAGTAAGTATTGTGTGTACATGACAGCTGGTTATGAGATTTGATTCTTTAATAATTCCTCTTCAAGAACAGTTTCATGCTTTGAGTTTTACAGATAGAATATTAGAAAGGTGAGGGGAGTAACAATAGCTTAGTGGAACTTTAAGGCAATATTTCATTTTTCTTTAAAAGCTAATATAAATTTTCTGAAAACTAAAGGTAGTTACTGTCTAGACACAGGGATTGAGAAAATTGACAATAAAATAAAATAAATGATCAGCGCCTATGGTTAAGACTGGAAGTACAATACCCGAATATATGTGTGATATGTGTCTATGATTCATACATTTTTGTGCATATAAAACTATTTTCTATAAGGTCTTTTACAAGCCTGTGCTCCCATGCACAGGTGGTGTTTTGATATATTCTCCTGTCCACCACCTGTAACAGCACTCTTGCCTGACTAGAACATGTAAATATAAACTTGACCTCTTATTTACGTTTGAAGCCAACGTTGCAAAAGTGCAGAAATCCTGAGAGAAAGCAACTACAATCCAATAAATTCAAAAACAGGCTGGTAACTGAGGTGAGCAGATCGATCCAAAAATCAATAGTATTGATACCAACACTAGTATTGGTATTGGATCAATACTAGCACAACTGGGTCGATACTTGCTTTTATCATTCAAGTTCAGTATGTAGCCTGCTGAACTGTGTTAACTATTTCTTTGGAAAAAATAAACCTCAAACATGCACTATGGTCTCCAAAAGCCCAATTTCAAAACACATGAAAAGCTCAAAGGTGTGTTTTGTTGTGTTAAGTAATTATTGTGGAAAGTTACAATCACAGTGATATAGTGGTGATTGAAATGTGTTCAGAATTTGCAAATTGAGAATTCATCTTTCACTATACCTGTATTTACTTGGTATTGGATTCATACCCAAATTCCAAGTGTGGCACAGCACTACTGTGAATGAGGGAAAGTGTGAATGTTGAATGTTTTTGTTGAAATGTCCAGGAAAGTATAAACATGTTAAATGACAAGATATATGTGTTCAAATAGCGTCAATTAACGCACAGCTTCAGGTTTTTTATTTCTATTTAATTCTTCATAATTAAACAATAAGAATAAGTAGCCTGACATCCTGTAATCAGTATGAAACTATAATTTGATGAAGCTAAAATACAATAACACATTAAGTTTTTGTACAAAGTATCGGTATAGGATCAGTATCGCTGATACCACCCTGAATTTTACTTCTTCTCAATTTCTCAATAGTAACCACAAAACTCAAAATATGTCAACAAAAACCCACAACTCACTCAGACTGTTTATTTTGTTCATAACAAAATGACATAACAGAGCGAGTTGTTTAGGTGCCATAAAATAGAAACCAAAAACTATGTTAACTTCCAAAGAGATTTAGTTTTAATGTTAGCATATAAAATATAAAAAGTAAATAGGTTTAAAATATTTGCGGGACCGTATGGAAAAGACTGACAAATAAACACAGAGAGGATCACAACGAAGCTTAAAATGAAAACCATGCTTATAAAATACATTGTCTTATTTAAGATGGTATCATGATGAATTTTCATGCGTTTCTCTCTTTGTATAGCTGCAAATAAACTGTAGCTGAAAGTGCATTCATAAGAAATTTAACTGTTCCTTTTATATGTGGAATATAGTCACATTTTTGATTTTCTCACTGAATGCTATAGGACCAGGATTTAATGAGATAAGCAAAGGACATATAACAAATAATAATATTTAATGTAGCAAAGAGCAAAAACATACAAGGAGATTGTTTATCCAAGCAAAAAAAATAAAAATTAGCTAACCATGACAGCGTTCATCTGTTGGCTTCTGGAACACATATTTTTCAAAGTGAACAGGACGACACTGGTTTCCAACTTTGTCACAAGCCACTATCACTTTTGTTGTGCTTTTCGTAATTCTTGTAACGCTACAGCTGCTGGTGTTCACTTCAACATCATGTATCTTAAAGGTTGAGGTACTGATGCATAAGTTATCACGAACACGCCTGCCGGAGCCATTACAGATCTTCACCACACGTTTCTCATCCTTCTTCTTGATGAAGGACTGCAGAGGTCTTTTGCAGAGTCTTTCATTCTCCAAGTACCTGAAGAGTCATATCAGTGTCCTATGTTAATGTCAGGACATTAACCTTTTTTTCTTAAAAAAACAAACAAAAAAAACCCCATAACACTTACATTAATATAAATAATATCAATAATGTTATAGTTATTTTTAGTAAATGCTAAACAGCTCTTACTGGCTATTTTTTTGAGTACACCTGTTCAAAACAAATATAATCAGTCAGTCACATAGCAGCAACTAAGTGAATTTAAATATGTAATATGGTCAAGATGATGCCCTGAAGTGCAAAACAAGCATCAAAATGGTGAAGAAAGGTGATTTAAGTGACTCAAAATGTGGTAATGTTGTGGTTGCCAGAATAACTGGTTCAAGTAAAAAAAAAAAAACAGTGCTACAGGTGTTTTCTCATACAACCATCTCTATGGTTTACAGAGAATGGTCTGAAAAGAGAAAATAACCAGTGAGTGTCGGGTCATTGCGCAGAAATGCCTTATTTATGTCAGAGCTCAGAGGAGACTAGTCAGACTGCTCAAACTAGATTTTTGAACTAACACTGAGTTCAGTAGGCTTAAATGTCCTCCATAATCACCACATCTCAATCCAATATTACCTTTGGGATTTTGGTGAAACGGGAGATTTGCATTATAAATCTGCATCCACTGTGATGCTGTCATGTCTACATGGATCAAAATCTCAGAGGAATGTTTCCAGCACCTTGTTGAATCTATGCCAAGAAGAATGTAAGCATATGGTTTGTTGAAAGCGTACTTGTGTACTGGATCCCATTGTGTTTTGCCAGTTGCACTGTTAAGGAAAAGACAGCATTCTATCGATCTACCTATCTATAAGCCTTTAACTCACATTTGCCATGCCTCCTTTGATTTTCTGTTGAAGTATTGCTGAAGGATGTGCTTCTGAACAAATCTGTTGAATCCATTATTGTTCCAGGTCCTCTGACATGGGCGATTGTTGTACTTGTTCCGTGGGTTGGAGTTTCGGCTTGGATTGTAAACCATTGCATTCCATCCATGCAGAAGTGCGAGAGTGCACAAGATAGTCAGAAGGACAGCGTTCATTTCATCTAGTGTGTATGAAAAAAACATTGTGAGTACATTTATTCACACATTCAGAAACAATGTAATACATGTCTAACACTACAAAGGTCTGTATTAATCAACTTTGACGTTTTCTTGTTGTTTTTTTAATCAAGCCATTATTTGACTATTAATCAAATTATAGACAAAGATGCTAAAGTGTCATGTAACTACTAATTATAGAGCACTAAAGGTTCAGCAATAACCATTTCCATACATATATTTAAAGGTGGTTATATTTGGCATAAAACTTGCTGCTTCCCTTCCTCTTTTCATTCTATATTTCCTGTCTTTATCTAAGTGTGCATGAGTGTTGGGCTTTATGTCTTCCGCCAGTCTTTCAGTGCACATGTGTGTGACACACAAATTATTGGAAATCCTACTGGTTATACTGTTAAAGCTCCAGTGTTTCCCATCATTCTTCAGCAGATCATCCTGCCAGTTAAAACACTTAAACTGTAAACTTAACCATCTCAGGTATAAAGTAGTTCTTTATTGCTTATTGTGAGATTTATGTAACAAAACTGGTGGAAATAAATTAAAACAAATCCACTGTAAGTGCCCTGTGTGTGTGTGTGTGTGTGTGTGTGTGTGTGTGTGTGTGTGTGTGTGTGTGTGTGTGTGTGTGTGTGTGTGTGTGAAGAGGTCTTACCTGATCACATGAACTTCCTATGTTGTCAGTGTAGCTGTTTTAGTATGGAGGAGAAAAACAACTGAGGTTTGAGTCTATGAAACGTTTCCCTCTTTTAAACCAGCATCTTCTCTGGTGTGAACTATAACAACCAATCATCTCAAATTTCCACTTTCTATAAAGTATATGTTAATGATCATTTCAAGGCAAATAAGTAATGTGTAAATGTTTTTTGACACAAACTGAGAGCACACCCTTCTGTTTCTGTAAATGAAGAAGTTCACACTTGTGTCTGGTGTTAGTGTGAAACTTTCCATTTTACACCCACAGTGGGTGGACAACAAATAAACTGAAGTATAGAAAAACAGAAAAAGAACACAAAGAGCACCGGCCACGAGCTAAAATATTTCACTAGACTGTCATTGAACACCTTTATTATGAATCCATCATATTCCACATGATTGGCAATCAATAAGCAAAATATGGTTGAAGTGTTTTGCTTTGTACGGCATTCACAGTGAGTTACAACAAATTTAATGTGAAGTATTGAATTGTTTTTAACATTATCATGAAATAACACACGCTCACTCAAATGCATACAAGTGACATCAAATAGCAAATTCACTCATTGCACTCCTTTTTAAACTCATGTTTTATATATAGAAATAACTTTTTTTACAGCAACTAAATTCTTCTTAGCTATGAAGTGAATTGAGTAAAAATGTCTAACATGTTATTGAAATCACACAGTAAAGTATCCTTTGCTTATCTTTTGATGTTTTGATCATTTTGTACAATTTTTAGAACTTTCTTTTAAATCTAGTACCCGGAGCAGATTCTTCTCATACTTTACAAAGCTTTGCCTTTTCATAACACTGACACAATGTAACAATCTGTCTTATTTTTATATAAACCTGAAAAAAATCTGACATTTTTAGGCTTTAGAAATAAGCAGAAAGCAGAAAGTCAAACTCACTGGTTACATCTAGTGGACGATTGAGGAATAACAGTCTGGAAAAACTACAAGGTCAAACATGTTTTATTGTATTATTTGAACCAACATCTTGACAAAAAATATAAAGTTTGAAAAAAAAAGAGATCTGTAAATGACAGTTTTATTGATTTAAATACATCATATATAATGATCACAACTGTTGCGGATTATAAATGAAAACAGTTAAGAACAAGAGAAGAACTCATTCATCTTTTTACATATAAATATAATGAATAGTATTTATAGTCAGGGGTTAGAGAAGGGCCTTTAAGTAACAGTTGCTCAAGTATGTGTGTGTCTATTGTGACTCCAAAAGCATGTCAGTCTTGCAGCTATGAGCTCTCTTAAGAAAGGCAAGACAGTACACCAAGCCTATTCAAATGGCGGCCCGCGGGCCAAATGCGGCCCAGAAGCAACCTGCGAGTGGCCCTGCCTGTGGTCCTGGCAGAAACACAGAGCAAACGCAAAAAATTAATTAATTAAAAAAAAAAAATTAAAAAATTAAAAATTCCTACAGCGTAGTGTAGACTGTGAATGCAACACTCCTAGTAGCCTAGCAATATTTAACCCACAATGCACCGTGATGTAAACATATTAAACAATCACAGCAGCATGTCTTTCTCACTCCAAAAGCGCAAAATTGACAATGAAAACTGTCGGTTTAACCCTGCCTGGACTGACAAATACTTATTCATTTTACCGAGTTTAATAATCTTACAACCGGAGTTGTACTAGCATGGTGAGGGTCCTGTACAGCCCAAGAGTGAGCGGCAGCAGCTTCCCTTCGTGTTTGCTTCTTGGCGAAGAAGAAAAGGCCTTTCACAGATTCTGAAACAGCGAAATACTGCATGCTGGCCGTGGTGGATGCGGTGAAAAGTGATGAAAAAATTAAAGTAAGTGTGACATCTGCTATTAAAAACGTACCCCTGTCAGACAGTTCAAATATTCGTAGAGTTGAAGTT
Organism: Aulonocara sp. 'chitande type north' Nkhata Bay; assembly: GCF_057382095.1. Classification (NCBI taxonomy): domain Eukaryota; kingdom Metazoa; phylum Chordata; class Actinopteri; order Cichliformes; family Cichlidae; genus Aulonocara; species Aulonocara sp. 'chitande type north' Nkhata Bay. Next base: position 531,581 of record NC_141346.1, read on the forward strand.
CTGGCGTCAGACGAGTTTGAAATGCTGTTAGATGACCTGAAGAAAACTGATGTAATGTCTATAGCAGGAGGTCACTGACAGAACTGATAATGCACAGTTGTGCGTATATGTCCGTTTTTTGGATGGGAAATTGCTCGGCTTACTACCGTTAGAGGGACACACAGCTGGCGAAATAATGTTTGAGAAGATTTCAGCTCTTTTTGAGGAAAATGGTCTGGATATGAAGCGTGTCTGTATACTTGTGACGGATGGGGCTCCATCCATGGCAGGAAAAGTGAGTGGTCAGCGAAATATTTATTTTAATTTGAAAGGGAATTATCAAAATGTTTTTTTTTTGTTAATATTATTATTATTTCAAATGTGCAAAAAATAGTTTAGTTATAGCTCCCCTTTTTTTAAAATGGACCTTTTGGTGTGCATTTGTGAGAGGTCACCAGATTTACAGGGGAATAGGAATAAAAAAATTACTTGTTTTTCAATACAGTTGTGTGGGTTTGAAATTGATCATGATCTGCTGCTTACTGGCTTCAAAAAAAATATCTGGCCCAGATAAATTCCTCGGTTTGAAAATCTGGCCCAACTAACTTCGTAGTTGAATAGCCATGCAGTACACTATAAACTTATTTACACAAAACTGTGTTTCTAAAAGATTTTTGTAATTCTCACAGCTGGGTAGCTGTGAATTAGGAGGTAGAGCAGGTCAGTTAATTAGAAGGTTAGTAGATTGGTCCCTGGCTCCTCAAACCTGTGTGTCAATGTATCTGTGGGCAAGATGGTGACCCCTGAGTTGAATCATGTGCTCTCCCTGGAGGATGAATGTCAGGGTTAAAGAGCTTAGACATTGGGAAAAAAAGGACTTGTGTCAATGAATGAATGAGGCTTGTAGTAAGAAAGTGTTTTGAGTGCTCAAAGCAAGTAGAACAGCACGTTATAAGTACAAAATGGTCAAGTGCCCTTTTGTGTCAAAGGTGTTAGTGTGAATTTACTGTACTGCTAAAATGTCACCTTCATCTATGCATGATGATAATGGTTGACATGTGACATGGCACTCAGAGGTTTTGGCTTCAAATTTACTCATGGCATCTACAAAAGACATTCTTCAAATTTTATCAGGGACAGGTGAGTGGGTCTCTACTTCTTAATCCTGGAGTGTAAACACATTTTTAATTCCAATTTGGAGAATGACCGCTTAGATGAAGTAAACACAGGGATAATGCCAAGAGTTCTCAGGTGAATGAAGCATTTTTGAGAAGGTGACATTTTGTCTTATTAGGGTTGAATGGGTGAGAATTTTAAAGGATTTCCTGTATGCACCAAGGACTACTGTAAGGAGTGTAGACTGTTACACTGGCAACATAGTATTTATTTATCCCAACAGACAGAGGTCATCCGTTTACAGCATGTCACTTTAAATAAGACGTCATTATGAAAAAAGTAGTTAAGTGGTTTTTGTCAAAGTTTACAATATAAATACTCTGGTTTGTCACATTAGTTTTTAATATTTATTAACCATTAAAGACTGGAGATATTATCACAAAGACCAGTTTATAAGTTCGTAAAGACAAAAAGATTACAAAGATAAAAAATGAACTACAAACATAAAAATTAAAACTGACTTTTTTTCTGACATCTATCAAAAAAAGTGTAATAATGAAGTAATGCAGCAATAATGAAGAAAGTAATTATGATATTGTGGCGGACCACTAGAGGGCTCCACTCACACCCAGGATTGAGGAAATTGCTGTGTTGCTGTGTTTTGTGGTGCGATGTGTTCAGTTGATGTGAGAAGAGGAATAAAGCAGGAGTGAGAACTAAGAGCTCCGTGTCGTCTGTTTACCTCCACATTGGTGACCCCAGACTCGAACATGCTACAGGTCGTGGATGATGCTGGCTCCGCTCTGGATGCAGCTGTGCTTGCTGTGGCGCTGAAGCTACCGGACTTTTGGCTCCATGATCCCCCGTCGTGGTTCGTGCAAGTGGAGGCTCAGTTTGCCCTTTGCGGCATCTCGGCAGACGACAAAAAAGTATCACTATGTGGTGGCCTCGCTTGACCCGAGACCCACCCGCCCAAGTCGGGCTGGGCCATATCATACCGTTCACGGTATAATGTTGGGCAACGATAAGAAAATGAAATATCGCAATAGAATATGGGTAAAATGCGCATGGGCAGTGCCTTTGTTAGCGGCGACGGAGAATAAGAAGGGCGAAAGTGGATCATTGAATGAATCAGATGAACCAGAATCGGTTTGTAAAAATGCTGCAACTTCAGTGATGTTGAACTGGTTTAGCTTTCCGTGTTTTGTGGAAAATACGGCACACTTAAAATCAATTCTTTGATTTTTCTGAAAACCGACAGTGCCCCTTATAATCCCATGTGCCTTATGTATGAATTCTGGTTGTGTTGACTGACCTCGAAACAGCACATGGCTAGTGGCCTGGGGGTCGAGGTCCCCCACACCACAGCATACCACCTGCAAGCTAACAGGATGTGCAAACGGTTTCACCAGTCACTCAAGGCTGCGCTCCGGGCTTCCTTAACAGGTGGTAACTTAGTTGACCGTCTTCCGTGGGTTTTGCTGGGATTGCGCAGCGCGGTTAAGGAAGACCTCGGGGTTTCCCCGGCTGAACTGGTCCTCGGCCAGCCCCTCCCGGTACATGGGGAATTCTTACCTGAGAGCCCTCCCCCATGTTTCAATACCTCTGTGCTGCCTCTTCGTCCCCCAAGAAACTCATTTTCTGTTCCTGGCCCTGTGCACCACTGCCTGCCTGACACTTTTGTTCCAAGTTCGTTGGACTCTTCTCGTTTTGTTTTCGTCAGGCACAAAGGACCCCATTGCGCCCACCGTATGACGGGCTGTACAGGGTTATTAAACTGGGCCAAAAACATTTCCTTTTGGACTTTGGAGGTCGGCAGGAAGTAGTCTCTGTTGACAGATAAAAGCCTGTGTAACAGGGTCATAAACCACATCTTGTTATAATTACACAAAATGTGTTCTAAACCCCCTTTTCTACAATTCCCCTGTGGGAGAGGAGCTGGAGGGGGCAAGCTATTTATTTGGAGGTCTTTCTTTCTTTTACCTTTTATCGTCAGGATCAGACACAACGCAGAACCACACCGGTTACACTTGCACATGTTCTGCGAGACGATCAGATGGTCCCGGCCCAGGCCCCCTGCCACGGCTGCCCGCCTACCACCGGGCTCATGGATTCTGCTTTTTCCTCTAGGAGTTCATTTTTCTTTAGCTTTGTTTACATTTTTGTATTTATCGTCTGCAGCTGCGACAAACAAATGAAGTTATTGAAGAATTATCTGGAACATTATGCCACAGTATGAAATGGGACTAGATTATACAAGCTGAAGGAATGTAGAGAGATCAGCGGACATCTGAAAGATAGCACAAGCTCTTGACACTAAAACCATGCTCGATTTACTTCACTCAGACATGTCCCGAGTTTTTCACAGACAGTATGTCAAATGTGCACATCAACAAAGACTGTCGAGCGGACAGTCCAATTTATACATACTTGCACAAACTTCACAACCACATTGATTTCCTCTTGCACTCATCAGCTTTTCACAATAAAACAGGAATCTTGTAAAAATTAATCATATATAATTCAAATGCTCTTTTAAACTTATTAAACACATTGTACTCATTTTAAAATGAATTTCAAGAATTTTATAAACATAGCTGTTATTATTTTACATTTGAATGGATTTTAACATTTTCAATATTTCTGTCATGTGGTGTGGTAGGACTCAGGCGCAGAGCAGAGTTCAGGGGAAAACAACGTTTATTTACACAGTCACCAGGTGCAGATATATACAGTGAGGGGAGCGGGGGTCCTTGGTCCGAAAGGGAAGTCCGGGATAGGAGTCACATACACGCTAGCTCTTCTTCTTTACAACGGTTCAAACAACAGGTTGGTCACAGGTCTGGGGAAACTGTGCACAGAAGAAAAGAGGGTTACACAGAGATCACAGCAGGTCCACAACACTTAAGGATACCAGGCTGAGGTTTACTGACGTGTCTAGCACAATCATCCAGCTGTGAGGCTGTCTGCGTCCCGGCCTTAAGAGTCGAACCCATAATTAGAGCCTGACAAGATGCAGGTGTGTGTGCCAAGGGCGGGAGCCTGCAGTGAGCTCCGCCCTGGCGGGGAGGAGAGAGGAGAATGTACACAAAACACAGCCGGCCGGGCAGACATGACAATTTCAGTGTATTTTAATTAATGACAGTTTTAACGTGCTTAAAAACCAAATAAGTCAATTAATTGAAATAAACACACCATACATTGTGTTTGTTTATAAATAATCTGTATTTGCATGTACCAACAAAGGTTGATATTCATAGAAAAAGAGATAAGCTGGCAGATGTTTCATGTGACCATAAAATGTGGTTCATCTGCTACGATGGTGAGGAGATGTGAATAATATGAAATGTTATAAAAATATAATGAAATCACATGAACTGAGAAAAAATGGTCAGAGGACAAAGGCTAAGACTGCTTCGAGCTGTCAAAATGTTCTCAAACTAGATTCTTAAATTATATTAAGAATATATATAAAATATAGAACTAGATATTTGTTAAATTATAAAAGAATCTTGAGTAATATTTTTTTTAAATGTATATTAAAATGTATATAAAACAGCATTAGTATCTGTTAAATGTGAAGTGGTCTTACTGGGTCTGATCACACCAACGTGTTGTTAGTGTAGCTGTTTTATTATGGAGGAGACAAACAACTGAAGTTTGAGTTCATGATCATGTGAACTAGAACAACCAATCATCTCAAATTTTCCTTTTAGTATTTGTTAGTGCTCATTACAAAGCAAATGTATAGAGGTTTCTTTTACACAAACTAATACCACATTTTACTGTTGTTGTAAATTAAGAAGTTCACTCTTGTGCGTTAGTGTGAAATTTTCACTGTACACCCAAAGTGGGTATAAATCAACAAAACTAAATTACAGAAAAGTAGAAAAAGAAAACAAAGAGCACCAGCCACGGAGCTAAAATATGTCACTGCACTGTCAGGTATCACCTTTATTAATAATTCATTATATTTCACATCATTGATCATTAATAAAATAATTACAAATATGCAATCAATAAACAAAATATAGTTGAAGTATTTTTGCCTTGTACAGCATTCACACTGAGTTACTAAGTTTAATGTGAACAACTGTCTGTGAGGTCCTCAGTCATCCAGGTCATCGTAGTCTAAGGAAAGACAAGCGTCTGGACTTCTTTAAGTTGGTTGAAGATGTGAACAAGTGAGTTTTTTTCAACAGTATCAACAGCCGGGGCCACTTGCGGGCTAGTGGTATGAACAAAATAATAGCAGAAATGCTGCCACGTGTCTGCCAGAAAGAGAGGACAAGTTTGTTTATTTGGTAGTTCAATGAAAGGCTTCAGTTAGTTAAGAGTTATTAAAAAACAACTTGCATTCATGTTTGCAATTTTGTCTTGTTATACAATATTTCAAAAAACAAACAAAACACTATTTACGGAAATGTTTGTGGGTGTTTTCTTGTTTGTTTGTTTTGTACACAAAAAAAGAAAGAAAAAGAAAAACACTAAAGTGGCCCTCCAATGAGATGACAGTGCCAGCAGTGGCTCACACCTCATTAAAGTTTGAGACCCCTGGTCATGTTATTGAAATCACACAGTAAAGTGATCTTTGCTTACTTTTTGATGTTTTCATCATTTTATTTGCCTTGAAGTTCTCTTTCAAATCGAGCAGATTCTTCTCATATTTTGCAAAGCATCGCCTCATCATGACACTGACACACATTTTTATATAAACCTGGAAAATACTGAAGTTTTTAGGATTTAGAAACAAAGCCAGGTATGATATGCAAAGTTGGAAATTCGTTTTAATAACTGTCTAGTCAAAGGGTTTGAGAAATGTCAAAAGAAAAACAAATAAAAATAAAGTGATTGTGGTTAAGGCTGCTAGCACATTAGCAGAAGTAAAGAACTGTAGTTCATGCAGTTATTTGTAAATACAAAACAAGCTTTTTGTATCTGTGAACAGAGGGTAGCTTTGTAGATTGTGATCCTTCACTGCCAAGTAACTTCTGCTTTATTATTTATATATTTTATGAAGGAACATTAAAGTGACCTTTGCTTACCTTTTTTTTGTTTTGTTTTTTAAATGAATTCTGTTACACTATTAGAGATGTGTTTTAAATCCAAAACCTCGAGCAGATTCGTCCCATATGCTACAACATTGTATCTTTATTACACTGAAACATAATCTATGTTATTTTTATATAAACCTGGAAATAATCTGAAACTCTTAGAATTTAAAAACAAACTTTTTACTCTGCAGATTTTCTCATATCTACAGTGGAATTATTTTAACCTGCACAGTGTTTTCCTTTTAACTTTACAGTAGTCAGTGTGTACACACAGGAAACACAGACCAGTTGTGTGCATTGTAACTCATTAAAAGTGACAGCCCTCAGCCAAGCAAGTCATTTCTTCAGATCAAGTTTAAAAATGTGCTTAATTTAAAGATAGCTTTTCATATGAATTAAAAAGAAACATGTTGACCCTCACTAAGAGTTCTGCCTTGTGGTTTGTGGGAAAAACTTCATAATGTAGCAGAATAATGAACCCAGTCACACCTTACACAGCTTTACATGTTTAAAAGCAAACAGTGCTGACTGTGGTGGACTCATTACTGACTTCCCTTACAGTTAACTGAACTCAGCAACACTGTTTATTCACAAGGGTGCAGAGAAAGGCAGCACCATTCTCACATACATGACTCACAGTATCAGGTCTGCACAAACTCGTGGGGTCCATGCATCGAGAGTGTTGCTGTCAGTACAGTAAAAGTGGGAGTGGGGTCAGGGTGGGTGTTTGGAGTGGGTACTTTATCTGACTTTATATAATGAAAGTAACATGAACATCCCATTCATTATCCAGAACTTTCTTCCATATAGCACAAAGTGACACACGTTGGAGAAAGTGTGCAGCAGGAAGAAAGTCAAACACACTGGCAACATCTAGAGGACAAATAAGGAATAACAGTCTGAAAAACTACAACATCAAATAAATTTTACTCTTTTAGGCTACGTTCACACTGCAGGTCTTAATGCTCAATTCCGATTTTTTGATCAAATCTGATTTTTTTGTCTGCTTGTTCACACTACAGATAAAATGTGACAGCAAACGCGCTCTAGTGTGAACGCTCAAAGCGGCCCGCATGCTCAACAGAAGATGTCACACACAACGCGCTCTGTTTAGACCCAGAGCAAACAGTATTGTTTGACTGATGGCCCTTAATATAAAGACTTCGGACTTCACCTTTCCCAATTTTTGCTGTAAGTTATTTTGTTATTTACATAATAATGTAGATAACCTAATAATTATCCTCATTGCTGTTTTAGAGGAGCGGTGCTTCAAAGGACAGTTGCAGATTTCTGTCAGAATCTGCAGATTATGCAGTACAAATAAAATGTTCACGTTTCTCCAACGTTGTCTTCCCAGCAGTTTCACCGGATGGCCAGGAAGCGTTCACGATGTCTTCTCGGGCGCTTCTCCGGCGCTGATAATTGGCGTCTGTCTTGTGTCAGTGACGTAAAAGACGGATTTAATGCGATTTGACCGTTCACACAGCAGTCGCTTTCTAAAACATCAGATATGTATCGGATTCAGTGCCACATAGAAGGTTAGTAGATCGGTCAAATCTGTGTGTCAAAGTATCTTTGGGCAGGTGCTGAGCACTGAGTTGCCCCCAGTGCTCCCACTGGAGGGTGAATGTCAGGTTAAAAGAGCTTAGGCAAGAAAAAAAAACAAAACACTTTTGTCAATGAATGAATGAGGCTTGTAGTAAGAAAGTGCTTTTTGTCAGTAAGTCACACGTGTAAGGATTTTAAGGGTTTTCTGTAGAAATAAATGTACCAAGAACTACTGTAAGGAGTGTTGATTGTTACACTTGCAACTGAATATTTATTTATCTTGACACACACAGATTGTCAGAGGTTGTGTGTGGAGGCGTGGAAGAGATGACCCAAACGCAAGACTCACGGTGCAGAAATGATGAGGATTTATTGGAGTGGGTGAATAAACAACGCAGGAACGGCAGAACTGACTAGCTGACTGAAAGACTGAGTGGCTGGCTGAATAACTGAGCACTAACGGGAACGACTACATAACATCACACAAACATCAATGACACGACAAGGGCTGAAGGGAAGAGAGGGCTTAAATACACGACTAACAATGACAACGATTGGAGACAGGTGAGTGAACAACTGAACCTAATGAACTAATGATAAATGGGAAGAGGACTGAACATAATGCACACAGACCAAGGCTAACACAATAAAACAGGAAGTGGAACAGGCAGTAGATAAACAGTGAACGTGAACTGAAAATACTGGGTCAACGACCCAGAAACCCTGACACAGATCACTAGTTTACAGCACATCACTTTAAATAGTCATATGAAAAAAATAGTTACCTTGGTGAAAGTTTACAATATAAATGCTCTGGTTTGTCGCATTAGTTTTAATATTTACTAACCATTAAAGATTAGAAATATTATCACTAAGACCAGTTTATAAGTGCACAAAGACAAAAAGATTACAAAGATAATAAAAATAAAATAAACAGCAAATATGAAAACTGAAACTAACTTTGTTTCTGACGTCCAATAAGAAAAGTGTAATAATAGAGTAATGTAGCAAAATGAAGCAAGTAAGTATAATATCGCTGAATCCGACAGTCAAGAGGAAAATAATAAACCATATTACTTCAGTGCAGATCAGACTTTATCAGTGTTGAGCCATTTACAGCTAAAGATTTGATTTTTGCTTCTAGCTGAAATTTTGTCATCACCAAAAAAATCAGGCATCATGACTGAATCAGGCAGTCAAAAGGAAACTATATTTACTTTACTGAATATCAGATATTGCCAATTTTGTGCTGGTTACAACAATGTTTGTTTTTTTTGTTTGTTGTTTTGCTATTAGTTGAACTTTTGCCAGTAAAAAAAAAAAAAGAGCCAGTGACACACATCAGAAATCTTATTTAAAACAAACAAAATTATATGTCTCATTGTCTCTCTGACTGACCCACTCATACTGTCCTCCACTCTGCATGCCCACAGCCCTGCCACAATCCTCAGTCTTTCCCTCTCTGCTCCACTTCTCATAACAGACCAGCTTGTCATTGACCCAGAACCACAGATCCAGAGTGCAGGAGTAGCGCAGGCCGAGCCAGACAAAAGGACTCGAGGCATTCTTGGCTTTGTCTTGGACCCATCCCTGATCTTGAGGGTTAGTGATGGAGACCAGTCCCCTGTGAGACTCTCTGCAGTAATCCAAGGCCTCCTCCCAGGTCTTGTTTTCTTTGATCAGGATCAGTTTATCTGCCATAAAGAAAAAACAACACATTCAGTTGAATCTAGTGAGCTGTAAACATGAGAAACTCTCTGTGCTGTTTATTTTGTTCCAATTAAAAATAAAAAAACCTAGAAAAAGCGTGTGTGTTACTCTGCCCTCAGTAGAAAACAGTATAATAACAATAATGAACTTTGTGCAGACAGGTCGACAACATCTTGAAATATTTATGTGTTTTTAAACTATTAGGAATCCAAAACAACTTCTCTCCATATTTACAGACAACAGAGACTTTAAAACGTTGGTTGAACATAAAAGTAGCTCAAAGTTATCCCACAGATATTTAAAGTCATCTGACTGTCAACTAAGTGTGTTCATGTTTATGAGATTAATTCAGCAAACATGCAGATGTAGGTGGAGGAAAAATACACAACATGTTCAGCTGGATCTTGTCAGTGATTCCAGTGATCCTCCTTTTAGAGAAACCAGTCAGACACATGTTGATAAAAACTCACCATCATAACAGAAGAAGGGTTTTTCTTTGTCACATTCATCAGAGCTCCAGTTTCCTGATCTGTTTAACAGAGTCATAGCACATTTCTTGTTGCTTTGTTCATCATTGAATAACTCCATATCCCAGTATCTGAAAGAGGAATTACTCCCATCTGACCACCTCCAGCTGTCTCTGAACAGACCCATCCACACACTCATGGTACGGCCATTGAACAGAGCCTTCATTTCTTCTCCATCTACCTGATCGAGTCCACTGGCCAAGTCAGTGTGATGTGATCTGCAGTAGCTCTGAGCCTGTGTCCAGCTCATAAATAACGTTATCAAATTCAATGTTTTATTGTCTTTCTTCATTCCTGTGAAACAAACAGAAAAACACACAAAGACATCCCTCAATAAATTTTCTTGTGAAATTATGTCTGTCTCTATCTTCTTAAGTTAGTATTATGATATTCCATTATATTTTTATATCATGATATTATAATAATATTTCATATTATTCACATCTCCTCACCATTGTAGCAGATGAACCACATAGTACGGTCACATGAAACATCTGCCAGCTTTTTATCTCCATTATCGTATCTTTTCCTCCCACAGTTTCCAGGCAGTTCTTTACCAGTTCTTCCATTCAGATTCCAGCTGCTGTCATTATGAATGTATTCCACTCCTGGCAGAGACCAACGCCACGTCCTGTTTCCACCTGTGTTGTTGTTCAGTCCAATCCAGGCTTCTCCTTGATTCTGTGCAGAGTTACGGAGTCTGCTCATGTCTGTCATGTCAAACACTTTGGCCAGGTCTGTATATTTCTCTCTGCAGTATCTCTGTGCTTCATACCAGCTCTTGTTTTCTTTAATAAAGTGGTACTCATACAGGCGGCATGTAAAGAGGCAACACTGACCTAATATACAGAAATATGATATAGAGATTATATGAGATTATTGAATTCACTTAAAAAAGTAAAAAACAACAACAAAACGTGTGAGGTCATAATCTGCATTAATTTTAATTTTAAACAAACAATAAACAATCCACTTACCCATCAGAATAAGCAGATACAGACTCCACTGCATCTTTGATCTGACAGATGAAAGTGATGCTTTATTGCTCAAGGAAACAAAGATTTGAACAGAACTTCTTCGATGCACACTTTATGTCAGGAAAGAAAAGATGGATTAAACAGAAAGCTAGATAAAGAAAAATAGTGTGAACATTTTGAACCAGAACAGAAATTAATTCATTTTTAATAATTCAGCAGCTCATGGAGAAGGTAATGAAACCATTAATGTTACTCATCTTGGAAGTTCTTGTTATTTTAAGCTCACAAGTCTTTTCAGTAAACCTTGTGCAAGATAAATGTTTCTTTTTTGTAACACATCACAAAATATTTTCAATATTCTCTACACATCACCTCTGTACTACATACATTAAATATATTACAGTTTTTAAACTTACATGTGATAATTTCTTCTCTATCCGATGTGTTCATGAAGACAGCTCTCAGGTAAATATTGAAACACAGTATAGAGAGCTCTTTTTGTCCTGGTCAGGATTTGAATATTAAAATAAAAGTCTGACTTTCCCTCTGAATGAATGATCCACTGATGTGAGGGATTTTTATATTCCAGTTATGAAAGATGTCATTTACATTATGAGAAAGAGAGACAGAGACAGATTCATCATGTGCTTGGTGAAATGATGCAGGACTGTTGGCCTACCAGGATAAAATTTCTGCTTCCTACATTTGAGTCATTTGAATAAATTTGTGTATCGAGTCACACCATATTGAGTAGTGTCGCGAAATCGATCAATGTAGAGCAGTGTCACAAACCACGGAGGCCCCAGAACAGTGCAATCAAACGTTGAGTTTATTAACAGCCCGGAGAAAACATCAACATATGTCTTCTGACCAAAATACATGTTGTGGACACTTATAAAGCAGTGGGGTACACGCCCATGGCGTCAATGACAGATTAAAATAGGTTCCAGACATTAGTCACAGTTAATCGTACATCTTGTACATCTTTAATAGCTATAACCAGACATAGAACTTCTCATTTTGATAACACCTTCAAGGTAATAATAAATAATAAAGGTAATAATCTTAAGCCCAAGGGCTGGTTATAACCTCCAGTCATCTGTTACCAAGTAGAATAAAATGCAACAGGTTTGCAACAAGAAGCTGGAAACATTTGGGCCTCTGCTCAGGCCTATTCCTAGTTTATATGTATTATATGTACTGTAAGCATGCATTGCAGTTATCCTTCTATGTTCTAGTTTCCCTCAGCATGTATCACCTGGACAGTTACGCCAGTGAAGCTTAAGACCCTTAATGAACCGAACATCAACTCAAAATAGGCACAGATATGCAATGTGTATAAAATACTTCTAACCATACTTGTAATAAAAGTTAACATAATGGAAGGATCCTCAAATGGACATCTTCAATAAACAACTGTAATGCAGTATCAATACTGTGAGAAATATTATTAGATGAAATAATGCTGTAAAGAATGTTATTAATGCAGGTATAATGATGCAGATTATATGGCAGCAATAAAAGAATTTCTGTATCTCCACAGTAGCTAACTCTACTTCTGCTTTCGCTCATAAACAAATTCTGTGCTGTGAGTGGGATCCAAACATCATGCTCAGTGAAATGATGTATATGTTTGTGTAAGGCATACAGACTTTAACATGAGACCATCAGGCAGTGTCATAGAGGCTGAGATCTCTCGGCTCGACTCTGGCCAGAAATGAAGTGAAAAGATCAACATCCAGTCTTATATGTGATTTATAGATTATATAGATTAAGGAAATTGTGATTGACAGACCCAAAGTTTTAAAGAGATAGTAATGTCAAAGTGCAAAGTGACGTGCAGAGTGATGTCCTTTACAGCATATCTCATTTTTGGGGGTTCAACTGTGGTCCACAGATGGGGGAGAACTTTTTTTGACTCTACTTAATCTCTTGTGCATTATAACATCAGTGTTGTCATCTGTAGACCTCCATGGGGTCATTGTGGACGTCAAACTTTGACTCATTTTGGATGTTGTTTGTATACTGCCTCTGTAGGCTCTGTATTCACATGTTTCCAGAGGGTGGAGGACATGTTTTCTACATGCTAAGAGTTCATTTTTCTGTAGCTTTGTTTACATCTTTTTATGCGTCCCCAGTTATCATATGTGGCTGAGACAAACAAATGAAGTCATTGGAGAATGATCTGGAACAGCATGGCACAGTACGAAATGGGCTAGATTACAACAGTTATGTGTGAAGGAATGCAGAGAGATCAGCGGACATCTACAAGGTAGCGCAGACTCTTGACACTAAGACAAAAGTGAGCAGCTGCTCGGTGGATTTCGCAGACATGTCAAGTTTCTCACAGACAGTTTGTAAAATGTGCGGATCAACAAAGACTGTTGAGCAGACAGTTCAGCAGACGTGCACAAACCTCACAACCACATTCATTTCCTCTTACAATCATCAGCTCTCCACAATAAACCAGGAAACTTGTAAAGATGAATCATATATAATTACTATATCTCTTAAACTTATTAAACACATTGTGCTCCTTTTAAAAGCAATTTCAAGAATTTTCTAAACACTTTAATTATTCTCATTTTACATTTTAATGGATTTTAACATTTTTAATATTTCAGTGCATTTTAATTTGTTATGGTCCTTAGTGTTTTCCCGTTTTGTATTATTTATCTTTGACTTCATTGTTACTGCCTAGGGTTTTGGAACATATGAGGCAACATGTTTTCCTCCAGGCAAATCCAAGTGTGTCAGCCCTCGTAGGTGATTGGCCAGCTTGAGCCCTGTGGAAAACCGGGAAGCAATGAGTGGCTGATTGAGCTCACCTGCGTCTATAAAAGACTGATGATCTGTGATTCGGCGTGGCTGCTTTAGACTGAGAGCACAGTCCGCCATTTCGGCCCACTTTGTGTTAAACTGTGTGTGTAAAGCCGAGCACTGTCCATCTTGCTTGTTCTGGGGAGGTTAGCTGAGTAGGGTTTATTGTATTGGGTGAACCTGGGACCATTTTGTGGCCTTTGCGTTTTTTAATTTCACACTATTTTCACTGTGTTGAATGGAATATAGCCAAAGTTCCTTAAATGAGCTTAAACGGCTGAGATACAGACATACATCCTTTGTCGAACCTCATGGTCGATTTCTGCCCCATTGAAAACCATTATAAACGCTATTTTTCATTGCACAATTATTATTATTATTATTTGTTGTTGTTGTTTTTGTCCCGTTTAGATCTTTAGCCATCAGAATTGTTGTCTTAAGGCCAAGAAAGATGCCAAGCGGATTTATTTTACCAAGTGGATCATCATGTCCTTGCCATATTGGTCCATTTGATTGACCTTTATTATAATTATGTATTTATTTTATTTTCGGTTGCTACAAACGGGACAGACATGACTGGGGGATAGGACAGGGAGAAAGAATGAAAGAAAGAGAGGGAGAGAAAGAAAACCAAAGGGGAGAAGAGACGGTGAGAAAGGGGGGAAGAAAGAAAGAAAAACAAACAAAACACCTGGGTCACCTGTATGGAGAAAAAAAACAGAAGAGAAAGCAAACAAAAAAGAGCAACATAATAAAAAACAGCACCATCACAATAAACTAGCTAGCAGTAGATAACAGTAGATACTAAATATTAAACGATATTGTGCAGCACGCAAGATAGACAGCGCACAATGTGCTTTGAGGCAGCAGCCAAGAAAGGTGTAGTCCACGTCTGTGAACACCCGTGTGTACACCTGTGTGCATACCTGTGTGGATCAGCATGCTTGTATTCCAAAGGTTTCTCCATGTAACGATCTGCTAGGGAGTGTGGCGAGCCATAGCCCTGTCCCCCAGGGCATGAAGCAGGTATGGAGGAGATCCAGGCCCCAGACATCCTGAGGCCCCAGAGTACGAGGACCCGAGGAGGACCACCAAAAGGGGGGGAACCGTGCCACCCTCCTGGGAAGAGCTGAGTAGAGCCCCAAACGAGAGGTCACCCAGCAGCTACAGAGCAGAGACCAGAGGGGGTTGCAGTGGCGTGCCCGTGGGCTGTGCCAGAGAGGACCGAGCTTCAGGCCCTGAGACCAGAGGCCTGAGGGCACCCCAACCCCCGGAAGGGGCCCAGCTGGGCCATAGGCGCCCGGCCTCGCCAATCGGCCACCAGGAGTGAGCCGGTACATACATGAGCGCCCAGCCCCAGTCGACAAGGACCACCAACACACCAACGTCTGAGGGCATCAGCCACCAGCAGGGAGTGTAGTGAGGGGAGATAGGCCTCCGTACTTTGGAGGGCCTGAGACCCAACCTGACATATTGCACAATTATTTTAACTAGGGTTAATGCAATTCTCTAAGTGAGGGTGACAGTCCGGGCCTTACAATCTTAAGGCCCAGAGGCGCAAAACAAAGAAGCGCCGGGGGAAACGTGCCGGCGTTCGGAACTTTTTTGATACATTTCACTGTGTGTTGTACTTGTACAACTATGCATGTGACAAAAAAAAAAAAAAAATGAATCTTGAATCTTATTATTCACATGTGCTATGTGACCTGTCATGCCAAATTAGACAGAACATGTTTCCACTGGGTTGGGATTATTCACGAGGTGTGGTGTCTTTGTTTCGTGAGAAACAGAAAGAGTGAAAAATTAGTGTTGTTACATTCAGTGTGAAGGCTACAACAAAGAATTATATATTTGTTTTCACATGGTATTGTATGTCTTGTGTTGGGAACACTGACACTGGGACCCAAACACTATCCCACCGCTGGAGCCGCTGGCAGCAGCCGGTGGAGCTACTGGCAACGGCCGCCGGACACCGGCAGCGGAAATCACAACTTTCCCCGATTCCCAGCAACATAAATGTTCATGTTCATCCTTCTAAAATAAATATTTTTCTGGTTCAAAGTGATCTTGTATTGTTATTTAGACAATTTTTCTTTTCTTTTCTTTTAGAACACAACAATAACAAACGTTTAGTGTAAGCAAAAAGTGAAAAACATGATATAGCACAACATTACATTTAGTGTGCTTCTGCAAAAAAAATAGTATTTGATCAAAATAAATATTGGTGCCAATCTTTGGACCATCTAAAGGCCTACTTATAATAACAATCAAATATTACTTCACCACTCTCACATACATGACTCACAGTATCAGGTCTGCACAAACTCGTGGGGTCCATGCAGCGACAGTGTTGCTGTCAGTACAGTAAAAGTGTGAGTGGGGTCAGGGTGGGTAATTAGAGTGGATACTTAATCTGACTTCATATAATGAAAGTAACATGAACATCCCATTCATTATCCAGAACTCTCTTCCATATAGCACAAAGTGACAGTAAATGGAAAAAGTGTGCAGCAGGAAAAAAGTCAAACACACTGGTAACATTTAGTGGACAAATGAGGAAAAAAGGTCTGGAAAAACTACAGCGTCAAAGATGTTTTATTGTTTTATTTGTACCAACATCCTGACAAGTTTCCAAAAGATCCCTAAATTACGGTTTCATTTATTTACATTCATCTAATCTGAGCTTTCCTATTGCTGTGTTCTTGTTGCGCCATCTTCTTGTCTAACACCTGTATAAGTGATCCCAGGCATCTTTTATACTTGGACACATGACTGAATCGTTCTTTGAATTGTTGGACATTGTTGAATCTATGCCATGAAAAATGAAGGCATTTCTGAAGGCAAAAGCGGGTTTAACTTTGTACTAGCAAGTCTGGACACTTAAGGTAGAAGTTAAGTCTATTGTTTTTTTGTTTTGTTTTGTTTTTTTCTTTTGGGGGGGGGGGGGGGGGTTGGAGTGACCAATAAACCTGTTTACTTCTATATTCATTTCTACCCCAACAATGAGTTAGTCTACATCATGTTGACAATTCTGTCAAAAATAGTGGAACAATGAAGGCAGGAAAGTACTATCATATCTTAATTCATAATACGTCATGCACAATTCCAGATGCTGTCTATCCAGAAAGCATCTGCTTGCGAAAGTGTTATGGGTCAGAAATTTGATTTGTTTCTGGGCTGTGCATTTCTGTTCCTTGTATTTTGTGGTATGTCTTCATTTTTTGCTTTGTTTGTTGTTTTGCCTCATGAGATATTTAGCCACAACGAAAAAAAGTTTCCTTCAATCTGTTTCCATAGATTTCACTTTTTCTGTCATGGCCCTAAAATCTTTCAGGAGGTTACACATGTCAGGATAATATTAATTTGTTTCAGTAACTTATCACCACTGTGGCCCATAAATTGTTAAAATTCATTTTCTAAGCTGTTTCAGCACCACTCACTCTCCAGACCTCCCATTAATATGATCAAACTGGCTGTTTGATGCTGTTTAATAATAAACTGTTCTCTTGTCTGCATCTCTGTATCGCTTATCTATCTGTATCTATCTGTACCAGTTGAACTCAGCATAAGAGCAATGAGGAAACAGTAATACATTTGCTAGCAAAAGAATTCCAGTGTTGCTGTCAATGTATAAGCTCAGACACTATTAAAAAACAACTGTGCCATCATATCATTGAAACAGCTCTGGCACATGAAGGCACAATTAGCAGAAAAGAGGTGAAGTGAGACTCTGTTTTGCTATTTCCTCAAAAAGAGGCTTCATTGGTGGACAGCTCAAGATCTTGAACATTGTTAGGTAGGCTGTAAAAGTAAAGTTTATTTGAATGGCATAAATACCCTGCAAAGCACAAAAACTATGACAAGGCTGGAACTTTTCATCTCCTTTTCATTTTATGCCCTGGCCCCTAGACAGGTCATAACATGAATATAAAGATCCTCTGTTTTTCTTGTATTTCTCTTCTATGTTCACTAATTCATTCTGTGCTTATAATTCAAAGTTATATAATGTTGACAGGCTCGAAACAGAGGGACCTCCACATAGGTGTAAATACATGGCTCCTTTTGAGAAACGTGGCATTTTTTCAGGTATCAGTTTGTTGACGAATGCAGTTTAAATGCCCCAGTTTATCCTCCTCACTCCTAAAAATGCTTATAAGTTACTCCTATTTATTTGCACCCCAACAATTATTTAGTATACATTGTCAACACATAATTGTGAAGTAGGAATGGAGGTGATCCCTGTATGCTTCAAAAGTCATACATTATGGTACGTAAATTATTTACTTCAATTTTATTCATTGAGCTCACATTTTGATATTCACGATCAAGCAGAAAAAAAGCAAAACAACGTTGTTTATAAGGCAATAAACTTGAATACAGAGCTCATTCAAACTATCTTACTAAAGATTTTTTTAAACGCTATCAAAATGCAGTTAATAATAGGCAATGCAATGAAACTCAAATCAATTAAATTAACATGAACATACATTTTAAAATTATATCAAATTCAAGAGTGATAATAAAATTAAAGCACAAAATTCTTAAGCACATTTGAATGTTACAGAAATTGGTTTGATTTGTGTGAAGCATCATATTTAAAAGAAGCTCTGGCCTCTCATCCTAAGCAGACATACATTTACTTTTTCTTACGTTTGCGTGACCAAAAAACCACTAAAGGTTGTGTGGTCATCTCCCCCAACATATGTGTTTGCAGCCATGCTCACATACACTTGGTCTCCTTGCTGCAGCTGCAGGAACACAGCGTTTCCTCCATTATCAGCTCCGTCGCTTTCTGTCTTATGATCAGCTGTAAAGACCGTCATCTCATTATTCTTGAACATACGCAGATAATGTGGGTAGCTTCTTCCACCGTGATAGAAGATGGTAAAGTAATAAACACCTGCAACAGGTGCTGTAAAGACACCTGAAGAATAAAAGAGTGTTGGTCACATCAAAAAGAAAAGGAAAAAGTAAGGGAGATTTGATCATTACGTCTCATCCTTTAACTACATATAAATGTCATATTTGTAAATTGCTGTTGAAATTTTTAATAATTAAGTTTAGTACATTTAATTTTACAATAACAATAAATATAATTTTCCAAAACTGTTTTTGTCTTACACCTATATCTCTTTTACTTTGTGAAATAAAACAAATGAGCATACAGGAGGCTGTAAATCTTACCTGTGACTGGACTGTAGGCACTGCCAAAGTTTGTAATTACTTTCTTATAGTCTATAATTATGTCTGTGTTGAAGGGTCCGATGTGTGCATTGCCTCTTCCTGCTGTTGCACTGAATATTATCTTGGTTCTTTCTGTGAAAATCAAATCATAAACATAAAATTGTTGTAAATGTAGGTTCCACACTGACTGATATTGTGACTTATCTGTAAGGACACACAGACGATCAGGTGTATCAGATTTCTTTGTATCAGCAGATAAATGTGACATTTAGCTTTTAATTTGGATAATTATTATGGTATTATTAATGAGCTTTCAGATAACATGGACATTATCCGGTCTTCAAAATGTCATTGTTTTAAGCTTTTCATCTTTAATTAGACAAACAGTGTAATTAATTTTGCATTCTAATATGACAATGTAGGGTGGTCCTACCAAATTTCCAGGTTGTTAGAGAGGCATAAACTCTTTGTTTTTTACTCAGTACACGATTTCCCGATACACAATGTTTATACATTTTAATAAATCATTCCAGCTTTTTCCAATTTTTGTAAAAATAGAAACAAGGCGTGGCTCAAGATTCTTTTATTTTATTTTTTTTACAGCACTGAATTTCAGGGAGTTGATGCTCTATTGTCAGGTTTGAAAACATCAAATAAGAGCAACAACACCTTCCATCTTCCTTCCTATACTAATATTTTTGAAGATTGTTAAAGTTGAGTCAAATTAATTGTGAGTATTCAGCCACAATGAAAAAAATGCTTAACAGTTTAATCAATGAAATCTCACTTCATTTTGTTTTACCTTTGCTTTGCAGCTCCAAAATTTGGTTTTCACTGTCTTTCAGCCTGGTTACAGCCTCCTTTAGGCAGATTTCAGTTTCCTTCAGTCTTGTTTCCATAGATTTCACTTTTTCTGTCATGGCCCCAAAGTCTTTCAGGAGGTTACACATGTCAGGATGGTATGGATTTGTTTCAGTGGTATTAGCACCACTGTGTGCCAAAGTCAAGCCGCAAAAGAAGAAAATAGATCGTAAAATGTTAAAATTCATTTTCCAATTTGTTTCAGCACCACTCACTCTCCAGACTCTCTGATGATTATGATCAAACTGGCTGTTTTGATGTTGTTTAATAATAAACTGTTCTCTTGTCTGCATCTTTATATCTCTTATCTGTTTGTACCAGTTGGACTCTGCAAAGCACAATGGGGAAATTGTTTTTCTACTTCCTGACACAGAGGCTTGATTGGTGGACAGTTCAAGACCTTGAACATTGTTAGGTTGGCTGTAAAAGTAAAGTTTATTTGAATGGCAGAAATGCCCTGCAGAGCACAAAAGCTATGACAAGGCTTTAAGTGGTGTTTAGGAACTTTTAATCACTATAATAAATTTATTATGTCAAAGGCAAGGTTAATCTGCTTTTTGCAACACTACAGAATTCAGCAAATCTGGTCTACATAAAATATATCATATATTATCTTATTCTCACTCTTTGGGTAATCTAGGAAGGTCAGACTCAGTTTTAGATTTATTGTTTTATGAGGTTATTTGTGTTCCTTGGAGCTCAGTTCTGCGTTGTTTGTTGTTTTGTTCGGCTAATTTACATCATTAAGCCCTGCTCTCAAAAACTGGCAAGGGTGTAACTCTGTCTGTGAAACTGGATTTAAGAAGTAACTGTTATAGGTCCTGTGTCTTATTAGACACCATTAATTCTGTTATCAACCCTTCACCTACCCCACACTTACCAGTGTCTCCAGCCACCTGTCAAACCGTTTTACAGTTTCTTGTTAAAGATAAGATAAACCTTTATTAGTTCCACACGTGAGAAATGTGTTGTGTCACAGCAGAAAGTGGACAGTGCAGAGTTACAGTAGCAACAATTAAGAAAAACACTGGAATAGAACAAGAGAAAAAAGAATACCATATGTCACAACCCGGCTCAAAGGATGTGACACAGTCTGTCAGATATTTTAATGAAATAAAGTAAAGAAACTCAAACACAGGTTAAATGATACAACAGTCATAACTGAACATAACCAAATGAGCATAATGAGCCCCAGATGAAGAGAGACAGAGGTTCAGTCAAGGTAGCTTTATAACTGGGACTGGCCTTCTCAGGTGTGCTGTATCTATAATTGGGTCAGCTCCACCAACCACAAGAGACAGGCAACAAAAAATCAAGGCCAGCCCACTGGCTGTCACACATGCTGTATGCAATAGAATAAAATGCTACGTTGTTTGAAAAAAAATACACTTGGTGTTATTGCACATAATAATAATAAAAATGGATTGCATTTATATAGCGCTTTTCAAGGCACCCAAAGCGCTTTACAATGCCACTATTCACTCACACACTGGTGGAGGCAAGCTACGGTTGAAGCCACAGCTGCCCTGGGGCAGACTGAAAGAAGCGAGGCTGCCATATCGCGCCATCGGCCCCTCTGGCCAACACCAGTAGGCGGTAGGGTAAAGTGTTTTGCCCAAGGACACAACGACCAGGACAGAGAACCTGGGGATGGAACCGGCGACCTTCCGGTTACAGATACGCTTCCATGTGTAGATGTGTGTGTTTGGTCATCTGCAAAGTCTTTGTACTGGCAGCAGTAGGAAGGAAATACCTGCAGAGTCTCTGTGCCGCAGCCTGCCACTGGAGGTGCTGCTCAGTGCTGTCAGAGTCTCTTGCATGGGGTCGGGAGATGTTGTCCAACAGAGATGACAGCTTAGCCACCATTCTCCTGTCACTCACCACCTCCACAGGATCCAGAGGGCATCCTAGAACAGAGCTGGCCCTCCGGATCAGCCTGTTCTGTCTCTTCCTGTCCCCCAGCCAAGTTGCTGCCACCCCAGCAGACCACACGTTAAAACATGGCTGAGGCCACCACAGAGTCATAGAAGGTCTTCAGGAGTGGGTCCTTCACTCCAAAAGACCTGTGTCTCTGCAGCAGGTACAGGAAAGGGCTGAGTCCAGTCCAGTTTATTGTTCAGTTAAACACCAAGGTACCTGTAGCTGTCCACAGCCTCAATGTCTATACCTTGGATGTTTAGTGCTTGCAGTGGAGGATGTTTGTGCCTGTGGAAGTCTACCACCAGCTCCTTTGTTTTTCCAGTGTTGATCTGGAGGTAATTCTACTGGCACCAGTCCACAAAGTCTTGCGTCAGTTCTCTGTACTCCCTGTCGTCCATATCAGTGATGAGGCCTAGGGGTGGGTTTTGATAATCGATTCATCGATTAAAATCGATTCTGGCTTGGATAACGTGATATCGATTCATTAAAATTCTGAATCGATTTTTTAATATAAATTTATTTTGCCCGAAATGCCAGAATCTCAGTTTCGACAACCACCAAACAGCTAAAACAGTAAATGAGAGCAGGTACACGGATTCTGCACAAAGACGCAAACACAAAGCTCGGACCCGCCGACGGATCAGAATCAGTGAGATGTCGCCTTTCTCACCCGACGGCACGGACACGGTCGGGGCTGAAAGCCGACAGCTCGCTGATTCTGATGTTTCGGCGAGTCCGCACTTTGTGTTTACGCCCTTTTTGCGCTGATTCTAGAGCTGTTAGTTTGATCTCTCCCCAAACAATACTGACTGAACCAGCAGCAAAAGAAGATCCAAACTAAGCTTCACATAAACATCGTCATGAATTCCCTCTTACTTTTGCCGTTTTGCTTCCACCATGATAAAATCACACTTCATGCACAGCTCTCTCTCTCTCTCTCTCTCTCTCTCTCTATGTACTTCAAGAACAGTTTCCCGTCTAAAAATCTGTTTTCTGCAATATTCGCTTGCTTGTTACGCACAAGTCTATGTTATTTACAGCGCTGTCGGCCGCTGTTTTTTTCCCTTTTACTTACTTCCGAAAAGAAAACCTAATTTCTGCTGTTCAATACTGAACAAATTTAAACTTTTTAAACTTATGCAAAATGCAAAACGCTTAGCGTGTCTCTAATAAAACCGCTGTAACTTCAGAGGTAATGTTCATATGTTGATTAATGGTTTTCTTTCGTTTTTGATGTACTGTAGAATATTTTTATAAATCCCAGGCCAGGAAAACCACCTTCATCTTTTTCTGTGTTTTATCTTCAGCTACTTTGACACAAAGGCATCTGCTGTGATGCTCACACCTTTGATAAAGTCTTGCGAGTGTCAGCTTCCTTTTTATAAATACAAAAATATGTTAATGTACTGATTTGAATTCTAATATTTCTGACTGTCTGAGGCAAAATTTCCCAGATTCAAATCGAATCGAATCAAATTGAATTGAATTGAATCGAATCGTGGATTGAATCAATTCGGGACCTTGTGAATCGGAATCGAATCGATTCTAGAAATCAGTGACGATACCCAGCCCTAATGAGGCCGACTATCGCAGAGTCATCAGAGAACTTCGGGAGGAAGCATCATCCTCTGCAATGCCAGGTTGGTAGGCAAACTGAAGTGGGTCCAGTGATGAGCTCACCAGGGGCCGAAACTTATGATCCTTCTGTTCCCGTGTATTCCTCAGCTGTTTTTGATCACTTTGAGCCTGTTTTTCTGTGCACTTTGGCTGAAGTAGGGCTCTCTGGAAAAGTCCAGAACTCCCACTGCAAAAAAAATCTGTGAGTGTTCTTTGATGGCAATTTTTCATTTGACAAACAAACAAATAAATCTTGTTGTAAAAGCCAGCTTCTTCCAACTATGGGCCCTTGCAAAAATTAAGAACATGTTGTCATTTGCTGACTTCAAGAAAGTGATTTATCTATTTATTTCATCCTGGCTTGATTAGTGTAATAATCTTTATTTTGGTATCAGCCAGGCTCTGCTCTCTTCTTCAGCTTGTTCAGAATGAGGTTAGGGTTAGACGGCACTCGTGAATGAGACCATATTTCCCCAGTCTTGGCTCGTTCACACTGGCTTCCAGTACGTTATAGAATTGATTTTAAGATTTTATTGCTTGTTTTTAAGTCTCTAAATTGATTAGCTTTCCTATACCTCTCTGATCTTGTAACTAAAAATACTCCAAATAGAACTCTTAGGTCAGCTGATAAGTTGTTTCTGATTGTTCCTAGCAGCAAACTAAAACCCAGAGGAGACGAGGACTTTGAGATTGCTGCGCCTAAACTTGAATAGACTGCTTCTTCAAATTAGGACCTCTAAAACTCGACATTTGTAAATCTCATCTAGAAACACATCTTTACTCCCTAGCTTTTAATTGTGACTGTGTCTTGTTTTGTTCTTTTTGTGTGTATTTGTTTTCCTTTTTACTATGTACAGCAGCTTGGTCGACCTGTGTTGTTGTTAAATGTGTTTATAAATAAACAGATTGATTGAAAGTGACCATCATGAGAGTATTCCAAAGTGGAGTGGATATTTTCTCTGATTTGTGTGTGGACATGAAGTATTTACTTTAATTTTCCATTCATTATACAGAACTCTCTTCTACATAACAGAAAACAACAATGGGTGGGGACATGAGAACATGAGAATGTGTTCATCAGGATGGAGATAAAACACACTAATGGCATCTAGTGGACAAATAAGATATGACAGTCTGGAAGTAATTTCTATATCATTATTATTATTAATGATAATAATTGATATTATATGTGTTATTTATATTTTTAAATCTATCTACAGATTTAAAAAAATATCTACTTATCAACCTTATTTGTGGTAACATCATGACAAAAAATGCACAAAAAAAAATGTTCCTAAATGACAATTTTATTCATTTCTGTCCTTTTGATGTCATAAATAGCATCACACACATTATTAAATGGCATATGGTGACTCCTGAAGACCACAATATAAGAAGCCCGAGTAGCAAACAGATGGAGATGGTTACAAAAAGAATCTGTAAAACAGAGCTACAAAGAGAAGTAAACATGTTGTTGATACAGTAAGTGATGGAGAATGAACAAGA
The DNA here is from genome assembly GCF_057382095.1 of Aulonocara sp. 'chitande type north' Nkhata Bay. Classification (NCBI taxonomy): domain Eukaryota; kingdom Metazoa; phylum Chordata; class Actinopteri; order Cichliformes; family Cichlidae; genus Aulonocara; species Aulonocara sp. 'chitande type north' Nkhata Bay. The sequence continues at coordinate 556,400 of NC_141346.1, forward strand.
CACAACAAACAAGCAGAATCCGTAATTCATCCTGTGGTATACAGTTATAACAAACAGCATTTATAGTCAGAGCTGTGGGAAGGGAGTGCTGAAGTGTCTGTGTTTGTGTGTGTGTCTGCACAGAGGTGGAGGGGACTACCACACTCCTCTGTGCACAGCAGACAAGAATCAGCAGACAAAAAATGTTACAGATACAGAGAGTTCAAGTATTCCCGTCTTGCAACTCTTAGGACAGCAGTCAAGACATATAATTTAAGCATATTCGCACAAAGTTAACTTAATATTTTAAAGTCCTGTGTGGCTTAGTGGGTAGAGCAGCCCATCTGCTAATGGCAAGGTTGGTGGTTTGATCCATGGCTCCCCTTAAACTGTGTGTCATAGATCCTGAGTCCTAAATTACCTCCTTATCCCCCAAGGCTTGAAGTATAAGAGGCAATCTGCTCAAAATGAGTAGAAAAGCACATACATACACTTATATTATTTTCTTAAGGATTAATAAAGTATTCTGATTCTGATGCATACATACACCAGTCCATGCACAACAAAGTCAAGTTCCCTGTTGCATCCAAGGGATTAATGTCAAATTACTTCTTAAAGTTACTTTCATCTAGGTGCAAGATTTTAATGCTCCCAAAAATTGGCTAAAAGCTGATTTTGAATAATGCACAACCTCCAGCTGCTGGTGTTCAGTACGTAACATCATTTGATCATAATATGTCCTAATATTTTTTTCTTAAAGAAATAACAGGAATCGTGTTCGACGTGTTTTAACAAATTGATCTTTAGAATATATTTTGTCATTTCTGTCTTTTGCAGGTGTTTCAACAAACCCAGACATCCTAGTTCCCAGCCTTGTTTTTGTTAGTAATTTTCTGTAATTTCATTGTTCATATTGTTTCTGTAAAATCTATACATTTCCACTGTTGTATGTATGACCTATTTTTACTTTTCAAATGTTAAAATCTAGAAAAATAGTACATAAAAGATAAAACGTTTTGATGCCTCAGTCAGAGGATTTTCATTAAGGCATGTTATAGTAACAAATGTTGAAATTTGGCAGATGAAATGCCCGATGGGCAGGTAAGCAAACTAATACTGCATACCCAATCATACATATTGCCAACCACATTCAGTGCATGTGATTACTACTGCTTTTGCACAGCAGTGATAATCAAAGGATCGCTGTTTTTCTCATTTTGTTTCAGATGTGGACTGAAGTATGGAAGGATCTCACCACCAAACGAACACTCAGTTAATGAGTAGATGTGAGACTGAGACGTGACATCGTAAAAGGACACGAGACCTTCCTCATAATCTACAAACACCCCAACTTTCCGAGGTTTCTCTTTAACCGAAAGGCTCATGGGTGGTTTTTGTCAGGACTGCATATTTCTGGTCTTCATAATGTACAATAACCCAGCAACCGTTGTCAGGATTGATTGAGAGTTTCCCCTTGTGGTTTGCATCATGTCTCGCCAGATCCAGATCCCACCTGGTCTTTTTGCTGACCTCCACCTCCCAGTATGCCCTGCCAGAGGACAGCCTGTTGAGCCCCAGGATACTTCCAAACATATTTGTCACGGCTGGTAAGGCGAGCCGTGTGGTGTGGAGGAAGCAGGACCCAAGATGCAGGCAGTGGATGAAATACTGGTGAGGTTTATTTACAAAGGTGTAGTGGCAAACAAGCAGTGGAGCATGACAAATAACTGAAGACACCTAAACTGGGAGAACTAAAAATAACAGACCTGGGAGCATACAACAAAGGGGATGAAAAGTAGAGAGACGCAGACGAGGAACAGGACACTGTGGCACGCAGGGCAACGCAGACTGACAAGAAGTAACACAGACGAACCGGCAACAGGCAGGAGAACACACAGGGCTTAAATACACACACCAGTAATCAGGGGATGCGAGACAGGAGGGCAACACAGCTGGGAGAAATCTGGGCTGACGGGACAGGGGAAACGTAAACTGATCACACTCACATATGACACGGACCTTCACAATAAAACAGGAAACTCAGATACATGGAACCAGACAAGACATTGAACTAAACAGACAGATTCACAAACAGATGGGGAGACACCATAGACAGACAGATACAGACGCAGACTCAAAGGCAGACCAAATATAACACACAGAACCTAAACAATAATAATCATCATCATCATCATCATAAACTGGAAAATGATAACTAAAAGCGCTGGGTCACCGACCCAGGACCATGACAATATTAAACCTTTGCAGAGAATCAGGATCTTTCGACATCTTTCCACCATCTCTCACTTTTTTCCCAATTATCAGAAATTTCAAGGCTTTGGTGTGCGGTATCACATAAACATTCACAGCAATGACAACAATCTCTTGAACTGAAGCTTCTCCAGGTTTGCTCAACAGAAAAAAATGCTGGCACCATGAACATGCGGGCTGATCTGTGCGAGGGAGGAGGACGGTAGTGACGTGGCATTTTCAAACCATATCGTTTTATCCTTCTGCACTGAGAAGCAAAATTTCTGGCTTACTTACTTTTTACAAGTTAAGACAACTCAAATAAACTGAGTTGATCAGCTTTTTGAATGAAAAGTGCTGTAACTTACTTAAACTGAGTTCTAATAACAAGTTGATAAAAACTGGGTTCAGTCTACTTAATATTTTGAATAAAACAAAATATTAGATTTTACAGTGAGGTATCTGGCAAATGTCTCACAGAGAAGCAACACATATTTCAATGATGATTAAAAAAAACGTACCGACTTTGAATATTTTTACAGAATATTTTTAAACCATCTAGGCAGTGCCTCACACAGGAAACCAGGCAAACTCACTCAGCATTCAATGCTTGTCTTTACAGGAAACAAAAAGCAACAACAACAACAACATCATCTTTTCTTCCCACGAGATATGGCGGAAGAAGCGGTAATAGTAGTAAACAGTAAGTATTGTGTGTACATGACAGCTCGTTATAAGATTTGATTCTTTAATAATTCCTCTTCAAGAACAGTTTCACGCTTTGAGTTTTACAGATAGAATATTAGAAAGGTGAGGGGAGTAACAATAGCTTAGTGGAACTTTAAGGCAATATTTCATTTTTCATCAATCAATTTTCTGAAAACTAAAGGTAGTTACTGTCTAGACACAGGGATTGAGAAAATTGACAATAAAATAAAATAAATGATCAGCGACTATGGTTAAGACTGGAAGTACAATACCCGAATATATGTGTGATATGTGTCTATGATTCATACATTTTTGTGCATATAAAACTATTTTCTATAAGGTCTTTTACAAGCCTGTGCTCCCATGCACAGGTGGTGTTTTGATATATTCTCCTATCCACCACCTGTAACAGCACTCTTGCCTGACTAGAACATGTAAATATAAACTTGACCTCTTATTTACGTTTGAAGCCAACGTTGCAAAAGTGCAGAAATCCTGAGAGAAAGCAACTACAATCCAATGAATTCAAAAACAGGCTGGTAACTGAGGTGGGCAGATCGATCCAAAAATCAATAGTATTGATACCAACACTAGTATTGGTATTGGATCAATACTAGCACAACTGGGTCGATACTTGCTTTTATCATTCAAGTTCAGTATGTAGCCTGCTGAACTGTGTTAACTATTTCTTTGGAAAAAATAAACCTCAAACATGCACTATGGTCTCCAAAAGCCCAATTTCAAAACACATGAAAAGCTCAAAGGTGTGTTTTGTTGTGTTAAGTAATTATTGTGGAAAGTTACAATCACAGTGATATAGTGGTGATTAAAATGTGTTCAGAATTTGCAAATTGAGAATTCATCTTTCACTATACCTGTATTTACTTGGTATTGGATTCATACCCAAATTCCAAGTGTGGCACAGCACTACTGTGAATGAGGGAAAGTGTGAATGTTGAATGTTTTTGTTGAAATGTCCAGGAAAGTATAAACATGTTAAATGACAAGATATATGTGTTCAAATAGCGTCAATTAACGCACAGCTTCAGGTTTTTTATTTCTATTTAATTCTTCATAATTAAACAATAAGAATAAGTAGCCTGACATCCTGTAATCAGTATGAAGCTATAATTTGATGAAGCTAAAATACAATAACACATTAAGTTTTCGTACAAAGTATCGGTATCGGACGAGTATTGGCGATACCACCCTGAATTTTACTTCTTCTCAATTTCTCAATAGTAACCACAAAACTCAAAATATGTCAACAAAAACCCACAACTCACTCAGACTGTTTATTTTGTTCATAACAAAATGACATAACAGAGCGAGTTGTTTAGGTGCCATAAAATAGAAACCAAAAACTATGTTAACTTCCAAAGAGATTTAGTTTTAATGTTAGCATATAAAATATAAAAAGTAAATAGGTTTAAAATATTTGCGGGACCGTATGGAAAAGACTGACAAATAAACACAGAGAGGATCACAACGAAGCTTAAAATGAAAACCATGCTTATAAAATACATTGTCTTATTTAAGATGGTATCATGATGAATTTTCATGCGTTTCTCTCTTTGTATAGCTGCAAATAAACTGTAGCTGAAAGTGCATTCATAAGAAATTTAACTGTTCCTTTTATATGTGGAATATAGTCACATTTTTGATTTTCTCACTGAATGCTATAGGACCAGGATTTAATGAGATAAGCAAAGGACATATAACAAATAATAATATTTAATGTAGCAAAGAGCAAAAACATACAAGGAGATTGTTTATCCAAGCAAAAAAAATAAAAATTAGCTAACCATGACAGCGTTCATCTGTTGGCTTCTGGAACGCATATTTTTCAAAGTGAACAGGACGACACTGGTTTCCAACTTTGTCACAAGCCACTATCACTTTTGTTGTGCTTTTCGTAATTCTTGTAACGCTACAGCTGCTGGTGTTCACTTCAACATCATGTATCTTAAAGGTTGAGGTACTGATGCATAAGTTATCACGAACACGCCTGCCGGAGCCATTACAGATATTCACCACACGTTTCTCATCCTTCTTCTTGATGAAGGACTGCAGAGGTCTTTTGCAGAGTCTTTCATTCTCCAAGTACCTGAAGAGTCATATCAGTGTCCTATGTTAATGTCAGGACATTAACTTTTTTTCTTTAAAAAAAACAAACAAAAAAACCCCCATAACACTTACATTAATATAAATAATATCAATAATGTTATAGTTATTTTTAGTAAATGCTAAACAGCTCTTACTGGCTATTTTGTTGAGTACACATGTTCAAAACAAATATAATCAGTCAGTCACATAGCAGCAACTAAGTGAATTTAAATATGTAATATGGTCAAGATGATGCCCTTAAGTGCAAAACAAGCATCAAAATGGTGAAGAAAGGTGATTTAAGTGACTCAAAATGTGGTAATGTTGTGGTTGCCAGAATAACTGGTTCAAGTTTAAAAAAAAAAAACAGTGCTACAGGTGTTTTCTCATACAACCATCTCTATGGTTTACAGAGAATGGTCTGAAAAAGAGAAAATAACCAGTGAGTGTCGGGTCATTGCGCAGAAATGCCATATTTATGTCAGAGCTCAGAGGAGACTAGTCAGACTGCTCAAACTAGATTTTTGAACTAACACTGAGTTCAGTGGGCTTGAATGTCCTCCATAATCACCACATCTCAATCCAATATTACCTTTGGGATTTTGGTGAAACGGGAGATTTGCATTATAAATCTGCATCCACTGTGATGCTGTCATGTCTACATGGATCAAAATCTCAGAGGAATGTTTCCAGCACCTTGTTGAATCTATGCCAAGAAGAATGTAAGCATATGGTTTGTTGAAAGCGTACTTGTGTACTGGATCCCATTGTGTTTTGCCAGTTGCACTGTTAAGGAAAAGGCAGCATTCTATCGATCCACCTATCTATAAGCCTTTAACTCACATTTGCCATGCCTCCTTTGATTTTCTGTTGAAGTTTTGCTGAAGGATGTGCTTCTGAACAAATCTGTTGAATCCATTATTGTTCCAGGTCCTCTGACATGGGCGATTGTTGTACTTGTTCCGTGGGTTGGAGTTTCGGCTTGGATTGTAAACCATTGCATTCCATCCATGCAGAAGTGCGAGAGTGCACAAGATAGTCAGAAGGACAGCGTTCATTTTATCTAGTGTGTATGAAAAAAACATTGTGAGTACATTTATTCACACATTCAGAAACAATGTAATACATGTCTAACACTACAAAGGTCTGTATTAATCAACTTTGACGTTTTCTTGTTGTTTTTTTAATCAAGCCATTATTTGACTATTAATCAAATTATAGACAAAGATGCTAAAGTGTCATGTAACTACTAATTATAGAGCACTAAAGGTTCAGCAATAACCATTTCCATACATATATTTAAAGGTGGTTATATTTGGCATAAAACTTGCTGCTTCCCTTCCTCTTTTCATTCTATATTTCCTGTCTTTATCTAAGTGTGCATGAGTGTTGGGCTTTATGTCTTCCGCCAGTCTTTCAGTGCACATGTGTGTGACACACAAATTATTGGAAATCCTACTGGTTATACTGTTAAAGCTCCAGTGTTTCCCATCATTCTTCAGCAGATCATCCTGCCAGTTAAAACACTTAAACTGTAAACTTAACCATCTCAGGTATAAAGTAGTTCTTTATTGCTTATTGTGAGATTTATGTAACAAAACTGGTGGAAATAAATTAAAACAAATCCACTGTAAGTGCCCTGTGTGTGTGTGTGTGTGTGTGTGTGTGTGTGTGTGTGTGTGTGTGTGTGTGTGTGTGTGTGTGTGTGTGTGTGTGTGTGTGTGTGAAGAGGTCTTACCTGATCACATGAACTTCCTATGTTGTCAGTGTAGCTGTTTTAGTATGGAGGAGAAAAACAACTGAGGTTTGAGTCTATGAAACGTTTCCCTCTTTTAAACCAGCATCTTCTCTAGTGTGAACTATAACAACCAATCATCTCAAATTTCCACTTTCTATAAAGTATATGTTAATGATCATTTCAAGGCAAATAAGTAATGTGTAAATGTTTTTTGACACAAACTGAGAGCACACCCTTCTGTTTCTGTAAATGAAGAAGTTCACACTTGTGTCTGGTGTTAGTGTGAAACTTTCCATTTTACACCCACAGTGGGTGGACAACAAATAAACTGAAGTATAGAAAAACAGAAAAAGAACACAAAGAGCACCGGCCACAGAGCTAAAATATTTCACTAGACTGTCATTGAACACCTTTATTATGAATCCATCATATTCCACATGATTGGCAATCAATAAGCAAAATATGGTTGAAGTGTTTTGCTTTGTACGGCATTCACAGTGAGTTACAACAAATTTAATGTGAAGTATTGAATTGTTTTTAACATGATCATGAAATAACACACGCTCACTCAAATGTATACAAGTCACATCAAATAGCAAATTCACTCATTGCACTCCTTTCTAAACTCATGTTTTATATATAGAAATAACTTTTTTTACAGCAACTAAATTCTTTTCACGAGTAACGTGTGACAGAGTCATTGTGGTAGCTATAAAATGAATTGAGTAAAAATGTCTAACATGTTATTGAAATCACACAGTAAAGTATCCTTTGCTTATCTTTTGATGTTTTGATCATTTTGTACAATTTTTAGAGCTCTTTTTTAAATCTAGTACCCGGAGCAGATTCTTCTCATACTTTACAAAGCTTTGCCTCTTCATAACACTGACACAATGTAACAATCTGTCTTATTTTTATATAAACCTGGAAAAAAATCTGACATTTTTAGGCTTTAGAAACAAGCAGAAAGCAGAAAGTCAAACTCACTGGTTACATCTAGTGGACGATTGAGGAATAACAGTCTGGAAAAACTACAAGGTCAAACATGTTTTATTGTATTATTTGAACCAACATCTTGACAAAAAATATAAAGTTGAAAAAAAAAAGAGATCTGTAAATGACACTTTTATTGATTTAAATACATAATATATAATGATCACAACTGTTGTGGACTTTAAATGAAAACATTTAAGAACAAGAGAAGAACTCATTCATCTTTTTACATATAAATATAATGAATAGTATTTATAGTCAGAGCTTAGAGAAGGGCCTTTAAGGAACAGTTGCTCAAGTATGTGTGTGTCTCTTGTGACTTCAAAAGCATGTCAGTCTTGCAGCTATGAGCTCTCCTAAGAAAGGGCAGACAGTACAGTATAACCTTATTTACACAAAACTGTGTTTCTAAAACATTTTTGTAATTCTCACAATTATTAGGAGGTAGAGCAGGTCAATTAATTAGAAGGTCAGTAGATTGATCCCTGGCTCCTCAAACCTGTGTGTCAACGTATCTTTGGGCAAGATGCTGACACCTGAGTTGACTCATGTGCTCCCCCTGGAGGGTGAATGTCAGGGTTAAAGAGCTTAGACACTGGAAAAAAAAAGCACTTGTGTCAATGAATGAATGAGGCTTGTAGTAAGAAAGTGTTTTGAGCGCTCAAAGCAAGTAGAACAGCACGTTATAAGTACAAAATGGTCAAGTGCCCTTTTGTGTCAAAGGTGTTAATGTGAAATTAATTTACTGCTAAAATGTCACCTTCATCTATGCATGATGATAATGGTTGACATGTGACATGGCACTCAGAGGTTTTGGCTTCAAATTTACTCATGGCATTTACAAAGGACATTCTTCAAATTTTATCAGGGACAGGTGAGTGGGTCTCTTCTGCTTAATCCTGGAGTGTAAACACATTTTTAAATCCAAGTTGGAGAATGACCGCTTGGATGAAGTAAACACAGGGGTAATGCCAAGCAAGGGCGTAGATTTGGTATGGACAGAAGGGACATGTCCCCACAAATATCCATCGATTATTGAATGTCCCCACCAATAATTTGATCCCTTCGAGTAAAGAAAAACAAAACCCATAGAAATAAATAAAAAAAGCGATCTGTCAGCGTCTCATTCACCCAGCGGTGCAGAAAGAGTTAAATTACTTCTCTACTGGAGTCCTACGTCATGTGACAAATATGGCCAATGTGATTGGCTGTGCCTTTCAGGGAGCTCTGTTTAGTTTTAGCAGCGGCAAGCCTGCGCTGCCAGGACCTGCAAGGAGGAGAGGAGGATGGCAGCAAAAAGAACCTGGATATAAGAAAGTATTTTTCAAAGAAACCTGTAAGTCCCTTAAAGTCAAGTTCACTCATAAAACCTGTCCATCATAATAACGTTACAGGCTATGCAAGGCAATACATGCCAACCCTCCCGTTTTTTCTGGGACAATCCTGAATTTCAGTGCCCCTCTTATTACCCTTTCTGGGTTGCAAAATAAACTTTTACAAATTTTTCAGGCGAGAATGTAGCTGTGCAAACTTCAAATATCTAGAACAGCAAACCCCCGGCACATCGTTTTAGGCTTTGGCCCACATCAGTCTAAAATTGTATGTAACCATGAATAACGTGTTACCATGACCACCAGGAGAGACTGGACAGTATAGATGTAAAACAAATATGCCAGCAGTTTACCTCAGTTAATGAGAGGAGAAGGCATGTGTGTGGCTCCTTCACATACTGGACATTGAGTTGTTGTGTGGGACACCAGTAGCCAATGTCTGTTGCTGTAACAGTAGTTCATGTTTAGAGTAAAACATCCCAGCCAACTGATTTGATCGGGGCAATAGTGCCTAAAATGTTGCATAATTTTGCTAAGAGATCTGTTACTTTGTGGTAATCTTAGATGAGTAGTTTTATGGACAAAAACCACCAGGTCATTCAGTGTTCCCTTAGTGCTAACGTATAAGAGATGTTGGTGTAATATAACTGAAGTAATGTTGTTAAGTCCTTAAAGTCATATTCTTTTATTGTCATGACTGTATTTGAAGCCATTTTTATGTTTGTATGATATCTGATTTATATGGAATATGGTTGAAGTAAACTAAAGTATAAAATACTTAGTCAGTCATTTGTTTAATAGTAACTTAACATTATATAATTCACATATAAAACTATGAATTGTAATTTTAAATGGTTTAAAAGCATGTAGAATAGCATATGTAGGCAAGTATATTTCTCCTCTTTTTATCAAGAAAAAAAAGGAAACAGGGCAGGGTTCGGTGGTTGAATCATCCGTCCCCACCAATGCCAAAACCAAATCTACGCCCTTGATGCCAAGAGTTCTCAGGTGCATGAAGCAGTTTTTGAGAAAGTGACATTTTGTCTCATTAGGGTCGAATGGGTGAGAATTTTAAAGGATTTCCTGTATGCACCAAGAACTACTGTAAGGAGTGTCGACTGTGACAGACACAGGTCATCGGTTTACAGCATGTCACTTTAAATAATACATCATTATGAAAAAAAGTAGTTAAGTGGTTTTGTGAAAGTTTACAATATAAATATTCTGGTTCGTCACATTAGCTTTTAATATTTATTAACCATTAAAGACTGGAAATATTATCACAAAGGCCAGTTTATAAGTTCGTAAAGACAAAAAGATTACAAAGATGAAAAAAAAATAAACAACAAACATAAAAACTAAAACAGACTTTTTTATCTATCAACAAAAGTGTAATAATGAAGTAATGCAGCAATAATGAAGAAAGCAATTATGATATCACTGAAACGGAATGTCAAGCAGAACATGAGGAAACCATAATTACCTTAGCGAATATCAAATTTTACCAATATTGTGTCGTTTACAGCTATAGATTTGTTTTTCACTCTTAGTTGAAATTTTGCCATCACCAAAACACCCCAGTGACTCACAGCAGAGAACTACAAAATCCCAATTCACTCCAGAATGAAATCTGTAATAAATGGAGATGAGATAAATCTTACTTTGCCTCGTGTCTAAATTCTAAAATAGTTCTGAAGTCTTATTTAAAACAAACAAAATTATATGTCTCATTGTCTCTCTGACTGACCCACTCATACTGTCCTCCACTCTGCATGCCCACAGCCCTGCCACAATCCTCAGTCTTTCCCTCTCTGCTCCACTTCTCATAACAGACCAGCTTGTCATTGACCCAGAACCACAGATCCAGAGTGCAGGAGTAGCGCAGGCCGAGCCAGACAAAAGGACTCGAGGCATTCTTGGCTCTCACCTCTGCCCATCTCTGTTGGTAAGGGTTAGTGATGGAGACCAGTCCCCTGTGAGACTCTCTGCAGTAATCCAAGGCCTCCTTCCAGGTTTTGTTTTCTTTGATCAGGATCAGTTTATCTGCCATAAAGAAAAAAAACAACACATTCCGTTGAATCTAGTGAGCTGTAAACATGAGAAACTCTCTGCGCTGTTTATTTTGTTCCAATAATAAAAAAATAAAAAATAAAAAAACCTAGAAAAAGCGTGTGTGTTACTCTGCCCTCAGTAGAAAACAGTATAATAATGTTAATGAACTTTGTGCAGACAGGTCGACAACATCCTGAAATATTTATGTTTTTAAACTATTAGGAATCCAAAACAACTTCTCTCCATATTTACAGACAACAGAGACTTTAAAACGTTGGTTGAACATAAAAGTAGCTCAAAGTTATCCCACAGATATTTAAAGTCATCTGACTGTCAACTAAGTGTGTTCATGTTTATGAGATTAATTCAGCAAACATGCAGATGTAGGTGGAGGAAAAATACACAACATGTTCAGTTGGATCTTGTCAGTGATTCCAGTGATCCTCCTTTTAGAGAAACCAGTCAGACACATGTTGATAAAAACTCACCATCATAACAGAAGAAGGGTTTTTCTTTGTCACATTCATCAGAGCTCCATTTTCCTGATCTGTTTAACAGAGTCATAGCACATGTCTTGTTGCTTTGTTCATCATTGAATAACTGCATATCCCAGTATCTGAAAGAGGAATTACTCCCATCTGACCACCTCCAGCTGTCTCTGAACAGACCCATCCACACACTCATGTTACGGCCAATGAACAGAGCCTTCATTTCTTCTCCATCTACCTGATTCAGTCCACTGGCCAAGTCAGTGTGATTATATCTGCAGTAGCTCTGAGCCTGTGTCCAGTTCTTCTTCTCCTCAATCAAATACAATGTTTTATTGTCTTTCTTCTTTTCTGTAAAACAAACAGAAAAACACACAAAGACATCCCTCAATAATTTCTCACCTGAAATTCTGTCTGTCTCTATCTTCTCACTTCACAATTATTTGATTGCATTATATTTTTATATCATGATATTATAATATTATTTAATATTATTCATATCTCCTCACCATCATAGCAGATGAACCACATAGGATGGTGACATGAAACATCTACCAGCTTGTCTCTTTTCCTCCCACAGTTTCCAGGCCCAGGTTCAGTTTCTTGTCTTCCATTCAGATTCCAGCTGCTGTCATTATGAATGTATTCCACTCCTGGCAGAGACCAACGCCACGTCCTGTTTCCACCTGTGTTGTTGTTCAGTCCAATCCAGGCTTCTCCTTGATTCTGTGTGGAGTTATGGAGTCTGCTCATGTCTGTCATGTCAAACACTTTGGCCAGGTCTGTATATTTCTCTCTGCAGTATCTCTGTGCTTCAGACCAGCTCTTGTTTTCTTTAATAAAGTGGTACTCATACAGGCGGCATGTAAAGAGGCAACACTGACCTGAAATACAGAAATATGATAAACATAGTCTGACTGAAGAAATTAAATATTACAGGTTAACATCGTTACTTAAATGAGACTCTGACTGTAGTGAATGGGCAGATGTGAGAAGACTGAGTGAATCTAAGCTAAAGTCTTTTATTTGCCAGTTGCATTCATACAATAGGTCCAGGTACATGGGCAATCTTGTACAGAGCTGAGAATAACAGTCAAATAAATACAAATACAAAGACACACTTACAGATATGGTATATAACAAAGTGCCTACAGAGGTATTATATAGGATTATTGATATTGTTTTCTTAACAGAATAAAATGGGGAAAAAAAACATGTCAAGTAGTTCATTTATATTCATAAATATTCTATATTCATTTTATTTAAATTAAAAAGAGTATATTTGGTAAACAATCCACTTACCCATCAGAATAAGCAGATACAGACTCCACTGCATCTTTGATCTGACAGATTAAAGTGATGTTTTATTACTCAAGGAAACAAAGACTTGAACAAAACTTCTTTTTTTTCACTTTATGTCAGATGAAAGAAAAGATGGATCAATACAAGATAGTAGGACATATGAAGTACATGTGAAAAAGACCAACATACTTAAAGAAAAATAGTGTGAACTATTATGAACCAGAACAGAAACTGTTTTTTAAATAATTCAGCAGCTCATGAACAAACTGATAAAATTAATGATATTACTAATCTTGAAAGCTCTTTTTTATTTAATGCTAGTTCATCTTTTCAGTAAGAGTTGAGGTAACATATTTTTTAGTTTTGTTTTTTTTAGTATCACACCTGACAAGATATTTCAGATATTCTCTACACATCACCTCTGCACCACATACATAAAATATATTACAGGTTTTAAACTTACATGTTATAATTTCTTCTCTATACGGTGTGTTCACGAAGACAGCTCTCAAGTAGATATTGATATACAGTAAAGAGAGCTCTTTTTTGTCAAGGTTAGGATTTGAATATCCAAATACAAGACTGGGACTATTTCCCCTGAATGAATGATCCACTGATGAGAGGGATTTGTATATTCCAGTTATAAAAGGTGTCATTTACTTTATGAGTAAACAGGAAAAAAGGGGAAGAACGCACTGCACTACTAACTGTCCACCAAGCAAGAACGTATAAACATATCGTCCTTATCTGTGTTGCTTAATAACTTCATCCATTATGTTAAACTGGGTGTGAGGCACAGTTAGAACTTGATCTGCTCTAGAAAGTACAGGATATCACTGCTTCAGCTGCAGCTACTCAGACATCATAGCAGGAGACTGCAACCAACAAATGAAGGCATTTATCCAATCCAGTCTACTAATTTTTAATCCAAACCACACCTAAAACTGTCTTTCTGGGTACATTATTTTTTTATATACAGTTACTGGTGTTATCAGTTTATTCAATTTAGGTTATTAGCCCCATAGAAATGAGTCCGATAAGATCTAAAGCAGGTGTATGTAACGATCACTGCTGAGTGATTGCCACTCTGTCAAACAAATCACAAAATTAGTTGAGCCAGCAGATTGACTCATAGACCCGAATAAAGAAAACTGAATGGAATTTCTGCTCTGCTTCAAGTTTTCAGGTTTGCTTTGATTGAGATAATCATCTTGTACTTGGTGAAATGATACAGGATTCTTGGATTACCTGGATAAAATTTCAGCTTCCAACATTTAATTTTAATAAAATTGTGAATGGAGGCACACTAGACTGAGTATCTAATTTTACTTCTGCTTTTGGTTATGTGCAAATTGTAAGCAAATACTATTCTCAGTGAAATAATGACCTTATATTTTGTGGCATGCTTTTATTATTGTTTTGTTTGTTGTTTTGACTGTGTTGCTGTATGGACTATGCAATGGAAATGTAAAGAGTGATGAGTGGTGAGAGTTTTGCCTGGGCGTCGATCCATTGGTAGTGCCTCAAGGTAATGCTTCGCGCGTCTCTTCCTTCACTCAATACAGACGAATGAGAGCGAGAGCTGTGTGTCAGTATTATTCATTCATTTCTCCTCACTGCTTCCCCTGTTTAAGGTAACTGCCATCCACAGAATGCTATAAACGTGGCAGTATGTGTTACTGTTAACTGTTAGCCCATTATCATTGTTCATCAAAAGGAAAGAGGTGAATTGTGGACTGTTTTTGCTGAGTTGAACTCCGTTGCTGTGTATGCTTGCTTTCTCTATTGCTCCACCATATTGTGTCATGATTTTTCTGTTACTACTACTTTTCTACCACCAGCTTGGCCTTGGGTCAGTTCTCTGTACTCCCTGTCGTCGATGTCAGTGATGAGGCAGACTATTGCAGAGTCATCAGAGAACTTCTGCAGGAAGCATAATCCTCTTCAATGCCAGGTTGGTAGGCAAACTGAAGTGGATCCAGTGATGAGCTGACCAGGGGCCGAAGCTTATGATCTTTCTGTTCCAGCAGATTTCTCAGCTGTTTTTTAACACTTTGAGCCTGTTTCTCTGTGCACTTTGGCTGGAGTGGGACCCTCTGTCCAGAAGTCCAGTTGCAAAAAATCTGGGAGTGTTCTTTGATGGCAATTTTTTTATTTGAGAGAAACAAATAAATCCTGTTATTTATTTGGCTCAGGCTCCTTGCAAAAATTAAGAACATTTGGTCATCTGTTGACTTCAAGAAAGTGATTTATGCATTTATTTTATCCAAGTTGACTACTGTAATAGTCTTTATTTTGGTATCAGCCAGACTCTGCTCTCCCATCTTGTTCAGAATGCTGCAGCCCGACAGTTTACAGGCACTCTTAAACACAACCATATTTCCCCAATGTTTCTCATTCACATTGGCTTCCAGTATGTTATAGAATTGATTTAAGAGTTCATTGCTTGTTTTTAAGTCTCTAAATGGACCCTCCTACCACTTTGATTTTTAAACTAAAAATACTCCAAATAGAATTCTTAGGTCAGCTGAAAAGTTTCCTAAACTGGAATAGTCTGCTTCTTCAAATTATTACCTCTCCAAAACTCAGCATTTGTAAACCTCGTCCAGAAACACATCTTTATTCCGTAGCTTTTAATTGTTAATGAGCCTTGTTTTGTTTTTTCTCTGTGTGTTAGTTTTACTTTTACAGCACTTTGGGAGACCTGTGTTGTTGTTAAATGTGCTTATAAATAAACTGATTGATTGACTGAAACTGACCATCATGAGAGTATTTCAAAGAGGACATGAAATATTTCCATCCATTATCCAGAACTCTCTTCTACATAGCACAAAACAACAATGAAGAATGTGTGCATCAAATTCACTAGTGGCATCTAGTGGACAAATAAGAAATGACAGTCTTGATGTCATTTCATTATTATTATTATTATTATTATTATTATTATTATTATTAATGATAATAGTTGATATTTTACGTTCTATTTATATTTTCTATTTTTTAAATCTAGTTATTGATTTTAAAGATATCTACTTATCAAATATATTTGTGGTAACACCATGACAAAAAATGCAAAAAAAAAAAAGTTCCTAAATGATAGTCTCTTTAATTTCTGTCCATTTAATGTCATAAATTATATTACATACATCTTTTAAATGGCATACAGCGACTCCTGAAGACCACAATATAAGAAGTCTGAGTAGAAAAAATACAAAGTGAAACAAATGGTTGAACAGAAGGAAATAGTTACAAAAAGGATCTGTAAAACAGAGCTACAAAGAGTAAGTAAGAAAACAGTTTGTTGATACAATAAGTGATGGACAATCAGCAAAAACACAACAAACAAGCAGAACTCGTAATCCATTCTTTGGTCAACTATTATAACAAACAGCATTTATAGTTAGAGCTGTGGGAAGGGGGTGCTGTATGTGTTTATACAGCGGTGGAGTGGACCACAGCTGTACACAGCAGAAAAGAATCAGCAGAGTCCAAATGTCACAGGCACAGGGATTTCAAGTATTCCAGTCTTGCAACTCTTAGGACAACAGTCAAGACATATGATGTAAGCTTATTCGCACAAAGTTAACATAACATTTTAAAGTCAACTTTCAACAACAGGGCCCCTGTGGCTTAGTTGCCAGAGCAAGCCATTTGCTAATGGTAAGGTTGGTGGTTTGATCCCTGGCTCCCCGTGTGTCATAGATCCTGAGTCCTGAATAACCCCCCAATCCCCCAAGGCTTGTAGTAAAAGTGAGTAGAAAAGCACATATATACACTTATATTATTTTCTTAAGGATTAATAAAGTATTCTGATTCCAATTCATACATACACCAGTCCATGTACAAGAAAGTCAAGTGCCCTGTTGCATCCAAGGGATTAATTTGAAATGACTTCCTGAAGTTCATCTAGGTGCATGATTTTAATGCTCCAAATAATTGGCTAATAGCTGATTTTGAAAAATGCACCACCTCTAGCTGGTGATCAGTACGTAACATAATTTGATTGTAATATGTCCTAACGTTTTTCTTAAAGAAACAGGAATAGTGTCTAAAGTGTTTCAACACGCCCAGACCTCCTAGTTTCCAGTGTTCTGTTTTTCCCGGGTTAATAATTTTCTGTTATTTCATTGTTCATATTGTTTCTGTAAAATTTATACATTTCCAATGCTGTATGTATGACTTATTTAAAACTTTTCAAATGTCAAAAGTTAGAAAATATAGTACATAAAAAATAAAACTCTAAAATTGATGCCTCAGTCAGAGGATCTTCATTAATGCATGTTATAAGAAAAATGTTGAAATTTGACCGATCAAATGCCCAATGGGCAGGTGAGCAAACTGTTACTGCACACTGAATAGAAAATATGGTACATAAAAACCTGAGTCAGGTGATCTTCGTGCATGTTATAATGAAAAATGTTGAAAAATTAAAAATGTTGAAACTTGGACAATCTTGGAAAATCTAAGAAAACTCATCAGAAAAAACATTAAACTGTTACTGCACACCTGGACACATATATTGCTTACCAGTGATGCATTCACTGCACCAGATCCAGTACATGTGATTACTACTGTTTTTGCACGGCAGTGATAATCAAAGGATTGCTGTTTTTCTCATTTTGTTTCAGATGTGGACTGAAGTACGGGAGGATCTCACCACCGAACGAACACTCAGTAAATGAGTAGATGTGAGACTGAGACGTCACATCGTAAAAGGACACGAGACCTTCCTCATAATCTACAAACACCCCGACTTTCCGAGGTTTCTCTTTAACCGAAAGGCTCACTGGTGGTGTTGCCAGGGCTGCATATTTCTGGTCTTCATAATGTACAGTAGCCCAGTAACCATTGTCAGGACTGATTGAGAGTTTCCCCTTGCGGTTTGCGTCACGTCTCGCCACACCCAGATCCCACCCGGTCTTTTTGCTGACCTCCACCTCCCAGTATGCCCTGCCAGAGGACAGCCTGTTTAGCCCCAGGATACTTCCAAACATATTAAACCTCTGTGGAGAATCAGGATCTTTCGACATCTTTCCACTATCTCTCACTTTTTTCCCATTATCAGAAATTTCAAGGCTTTGGTGTGCGGTCGCCGGGTCCAGCTTCACGTCCACTGCAGTCAAAAGAACACAAGTGATTAAAAAAACAGGACCGTGTGGTGGGTAGAAGTGTGGAAGCATCACAAGAGTTATGGATAAACTACAATAGAAGACTCCCCTTACTTTATTTACTTTTTCTATTAAACATTTCAGCCAAAGCTGACCCAAACATGGTGGTAAGTATTGCTATGGAAACATTAGTAACAACAGGTTTGTCCTCAGTAAGAAATAATATTTGTATATGAAATCTTAAGGAGATGAGATATGAGCATGCATGATACCCTAACCGTTCCCTGAACTTTTTTTCACATCTTCCTCCGGATAAAGCAATAAAGAGAGGTTTCACACTATCGACAAGCAGCTAGGCTAACAAAAGAGCATCAGGGCATTGTGTTCGCCATGCTGACCCCTTGAGGTCTTGTCATCATAACAAGTAAACACTACTTACTTATGTTAGCTAACTCACTATTTAATTTTTTCATTGGTAAATAAACAATATATTAATATTTTTTAGCTAATAACTGTGCTAATTTTCCAATATTTTATTCACATAACTCCTGAAATCTTACAGTACTGAATCACAGTGCATTAATTTTGTTGAGTTTGCTGCTCGCCAAGAGGTGTCAAATATCGTTCACGTGACAAAATTTGAGAGTAATAAAATGTGCCCGAGCTAAACGTGTTCATATCCTTAAAAATAATTATTCATGTTTTTCCATAGACCCTTTTTTCAGGGGGGGAAGTGATTGCAGTTAAGTGAGCAGTTTTAGAAATATATAAGCAGACAAATTACTGTGGGGCAATTTGTTTCCACAGTGACACAGTTACAGTTGAGGAGGAGAAACTTTATGCCTTTGTGTTTAAATAGGAAAAAACTGAAATAACAAAAATGTGACTTGTGCCATACAAACTGTCTCACTGCCCGATGACCAATCATCACCATCAGCTAGATAATGAGTGAAAGTAATCGCTACAGACGATGTTAAAACTCATCTTTGCCATTTGTTTCTTAAATAACTTTGAAAGAGTACATTAGAAAATTATGTTTTATTTTGGAAGTCTACATATTAATTTTGACTGCATCCAACTAAACCTTAACAAGACGAGTTCAATTCTGGAAAACAATAAGAGCTGAAGGCTTTTTTTATTTTGGAATTTGAGAGAATCCTGCTAAATTTCTATAAAGCTTTGGTTTTTATTTTAAAATTTCACAACTTTTAAAGCCTATTAATTTTCCATTACAAGACCTACTGCTGTTCATCAGTATGTATCTGTATTAAACATCAAAATGCAAAACAATCACATTTTTTCATTTAAATAAGGTTTTCATTTTGAAATACACACCTGCAAATTTTGTAATCCTCCTGAGTTCTGTGGAAACAAACATTTTAGTAAGTGGCAATAAATCAGAAAATACAGATTTTAATATAAGTATAACAAAATGAAGGGCGCACCAATGGATGAGAGTTTTTCCAGTTTGTCGTGAATTTGCTTCATCATGGCTGAAGTCGTAGTTCTCAGTGTGCCAAAGGAGAGTGAAGTGTCAACTTGTACATTTTTCCAGTCAGTAGATTCATTCAGGCCTGTTAGTGGCGAAACCTGTGTGTGCACACAGTAAATATCAGCGTATGACAAGATTAGATTTAATGAGTTTAACGAAACAGAATTTCCAAAGTGCAGAAATGCACTTTTATGCTGAGATGTTAAAAAGACCAGAAGATGGACTTCAGGTCCTCAAAGCTCACCTCCAAGTTTGGGTTTTTGGGTGCTTCAGCAATGGCCTTTTTGAGCACATCAATTTCTCTTTGCAGCTTCTGGATGATATCCTGAGCATCTCCTTTCACTTTCTGTCTCCTAAACAGTATTTAAGAGAGTAAAATGTACAGCTCTATAACAGCACACTGGCAATGTTCAGTTGCTCTCCACTGATAAACTAACAGTACCAACCTCTCCTCCAGAGGCTTGAGGGCTTTCTTTCGAGCATCTTCCACAACTCTGATAGCCTCTGAGAAGAAATTATTGACTTCCAACCATTCGGCATCCAGAGTACCCTGAAAAGAGAGTGGATGTGTTAAAGTAACATCAAAGCAAGAAACCAAACGAATGAAAAATAAATAAACATCCTTACCTTGCAGTCTATTTCCGATGATCTGACTTCAGCCATCTTGAGCTCTCTGATGTGAATTTTCTGCTGCAAATCAGATTTCATCTTTTCCTGTTTTGCCTTGAAAGAGGAAAATGGCTCAGAGTCAAAGGTCTCATGATAGAAGGACACATCCTGGTCAAAAATGACTCCAATGTTTCTCACAGTGCTACTGGAGGCCAAGGTAATGCCATCCAGAGTAAGAATCTGGTTAGATATCATATTTCTAAGATTTTCAGGGCCGAGTAAAATAACCTCAGTTTTATGTGAATTTAGAAGCAGAAATTTAGAGGCCATCCAGGTTTTTTGTGTCTTTGCGATATTTCTGCAGTTTAACTAAATGTGGATACTAGGGAGGTTTAAAGCTAGAGGTGTGGTGGCTTTGACTGAAAGGTGTGCAAACACATGCAGCAGTAGCCTGTAACACTCTGTGAGGCTTTACTTCCACTACTATGAGTGTCTGAACTGGACCTCCAAGCAGTGTTTGTGCTGTTGGCACTTTTTGGAGCATTTTTAGAATTTTTTCAGTTTTAGTGACTGAAAATTCTACTAATTATTACATTGTTACTCAGAACCACTATTTTAACAACTATTAAAACTGCATTACCTTTTGTAGTTTTTTAGTCTTCTTCTCTTTCAGCCTGTCTATGTCCTTTTCTTTTTCTTCGGGGCAGATTGCTGCGTGCTGGGCTGCTTTCCCAGGAAGCTCCAAGAGTTGTACCACCTAAAATATGAAAGCAGTAAGTAATGAAATTAATCTTTATACAGTTTAACTCTTAGCAAAATTGTTTCACATTTATACTAAAACCATATTTTACATGCATCTGAATAACTGTACTTAAGAAATCTGCAGTACCTGCTGTCCACCAGTAGAGAAGTCCAGAGCTCGACGGGCTTTGTCTGAGCTCACGGTGCTTTGATGAGAGCGCTGAGGAGTCTCAAAGACTGCAGAGGAACAAGAGAGTTATTACCAAGCAAAGCTGGCTTGAACTATCATCAGCTGTGAAGATTGTAATGCGTACATGATGTGTCTGTCTCCATCTTTGTGGTTGTGTTGTCTGTGTGATCACTGTGGTTGCTGAAGGTCTGTGACACAGACATGAACACAGACTGTAAAAGGAAAGTAGAAGTGGAGATTCAGTGGGTGTCACTTGACAAGTTGTCCTAACACTTCTTTGATATGTTTGAAAAGAAAATCTGTGTACCTGTGCACCAGAGCCTAAATCAAGCCCCTGATCTTCGCCCATGTTTGAACCTGTTGGCACAGACTGTTGCTGAGTTTCAACCACTGTAACAAAAGAGGATTAATGGTTAAATTAAGCCACCTTGCTTTTTTGGAGTGTTGTCATTATGAACTAACTAAATTAAAATGCATACATGATTTAATTATCTCTACTGCAGAGGCTGGTCTGGCTGGAGAATCGATTTGGGGGATGAAGCTTGATGGCAGAAACATATTCTGCTGGAGAGAACAGATGTGATTATACAGTTCGATGCTAATCTAGTGTAATTTCTCATATTTTGGTGAAAAAGCCATACCTCCTCCTTGACTGAAGGACTGAAAGTTGGTCTGCTGCACTTTTGATGAGATTCTTCTTGATGATTTCTCCAGAGTTGAACTTTGTTCTCTTCCAGTTGATTTTGTGTAGATCTCATCCCTCCCTGGAGATCTCCGAGGTCCTGATCAACTGTGATTCTGGGCCAGCTGTAGTAGCTTGAGTTTGAATCTGTTGTGTTTGTGTGACACATTAAGGAACGATTATTTTAACTCTTCCTGCATATTCTTTGTTTATTTTTTAGTAAATCATTCCTTAACAATGTGAGAATACACTGTAACGAACTGTCAAAGTGACAAATTTATCCTCTGCAGCTGCACAAAGTGTAACTATAGGGTAGCAGTACAATCAGCGCACTCACCAGACTTCACAGAATTCTTGAAAATATCCATAAATGGGTCTGTTAATTTGATCTGAGGACTCAGGATAGTCACTGTAGGAAGGTAACTGAATTGTTCATGTTCAGGGATCCTCATTCCCTTTGGTGTACATCCCATCTTTCCCTGGTGAACTCTGAGGCCCTGGTAACTTGTCGTTTTGGACCAGCCACAGTGGCAAACCTGAAGACTCATTTTGGATGAGTTGAGTATCTGAAGTAGACAGAAAAGGGTGTAAACAACAGGGAAACCAGTAAGAGTTCAATTATTAAAAATACATGCACTGTTTAGAAAATGTGGTTTTAGATTTTAGGAATAATATGAGTAATGTGTGAATTATCAGTGAGGGTAGTTTATCACTAGTTTGCTTCAATAATTGATTTTAATGCTATTCTTTCCAAACAATTTGGTTATTATTGTTTGTCTTCTGCTAATGAAATTAAAAGTCACAGTTTTTTCTTTTCTCATGATCCTAGAGTTTTGAGTTTTGGGGTGTTTTGCAGGTTTTTAATTTATTTATCTGTATTACAGTTCTGTATTGTTGACATTCTGGCTTTTTTATGGTTCACATCTTAGTCCTGTTCTCAGTGTTTGTTGCCTCATGATTAGTTTTGATAGTCCACGTATCAAGAGTGTTTTTTATTCAGTTTTGCTTCCCACTTCCCAGCCCGTTAGTCTGATTCCATTCAGCTGTGTTCCCTGGTGTTTTGCATCTCCCTGATTTCCTAGTATGTAAACAATGTCTGAGTCCTCCTTTGTTCTTTGTCATTTTCTCCCTCAAGGTGTGTTTCCTGTGTGGTTCCAGCTTGTCTTGTTAAAGGCTTGTTGTGTGTTCATAGTTTCTGCTATGGTGTATACTCTACTTTTAGAAGAGTTTTTTTTACTATTAAAAGTTGTGCTTTTCAGGTTAAAAGTAACCTTTCAAGGCATTACTGCATGATGTCCTGATGTCCTTATATCAGAAAGAAATGATGACCATATTGTTTTTGCCCCTCAGTTACCCATCATTTCTCTGTTCCACTTTACAAGACAGACATATAAAATACTAAGACAAATATATTACCCCTTATATATAAAAATACTTTTTTTTAAAAAAGTGAAACTGTCAAAAATTACACCTCGGACTCGCTTGTGTTGCACAGTGATTAGGCGCCCTCTAGTGGCACTGAATGTGCAACAAAAAAACCCCACTGATATTACAGTTTTGTGTCTTAGTGTGGAGAGTTCATGTCAGTAAAGATATACATTAAAACTGTCACCATTCCACTGAGATTTTAAAAAACATTATCAAGCTACAACATGTATGTACTTATACATAATATTGAATAATTTAATTCAATTTTTATTTATATATCACAACAACAGTAGCCTCCAGACACTTTATATTGTAAGGTCTACATTATGAGGTACAATAATACATACAGAAATCAATCATATGACCCCTACGAGCAAGCACTTTGGCGACAGTGGGAAGGAAAAACTCCCTTTTAACAGGAAGAAACCTCCCACAGAGCCAGGCTGGGGAAGGGTGGCCATCTGCCTAAATAAAGCATAAATGTGGTGAAATATCGATCCTATACATAACACATAAATGGTAAAGCGTAAATGGTATAGCGCTTTTCTAGTCCCTAAGGACCCCAAAACCCTTCACACTACATTCAGTTATTCACCCATTCACACACTGGTGATGGCAAGCTACATTGTAGCCACAGCTGCCCTGGGGCGCACTGACAGAGGCGAGGCTGCCGGACACTGGCGCCACCGGGCCCTCTGACCACCACCAGTAGGCAAACATGGGGTTAGTATCTTGCCCAAGGATATTTGGCATGCAGCCAGAAGGCAGCCTGGGATTGAACTACCGACCTTCTGATTAGTGGCTGACCTGCTCTGCCACCTGAGCTACAGCCACATAAATGTAATTAGTGTTTTATTATTTTTAATAAGCATTAAACATTCATTTTAAAACTCATCTCCCTTTCAAACTTTGACCACACATATAACACATAATTATAGGCAAACACTCACGCCCTGACATTTAATCTGTAGCTACTAGAAGGAGTTAAAATGACTCTCCAAGAGTAGTATTTGCATTTCAGGTTGGATTTGTTTATTCCTGTCATGGAAAGAAAATCAGCCTAGTGGAAAAAAAGCTTAGCACACACCGTGCAACCTGCGGTTTAATTTTATAGCCATGACAGCTTCCTTATCCTGAAAAGATCTGTGTAATTAACAGAAGTTTTGTTGTATAAGTTTGTGTGCATGTGCACGGATTCGGCTTATATAGGGTTTTTTTCTGGGATTTCGCGCAACCCAGGAAAAAATAATCAATACATAATGGGCTTGGAGTGACAACATTATGAATGAAATGAGCTTTATTTGGAAGCACCCCCCCCCCCCCTCGACAGGTTGTGTGTGAGACTTCAGCACAGCAGCAGCAGCAAGTAGGCGCACCGAGGGCCCTCGCGCTCAATTTTCGAGTATATCTGTGTGATAGAATTTAGAAAACACATCGGTGCAAATTATAAGTCTGGTGTTTTTGTGTCCGTTGGTTTGTTTTTGTTTCGTGAGCTGGTTATTATACCGCTACACCGAGCCAGAGAATACCTCGCCGCCCCGCCCCTCTCCTCCCTGTGCAGCAAGCAACAGGCGCACCTCGCAAACGGAGGGCGCCCTTACTCACCACAAATGGGCGATAGAAAACTGACTGGTACCCATGCAAGCACAAAAATGCGTTGGCAGCATTGGTGCCAGCAACTATTTTTGCCGATGCCCATAATCCCGCCCCCACCATGTCGCCTATATCAAAACCCCCAACTGTATAACGTTGTGTGCTGCACTCTACAAACTACGAGTTAACTAACAACTTTTTAGATTTTATTTCACATGCAAGATGACGTCACAGCATCTACACAAAATAAAATACATATAAAACATATATATAATACTTATAGTATTATACAAAGGAGTAATGATTTAATATAATCTGATTCTTCTACAAACAAGGCTTTCATTCATGCAGGCACGAGAGTGAGTGGGTCAGTGAGACTGTCGTGTTATTTTATCATGAAGCATTTCAAAAAGTTCAAAGTAACACCAAAGTGCAGAGCAGCCTACCTGCGCTCCTGCGTATCTCGATGCTCCTCTGTGAGATCTGCTTTCTCCACACTCTGCTCCTCTCTAATAAAGATTCAGCAGTTTCAGTTTCCTTTCGGCAAAATCAATCCCGAAACTGTGAGGAGTTGCGACATATCACTGCGAAATACTTGGTTACTGAAAACGTCATGGAAAAGAAATAAACAAATAAACGTCATGAGGAAAAAAAGGGAACAACGTTCATTCATTCTTTAAGAAAAACGAGAGAGAGAAAAAAAACCCAAATACAAACAGTTGACATATAGATGCTAAAATCTATTTTTGATACCTAAAGTGTAAAAGTGGAGGTGTTTGTCACACAGGTGGGGCTTTGTGTGCAAAGGACACTCCTCATTTAGCACGCAGGTCATTTAAAAAAATGTTTTTTTAAGCTAAACACATAAAAGTGTCATATCCTCCTCACTGGACAATAAAGAAGAGAGAGGCAGAGAGATAGATGAGTTTATTTATTTTCCATTTCCAGCATGAAGCAAAAGCAATATGTGACAGCAGACTGGGACTGAATGATTTACCATTGACACCCGGGTAGAACCCCTGCACCTGCTTCAAACATGGCACTTAAAGAAAAAATATAATAAAAACAAATGCACATATACACAAACCAGTTCACAAAAAATACCACACCCATGTATACTGATGGCTAGCAGTGGCACCATCTTCTTCAACATGCAAACTGAGATAGGGGTGAAGTTCCCCAGTAAACAAACACTCTTTGGTTTGTAGAATGACACAAAACCTTCCTCGTAACTCAAAAAAACTCCAACGTTTGTGAGGTTTTTCTTTGGGCAAAGGAAGCAGATGGTTCTGTGAGGACTGTGCAGACTTTGTCATCTTTGTGCGAATCATTTTGGGGGTTTTGTGAGAGGTTCTCCTTATGGCTTGTGCTTGCTTTTATTACACCCAGATGCTTGTGTTGCTAACCTCCACCTCCCAGTAAGGTTTCCCAAGGATTTTCCAGTAAGATTTCCCCTTGCCTCTTGTTTTTGTACAGAGAAAGTGATCAGGCTTTTTCTTCATCTCCTGACACCAGCTGAACTCTTTCCTTGTGTTGGTCATTGCTGTGCAGGAAAAACAAAGTATGTGATCACAGGTGAAATAAGGGATTGTTTTCCCAGTGCAGGTTTAGAGTGTTTCATTTTGTGATAGCCATTGATCCATTTTTCAAATAATCTCTAAGGATCTGACTTTTTAAGAAAGACACAAATATCTCTGCTTATTATTTGGCTAACAGCTTAAAATAGACATAGCATTTTATAATAAGTTAACAGCATTCCCACAAAGCACCCCTGCACACCAGCATTGCACTTAAATTATACTTTAATTAAGATATAGTTATGATTTAATCACAAAAATATGACTGGCTCAGCATTACATGAATCAAATTTTTAAACTGATGTTGGAGTGAGAACATTGTTACAGGGAAAATGTGTCTGTCTGCAGATATTAACTAAACATCTGTATGTAGTACGAAATGGACATAATAATAATAAATATGCTAAAGTGAAAATAAACTTAACTGAAACTCAATACTCTTACAAACTAAATAGTTCCCAGAAATAAAAAGAATTAAGTAAAGCTTATTTAAGATGACTATGTTTGGACAACTTGTTCATTGCACGTATACAGTACTAAGAACAACTTGATTTTAAGTTTCTGACTGTACAACACTAATTGTTTACTGACTGACAAACATTTTAAGTTCCACTAAATTAAAGAACAATTTGTGGTCATTTTTTAATCACATTTCTTTATTATCCTTGAAATTTCTAGTACAATACTTAAATTAATATAACACTGTATGCAAATAAAAAATAATTAACACCACTTCTTGTAATGGTGTTAAAATCAGCCCAACTTTTATTTTCAAATCCAAAACGTACATCAGCCAACATGCTAGACGTTGTTCTGCTGAAAAACAAACAACATTGCCACTATTGTTATAATCTTACAATGAAACAAAGTCTCAGATTTAATTTCTGT
The DNA here is from genome assembly GCF_057382095.1 of Aulonocara sp. 'chitande type north' Nkhata Bay. NCBI lineage: Eukaryota > Metazoa > Chordata > Actinopteri > Cichliformes > Cichlidae > Aulonocara > Aulonocara sp. 'chitande type north' Nkhata Bay. The sequence goes on from NC_141346.1 coordinate 583,655, forward strand.
AAACCTAAGTTTATGCTTTCTGCAACTTTGTTTTTCTAGTTACATTACTTATATTTTCAAAATAAAATGTAATTATTGTGTAGCCACAGGTGCTTGTTTCCAGTCCAGGCATTACTGCCTGAATGACTGTCATGGATTTAGGTGATCCAAACGTAAGTGGAACACAAATGGGACAAATATGACATAGTGAGACAAAGGAGGAAGAAAACTAAATACACTGCACACAGGACAGGGACTATCAAAATAAAACAGGACACATGAGACATGGACTGAAACGTGGACTTGACACTGTGACTGGGTAAGAACAGACATGAGAACACAACTAACTTGAACACATGGAACACAGAGGAGGCACAGTTACAAAGCCTAAAGACTAGAAACTAACAAATCAAGCAGGGGAGAATTAAGGAAAATAGAAATACAAATAACAATGCCAAGAACAATGCTAAATCAAAAAAATATTCAAAACCAGAAACACATAAACACTGGGTCCCCAGACTCAGAGCAATGAAAAATTTGATCTGTGTTAGCTACAATAGGATTATCACTTGCCCCTGCATACACTTCAAAAATTTTATAGAGCCCATAAGCCAATGCTTCCTTCTCCACTATCGAGTAGTGTGGACCACAGAAGCCACCACAGGCCTACAGGACTGTTTTGACAACACGGTTTGGGGTATATTTGCAGAAGGAACAGAATTGTACTCTCATACTCTCATACATACTGAGAGTGTAACAACAACAAAGACTGTTAAAGTGTTCTCATCACCATCTTCAACCTCTCACTGCTACAGTCTATTATACCATCCCGCTTTAAGTCAGCCACTCCAGTGCCCAAGAAGAACATGGTGAGCTGCCTGAATGACTATCGCCCAGTTGCATAAATGCTTTGAGAAACTTATCGGCGGCCTAACTCCCAGCAAATGGGTGATAGAAAACATGAGTACGAGCAATTTTTTTTACATTTTGTTTTGCCGATGCCCGTGACACCCCCCACAACGATGCCGCCTCAGGCAACCGCCCGTGTCGCCCGTATCAAAAACCGCTACTGCCTGCATCTGAGCACAGCCAGTAACCTTTTAACAAGTCAAATTTACTGACAAATTTTGCTGAGACTATCCCGTCCACACAGTCATTGACACGTGACAATGGAAAGAATCCATCTTTGTGACCTGGTTAACTTTACGACAATCGGTGCAGGGTTGAAAGGTCAGATCTGGTTTTTGTACAAGTAAGCATGGGGATGATCAATTTGAACATGAAGCAATATTATCAACATGTACTTCACTTCAGACTTCAGTTGATCCTGTTTTTCCAGTGAAGTGTGATAGAAACGCTGCCAAACATTCCTCCCCAGTTTCAACCCTCCCACTAACCAACCCCTCTGAAAGAGCTGCCACAACAATTGATGTCACATCCTCTGCACCACATACAGGAACATGGTAGAGATTTAACAGGTTTACATTAAAAAGTTGTGATTTCCTTCTGCGTTCAAGAGTAGCAACCAGATAATTTTGATCTGACACCTGCTGCAGTACAGAATATGGACAAGTTAATATCAGGAAGCAGTACCAACACTTTGTCCCCTGAACTAAACTCAAGTGTTTCAGCTCTACAGTAAAACTGATTTTTCATCTGTGTTCAGTTGAACTTTTGCCTGTTTTACAGCTTCATACAACCTCCTTCTAAAGCCATTAACATAGTCTGCCAGATTTACAGGAGGTGGGAGGGTCTTCCAGTCATCCTGTAAAACTGCTCCTGGACCCTGAACAGTGTGAACAAAAACCAATTCATATGGGCTGAACCCAGTACTACCTTGGGTGACTTCTCTTGCTGCTAGCATGAGCCACGGCAGTCTCTCCTCCCAGTCAGGATCCAGTTCTGTATAATAAGCATGCAACAAGAACCTCAGGGTTTGATGGAATCTTTCAATAGCTCCCTGCCTTTGTGGATGGTTCTGAGGAGAACCTGCTACACGATAATAGAGGACCAGGTGAATGGGAACTGTTTGATGAGAATCACAGGTCAGAATGAAGCTTATAATGGTTCAAGAAGCCTTATTCTAGTCACATCTGATCAAGCAAGATATCTAAAAAAAATAACTATGAGAAAATTAGGTGAGTGTTTGTGACAGAAACAAATAAAAGTGCAGTAAAGTCAGAAGTGAATCTTGTAAAGATAAACTGTGGTTATTGGGACACATTTCAACTCAAAGGAGATAAAAGCAGCATCACCCTGTTGTTACTGCCACATTCACCTAAATGACAAATAAATAATAATATCAATTATTATTAGTAGTAGTAGTATTAATAATAATAATAATAATAATAATACATTATATGTATATGCCACAAATTTATTTGTGGTAACATCATGACAAAAAAATGCAAAACAAATGTTCCTAAATGACAATTTTATTCATTTCTGTACATCTGATGTCATAAAATATATTACACACATCTATTAAATGGCATATAGTGACTCCTGAAGACCACAATGTAAGAAGTCTGACAAGCAAAACTACAAAATGAAACAAATGATTGAGCAGATTGAAATAGTTACAAAAAGGATCTGTAAAACAGAGCTACAAAGAGTAAGTAAGTAAACATTTTGTTGACACAGTAAGTGATGGACAATCAGCCAAACACAACACGAAGAACTCGTGATCCATCCTTTGTTATACAATTAAAACAAACAGCATTTATAGTCAGAGCCGTGGGAAGAGAGTGCTGAGGTGTCTGTGTGTGCATGTTTAGACACCTTTTTAGCACATGAAATTGGCATGATGCTGTACTTGTGGGGACCAACAGATCACTCAAGGGGTCAAAATGCCCAAAGCACCTAGGATTTGGTATTAATTTTTCGTGGTTATAAATAATTTTTGGTTTTTTTATATGAAAATGAGTATGTGTGCATGTATGGTGGTGGAAGGGATCACAGCTGTACACAGCAGAGTCCAAATGTCACAGGCACACAGAGATTTCAAGTACTCAAGTCTTGCAACTCTTAAGAAAGCAGACATTTGATATAACCCTAAATGCACAAAGTTAACTTAACATTTTAGAGGCCCCTGTGGCTTAGTTGGTAAGCCAGGCCATCTGCTATTGGCATAGTTTGTGGTTTGATCCCAGGCTCCCCTGTGTGTCACAGATCCTGAGTCCTGAGTTACCCCCAGTACCCCAAGGCTTGTAGTGAGAAAGCAATCTGCTCAAAGTGAGTAGAAAAGCACATACACACACTTATATTATTTACTAAAGGATTCAGATTCATACATACACCAGTCCACGTACAACAAAGTCAAGTGTCCTGTTGCATTCAAGGGATTCATATCAAAATTACTTCTTATTGTTACCTTTATCTAGGTGCATGATTTTAATGCTGCAAACGTGACATAGCACTCAGAGGTTTAGGCTACAAATGTCCAAATAAGGGGCAGTGAAAAAATTGGTCAAAGTGTTTAAAATGTCTGTGAAGACATTTATCCGAGACACGTGAGTGAGTGAAGGAGACCAACAGTGGGATAATCCAAGAGCTTTCAGAGGAAGTTCCTCAGTCTGCTGGTTGTCTGCAATTTGTTTTATAAGGGATTAGAAGATAAATAAAACAAAACTTTAAAAAATAGTGTTTTCATGCTACTGTGATAGGAATTGGCTAATAGCTGATTTTGAAAAATCTACCAGCTCCAGTTACTGGTGATCAGTACGTAACATCATTTGATCATAATATGTCCTAATGTTTTTTCTTAAAGAAACAGGAATAGTGTCTAAAGTGTTTTAACAGCTTTATCTTTAGAAGAGATTTTGTCATTTCTGTCTTTTGCAAAAGGTGTTTCAACACGCATGCTAACAATTGTTTCTGTAAATTCATACATTTGCACTGCTGTATGTAAGACTTAGTTTTTACTTTTCAAATGAAAATAAAAGTGAGAAAATATAGTACATAAAAACCTGAGTCAGGAGATCTTCATCCATGCATGTTATAATGAATAATGTTGAAAATTGGGCAAGCAAATGCCTGGTAGAGAGGTAAGAAAACTCTGTTTAAACACAGAAAAAACATTAAACTGTTACTGCACACCTGGACACATATATTGCTTATCAGTGATGCATTCACTGCACCAGATCCAGTACATGTGATTACTACTGCTTTTGCACAGTAGAGATAATCAAAGGATCGCTGTTTTTCTCATTTTGTTTCAGATGTGGACTGAAGTACGGGAGGATCTCACCACCGAACGAACACTCAGTAAATGAGTAGATGTGAGACTGAGATGTCACATCGTAAAAGGACACAAGACCTTCCTCATAATCTACAAACACCCCGACTTTCCGAGGTTTCCTTTTAGGTGACAGGCTCCCTGGTGGTGTTGTTAGGGCTGCATATTTCTGATCTTCATAATGTACAACAACCCAGTAACCATTGTCAGGACTGATTGAGAGTTTCCCCTTGCGGTTTGCGTCACGTCTCGCCACACCCAGATCCCACCCGGGCTTATTCCTGACCTCCACCTCCCAGTATGCCCTGCCAGAGGACAGCCTGTTGAGCCCCAGGACACTTCCAAATACATCAAACCTCTGCAGAGAGTCAGGATCTGTCGACATATTTCCACTATCTTTCACTTTTTTCCCATTATCAGAAATTTCAAGTCTTTGGTGTGCGGTGGTGGGGTCCAGCTTCACGTCCACTGCGGTCAAAAGAACACACGTGATTAAAAAGATGATTTAATTGTTACAGTACGACCAGAAAGAGATCATCAACAGAAAAAATATAACTCATGTCATACAGTTTCAACATCTCACCAGCTACTTGTATTAACTGGATAAAAAGATAACAAGTGAGAAAATATTAAAATTGGTTATCTTAAAATGATCTTTGCCATTGTTTTCTAAATGACCTTTGAATACTACATAAGAAAATTAGATTTTAGTTTAGTAAACTACATTTAAATGCCGGAGTTTAAAGAATCTAAATACCTATACTGTAAGTATCATGGGGATTTTATTTTGAAATCAGTTATAACTTAGGTCAAACATGATAATTTCCCAAAGGATTTTTTCCAATAAGAAACTGAGGATCCATCCTTTCAACATTTGAGCCGCACCTGTTTCCTTCTGTTAGTCAATGTCAACATCTGGGACTTGTCTGTTGTCCATCAGTGTGTCTTGTATGTATTTACAATGAAAATGTGGAACAATTGCCATTTCTTTCTATTTTAATACTGTTCTTAATTTGACATACACACCTGCAAATGTAGGAATCCTCTTGAATTCTGTGGAAGTAGAAATCTGAGTAAGATGCAGTATATCAAGTATAGATTTTAATACTAGTCATGATGAATCAAAAGACTCACCGATGGGTGAGAGTTTATCCAGTTCCTTGTGAATTTGCTTCATCATGGTTGAAGTCGTAGCTCTCAGTGTGCCGAAGGACAGTGAAGTGTCAACATGTACGTTTTTCCAGTTAGAGTCATTCAGGCCTGTTAGAGGAGAAACCTGTATATGTGTACAGACATCATTAAATGTAATGATTTTAAATGAAGCAGAACTGACACAGAATAGAAATTAAATGTTTCCTCTTTTAAGTGCTTTTATGCTCCAGTATTCAAAAGACCAGAAGATGGACTTCAGGACCTTGTGGCTCACCTCCAAGTCTGGGTTTTTGATTGACTCATCAATGGCCTTTTTGAGCACATCAATTTCTCTCTGAAGCTTCTGGAGGAGATCCTGAGTGTCTCTTTTTACTTTCCGTCTCCTAGAGTGTGCACAAGAGAGCCTATTTTATTCAAATGTACTGCACCATAGCAACACAAAGGATCTCCGTGGTGATGTTAAGCTGTTCCTCACTGATGAACTGAGAGACTAACTGCAACATCATAATCTCACAGGACCAACCTTTCCTCCAGAGGCTGAAGGGCTTGCTGCCGAGCATCCTCCACAACTTTTATTATGTCTGAGAAGAAATCGTTGACTTCCAGCCACTCTGCATCCAAACTAGCCTGAAAGCCGTCAAACAGAATGGAGGGTTTAGAACAAAGATATTAAAGCAAACAAAACAACAAAACAAAAAAATAAAACATATGTTACAGTCTTTACCTTGCAGTCTGTTACTGATGATCTGACTTCTGCCATTTTGTGCTCTCTGATATGAATTTGTTGCTGTAAATGAGCTTTCAGTTTTTCTTGTTTAGCCTTGAAAGAGGACAAAGGACACGTATAATATTTACAAGTTATAATGAGATTTAAAAAAAAGAGTCGACTGTTATGCTGAGATTTGCTGGCACGAGAGTTTTGTGTTTTTCAGGTTTGCGAGCATTTTTTTTTTTTTGCCTGTATTTGTATAGCGCTTTTAAAAGAGTTCCTGCTTTGAGCTTGTACCAGAGATGATAGCACACATGAAGCATGTCACTGGACACTGCAAATGTTAATGTAATGGTGGATAAACAATCCAATTATTAATCAACCTGGAGAACTGATTAATATTGGGCTGGAAAATGAATTCTCATAAACAGCAGTTCCTCTAGTGGCCACTGGAGGATGGCTCCGAAAGGGATTCAGTCCCAACAGACAGACTCTAGTGTCAAAATGTCAGGCTAAATAGGATTAAAATACATGTTTAAAACCAGGTACAAAAAGTTTTACTGTCAAAAAATTGGCTATATGATCTATCTATGTGGATATTAATAAAGGCCTAAAGTTAGGGGTGTGGTGGCTTTGACTGAGCTGTATGCAAACACAGAGCTTTCTGTTTAAGACTGATTGCTGCTTACTGAGCTGTGAGCTGTGCCAACCATAAGCTACAACAAGAGCAACAGAGCGCAAGCGTCAACTTTGACCTTACGCTCAAACAAAGAAGGTCAAGGTAAAATGCTTAGTCATCCTAGGTGCTCATGTCCTCCAAGGCCTATTGTAGTGAAGTTCTGTTCACCAAAATGAAATCGGCTGGAGTTGTTATTGGTATCAAACATCACACAAAATTTGAAAATGATATTGAAAACTAACATCTTCCTAAGAAACAGAAAGACAGGCAGACAAACAAACAAATGGAACTCGTTACATTCTCTTTACCTTTGGAGGAAGAATGAAACTAATGTTTATGTAGTTTTACTTTGAAGTCAGCAATGAATCTGTTGAATGATGCAGCCAAAGGCTTGTTAAATTCTTAGCAAATGAGCAAAATGATGCCTTTGGCCACCTTGTGCTCTTTATGAGGAGATTTATTTTGGCTTCATAATGTATACTTCAGTATGGGTCCATTTTACATGCATCTGAATGGTCGTCCTTAAGAAATATGCAGTACCTGCTGTCCACCAATAGAAAAGTCCAGAACTCGGCGAGCTCTGGAATCTTCAAGTTCAGTAGTTAGACGAGAGCGATGTGGAGTCTCAAAGACTGTAGAGAAAGAAGACAGTCACTGTAAACTGTTCTATGCCTGTTATCAGTTATGAATGGTTTAAGCGTGATGTTGGGGTCACTATACTGCTAAAATACATAAAATGCTGAAATACATCAACGGTTACTGTAAACTGGGATGATAACAGCAGTTTTAGTGAGGACATTTTTCCTGGTCCTACATCAGCACAAATGCTGTACCATCGATGCGCTCACCAGAACTCTTTAAGTCATCCACAAAAGGCTCTTCTATTTTGATTTGAGGTTCATTGTAGCTCGGTTTATGGGAGAACCTGGATTGTTCGCTTTGAGGGATCCTCATTCCCTTTGGCGTGCATCCCATCATTCCCTGGTGAACTCTCAAGCCATGGTAAGTTGTATATTTGGTCCAACCGCAGTGGCAAACCTGAACGTCCATGTTGGATAAGTTGGGTGTCTGTAACAGAATATTATCAACATATTTGTCAGTGAAGCAAAAATGAGCAGCGTATGACTTAAGGATGTAGTTCGTGTCTAATTTAGTTTAACAACATCCTTACCTCTATGTCTATCTTTCCCTAAATTTCACCACACCTCTGCACTCCTCTGGTAAGCAGTTTCTATTTCATCTGTTTGCTTATTACCATTTCTTTTCATTTTTGTAGGCAGGTGATCAATAAAACTTAAATTAAGAGCTTTATCATTTCTATTTATTTTTTGTGACCATAGTAGTCGTGGTATAGACTGCATACTGGCTGTATTTAAAACCGTCAGAAAAGTAAGTGTTGTTCCAAATTATTTGAAGTATTGTGCTTATATTAACATTTTGAACCAAACTCAGAATGTGATACTAAAGGTACAGTAGTTTAATGGGTTTAATAAGGGTTTCAGGTTATATACTCTTTACCTTTGGAGGAAGAATGAAACTAATGTTTATATAGTTTTACTTTGAAATCAGGAATGAATCTGTTGAACAATGCAGGCAAAAGGCCTGTAAATTCTTAGCAAATTGGCAAAATGATGTCTTCGGCCACCTTGTGCTCTTCATGAGGAGATTTATTTTGGCTTGATAATGTATACTTCTGTGTAAGTTCATTTTACATGCATCTGAATGGTCGTCCTTAAGAAATATGCAGTACCTGCTGCCCACCAATAGAAGATTGCAGAAAATTACGAGCTCTCGAATCTTCAAGTTCAGTAGTTTGACGAAAGCGCTGTGGAGTCTCAAAGACTGTAGAGAAAGAAGACAGTCACTGTAAACTGTAAACACTTTTAGTAAGGATATTTCTCCTGGTCCTACATCAGCACAAACACTCACCAGAACTCTTGAAGTAATCCTCAAAAGGCTCTTCTATTTTGATTTGAGGTTCATTGTAGCTCGGTTTATGGGAGAACCTGGATTGTTCACTTTGAGGGATCCTCATTCCCTTTGGCGTGCATCCCTTCATTCCCTGGTGAACTCTCAAGCCGTGGTAAGTTGTACGTTTGGTCCAACCGCAGTGGCAAACCTGAACGTCCATGTTGATAAGTTGGGTGTCTGTAAAAAAATTTTGTCAACATATTTGTGAGTAAAGCAAAAATGAGCGGTGTATGATTTAATGATGTCTAATTTACTTTAACATCCTCAACTCTAAGTCTATCTTTCCCTAAATTTCACCACACCTCCACATCCTCTGGCAAGAAGTTTTTCTTTCATCTGTTTTCTTATTACTGTTTCTCTTCATTCTAATAGCCAGGTGATTAATAAAACTTAAATTGAGAGCTTTATCATTTTTATTTTTATTTTGCGTGTGACCATAGTAGTTGTGGTACAGACTGCATACTGGCTGTGTTTAAAACTTTCGGAAATGTAAGTATTCTTCCAGATTATTTCAAGTATTGTGCTTTTCTTAACATTAGGAACCAAACTACTTGTACAGTAGGGGAGACCGGGGATAGTTGTAACACTTCAAATTTGTCCAATCGGGGCTAAGTTTCAAATGATGTGACTCATCCTGTGCATGCCCAACTCAGTTCTGCTATCACATGTGAAAAATCAGCACATTTTGTCAAACACAGACAATTTAACACGAAAAAAAGTAATTTGTATGCCAAAAAGTAAGTTTTTCTACTTTATTTCAATTTGTAATAGCATTATCTGCTTTGCAGTTAAACTCATCAAACTTAAATTGTGTTATTTGTATGTCTATGGGGATATATTCTGTGTAGGTCTTTAGTGCTAATGTTTTAGCCATTGGCTGTAATGTTAGCTAGTTCATGGCTATAGGAGTCTGGGTCAGTTGTAACAGCAACAGTCTGGGTTAGTTGTAACAATAATGCAGATTTTACAACTTACCACACTATTACTTTAACTTATTTTAAACAAGTTGGGGCAACGACATCAGCAGAGAGAGGTTCACTGGTCGCTTTTGTATATGCGGTTAATGCCATTGGCAACACAACTACTTCACTGTTTGTGTTCCCACACATACATTATGCAGACCACTGTGTCAGAGATGGACCAGTAGGAAGTACTGGTAGTGGAAATAAATCAGGATGGATGCAAGAAACAGATTTCCTCATCTTTCTGAAGCACTTTGCAAACCACACCAAGGTAAGCCATGATAAAAAGTATTGGAATTGCGATGCTGGTGAACAACTACATTTTTTCAGCTTCATTGTTATGTTCAAAATTGGTGCAAGAGTTGTAGGTTATAATGCCCACTGAGCCAATGAGGCCAAACTCAAGGAAGACCAACCAAAATTAATGAAATATTCAGTTGCAGAAAATTCCATAATTTGTCTTTTTTTGGGGGGTTGGAATATGTTCAAAAGCTAGATTTCTGCATTCTGTCACACACACACATAGTTACATAAATGGCTCTAAGTGCATTCATGTGTTGAATAAAAAAGATTACATGTTAATGTTTTGTTAGTACCCTCTTTTCATTGTGTTACATTTCACCCCAGGATATGTTACAACTAACCCAGACTATGGGGTTAATTGTAACATTTCACTCTTTGTGTTTGAGACCATACCATGCAATGGGTAATTGTGCTGCAGAGAAAATAGCTGCACTATTTAATAGCCGAGACATGTAAATACTTTGCATTACATTTTGAATCCATTACCTTAAAAGAGCTCCAATTTACAGACAGAAATGTCAAAAATGTTACAACTATCCCCGGTCTCCCCTAGTTTAATGGGTTTAATACGGGTTTCATGTTAAAAATAGCTTTTTCGGTTCAATGCTGTCATAGTTACTAACACAGATGTCCTTATATCAGAAATACATATCCATATGAGATTAATGAGATATTTATTTATTTCTCTAGCCAAATGAAAACAGGAAGTTAAAGAGTTCTGTCTCAGTAAGATTACATTGTGATTACATCAAGAGTGACCTGGGCTTAAGATTAAACAACATGCAACATGATTGACCTAACATGTCTGTGTACTGTGGGAGGAAATACCCACCCAGGCACAGGGAGAACATGCAAACGCTACCTTTCAGTGTTTGACCATGCGTGAGGAAGGAGGAAGTGCCATTTTCCTTTGCACAGCACAAACACTCACACCATGTCTGCTCTGGACTAGAAGGAGTTAAAATGACTCTCCAAGAGCAGTATTTGTATTTCAGGTTGGATTTGTTTATTCTTGCCATGGAAAGAAAAGCAGCCTAGTGGAAAAAAGTAGTTTGAGCACACACCCCGCAGTGCAGGTTGTAACAGCTTCCTTATCTTCAAACGATCGACGTGTAATTAACTGGAGTTAAGTTTGTGTCTATATAACGTTGTGTGCTGCACTCTGCAAATTACCAGTTAACGATCAACTTGTTAGATTTTAATTCACACACAAGATGACTTCACAGCATCTACACAAAATAAAATACATATAATATATAATATTATACAAAGTCGTAATATTTTAATATTATCTGCTTCTCCTTCACTCATGCAGGCACGAGAGGGAGTGTTAGTGAGACTATCAGGTTATTTTGTCATGAGACTTTTCAAAAAGTAAACACCAAAGTGCTGAGCAGCCTACCTGCTCCTTCGTATCTCGCAATGTCTCGATCCTCGGCTGTGCGATCTGCTGCTGTCTCCAAACTTTGCTCCTCTCTGGTTCAGTTTCAGTTTCGTTTTTTTCCATATTAATCCCGAAACCAGCCCTTTAAATTCAACTGTAAGGAGTTGCGACACGTCACTACGAAATACTCGGTTACTGGAAACGTCATGGAAGAGAAACAAACACACAAACGTCATGAGGAAAAAAAGGGGAAAAAAAGAAAGAATAACGAGAGAAAATAAATACAAACACAGCTGACATCTTCCTGATCCTGATATTTTGAATATTTATAACTGATATTTTTTATAACAGTATTTAACGTAGCTTACAACAGTAGCACAATACATATTAAAACAAGCTTCCGATAAAAGCCGTTTAATGTGGAAGACAGGCAGTCAAGGTGAAATTATAATGAGTTTAATCAGTTAATTAGTTTTTTATGCCGACACTTTTTTTCGTGGTTAGAAGTGGATTGTTTTTTTTTTACCAATATTATAATCCCCCAAAAAATTAAAGTTTAAAACTGACGGGAAGCCTGATGCGATCTTTTACATGACAGTAAGTTAGAACGATTAGGTGGGTATTTAATATATTTAATACTTTTAGACAGTAAAGTGTAAAGGAGAAGGTGGGGCGTAAAAGACACTCCTCATTTAGCACGCAGGGCTTTTTTTCATGCTTTTCATGCTGAACACTAATAAAAGTGTAGTAGCTGCACTCTGTAATTGTCATATCCTCCTCACTGGATGATAAGGAAGAGAGAGACAGAGAGATAGATGAGTTTATTTATTTTTCATGAAACAAAAGCAACATCTAGGCTTATACATGACAGCAGACTGGGACTGAATGATTTACCATTAACACCCGGGCAGAACCCCCGCATATGCTACCAAACATGGCACTTAAAGAAAAAATATAATAATAAGAACTGCACATATACACAAACACCCATGCATAGTTACTGATGGTAAGCATCTTCTTTAACATGCAAACTGAAATAGGGGTGAAGTTCCCCAGTAAATAAACACTTTGTGGTTCGTAGAATGAAACAAAACCTTCATTGTAATCCACAAAAACTCCAACGTTTGTGAGGTTTTCCTTTGGGCAAATGAAGCAGGTGGTTCTGTGAGGACTGTGCAGACTTTGTCATCTTTTTGCGATCACCCAGGAATCATTTTTGGGGTTTTGTGAGAGGTTCTCCTTACGGCTTGTGCTGGCTTTTATTACACCCAGATGCTCGTGTTGCTAACCTCCACCTCCCAGTAAGATTTCCCATGGATCAGCCTGCTGAGCCCAAGCAGATTGCTGAATTACGTCTAAACCTCTGGAGCTTTCTGCTTCTCTTCTCTGGCTCTCACTTGCTTCTCTGTGCCCGGATCCAGCCTTATATCCACTACAGTTACAACAAAAACAACACATCTGTAAATATAACAATGCCAGGAAACAGGAATCATACCTGCTATGAATACAAATGAGACGTGATCAAACTGTTTTTACTTTTTTTTTTTTGGTCCCCCTCTCCAGGCAAGACCTGACCTCCCTTAGGGGGACCAACCTGCCTCCACTCATGCTCGAAAGGATTCATCCTTCTGAGAATAATAAGAAAGAAGGAAAAAGAGGATGAGGAGAACAAGGCAACAACAGTAGTGACGGGGCACTGTTTAAAAAAGCTTTAAGTTTGGAGTTGCAGTCACAGCACCGCTTGTTAAATGCTATAATAATATTTCATGGTCTTCAGCTACCTACTTGTTAGCTTTCACAGCTAAAAACAACCAAACCAAAACACAGTTACCTAGCTGCTAACACAAACCACAACTGCTCTTTCATATTAAAAGCATCAGAAAATGTTAAAAAGGATTTTATTTTGAAACAATAAGACATGTTTGAGACTTGAGTTTCCACGTTTCCAACAAATCAGCTGCTAATCGAGCACTGGCTGCAGTTCTAAAACTCAGGACTAAAAGCTTGAGGAAAAATCTGAAACAGATATTTTAAATATGAAATGTGTGCCGTACCTTTGAGTGGTTTCGATCCTTCATGTCTGGGTCTTTCTCTTTTTGATGATCTTTAGTTTCCCTGGCTGAAAGCTTCTGGATAAGCAGCTTCACCTGAAAGATAGTAGGCACTCAAGTATCCATCGAATTATCACCCAACCATGGACTTTGTGGTAGAGGTGGGTGGATCCAACTAAATATCGATGGTATGGATACCAACGGTGGTATTGGTATCGGATCAATACTTGTGTGATAGGATTGTTACTTTGTTACTAATAGTGTTGAATTTTTTTTTTTTCTTGGAAATGAAAAAAACCCTTGAACATGCAGTATGAAACATGTCTGAACCTTTTTGTGTTGACTACACATCTGTTTTATTGTTAGCTTACAGCACAGCGACCAGAAGTCCTTTAGAGACAGACTCGTTTACGGGTCCATGTCTCCAAAATAATCCAGTTTCAGAACACATGAAAACCCAAAAGGTGTGTTTTGTTAACTCATTATTGTACAAAATAAAAATCACAATGATTTAGTGTCCAGTAAAATGTGTTCACAATGTTTCAATTAGTGATGATCAAGCTCATAAATCATGAGACACTGCTCTCTCCTACATAAGCTGCCTTTATAGGTTGAAAGCATCAGTATTGGCAGTACTAGTATTGTATTGGATCAATAGCAAAATTTGTGTTATTACAAAGCACTACTTTCTGATCGGTGTCCAAATGTAGTCCCAGACGTGTTCTGGTCTTATAGAATTGGGGAGTTGGAAGAGCTACAACAAAAGTCCAGTTTACTTTCTAGCAGCTGCTTAACAGACGGTCATTTTGTCTTTTGATAAAAAAGGTCAAAGTCAGGAGTAAAGATGATAAAACAACATCTTCTTTCCCACTTATGCCACATCAGGTCAGCCGAAGGAGAACATGAAAGTTTCACACAGAAAGTGTAAAACTAGAAAACATGTGCTAACCCCGGCACATTTGTGCTATCTCAACATGACTTTTAGTTCTTTTTTTAAACTTCTTGGTCAGATTGTGGTGAAGTCAGCGCAAAACGATAGAGGAAACAGAATTTGTTAAAAACTAAGAATCACCCTCTTTGGTGGTTGCATAACCCAAAAAGGGAATATATGTTTCTGTTTTCACTCATACCAAGAATATCATCAGAAGAAAAACCAACACTTCCTGCTTTAGCAGCATTTCCTGCTTCACCCCTCTACACCCTCTACAGTACATACCACATTACGCTCTCTGCTTTCTAAATGACATCGACTGTGGTTTACCCCGTTTGCAGGTTTCTGTTCTTCTCTCCGTTTCTCTTTTAGTCCGATTGTTTTCTCCTGTGTTGTATTGGCTGAAAACATCCGGGCCAGATCCTTCACCTAAAATGCAGCAAGCAATAAGAACTGAAAACAATCAAGCAAAGAAAACAGATAAAACCTCTCCTGTAGTAAAGAAACACTCAGGTGCAGCAGCTGCAGTGAAACAAGCTGTCAGGTCTGGCTGAACGAGTGTCAGACGTTTTCGTGCACAGGAAGTCGTACCTTCAAACCAGAGGAGAAATCTAAGAGTGGTGCATTTTCACACGCTGTAGAAAAAGATGATAGTAATCATCAGCCATGTTTTTTTATTGTATTTTTCTCAATTTTACATATAAACATTCTCATATTGTGACTTACATAATTTGGGATCCTTCTCCACTGTTAGTGATTTCACTGCTGCAGAATTGATTTCAATGGGATCGCTTTTTGAATCTGTCACCATCTGTCAGAAAAGGTGGATAATAGTTTATAACGCATGAAGAATTTCAACACAGCTCCCTGTATTTGTCTCCTGTGATATATTGCAAACATATATGATATATGTTTGCTTCATGATGGATTCATCTAGCTCATGGTTTTCTGTGAAACGTGCTCGCAGAGGGGCACGGTTCTGGCTCAACTGCAGGAGGAGGAGTGGTGCAGTGCGATGCAGAGAGTAGGCGGAGTATTTGGGACACTGGCTGTGCATTCCCTAATTAACCTGTGCTTATTAGGCAGTTTGCCCAGACCTGGAGATGGACACATGCCCACACAGAGGTGCTGTAGCTGATCTGCATACCTGACAGTGAGAAGCAAGAGCTACTGCTGTAAGAGAGAGAGAGAGCACCCTGAGGCCGGGCGCATCGAGAGTAGCGACTCTTTCCTGTTATAAATGTGTGTGTTCTGTAAATAAAGAGTGCGTGCCTGATGGTGCTGCATCGACACGGACACAAAGTCTTGAACTACAGAAAGAAAAACAATGAACTCCAACATAAAAACTTTAAATATCATATTTTGCTCAACCAGCAGCTTGAAGTAAAACAGGATCCACTCATGAGCTATTTGTGTACTTCAGGCTGGATCAAAGAGCTAAATGACTTTTCCACTGATGGAGGAAAGGCAACAGAAGCACTCGCCCTGCACCTGTGTGGGTTTCTGCTCCTCCCCGTGCTCCTCCTTTGCTTTGGCTGCTGTTTCCTGGGCAGAAATGACTGAAAATCTTTGAGCCAGCAGTTTCACCTGAAAGATATTGAACATATTAGAAAGCCGTGATTCATTAAATGGTGTTTGGGGTGGGGGGAGGGGTGGGGGGTCATCGTAGACATGATTAAAGATTCTATATTTTGTGTATTTTAGCCTTCAGGCTAGAGCACAGGTGTTGATCCGTGATCATGATCATGTCCCATGTTTTACATATTTGGCTCCTCCCATTAACGTATGTGTGGGTTTGTGTTGACTGTTGAGACAGGTGGAGACTGCTGATTGGCTGCTTTGAGTGCGTATTCGATGACTGGATGGACAGCAGCCTCTCAACCTCCAGGTGGCAGCCAGCAGAGAGCCAGCTGTTTACTGGGATCTTGAAATGTGAGGACTGAGCAGCAGTGAGGAATTGATTTGAGAGCCGAGAAGCTGAGAGAGCATTCTGAATTCTGTTTTCAGCTGAGTGCATTTAGGAAATAATGAATTGTAAATAAATAAATTGCTGTACATATTGAGCACCTCAAATCCTTTTTTTGCTCCTTTTCCCCCAGTTGGAAACCGAGGTTAAAGGACTGTCAGCGCTGCTCTTTGTGTGAAAATTGTAAAAAATAAATTGCAGAAAAGGTTCTGGTAGCATAATTCACAGACCTGTCTGTAGTTATAAAATAAAAAGTGTAAAATATATGACCTCCTTCACGTTTTCCAAAAACATCCAGTGGGCCAGATTGAAGTCTTTGCCAGGCCCATACAGGACCCTGGCCCTTATGTTTGACAGCCCTGTTCTAGGTTATCCCTAACTTGGGGATGTACTACAGGATATAAGAGGGTTTTACCTGAGATGGTTTTTGGTTGGCTCCGTGTTTCTCCTTTGTTGAAATCAGCGTTTCCTTGGCTGAAAACATGCGGGCGAGTTCCTTCACCTGAAAAAACATCCATAGCGACAACCAAACTCAAGCATTCCCATCAGAACGCTCTGCAGTGTCACAACTGTGAGTGAGAGATATGCAAGACTCTGTACCTTCACACAAGTGGAGAGTTCAGCCTCTGCAGCGCGATCCACTGCAAACACAAACACAACAGCTACATCATTGGGCATGAATGCATTAGCCTGAAATCATAGAGGGGCACCTCAGTGTCAACTATATATATGTTTAATTTTGTGTAATAAGCTAGGATATTTCTTAAGTAGAGCTATTTTGTTATATGTTGTAATATTTCATTTAGTTGAGTTAGTTACTCTTACTGTCTTGGGGCACATCATTTCCTGTGGGATTAATAAAGTATTCTGATTCTGAATGTTTATCGCCTGAACCATACGATCACATACACTGTGTTGGATTGTCCTTCAGTGAGACGTCCGCTGCTGCAGGACTTGTTTGTGTGTTTGCACTCATTACATCTGAAACGTTCTGTCAAAAAACGAGAGGATCGCTGTTAAAATTTGAGACATTTCAGAGTACAAACTGTACCTCAAACATTTGTAAGATGTTTTCAACGACAATGCTTAAAAAGTCTTAGATTAAAAGTTCAAATGTAGCTAAATTAATTAGATTAATTCTGATCAGGTGCCGTTGGTGACTACATGCTACAGCTTCCTGTTTACCTCTGGTCTGCAGGCTCTGACTTCACAGTTCTTCCCCTCTGTCATCTGAAGTTTTGGCTGTAATTCAGCTTTGAATCTCTCCAGCCTTTCCTTGAATAAATGCTTCTTCTTCGGCGGGACCGGAGGT
Source organism: Aulonocara sp. 'chitande type north' Nkhata Bay (assembly GCF_057382095.1). NCBI lineage: Eukaryota > Metazoa > Chordata > Actinopteri > Cichliformes > Cichlidae > Aulonocara > Aulonocara sp. 'chitande type north' Nkhata Bay. Next base: position 601,291 of record NC_141346.1, read on the forward strand.
GGTGCTGTCGGGTGGTCTCTGGCTGATTTGCTTGCCTGGAGGTTTAAAATTGAAACATTTGCCGTAACGTTCAAAACAACCAGAAATAAAGTGAATAAATAAAATAATGTTTCTAGTATACGTCACAAGAGGCTCGATTTTATAAAAGAAAGGACTACACTGGCTTAAAAATATGCATAAAGCTCATTCATCACTTAAAGGGGGAGCTAATTTTTTTGTTACAGTGGTGGATGTTCATTGTAGATATGGTCGAATTTTCTGGCAATTCATATTTCAGGCCTTAACCTCTTAAGCTCCAAGCCTACCTGATCTCCTGCCTTTTGCCCCCGTATCAGGGGGTGTTGGGGCTTAAGAGGTTAAGGGGTTAAAGGTCATCAGTCTAATGTGTTAAATTGCAGTACCTGTGAAAATGTTGGATTCTGTGTGTGATTTTCCTCAGCTTGGCCTGCTGGTGCTGGGTTTGTGGTTGCTGGACTCATCATCTGAAAGATGTTATGCACTGTAATGCAAATGTTGACTGCTAATGGCTAAAATTTGACTAAATGCCTAAACAAAGGTCGGCCTCGTACAGTCTATTCAATACCTGTCTCTGATCCTTCATCTCTTTCTTTTCAAGCAGCTCTGCTGTTTCCGGTTCTCGAGTACTTGGAGGTTCTCCGACAGATCTTCTAACCTGAAACATTTTTAGAGAAACACATCTTATTCTTGTTTTACCAAAACACTGCTTCATGACACCAAACTCTGGTGGTTTATTACACAAGCCGAAACATTTTTTGAGAAAGTCACAGGACTCTACCTTCAAACCCGTAGAGAATTCCTGCTGCTGGTCACTGGTGGCTCTTTGGAAAGATGGTTGTGAGGTTGGGGGTGCTGTGAGGAAAAAAGGATTGCTTTAATGTTTTTTTTCCCAGACAAATTTTTTAAAAATAATTTGTCTTGAATAAACTTTATTTCTTTGGTCACACATACGTGATTTTGGCTTCTCCTTGATTTTGGCTGCTGGTGTTGCATAGTCTGCAGATGGGTCAATGTTTATATATCCTGTCATTGCACTACAGTCTACTGCCTAAGAGAGACAAAACGTTTCTTAAACTGAAGAAACATGTGTAAAACCTAAAGTCCTAAGGTCTAAAACAGTGACATACATGTGATAATGGTTGTTGCTTTATTTGTTCTTCCTTAGATTGGATTACATTTCCTGGGTATGGTGGTGCTGAAGGCTCCCTGGCAGGTGCAGTCACCTGTAAAATATGGATTCCATTTACATGCTGCTGTTTACTCATTTTAAAGTACTATTAATGGATCCATTGTACCTGTGGAAGGGTGGGGAACTCGTAGAGTTGATGGTCTGACTTTGAGTTATTGGCTCTTTGGGTGGAGCGTTGTGCAGAAGCTGCTGTAAAAAGATCATAGTTCCAGCTTTCGCTTCTATTCAAAGTCATACTCTTAAATCGTAGCTCTGTACACACCTGATTCGTATTCATCCTCTCTGAACGTTGCTGCAGAGCTGTTACTGCTGCTTGTCTTTGCTGGTCCTGGTGAATTCTGTCAGGTTAAAATGAAACTATTTGAAAACTAGCTGCCGTTATTGAAGACTTTTTACTATAGAATGAATGAAAAAACAACAGCCACGCTAACTGCTCATTGATGCTGTCAAAGAGTAGACTAAGATGGGCTACATGCATGTTAATTATGATGATCATGATGCCAGCTTGGCTAACATTTGCTGCTTAGCATTAAAGACAAAGTACATGAGGATGATGTGATTAGTTGGTTTGGTGCTGGACAGTCCCTCACCAAACTCTTCCTCTGAGGGATGTTCTGCAGTTAGTAACTGTACTATAGATGTGAAATGCTAAAGATTAAATACTAAAACAAAGGTTCTGCTTCAAGCAGCCCGTCTGGTACCTGTGTTTGATCCTTCCTCTCTTGATTTTTGAGCATCACTGCTGCTTCCAGGGGAACCTGAAACATAGAAAAAGAAAACACAGCTTCTTCCTCTTTTTCAAAACACAGCGCTACATGATACCAAACTCTGCTGTTTTAGCGCACAAGCTGGAACACTTAGAGAAAATCACAGTACTCTACCTCCTGCTGCTGAACGCTGGTGGCTCTTTGGAAAGATGGTTGTGGGGTTGCGAGTGCTATAATAAAAAGGAGGGTTTTTTCAGACAGGTTAAAAAAAAACATGTTCTTTTGTATACATTTTGTTAATTTCTTTGTTTATACATACGTGACTTGGGCTCCTCCTTGATTTTGGTTGTTGTTGTTGGATAGTCTGCACAGCAGTCATTGCTCTGATATCCTGCCACTTCTCTACTGTCTTCTGTCTAAGAGAGACAAAAGGTTACTTAAACTGGAAAAAACAAAATACAATAACCTTAAAATCTAAAACAGTGAGGTACCTGTGAAAATGTTTGCTGCTTCACTTTTTTCTTCTTAGGCCTGACTATGTTTCCTGGGTATGATGGTGCTGAAGGCTGCCTGGCAGGTCTGTTTATCTGAAAAATATTGATTCCACTGACATATTTAATCACTTTAAAGTTATTTGAGCAGATATTTCCATCCTGAATCTAAATAGCAAAATACAATTAAAAAAAAGGCAATGCTAAATCTTAAACTGTATTACCTGCTTTTCCCGGTGTTTTACCGTAGCTGGGACTGATTATGTGGTTGTTTAAAGAAGTCAAGGATAACTAAAACACAAAAGGGGCGACCGTGGTTCAGGGGTTGGGAAGCGTATCGGCAACCGGAAGGTTGCCGGTTTGATCCCCGGGCTCTCTGTCCTGGTCGTTATGTCCTTGGGCAAGACACTTTACCCTACTGGTGTTGGCCAGAGGGGCCGATGGCGCGATATGGCAGCCTCGCTTCTGTCAGTCTGCCCCAGGGCAGCTGTGGCTACAACCATAGCTTGTCTCCACCAGTGTGTGAATGCGAGAGTGAATGAATAGTGGCATTGTAAAGCGCTTTGGGTGCCTTGAAAAGCGCTATATAAATCCTATTCATTATTAAGATACACTTCAAACAATCTGTTTTGTACCTGTGTTTGCTCCCTGCTGTCTTTTTTCATAGGCAGCACTGCTTGTTCCCGTGGTGGAGGAGTTGGAGGCAAGGATCTTTGTACCTGACATACAGAAAACAGTAACACTTTAATTCCAGTGATATTGTACTTTAAAAAACGCGTCAGCAGTAAACTTTGGTGGTTTATGTCACATGCTTAAGCATTATTTAGCAAAAAACCACAGTACCTCTAAACCAGGGGGGAACTCCTGCGGCAGGCGACGGCTGGCTCTTTGGAAAGATGGCTGTGGAGTTGTGTGAAGTGCTGTAATTAAGAGCAGATGATTTTTTATCACACTTTTTTAATCTATTCTTAATGATTTGAACAAAGCTTGTCTTGAATAAACTGTAACACTTAATTCTTTGTTTGTTTGTACTTACGTGATTTGGGCTCCTGCTTGATTTTGGTTGCTGTTGTTGCATAGTCTCTACAGAGGTCAACACTCAGGTATTCTACCATCGTGCTGCTGTGTTCTATCTAAAAGATAGAAAACAGTTCTTCATTTAAACTTTCTTTTAAAGTTTAAAAGAAAAATATCTTAACTTGTAAAAACAAAAAGGTACCTGTGATAATGTTTTCTGCTTTACTTTTTTCTCCTTAGGCCTGACTACATTTCCTGGGTATGGTGGTGCTGAAGGCTCCCTGGCAGGCCTGCTCACCTAAAAAGTATTGATTACATTTATATGTTACTGTTTACTCACTTTAAAATTGGCTGACTATTAACTCTAACTATTATTATTAATGATAAGTGTAGTACCTGTGGAAGGGTGGAGTGTTCCTGCAGCTGATGCTGCGACTTTCTGGCTCTTTGGGAGTAGTGCTGTGTATATGCAGAAGCTGCTGTAAGTAAGAACACAGCTCCATGTTAGCCTCCACATTTTGTTGTATGAGAATCATGTTTTTACTAAATTCTAAGTGCATACATACTCAGTTTGTATTCTTCCTTGAATATGGCCGTTGCTCCAGAGTTGGCATAGCCGTACACACTTGGTGACTCTGGAAAATTCTGTCAGGTTGACGGATAAAGTTGAGAAAAAGTTGATATGTAATGAAAACACTAACATGGAAGTTTTTGTACAGTGATCAAAAGTAACACAGCCAGCTAGGAGCATTTAGGGGGAGCTGCAAGTTACTACACTTTCGGTGACCTTGATTATCAAAATGTCGGGGTCGTCTGTTCACCACGTGATTTAACGAAACATCAAGCAGCTAAAGTCATTAAGTCATCCTTTACTTTTATAAATTATTTTTTTGTTATTTTTCATTCTGAAAAAAAGAAAAGGTGGTGGTGGTGGACAAAGCTTAAAATGCTTCCTGTCACTCATTTATTGGCCTAAAAAGCAAACTCATACCTCCTGCTTTACAATCGCCTTCTTAGCTGGTTTCCAGTATTCCGTGTCCTCCTCCCACTGATTTTTCCAGTTGTACTGCTCTTTTTGGGGGATCCTCACTCCCTTTGGTGTGCATCCCATCTTCCCCTGGTGAATTCTTAATCCCTTGTAAGTCGTAACTTTATTCCAGCCGCAGTGACAAACCTGCAGGCTCAGGTTTGAATATTCTGTTGTTTCTGTTTGTCACATAATTCAAGAGTCAAATGAAGATTTTAAATTGTTTTAAGCAAAAATAGAAATTTATAGCAATGAAAATGAATTTTTTTTAACTAATTCAGGTTTGGTTCGCTTTAATCTGCTGATATGGGATCCCGTTCTCACACCTGAGGCATAATATACGTCCCACGGTATTCCTGAGGAAAACGAAAGGTGACCTTCCGCGTTTTTATGGTAGGCGCCAGGTTATGGAGGAAATCCAGGAGAATGACGCTCCCTCAGTAATAGACGTTTAAACCATGTATTCCAGCCCTAACCCTAACCACAACTTTACTGATGTTAGATAGTGTTAGATAGTAAAATAAAGGTACATGTGTAGATTCATTCCAAACAGTTCTCATGTTTCCTCATTTTTCTCATGATATAGGGATGTGTTGGGTGCCCGGAAGCGTAATATACTGATGATTTGTCACCTAGCGTAAAATGTTACACTTTGGGAGTGAGAACATGTTGGATCAGGTCTTTTCCTATTGGGGTGTTTTTATCAGTTTGAAAGAAAAGTTATAATCTTGAATTCACACAACATAATATGTTACACAATATGTTACATAATATGATACAAACAAACCTACCAATCTTGAAAGAGGTGTGGACATCTAGCCTGAGGTCCATTTGAGTTTTTGTGTGTCCCACATAGCTCTGTGTGTAATGCTGTGGAGGGTCTGAAACCCTCACACCCTTCGGGGTGCATCCCATCTTCCCCTGGTGAATTCTCAGGCCCTGGTAAGTTGTCACTTTGGACCATCCGCAGGAGTGACAAACCTGGAGCTCCATTTTTGCTGCGTGTCTGCATTACACACACAACAAAAGACACACAGAGGATTCTGTGTGACTTCCTTTTTTGCTCTCAAAATAACTGTGCTGACTGCACCGAGTGATTCACGAAACACTATCAAGAACGTAAACTTTCTGTGATTGTTATTACAGTGTTCATTTTACCTCAAATGTGAGAACAGTTATCTTTTACCATTTTCTTGTGTTGTGCGCACAAAAACCATGAAGTGTTTTTTTTTCTTTTCAAAATGTGCATTAACATCTGGATCATCATATAAACGTTTAAAAACATCCAAGCTACAACAGCTGCAGCGGCTCAGGTAGCGAAAGTGACACACTTCCCCTTATCCACAGCTGCTGCTGCGGGTCCATCTTTTCTACTCTAAGTCGTCACTTTCCTAATATTAGAAAACTAAATTTTTAATTGCTAATATTATTTACCTAACTGGCTTGTGTTGGTTGCAGACCTACTGCATTAAAAGCAGCAGGCTGGCATCAAAAGGCAGCCACTGGGTCGTCTTCCAGGTAACTGTCTGATGATAGACAACAGGAAAGCACCGTAAAACATCAGTTTCATTACTTCCCTTTTCAATTTTGATGTGACTACAGCTAAACCTCTACGTGTGTCTTCTCCAACACCTACTTCTATCATAGTTTAAACAAACTAAATAATAATAATAATAACAATAAAGTAGTCAATTCTACTTTTTTTTAAAATTGATTACAATTCCTGGAGTACGTTAGATATCCATTTGTAGCATCACACCGAAATAAGCTGTGACTTGATGATGTACAGGCTCCTCATTATTTTGCTGCCCTCCGTTTTCTATCGTAACAAACAATAGCAAAGATCAGCTGGATAAATCTGCTCTCTGTGTTACTTACAATAGAATCAGGGCGATGGATGCATGTGGTGCCTCTACTGTGCACTCTTCTCTTCCTTTGTCTACTGTTACCTCTGTGCTGACATGATGTTTGGTATGCTTTGTTTTGTGCTTTTACTTTCGTTTCCGGTAAAAAGAAAAAAAAAGAAGGAGGAAAAAACCCGCCAACCGCCCCTGATAGATTTGCCCAGACATGATTCAACTGCATATTTTCACGGCACACAAACATGGTCACAGCCATGATGAATAAAAAAGGAGAGACAAAGTTATATTTTCAAACAGGGATTTTATTCATTACATGCTGTTTGACATTGCCTGACAACACTGAATGTCATTCATTTAGCCTGAAATTTGACTACTTTTCTGGAAGCAAGGCAAAATAAGGAAAGGAAAGCAGTTTACATTTTTATGTTGTTTTCAGATGATGCATCGCTCTGTACACTGAGGCTTTTAGGAAACCTTGAAACTGTAAAAGTGTACATTTGATATTTGTGTGTACTTTTTATGGGACAGTGGTGACACAGCTAATTATGGACCTTGACTCAGTTACAAGAACTGTCTGTGCTCTGCTTTAATTATCTCAAGTTCCAGACTGACCTCAGTCACCGCTTTGCCATAAAAAAATACAGACTAGTTTGCAATGTGAAAAACTTCAAAATAAAATTAAACACAATACAAGTCTGTGCTAAAGAACAGCCACAAAACACCCCAAAATAATTAAGTGGGATACATAACTAAAAAACTGGGAATATAATTAAAGTATATGTTTTGAAAGACCCTTATAACATAAGATTTTATTGCTGATCTTTATTGCTCATACATTCACTTAAACACAGACTGTTGTTGCTGTTGCAGCTAATCAAGCTAGAGGTAGGTTGTGTTCAAGACTGCAACAAATCATTATAAATTAATCTGCTAACTTCATTTTCAACTGATCAGCTATCTGTTTATAAACAAATCTAAAGCTAAATCTATTAAATGTTCAGGATTGTTCTAAGAAAAAATAACTTTCTGGATTAAATTGTGTAAGTAATTTAATTGTTTCATCTTTGGATATGTTATCGAATAACCTTTCGCAAAAAAAATACAGAAGTAACTACTAAGCAAAACTGTCACAATGTTGAGTGCAAGTACGTGTAGTTTTTAATAGTGTCTGATTCACAAAGTTCTAGGATCCATTTGGTCCTCCAACATGGTGTAAAAAAAAAAAAAACCACACACACTCTTCTTACTAACCACAGTATTTTAAGCTTCGTCTAAATTACAGTTAGATCAAGAGTTTGTGTTCTGGCTCAGGTTGTAAGTCTTGACTGGTTCACATGTTGAATAGCAGTGTGAGCACACTGTAGCAGCATTGTTTTGTGTTATGATTCTGATTATCTCAATTAGTAAATTGGACCAAACCAGAGGTTACAAAGACTGCTTTAAAGGCTTTTGAGTAATAAAGCAAATAACGGAGAAAAGATAAACGGTCAGTATTTGCTTTACTATCATTGGTCTGTGACTAGCTGCTAACCGTAAAGATATATATGAAAAAAAAAGTCTAAGGTAAATGAAATGCCTGATAATTCCAATTTTCCTGTATCAGAAAAAAGAAAAACAGGAAGGTTGTGGACCAACAAACTTTAGTATATTGTAGTTAAAATGCATTTCTTAAGACTCCATTGGTATCTCTCTACAAATAATCAAAGGCTCAGAGTTTTTCTCTTCTTGTTTCACGTGTGGGCTGAAATATGGGTAAAGCTCAGCTTTGAATGAACACTCAGTGAACGAGTAGATGTGGGACTCAGCCTTCACATCGTAGAAGGAGACGAGGTCTTCCTCGTAGTCCACAAACACTCCCACCTTCTCAGGTTTCTCTTTTAGGTGAATACGAACTGGTGGTGCTGTGAGGGCTGCATACTCTTCTTCTTCATAATGTACAATAACCCAGTACCCATTATCTGGGCTGAGTTTGAGCTTCCCTTTGCGGTTTGCACCGCCTCTTACTAGGCCTATATCCCACCCCGTCTTGTTGTTGACCTCCACCTCCCAGTAAGACTTCCCAGAGGATAAGGTATTTTGCCCCACAACGCTGCTAAATATATCAAATCTTTCAGAGACACGGGGTAGTTCCTGATTCTCTCCTCCATCTTTCACTTCCTTCCTATCTTCAGACAGCACGAGGCGTTGGTGTGCAGAATCTGGATCCAGTTTTACGTCCACTGTAAAATTAAAAACATGTAAAAGAAAGTCTGTATTTTAAACAAGTCACAGTTTCTAAGAGAGCAAATAATATGAACCACATACCTGAAAACTTTGGGATTCTCTTCAGTTCTGTGACGAGAAGAAAAGTTTTAGATTGATTAAGTCAACATTTTAACTTTTAGTTTTCACTGCTCTTAACTAGCTGCTCTTACCAATGGGAGTTAGTTTATCCATTTCTTGCTGAATTTTTTCCAGCATTTTTGTTGTAGTTTTCCTGATGGTGCCAAAGGACAGCGATGTGTCCAGCTTTACCTCATCCCAGTCTATGATGTCTCCAGTGTCTGTAAGAGATGGGTACTTCTGCAAAACAGAAATACAACCCAACAGTTTGATAGCTGTGCTGAACAAAATGTCAGTAGCTAATCAGATATGTTTATCCTTCAGACTGATTATGAATGTGCCACATATATCATCCCAAAGTTTTCTCTACCTGCAGGAAAAGGATGTGGTCCTCGAGAACAGAAATGTCATCTAGTTCAGAGATGGCCTTTCCAAGTTTCTTGATCTCTGCTTCCAACTCATGTTTAAGGCCTTTTGCTTTGTTTTCCAACACCTGCCTCCTGTTATCTATTGGCTGATGGGCTCTGGCACGGGCTTCTTCCACAATGGCGATCACAGCGGTAAACACATTGTCAATATCCCACCACTCATTTTCCAGCTGGTCCTGAAAATGGGAATGAAACAGGAATGTCTATTTGACTGTTCACCTCTTTTTTCTGTATTACATAGAGTAACACACTACTTTTTGACTGGTTTAGTTAGGGAAGTTAATTCTGAGAAAGGTTCAGCATTCAGTCAGTTACCATAAACACAATTTTTATCTTTGAAAAACAAACTGACATGGTAGATTTTCACTTTGACTCGTCTGATAGCAGCTGGATAGTGTAGTGGTAAGACTACACACATTCGGAGTGAGTGTCACAAGTTTGATTCCCACCTGGTATCCAGTAAGGGTCCTGCCTAGACCCCCCATGCTAAAACCAAGCCCTGGAATGGCACAGCTATGTCTGCAGCCTGTCCGCAGCTCGGACTCAAGAATTTCACTACATGTTGTACTGTGTATAATTATGTATGTGACAAATAAAGGTTTGTTGTTTGATTGACTTTTCTCTAAAAGTCAGTTTACTTGCTGCTTACCTTGCAGCTCTTGAAAGCTTCCTCAATCTCAGCAGTCTTTGTTTTTCTCTTGTCAATGTTCTCATTTAACTCTGTCTTGGTGTTGTCAAGTTCAGACTGTAGGAGAAACATAAAACAATACTTTAAAAATGTATTTTTTCCACGTGTACTCATTTTTTGTGCACTTGAAAATTCTTTCACATGCCACAATATAGTCAGTATAGTAAGTAAAATATATACAATGCTGTCAAGACTCAAAACACATATTCAGAGGTTGTTATGGTAACTTACCCTTTTCTTCTTCCATTCATCTTCAGTTGAGACAACCTCCTCCTGACCTTCCATGCAGAGAACACAAATGCATGCCTGCCGCTCCCTGCTGTACAGCTCCAAGGGGCGTCCATGCTTCAAGCAGGCCCTCGCATCCAAATTCTCCACCGGCTCCACCAACTTGTGGCCCTTCAACCTTTCTGTTGACAAATGATTGTCCAGGTGAACTGAACAATACGATGCAAGACACACAAGGCAGGACTTCTTGGCCTTCAGCTTTTTGTCACTGCAAACATCACAGGCCACCTCCCCTGCAGCTCCAGTGTATTCTTCATCGTTGTCTTCCTGCTGCATCTCTTTCATTTGTTTTACAATGTCTCTCAGGACTATGTTAACATCAGGGATCCTGCTTATATAATTCTTGCATAGTGGGCACACACTGTCATTGAGATGAATGCTTCGGTCGAGACACAGCTTGCAGAATGAGTGACCACAAGCTGTAGTGACAGGATCCGTAAATGTGTCCATGCAGATGGAGCAGTGGAGATGCTTCCCCAGCGAGCCGGGCTCACTGGGTGATGCTGAAGTTGGGACCATATCTGCTTCAAGAGAGGACCACAAGGTTATTCACTAAGAAAAGTAACAGTGACTTTTATTTTGTCAAATAAATTTTCCTTGAAATTCTTGTTTTGGATTCAAATGTTAGAATATGCGTTTCGTGAGTTGTTCCTAACAAAATGGAAACTGTAACCTTGTAAGGGGTCATCGACTTCATAATGTCCTTTATTAAAGAAATAATAACGATAGTGGACAATATGTACCAGCTCCACCCACAAATCCCCGTACACTTCTATGTAAAATTGCTCAGCTTTGAAGCAAAAACTAAATTTTGGTGTATGCGGCTTAGGTAAACCTTCCTTGCAGCTTTAAAGCACTTGGTTGATAAGACACTTTCTTAAATTACTTGAGGCTTAAAGCTATGCATTGCTCGGGGGGTGTCTATTTCCAACTAAGCCACATGATGTATAGTCGTCACCTAAACAAACTGAGCTAACTGAGCTGGACCTCCCAGCTCCCAGAATTAATTGTACTAACCATTCAAAGAGTTTGTGGTCACGATTTGATGTATGAAATTCTGCCATGTCATGTTAATTAGCACTACTTTCTGTGTCCATGTGAGACACATGGTTTACCAAGCTTGCTAGCATTATCTGATGATTTAGCGCTCTAATCTCTAAACGTGTAAATACGGTCTCTTACGCAGAAGAAGGTGAGCTGAAACAAAGGCTTCAGAATCAGTTTACAAATCCGCTTCTAGTTACTTCTAGTGGAAGTACGCCTAACAAAAAAAAAAAAAAGGAAGTATGCCTAACTGAACAAGATTGAGTTTATTGCTTATTAATTCCACTTTGTAATATCATTTAGTTAAAGTATTATGATTAATATTATTTACCAGGACTTACTTAAATTCAACAAAAGTTATTTGCTAATATTTAACATGTGTGCAGGTCAAAGTATTCACTTTATAGTTAATAAAGTCAGCAAACTAAATAGAATTGCATACACTGTAATTTGTGTGCAATAAGTTGGATACAATGACGATTTATTCTCTGAAACTTTCTACTGGCCCCTCTTAAAAGTAAGAAGTAAAAACCACTGAATACTAGTGACACACCCTGTAAATAAGCCTCACAAATGGGAGTGTTGAAGATTGGAGGAGGAAACTCGACACCAAATATAAAGTACCGGTACACACTGTAAGTTTCTATTACAGTACAGTTGATCACACACATTTGATTTAAATCTATTGCTGTAAGCTAACTGTATATTACATGTAATATCTGTCATTTAACATCAGTCTTTTTATATGAAGTTTATGCAAAAAGTACAGTATTACCTTTCAGCTAATGAGATCTCAAAGGCATCTGTCTCCGTTTCCCTTTACTCCTGGTGTGTGTGTGAGTGTGTGTCCTTCCTTTTGGACTTCCTCCTAGAGTTTAAGTTTCATTTCTGTTCATACTCCCAACCGTTCACATTTTTCACTCCAGAGACGAGTTGGCATGCAAACGCATAAACAAATCATCTGTGTGCCTGCAGCAGGGCGTGTTGTGTGTGCTCAGCATGTTCATACAGATCAAGTATCCAGTTTCACAAGACCTTTTTATTGCACAGGACTTCGGTCGAAATACTGCCTATTGCTCATCATAAGTTTTATTTTACATACATTTTATTGGTTAATCAAAAAGGAAGACAAAAGCATTTTTGGCACTGAATAGCAGTTAATTGCATCACCCACCCAGTAATAAGTTACATTCATACAACCAAGTTCAACGTCCCTGAGGTTTCTAAACTTCACAGTTTCTTTAAACCCGTATAAACGATTCATTTTTTAAATATAAAAATATAAAATATAAAATTCAGTGCATACATTGGATTTCTGGCAGAGTGATACATGAGATCAATACCATTTACATTAAATGTATGACCACAGCCACCGGCAGCTTAGTTTAGTTTAGCTTAGCAACAGTTTAGCTTAGCTTGGCATTGGAAATCCTGGGAATTAGCTAGCTTTTCCTTTTTAAAAGTATTATTGAGGTTCAAAAGTATAAATAGTTCAAGTTTGTGTTTCACTGTAGGCTAAAAGTCAGCTGGTTGTATCCTTACATTAAATGCAAAAATAATTGAGTGACACTTCTCATCTCTTTCTCATGAATCAGAGCATACTTTTCCTTGAAAGCTAACACACCCACCCAGCTGAGATTACATAATCATTTTATAGCTAAAAAAACAAACAAACACATGAATAAAGATTTGATGATCAGCATGTTTCTTGAATCACAAAGCACCATGGAGAGATCTCTGCAGAGACAAGAGAGACACAACACTGAAATTAGTGTTGTGTTTTGTGTGCATGTGTTTAATGCTGCAGTTGGTGTTAAGTTTACCAGGAAGCAAACCTGTAAGAATAAGAGATCATCTTCAATCTTCAAGAGCTGTTCTAGCTCAGCATTTCTCCTCTGGAGCTCAACGATTTCATCTTCCAGCTGTTCGAGCTCTTTATTTGTTTGCCATTTCTCTTTTGGACTTTGTCCACTGAGATCTACAGTGAGCTTGATTTTCTCAGCTTCACTCACTCTATCTTGAACCTCTTGCTGAAGTTTCATCCTCCTTCGTTTTACAATAACCTGTGGGGAGACACTGCATTAGCACAGCTAAGCTGACAAACTGCAGGCACACTTGTACCATGTTTTGTTAAATTAAGTCGTCGTATGGTCTCCTGAGCTTCTTCTGAAGTATGTTGCAATCCTGTGCACCCCGTGATGACAGTTTCTTTTGCTTTGATGGATGACACAAAACAAAACTCCATCAAGAGCTTCAGTTCACTTTTTGATTACAAAAATCATCCAAATTTACAAAAGTAATCAAAAAGGGAATGAAAAGGCAAGAAATGGCTGCCAAGATGTAAGCTAATTCTTACTTTTGTTGTTTAATTTGTTAACAAATATAACTTACAAAACAGCTTTAACACTAATTGTCTGAGATTATTATGGGATAGCATGTGAATCCAACTGAGTGGCAAGTTTTTTAGTCTTTTTTTAAGCTGAAATTAGAGAATACTTATTACATTATTGCCAACAAAAATTATTTGTAAATACTTTTTCTAAAAAAGCTTTAGCAGAAATTTCTTTACCTTCTTCTTAAAGGCTTCCCGGCTAATAGAAATGATGTTGTGGCTCCAATGCTCTGTCTGTGCACACATAGCACAAATGCACGCCCGGTCACTCCTGCAGAACTTCTCCAACTTCTTCCCATGCAGTTTGCACACAGAATCCTCGAGGTTTTTTACCACACTGACCAGTAGATGGCGCCTAAGCTCTTCAGTCTGGTAATGTGCTTCCAGATGAGTGGTGCAGTAGGAAGCCATGCACATCAGGCAGGATTTGACTGCAGGACGTTTTGCTGAGCAGGAGTCACAGGGAACCTCTCCAGCTTTTAAAGGTTGAGGTGCTTTCACAGTATGTAGTGTCTGGTCTGTTTTGAGCTGTGGCCTGGTAGGAAACAAAGTCTTGCAAAGGGGGCACTGGCAGGCCTCGTTGATTTTCCAGTATTCTCCAATGCATCCCAAGCAGAAGACGTGTCCACAGGGGATGGACACGGGGCTTGCGAACTCATCCAGACAGATGCAGCAATTAGGAGGGTCTAACATCGCGTCTTAATATGCCTGTGCAAATACAAGCAACCTGCGGCCTGTTTCAGTTTGCTTTTTGCACAGGTGATGATTTGTTTGAAGCAGTACGTCTGACAAGAAAAGAGAGGTTTTATTAGCACACATTCAACATCGTTCTTCACAAAGCTTGACATATCAGAAGGAAACTACACAATTACACACTGCACAGAAAACAGCTTCTGGTTTAAAGCTGTCCAGAGCTACTGTCATTACGAAGACTGTCCACTTTTTGTGCAAAATACCATAATACATATACCTGTTTGTGACTGACTTTGGCCCTGCAACCCTGATAACAATAACTGAAGGAGAATGGATGGATGGACATAACCATACTGATTGCTTGAGCCATCGATGCCCATCAATGGACTGGTGTATCACTGACTATATGGAAATGCACAGTTCACCAGGCTTCAGTCTTTATTGCTTTGGTTATTCATTAGAATTACTTTAATAGCTAAATATGGCAACAGATGCCAAACAAACACTTTTTCTCCTCATGTTTCGTATCACTTGGCAGGATCAAACAGTAGCTGGCATTTGAATAACACTTACTCCATCTTTGTATAAACTGCTTTGTGTTTCCTTACTGGGAGGATTAATGTTAAGATCACATGAATAGAAGAATGTTTTTACAGGCTTCTCTACTTAAGTACAATACAGAAAACTGGTTGGCTTTAGCAAACATCCATTCTCTTCAACTTATCCATACCTTTGTCTGGAGTCTATCCCAGCTACCAGAGGGTGAGAGGCAGGGTACACCCTGGACAGTTGCCAATCTGACGCTGAGCTTACACACAGAAACAGGTAACCATAAACACTTATAGGCCATTTAGAATCACCAGTTAACCTAACCCCACTAACCGCATGGTTTTGAACCCACAGACACATTGCAGTCTAACTCTGGACCTTCTTGCTTTGAGGCAACAGAGATCATCACTGCTCCACAGGTGCTGCCCAACTTTAGTAAACACATTAATAAAAAGTAACATGTAGTGCAGTGCAAATATCTTAAGCCATTCCTAATTTCTTTGGATGCAACAGTTTGCTGAAACGTGTGCAAGCATTCATGTAAGGCAAAAAGATTTTTTTGTTTTTTTTGTTTTGCCTCTTCCGTTTGGTTCTTTACCCATCAGAAATACTGTCAGAAGGCCAAGAAAGACGCCCAAGAAAAAAAAAAGGGAAAACAAGGTGAAAAAGAGAGCAATATAATAAACGCAACACCATCGCATTAATCTAGCTAAGTGTAAATAACACTAGATACCAAGTATTAAATGTTATTGTGTAGCACAATGTGCTTTGAGGTAGAAGCCAAGAAAGGGGTAGTTTGTGTCTGTGAACAGTGAACACCCATGTGTACACCTGTGTGGATGAGCATTCTTGTATTCAAAAGGTTTATTCATGTAACGATCTGCTAGGGGGTGGAGCCATAGCCCCGTCCCACAGGGCATTAATCAGGCATGGAGGAGATCCAGGCCCCAAACATCCAGAGGCCCCCAGAGTGCGAGAGTCTAAGAAGGACCATCGGAGGGGCAACCGTGACACCCTGCTGGGAAGAGCTGAGGAGAGCCCCAGACGAGGGGTCACCTAGCAACCACGGAGCAGAGGCCAGAGGTTTGGGTGGATCAAAATGGTACCTTTCTTCATCCATGATTCCATCAATGTTCACAAGATCTCCAACACCACTGGCTAAAATGCAGCACTAAACCATGACAGAGCCACCACCTTGTTTTACAGATGTCTTCAGACTCTCGCTGTTGTACCTCTCTCTCGGCCTTCTCCCTGAAAACTGACAATGATTTGAACCGAAAGTTTTGGATTCATCGCTCCATCAGTCCTGATTTTCTGTTGCCAAATCTCACTTAATTTGGTATACCTCAGCCTTCTTCATGGCTGCCCTTCCAATGATATCATTTCTGTTGAGGCTTCAGTGAACAAGAGATGTATCAACTAAAGGGCCAGATGCTTCTCTCAGGTCCTGCGTCAGGTATTTTCTGGATTTCTTTTCCTATTTCTAAAGGAGTTCTAGATACTGTTCATCTGCTGGAGATAGTTTTTTTGCACACCATGCCAAAATATGCCAAGTTTTGACCGTTGTAAAATTAGATTTTTGCACCAATAATGTGATTACCATATTGCTTTATCTTTGGCATTTTTAAGAGATTTGTTTAGTGACAGGGCGACAGTAACAAAGTGCCCAAAGATATGATTTAAAATGAGATCTTTACAAAGATGTTATGTGTAGACACAAGACTGGTTCATTCCTTGAGTTACGTTTCTGATTGAATAAATGATAGGTCTGTTAAGTGGCTTGACAAAACGACTACTTCCTGTAAAAATAGTCAGGTATGAAGACTGGACTGAACATGAGTGAAAAGCAGCCAGTGTCCAAATAAAAACCTAAAAGATCTTTAGACAACTATTGCTCAAAATCACTCTGAAGTAAGGCTGGCTCTTTGGAAGTAATATATTTAAAAAAGGTTTGTTGGCACAAAACATTTGCACAGTATTAAATAAACGACTTCAGTTGGAGGTCAGTCAAATATCCCACAAAAATCGATCTGAAATGTTATAATGAAACACTGTTCATGAAACAAAGTCTGATAACTTTAATATAAAGACAAAAACAAACATTACCATTACCAGCATTTTGTCACTGATACAACAAACAGCAATGTGGAAAAGAAAAACCAAATATGTATATAAGGCAGTTCAAGAGAGCAGTAAGAATATTACTCACATGTAACCATATGAGGTAATGAATAAGTTTATAGGCTCAAGAGCAAAGGTATGTCCAGTCAATCAAACTGTTGATCAGACTTGTGTGCAATGCCATATTTGTTCTGAAGTGGCATGCCACCGTAACAGTTTGTTCAAAAATTCATGCAAAACTGGATTTTCCTGCTTTCATATGAGCATATCTGCACTAGAGGGGAAAAAGGTTCCTGCTCATTCATACTGAGAGTGAAAGAATTCTGAGTGTACGTCACAAAACATCGGTACTACATCAGAGCCATGCAGGAATCTTGAAGTTTTGCGTATCCTCCAGCCACTCAGCACTGAGTATTCTCTATGAACGTAACAGCATTAATGGCTACATTTGTCACAATGACACAGCCATCAAACTAAACTTATTTTAGATTGTGGCTTTTCACTCCTGAGCCTGAGAGTAATACGCATAACATGAAAATGACTCATTCACCGCTCACACGAACTATGAACAATGTAAACAAGTTCAACTCAGCTGTGTACCTCCACAGAAATCTCATGTAATGGTCAAAAGCTGTCTTCAAAATACCAGAAAGAAAAGAAATAATTCATAAAAAAATACTTACAATTATTTTCTAACTGCCAGCTTGTGTATCCTCAGGCACTAACAGCAATGAGCTACACTCTGCTCACTTGGTTCTCCTGACATAGAGATAGACACACCCACCACTGCTAGGAAAGGGGCTGGCCGTTCTAGACAGCATACACCCATAAACTCGGGCCCTGTTAATAAAGCTCAAACCCTGACGAAAAAAGCCCCAAATAATTAAACATATCAGAGTTAAATAAACGTGTTTCTTTCCTGCCTGAGTTACTTAATAATTTGTAAGGTACTGCAAATAATAATATCTTTATATTTTAAGTTGTTTGCCTTCATTTTAAATGGGTTATAGCTATTTATCACTGTTTTCTCCTTACTTATATAAGATTATGCCAAAGTTGCTTGGTATGTTAAAAACTGAGACTGTTTAGAATTTGTTATTACATCTATACATTGAAAAAAAACTGCAGAAAAAGAACATTTAAAGTAAATATCTAAAAAAAGAAAAGACAAGACCTTTCTCTATTAAACAAACCTCCTAGCCATTCCCATGAGTTTACGAGGTTAACTTAATGCACCATAAAGTTCCTGTTTTTACAGAAGCAGCTGTGGTGACTACCATACATGGTGCTGTACTCCGGAGATCCTACGTCAAAGATTTTGACCCCACTCGAGTAAAGCTAAATAAACAGGATGCGTAATAACAAAAAATTGATTCAAGTCTTTCAAGTTTCCTTAAATGAAAGCTCTGAAACAGACAGAGGATGGAACTAACACTACATAATACTGATTAGTTTGTTATATACTGTGCACGCACTCTACAAGCGCATATTTAAAACATCATTTGCATGGTTCATAGTCTGGAATTCTGAACAATTTGTGCGTGGTATTTTTATCTGTGTCATAGTTTATCACAATGTAAAACAACGCAACAGGGGAACAACAGTCGGTGTTAATTATTAACCTTAAATTGGTCATTTCCGAATACGTTTTATTGATGTTCAGATTGCGCAGCACTCTGAGTTCTAAACTTTGATCTTATTATTCATTTATCATTTTGATTGTTGAAGGAAGTGAATTAGAATTAAGTCAATCCTTGATAAGCAAAGGCTCAGATTTCTTTGATCCACCTAGTAGATAAAAGTATGGAAATAGTTTATCTGTGAAAGACTCTCCTGTGAAAGAGTAAATATGCAAGTTCTCGTTCACGTCAAAAAATGAGACTCTGCCTTCTTCATAGTCCAGGTACACTCCTATTAACCTTGGCCTAGGGAAAAGGTAGAGAACTGTGGAGGGTGCTGAGTGAACTTTATAGTCCAAAAACCTTTTTCCTATGGCAAAGAATCCATTTTCTCTTTTCAAAAAAACCCTTCCTGATCTGTTTACACTTTCCTTGGCAACACCCACATCCCAGTTGTTTCTCAGGCCCACTCGGACTTCCCAGTAGTGTCGGCCAGAGGTGAAGCCCTTCGTCCCAAACACCATGGGACAGTCAAACCTCCCAAACTCATCAGACGAGGGGCTTGCTGCTCTGAAGTACTTCAGACGTTTCCCAGATTCAGTCACCACAAGGCCCTCGCCGGCAGTGGAAGGGTTAAAGGCGACTGATTCTTAAAGGAAAAAAGACATATGGTCAGTTACATATATATATTAATAGTTATGTTGAGCTTTTATATCTTGGAAAGTAAACTAAATATAAATCTATGAACTCACCTTTATATTGCCTCATCCTGGTCAGTTCTGAGAGGAAAAAACATCACAGTGAGGCAAACCTTAAGTGTAAAACACGTGTGGTGTTTCAAATCACATACTTGTACTGTGAGATTTGCATCAACAAATTAAAAGAAAACTCTTCTTCAATGGCAGCCAAGAATATGAATATACAGACAATTCTATGGGTGGTGTAACTTGTGACAAATCAATGACATGCTAGTGTGAACGCAGGATAACAACTACAACTACGTGCGGTAGCATGAGCAGATATCGCCGTGTTAGTGTTGTTCCTGGATTAAAACTAAAGAGTTTTGCATTGTAGAAACACCATCACACTAAACACCAGACTCTAACCCTAACCGTAACCCCTGTCACCCTAACCTTACTGTGATATCCCAGCAATGTGATTGGTCACTTGGAGCATTGAATCTGGACCAACATTAGTTTTAATGATCCAAGAACAAAACCAACACAGAGATATCAGATGCAACACAGGTAATACTGGGATTAAATGAGATAAACTCTTCTTTATTTATCCCACAGTTAGCGAATAGCTGTTTCACTTGCCTAAACATAAAGATGTGGAGTACTCATAACTATGTAAATGTAATCTGGCAATTTCATCACATTTGCTGAGTTGAGCGTTTTGACCATTGCCGTCTTGCTGTTTTGAAAGAGGTTGTCACAGTTGAAGGTTGGATCGAACTGAGAAGTCAACGGACAGTGAATGCTTAAAGAGTAACTTCCTGTCAGTCAAAAAGGTCACCTCTTTAAAATTTATGTATTTAATAAAATGTAAATGTAGAGACTAAGACTATAAAAGTCTTTAGGAAAAGCTTTACAAAGGTCATTCATCTTGTACGAGGTCATGTTTCCATAAATGTCAAGTGAACTTTTTGTAACCAGACAAATTCGCCCTCTGCTGGCCATTTAAAAAAAAAAAGGAACTTCTGCTTTGGCTGTTTAGTTTCATGTCATTTCTTCTAAATAATCCCACGCATCTATTCATTTCCTGCCATTTATCCAGTTCAGGCTCACTAGAGTCAATCTGAGCTGTAATGGGGCTGGAGCACGACCTATACAATTGTTCATTCACACCTACAGCCAATTACCAGTTAACCCTAATGCTGTGGGAGGAAGCTGGACTACACAGAGTAAACCGGCACAGGCACAGTGAGAATATGCAGGCGTCACACAGAAAGACACCAGCCAGTGGATTAGAAGACAAGACCTTCTTGCTGCCCTGAAATTATTTATCCCTCTTATGAAGAGTTTTCACTCAGCTGGCGGAAGCTATATTGTCCATGCAGATGGCACTGACCAAGAGCAGCATATTTTTCCAGGCACTGACGTTAAATGTGCTGTGGTGTCGTTTCGTGTTTGCACACACTGAATTGTCGGCTTCACAGCAGAAGAATTGACTTTTGTATGTGCACAGCAGCCTCCACGACAATCAGTCAAATGCCGTGATCATCATTTTAATATGCTACGTTAACGTGTACAAACAGAAGTATCCAAACTAGAGAAATCTGCACACATAAAACAAACGCTGCAGATATTTACCTGCTTTTGTGAGAGTTTTCAGTTCAGTTTTGAAAGTGTGCACAAGATGAGCCATGGCTCTCCTTGCCGTCTGCACACACAAGTCTGAGTAAACCTTGATCTTGGACCAATCCTTGGAGGCGGAAATATTGCTCAGAGCCTTCAAAGTCTGAAATGATTCATAAGGACATGATAGTGAGTAGCAGCTATTTTCAGTTGGATCTTTTTTTGGATTGGGGCAGGGGTGAGTGAGGAAAAGATACAAAGCGATGGATAAAAGATGGAGAAATTTGTTGCACCTGGCTTTAAAAGAGATATATTTTATTATAAGATGCTTATAGGTCATAGTCTGTACAACTTACCTGTAAGAGCCACAGGTGGTCCTCATTTTGTGAAAGTTCGTCCAGCTCTGAGTGTTTTCTCTGCAGTTCTGCGATTTCGTCGTGCAACTCCTGAATTACCGCTTCGTCTTTCTCTTGTGACTTTCTGAGCTTGATTTGAATGTTTGATCGTAGTTTAGCCTGCATCTCTTCTACTTGGTTTATCAGATTACTGAATAGTGTATTGTTCTCCTCAATCTCTTGGTCTGCTTTTACCTGCAGGAGAAAGAAAAGGGCTCCACTGGTAAACATGTAGGTGTGCACTGAACACTGTAAAGCTTAATGTGACAAATTTTACATTTGGAAATTTGCCTCAATACTCACCTTCCGCAGTTCGGAGCCCTCATTAAATTCCTTTATCTTTTCCATCCTCTCCTCAATCATCAGTTTGATCTTTGCTTTTTGAGACTCAATATTTTCCTGAAATGTACAATTTTAAGCAATTAAATTGGGTGAAGTGGTCATTTTCAAGGATCCGCGTTCTCATTTTAACAAAAATGTAACAAAATAAAATTCAGCATCGTCTTACTCTCTGCTGAGCCCCTTCTTCTTCAACAGGTACTGTCTCATGGTCTTTGTGGTCTGTCTCACTGCACAGCAGACAGATGCACACCTGATCATCTCTGCAGAAAAACTCCATTATCCTCTCGTGCCTCCTGCACATCCTCTCCTCCAGATTCTCCACTGGCTCGATCAGCTTGTGTCTCATTAAAGAGGGAACTCTCTGGTGAGGCTCCAGATGGGCTTCGCAGTACGACGTCTGACACACCAGGCAAGACTTCAAGGCTTTGAACTTTAAATCAGTGCACACGTCGCACGCCACTTTCCCCGGTGCATCCATGTCTTCAAGCGTCTCCACCTTCCTCTTCTTGATTTGGCCTGAAATCTCTGCGATGACGGTGTTTGTGGAGAACTCGGGCCTCACATAGAATCTTTTACTGCACGTTGGACAGTGGCATAACTCACTTCTGTCCCAGTGCTGAGTGAGGCAGGTCCTGCAAAAGTTGTGACCGCAAGGTGTAGTGACCGGGTCACTGAAGACGTTCAGGCAGATCGTACAGACGAAATGATCCTCTGGCAACGAAGCGAGGAAACCAAAAGCTGACATGATCTCTGTAGATGAAAATATCATTGATATGCTTTACATTTCTGTTCTTTCAGGCTTTTTATATCATATGAAATATGATATAAAGGGAAAAAATAGCTAAATAGATAGAAATAGATTTGGCACTAAGTGTGTGTTTTGGCTGTTCCCAGTGAGAGCCCTGACACACCCAATGAGTCATAATCATATCAATCTATTTGCTTGTTTTAATTTTGGATCACATACTTACAGTTATGCATTTACAGTAGAAGCAAAAACAAAAGAAAAACAGCTCAATTTCATTTTAACTTGACTCACCTTATTTCTAGTAACTCGGTAATTCCAACAGACTAAACTCCACGTTTGCATGCAGATATAAAACCTGCTGCAAACAATTCACCACTCGTCTCTCACACGGGAAGTAATATGAGTGAACCTTGAAGCTCCAGTCACTTCAGTGGGCGTGGTCAAACTACATCATTTGGCTGAAATGAAACTTAATGCTGTAGCAGGAAAATAGCATCATGTGGGCATATCTGAAAAAAAACCAAACATTTATTGGTGTAAACATTTCTCCCAAAGCATGTTCGCAAGATCAGTCACTGTAAATAGCAGCATGCAATCATGAATTCAGATTAAAACAAACCACAATCTCTTCTTTTTTTTTAACATGATGCATTTAAAATGAATGTCTCATTTGTGTTATACATTTTATATTTTGCCAAAACCCATATGAGAAGCTCAATACTACTCTGGTGGACTGACTGTGGTGGATTGGAATCCATCTGGCTGCTATTTTTGCAGATTAAACCTAAATATTGTTTTAGGTCAATTCAAATTTTTAAAAGCATTCAACTTCAACTTTATTGAATTTTTTCTCTTTTTTGGCAAACAAATCATACTTCATATCAAAGAGTTGGAGGTAGTGTGCAATCATAACTTCATAATAATGCAAAAAGTACAATTACAGTTATTTATCATATGCCGACTATTATTAAACGAGTCAATATCAATGGGTATTTATCCCTAAGGAGAAGAACTCATCCATTAGCCAGTTTTGCCAGATCAGTCTGCTGAACGTAGAAGGAAACATCTTCTTCAGCGCCGTGGCCCAAAGGCTATCTGCTTTCCTGCAAAGAAACAACTATATTGACACATCAGTGCAGAAGGCCAACATCCGGGCCTTCTCAAGATATCTAAAGCATGCCAGCATCGTCTGGCACCAAATTCAAACTGCCAAGAAAGACCCTCATGTGGTGTTTTTAGAACTTGCCAATGCCTTTGGGTCAGTTCCGCACGAGATCTTGTGGATGGCCTTCAACTATTTCAGCGTACCAAACCACATCACAGGACTGGTCAAGACCTACTTTCAGGATCTACAGTTTTGTGTGACAGCTGAGAGCATCACCACAGCTTGGCAGCACCTGGAAATTGGTGTAATGGCAAGCTGCACGATTTCCCCTCTGGCATTTATCATGGCAATGGAGTTGGTCATGTGGGCATCCCGGTGGGTAGTGGGAGGTGAGAGACTCAGGAGTGTCCGTCTTCCTCCTATTAGGGTCTACATGGATGACATGACCATAATTACAACAACTAAACTATGTGCTAGGCGATTGCTACAGAAGCTCCAGGAAAACATAGAATGGGCAAGGATGGAGTTTAAGCCGAGTAAATCTCGCAGCATCTCCATCATAAAAGGAAAACCGACAGCCGAGCAATTCTATATCAGTGAAGAACCAATTCCAACAGTCTTAGAGAAGCCCATAAAGAGCCTGTGACGGTAATATAATGCAGACCTCAACGATACGTGGCAACTAGAACAATTAAGGGAGAACCTGGCTGATGACCTCAAGTGGATTAACAACACTGCACTCCCAGAGAAACTTAAGCTCTGGTGCTTCCAGTTTGGGTTATTACCCAGACTACTGTGGCCATTGACAATCTACGAGGTCTCACTCAATCATGCCAATTGACTAGAGAGGCTAGTGAGCTCCTACGTTAAGAAGTGGCTCTGACTTCCCAAGTGCCTCAGCAGCGTTGGACTCTACAGCGACGGGATACTGTCATTGCCTATCCCTAGCCTGGTTGAGGAGTTTAAATGTGCAAAAGTGAGGCTGCCTTTCCTCATAACAGCCATCCCTCAAGAGTCTCTCCATCTAAAGCAATGCATTATCAGGGACTGTAACATCTAGTCCTTACACCCCTAATCTTGATTTAATGATAATGATCTTAATTTAATTTAACTACTTATTTTTCTGCTGTATACTTTTTTTTTTTTTTTTGCCTGTCCCGTTTGGCTCTTTTGCCATCAGAATTATTGTCTAAAGGTGCCCAACGGATTTACTTTACCAAATACACCATCCCAGCCTTGCTGTAATGGTCTATTTCATTCATCTTTTATTGTTTATTTTATTTTATTTTCACTTGCTAATTATGGGACAGACTTGACTGGGAAAAAGAAAGGGGAGAAAAAAGAGGGAAAGAAAAACAGTGGGGAAGAGGGACGGTGATAAAGGGCAAAAAACAAAAAAAACAAAACATAATAAGCAGACAAAAAATGCATATATCAATCACCTGGATCACCTGTTGAGAAAGAAAAAAGAAAACAAGCAGAAGAAAAAAAGAGCAACATAATAAAGAACATCACGATGATCTATGGGAATATAACAGTAAATACTAAATATTAAACATTATTGTGCAGCACGTAAGATCGACAGCGCACAGTGTGCTTTGAGGTAGGAGCCAAAAAGGGTGTAGTTTGTGTGCGTGAGCACCCGTGTGTACACCTGTGAGCATGGACGCGCTTGTTTTTAAAAGGTTCCTTCATGTAATGATCTGCTAGAGGGTGTGGGGGGGCCACAGCCCCGTCCTCCAGGGCATGAAGCAGGTATGGAGGAGATCAAGACTCCAGACATCCAGAGGCCCCCAGAACACAAGAGACCAAGGAAGACCAACAGAGGGGCAGCCGCGCCACTGTCCCTGAGGAGAGTCCCAGATAAACATTTAGATGTCAAGTTAAACGGGATAAAAGGGGGTGTTTTACTGTTATTTTAGCATCAGCATTATTATTGCACCAGAATCATATAATAAGCATTGCATTAAACATTTATTGAAGCTTTTGACATTGTCCTAACATTTGTGTTCCAGTGATTGTTATAATCGCAGGTTAATCTTCTATTCTTAATCGTATATTCACAGGTGTCAGGATAATCATATGATCTTCTATTGCAGGTGTAACCATGATCATTTTTATACATATTGCAGTTTGTTGCTCATTATAGAGTTGTGCTCAAGTTAATAAGGGTTAAAAGCTACAGTCAATGCGATGTTTGGCTGATCTATGGTGTGGAGTGACTTCGAGCATAGAAGGCCGCACGCGCTTACATAACACTGATATCATGGTATTCTTTGTGATCTTTTATTCAATTATATCTTTAAGTTAAGTTTTAAGTAGTGGTAGTTGATTAAATGACATTCTTTTAAGATTATATACTTGAGTCAGAGCATTACACGCAGATCAACTTAACAACCTGGGAGACCTTGTAGCTGCAAAATTGTGTCTCCATAAGGGACAGTAGGCGGAAGCAAACACATGATTTCTTGGGGGGCAAATGTGAGGATTAAAAATGGCTAATTTGTTTTTGATGTCTCTTCTTAATATGAGTGGTTTTAGTAATTTTCAGACACACCTTGCAAATGTACTTATAATGAGTTGGCACTCGGCCTTTTGAAGGTCATAAGCTTCATTCGGCGTGATGGTCCGGACTGATAAAGTGTAGGAAAATGCCTTGAGTGCAGAGGGCATAATGCAAACACGCTTACACACACATAGGATATGATTAGAATAAGTCCCTGGGACATTCTGAATATTCTAAGCCAATTCTGAATCACTAGAAGGTCAGTAGATAACAACATTAGATTATTAGGGTTAGGAAGAGAGGTGTTTTGGTTTTCTGTCTCTTACAGAGAAAGGAACAGACACCAGACGAGGTCACAGAGATACGAGGATCCTTCGCAGCAGAGATAGACACAGTGACTGCCGAGACACCAACTGGGTCCAAGTGTCATGGCGTTTGGACTCCAGCTAGTCACTCCAAAAGGATGGATCCCATAAACACAGCAATAACCATGAAGGGGTTGGCGGAAATCCAGGAACACCAGACCAACGAGGTTCGAGAGGCTCTTGGGCAAAAGGGGGACGCGTTCCTGATCTTTTTCTGGAGGACACACAGGACCCGAGGATACACAGATCGTTGTTTGAAATCGGGGCAGAATAATCCCCTGATCTGTGCCACGACTGAAGGGTTGTCTAACCCCTGAGGTTGAAGAAAGAAGAGCAGAGGATCACCCAACTGGACGACACTGGTAGCTGCAGCAATAAAATAAAGGCTAAAAGCTCCTTGGACAGAGGTTCTAGTCTGAGTACGTCTGAAGGGTATAAGGTAGCACCAAATAAAGCTGTGGGAGAACTGGGGAGTGTCATATGTACCTGATATTGTTGTAATAATAGTTTGTCTTGCACCTGAACTGCGCAAACACAGAGGTCATCTCACGTATGGTTCGCCCATCAGGGGGACAAAGGACCTCAGGAGTGAGAAGAAATGAACCCGGCCACAATGGATTATAGGGTGTTGGTGAGCTCATTATTCTAACGAGCTCATCAGGGGGAGTGTTAAATTATAATATTATTTTATGCCATGTTATACCCCTAATTAAAGATTGTGAATTATTATGTAGTTTTAGTTTGCATTATTCTCCTGAATTAGAAGAAGCTGATAACTATTGCATTAGTTAAACTGATTTGCATTACATTAGACTGCTGATTTATTGTGGATGAATGATATTGTTTTATGATGTTATAAGAAATACTATTTGCAGAAAGTCATCGCCTTATTTGTCTGATTAGAAGAGAACAGAGCATACTGGAGTTTTCTGCCCCATCTCAGCAGGAGCAGATAAACAGGGAGCCAAGGTCGTAGCTTAGGCGCCGTGTGAGAGAAAAGCATGTGAATGTTTAGGCTTTTATGATAAGGTGGGAGAACCAGAGGCTATAAGAGTTTGATTAATGCTCCACCATTTTGAGATCTGAGGCTGTCTGCATACAGTGTCCATCTCCCACGCGTGTGACTATTAAAATCATCGTTTGACTTAACCCGGCCGGACCAGTGTTGTTATTGTGGTTTTTTCTCTTGTCTCCATCCCCAATTTTGAACTCGTAACAGGGCTCACTCAGCAGCCGCGGAGCAGAAGCCAGGGGGGGTTGCAGTGACGTGCCCGGGAGCTCCGCCGGCAGCCAGCTGTGCCAGAGTGACCGAGCCCCAGGCCAAGAGGCCGAGGGCACCCCACCCCCGAAGTGGCCCGAGCGAGCCCCAGGCTCCAGGCCCCGACAAGCAGCCACCAGGAGTGAGCCGGTGTGTACCTGGACCCCCATCTCCGGACACAAAGAACCACCAACGCACCGATGTCTGAGGGAGTCCGCCACTGGCAGGTGAAGTGGTGGTGGGGGGAGATAGGCCTCCAAACCTTGGAGGGCCTGAGATGTGCCCAGAGAGGTGGCGTCTGATACCCAACCTGACATATAGACACAGACATACAGGCACACACAGACACAAACATACATTCCCACCCTCATGCTCTCATATGCACTTACTCCACACTCAACCAACGTGGAGACAGACATAAAGAGACGCTGTACACACGATCACACTCCCCAAGCGTACTCTACGAACCGGGTCCAGGTACCCTTGCCCCTGGTGGGGGAAACTGCACTCAGACCCTTTTCCCTGAGAAGCAGACCGCCCCGACTCCACAGCAGCAGGGAGGCCCCACATTCCAGACCCCAATCGGACGGCCAACTCCTCCTCCTTGCCCCCCGCTCCAACAGGCCGCAGAGAACGGGGGTGTGTGAAAACGCCAAACCTCCCTCCGCCCGCTCATATGTAGTGTTGATACATGTGTGTTCTAAGGTGCATTTAAAACCCAGGAGGGCATGGAGCTACCTGCCAGAGAGCAGCAGGTAAGCGCATAGTCCCTCCTGCTAGCCCTCAATATCTACGTGTATTTAAAATTGAGAGGTGGGCAACGACGCCAGGGGTGAGGTGTACGCCCTGATGGTCTTTTGGATACCGTGTAGCGTGCCCACCCCAAGATCCTATATGTATGTGTAATGAGAGTGTAGGGCTTTGTGATATAACCAACATTTCTATCTATCGCCCCGATAATGATATAAATCACAAAAATGTAACATTTTCTGTAAATTCTGTGAATCTCGGGCAGCTCGACTTGCGTGAAGTGTTTCCAGCTGCGCGTCATGTAGCTGGAGTCGAGTGTTTTAGCCGATGCATGAAACGATACATTTTTAGACATAAAGTTGTAACAGCCGCCGTTTTCTTTGTGAGTATTTATTACACAGGGTGCTGCGGGGAAAAGCTTGTTCTAACATTTGAGTCTAAGGTTTATTTTAGCGGGGGAGCTACTGAGGTCAGCTCCCCCGCTGACCCCAGTAGGCACCCCCATACTCCGCAACCCGCCAGGGAAAGGGGGCCCAGGCCCATCCGGACCGGGGCCCAGTTCAGCAGCGCCGCCTGTCCACACAGAGCCCAGGACAGTCCACCCGACCCCACCAAAGAGAAAACTGCACCCACCCTGTCATCCACTCATCTTCCAGACTACACAAGACAATAGACGCCCAGGCTGAGATCTTCTTCCACCTCTCCTATATCTCCCCCTCCTGCAGAGTGAGTTCCTGAAGAGAGGAGACCTCCTGCAAGATGTAACAGCCTCCCCCACCAGTTGAAGAGCCCCCCTAGGTGGCTCAATGAGCTGGCGGCACCTTGCGCCAGGGCTGTGCCCCCATACACCCACCCGCCCACAACCCCGGCAACACACCAACCAGGACCCAGGCCCAGCCAGGGCCCCAGCCCAGAGACGGAGCACCCCCAGAACCTCACGCCCCTCCCGGCTTTCTGCTCTATGCTTATCTGAGGGCAAATATATGCAGTTCATGAAATTGTTACCATCAACAATTTTATTCAAATATTTTTGTGAGTCAAAGTGCCCAAAGATACTATTTAAAATGAGATCTTCGCTAAGATGTTAGGTGTAGAGACAAGACTAGTTCCTTCTTTAAGTTACGTTTCTGGTTGAATTATTGTTAAGTGGTTTGACAAGAGAAAAAAAAAAACACATACCAACACAACACACTCCTGTGAAACTAGTCAGGTATAAAGACTGAACTGAACACAAGTGAAAAGCAGCCAGTGTCCAAATAAACACGTTAAAGCTCTTTTGACAACTAATGGTCAAAATTACTCTGAAGTAAGGCTGGCTGTTTGGAAGAAATTTTTTTGTTAGCTCAAAACATTTGCAGTGCTAAATAAACTTCCATTTGGAAAATCACACAAAAATTGAGCTGAATGTTTATAATGAAACACTGGTCATGAAACAAAGTCTGATAACTTTAATGTAGAGACAAGAAAAAACAAAAACGCCAAAACCCAACACCACCAAACATTACCATCACCAGCATTTTGTCACCGACACAACAAACAGCAATGTGGAAACGAAAAACCAAAATATGTATATATGGCAGTTCAAGACAGCAGTGAATAGCGTATTTACACTCGCATGAAAATATATGTGGCAGTCAATGAGTTTATAGGATCAAGAACAAATATATTTCCAGTCAAACTGTTGATCAGACCGGTGTTTTCCCAATCAAAACCAGGTTTGTTCTGATGTAGTATACTACTGTAACACTTTGTTCAAAAATTAATTATACATGTTACGTATCTGTGTCAGTATCTATCACCATGTTTATTTAAAAAAAACAAAACAATTATTAATCTTAAATTGTGCATTTCCAAGTGTTTTTTGATGTTCAGATTGTGCAGCACTCATCTGAGTTCTAAACTTTGATCTTATTATTCATTTAGATTGTTGAAGGAAGTGAATTAGAATTAAAGACTCTCCTGTGAAAGAGTAAATATGCAAGTTCTCATTCACGTCAAAAAAGGAGACTCTGCCTTCTTCATAGTCCAGGTACACTCCTATTAACCTTGGCCTAGGGAAAAGGTAGAGAACTGTGGAGGGTGTGGCGTGAACTTTATAGTCCAAAAACCTTTTTCCTGTGGCAAAGAATCCATTTTCTCTTTTCAAAAAAGAAAAAAAAAGAAAAAAAGAAAAAGAAAAAGAAAAAAAAGAAAAAGAAAAAAAAACCTTCCTGATCTGTTTACACTTTCCTTGGCAACACCCACATCCCAGCCATTTGTCAGGGCCACTTGGACTTCCCAGTAGTGTCGGCCAGAGGTGAAGCTCTCTGTCCCAAACACCATGGGACAGTCAAACCTCCTAGAGTCAGACGAGAGGCTTGCTGCTCTGGAGTACTTCAGACGTTTCCCAGATTCTGTCACCACAAGGCCCTAACTGGCAGTGGAAGGGTTAAAGGTGACTGATTCTTAATTGAGAAAAGAAAAATGGACAGTTTAAAAGAACATGTATGCACATTTTTTAACAGTTAAGTTGAGTTGAGTTATTTTGTCTTGTCAAGATTTATTAAAATCAAATATAAATCTATGATCTCACTTTATATTGCCTCATTGTGGCCAGTTCTAAGAGGAGAAAACATAAGCAAGCAAAACTTTAGTGTAAAGCGTGTGGTGTTTTACATGGCACACTTATTCTTAGATTTGCATCTGTTGGCCTTCTTTCTTGGCCTTTAGCAATCAGAATAATTGTCTGAAGTACCGAACAGGACGGGAAGAAAAAAGAAATCTTTGTTTTATTTGTTGATGCAAAACTTTCAATGGAAGCCAACAATATGAATATGCAGACGACTGCATGACTGGGGTGATTCATGCCAAGTCAGTCATAGTTGTTCAAACTAGCTTATTTGCAGTTGCATGAGGAGATCTCACCATGTTGGTGTCGTTCCTGATCATCAAAATTCCCATTGGGCCAGGTTCAACGTTACAAGTGACCAGTCACATTGTTGTGATGTCATAGTTATGCATTATAGAAATACCTTCAGACTACACACCACACTTGAGCCCCCAACTGTAACCCTAACCCCTCTGTCACAATACAATGAAACACTTCACATGGGATTGAATTCACATTAGTTTTGATAATCCAAAAACAACAACACAGGGATATCAATGCACCACAGGTAGTACTGGAATAAAATGAGACTATATGCCACAGTTAGTGAATAGCTGTTACACCTGTCCAAATGTAAAGATGTAAAACCAAATCTATATGACTGAAGACTTTTTGGGTTTTTTTTTTTTTTTTTTTTTTTTTTAAATAAACAGAAAAGAAAAAAGGAGATTGGCACAAAGTCTGTTTTTGCTCCTGCAGTGCCACCACATTAGCTGAGTTGAGTATTTTGACGATTGTCATCTTACTGTTTTGAAAGTGGTTGTCAAAGTTGAAGCTTGGATCTGACTGGGAAATCAAGGAACAGTGGCTACTTAAAAGAGCAACTCACTGTTAGTAAAAAAAAAAGGTCACCTCTTTAAAATATATTTAAGAAAATTTAAATGTAGAGACTGAGTGTAAGAGGTCATTTTCCCATAAATATCAAGTGAACCTCCTTTTGTAACCTGACAGTTGCCCTCTGCAGCCCATTAGAAAGAATGCAGACCTAAAGACTACAGCCATTTCTTCTAAATAATCCCATGCATCCATTCATTTCCTTCCATTTATCCAGTTCAGGGTCACGGTTGGACAAGAGTCAATCTGAGCTGTAATGGGGCTGGAGCACGACCTATACAATTGTTCTTTCACACCTACAGCCAATTACCAGTTAACCCTAATGCTGATGTCTTTGAACCGTGGGAGGAAGCTGGACTACACAGATAACCGGCACAGGCTCAGTGAGAATATGCAAGCGTCAGAAAGACACCAGCCAGTGGATTAGAAGAAAAGACCTTCTTGCTGCCCTGAAATTATTTATCCCTCTTATGAAGAGTTTTCACTCAGCTGGCGGAAGCTATATTTTCCATGCAGATGGCACTGACCAAGAGCAGCATATTTTTCCAGGCACTGACGTTAAATGTGCTGTGGTGTCGTTTCGTGTTTGCACACACTGAATTGTCGGCTTCACAGCGGAAGAATTGACTTTTGTATGTGCACAGCAGCCTCCACGACATAGCTGGACTGGCCATCAGGCATACCGGGCATTTGCCCGGTGGGCCGCTGGCGATTTTTTGTTTTTATGGGTCGATGTTTTTTTTTTTTTTTTTTAGGGTATATATAATGAAAGGTGTTGGATTGGCCAATTGGTCATGATCGACTCTGGGCTGGACCAATTACAGCCGAGGAGGCCGGATGCACCCTCCCCCTTGTTTAGCAATCACGTGATTTTCGCACATTGCATGCCGGGAACTCGTGGCAAAACAATCCAAGTACCGCATCAAATGCAACCATTTGCAGCACCGCAAAACGTTCATTCTCCGGTTCCAATACCTTCTTGTTTTTTCTTTGCCGCACAACAAAGGAATGTACAAAACAAAAGGAGAAGAATGGAAGAATGCCGGTCCGTACAAAGACAGACTCGACGAAAAGACAAAGAAAAGATACGAGGAAAAAATCAAACCAGTGAAAGGGTCAGACCCTTACGAGCACACAGAGTGGACAAAAGACGTCAGCGTGCTGCCCAACTTTCACCACGCTCAGATTTATAATTATACGGTTCTTGGAGTGAGTGCATACACTCATGAAGTTTAGTAACTTCAGGTCACTGCAACAAGCCCAGGTACAGTTTACCGACGGATGGGTACAGGACCTTGAAATGCACCGTGTAGAACGAAAGACCATCGTACGAACAAAGGTAAGTTTACCAGTCTCACAAATCGTCGTCATAAATACACATTCGTTAACCGTTTATTAGCATAACCTTTGAGCTCAACGGTAATTAATTAGTAGTGGAAATAATTTCTGGTTCATTACAGAAATGTAGCAGTGACAATAATATTGTATGCTGTAATCGTACTGGGCAATTAGTGATACAAAACAACTGTTTTATCCTGTGAATAAAAGTATATGTTTTTGTCAATGTACCATGGTTATAACAGAAGCGAAACACAATATTGTGTCAGGACAATTCACTATTTATGCACAATAAACAAAGGAGCATAGCGCGACAATTTCTGTTCAGCGCCAGACTTGCTTGTAACCTATATCACCAATTATGTTAAGAAAAATGACGTATTAACTACTACAAAACTCTGACCTTTGTGGGAATGCTTGGAGCAGACTAACCTGTGAGCTGAAGTGTTCTAAGACGTTATATTTGGTATATCCAGACCATCCGTCGGCTCTTACTTCGGAAACATGGCTTAAAAAATTTCTCTTCAACGACGTAATCCGATTAAAAAAAAAAACGATCTCTTTACCCGTCGGCTTCCCGTGGCTGTCATGTGACCGGCTATTGAAGTTAATAATACAACAGCTTCTTGCCATTTTTTGGGTTTATTTTTATCGCTGTGTAACTGAGTTCAATTGAAAGCCTGCGTGCGCTAGTACCTCTTGCCACAAGTTCCCAGAATCCTTTGCGGTTTTACACCTGAATGACATCACATTGTCAATCTTTATCCTGGTGGGCCGGTCTCTAGTCAAAATGCCCGGGCCGATTTTTTGTCCCAGTCCAGCCTTGATTGTGCATAAATAGTAAATTGTCCTGACACAATATTGTGTTTCGCTTGTGTTATTATGGTACACTGACAAAAACATATACGTTTATTCACAGGATAAAACAGGTTTTTTGCATCACTAATTGCCCATTACGATTACAGCATACAATATTGTTGTCACTGCTACATTTCTGTAATGCTACCAGAAATTATTTCCACTACTAATTAATTACCGTTGAGCTCAAAGGTTATGCTAATAAACGGTTAACGAATGTGTATTTATGACGACGATTTGTGAGACTGGTAAACTTACCTTTGTTCGTACGATGGTCTTTCGTTCTACACGGTGCATTTCAAGGTCCTGCACCCATCTGTCAGTAAACTGTACCTGGGCTTATTGCAGTGACCTGAAGTTACTAAACTTCATGAGTGTATGCACTCACTCCAAGAACCGTATAATTATAAATCTGAGCGTGGTGAAAGTTGGGCAGCACGCTAACGTCTTTTGTCCACTCTGTGTGCTCGTAAGGGTCTGACCCTTTCACTGGTTTGATTTTTTCCTTGTATCTTTTCTTTGTCTTTTCGTCGAGTCTGTCTTTGTACGGACCGGCATTCTTCCATTCTTCTCCTTTTGTTTTGTACATTCCTTTGTTGTGCGGCAAATAAAAAACAAGAAGGTATTGGAACCGGAGAATGAACTTTTTGCGGTGCTGCAAATGCTTGCATTTGATGCGGTACTTGGATTGTTTTGCCACGAGTTCCCAGCATGCAATGTGCGAAAATCACGTGATTGCTAAACAAGGGGGAGGGTGCATCCGGCCTCCTCGGCTGTAATTGGTCCAGCCCAGAGTCGATCATGACCAATTGGCCAATCCAATACCTTTCATTATATATACCCTAAAAAAAAAACAAAAAACCATCGACCCATAAAAACAAAAAATCGCCACCGGCCCACCGGGCAAATGCCCGGTATGCCCGATGGCCAGTCCAGCTATGGTCACAGGAGGGTGATGTGGAGTGAAATGAGTGGTGGAAGGGAACTTACGTTTGAACGAGTGGTTAAAGAGTTAAGTCATGGTGAAGGGAAAGTGGTGGTTTTTCGTTTTTTGAGAAATACTGGTCTCATCAAAAGGATCTGAGGATTCAGGAATGACGGACGATTAACAGCCAGGAGGTGGCAGTAATGCAACAGTTTTGGATGCAAGCTGCCGTTAAACTTGACTGAAGAAGAAGAAGAAGCCTATGGAAACGCTTGAATATGTGTTTATTAGTTGCAGGAAGTATGTTAGTCAAATGAGAATGTTGAGGGTAGAAACTGTAGTTTGAAAAGGTGGCTGAGTGGTTAAGTCATGATAAAAGGAAGTGTGTGGTTTATTGTTTCTGTTTTATTTGTTTTGTTTTTTTAGAAATACTGTACTCATCAAGAGGCTCTAAGGATTTGGAAGTGATGTAACAGTAAAACCCAGGAGATGGCAGTAGTGCAACATCTTTGGATTCAAGCTGCCATTAAAAATGAAAGAAGATTTGGGCAGGTCAGTTTGAGTTATGTTTTGTTGTGGCTTTTGGGTAGAATTTTGTTAAGTTGATCTCTTTTATGGACCCACTTGGGTCTTAAATAGTTTGTCATTTTAAATATTTGTAATAATGTTGTCCTTTTTGGCTATACTACAACCCATGTGTGAAGATTACACCTGTGTTTTTATGTTCTTGGCTGCCATGATAGTCTTTTATTCCTTATCAGTTCTTTAGTAAACAATATTATTCCTTCCCACTGTCTTCAAAGTGCTTGCTCACAGGGTGTCATCTGGTTGGTGGGGTTTGTCTATATATTTTAGGGTCCTTGCAAATTAAAGTACCTTGAGGCAACTGTGACTTGGTACTATAAGTAAAACTGTCTTGAATTGAACTGATTATCTCATTCTGTATGCCTGGTATGGTTTTATAGATTAAACA
This sequence comes from Aulonocara sp. 'chitande type north' Nkhata Bay, assembly GCF_057382095.1. Lineage (NCBI taxonomy): Eukaryota > Metazoa > Chordata > Actinopteri > Cichliformes > Cichlidae > Aulonocara > Aulonocara sp. 'chitande type north' Nkhata Bay. The sequence goes on from NC_141346.1 coordinate 637,090, forward strand.
AGCTTAGCATAAGGCCTGGGAACAGGTAGAAACTGCTTTCTTTTAGACAATGCTTGTGGTGGTCAGAGGGCCCGGTGGCGCCAGTGTCCGGCAGCCTCGCCTCCGTCAGTGCGTCCCAGGGCAGCTGTGGCTACAATGTAGCTTGCCATCACCAGTGTGTGAATGTGTGTGTGAATGGGTGAATGACTGAATGTGTAAAGCGCTTTGGGGTCCTTAGGGACTTAGTAAAGTGCTATACAAATACAGGCCATTTACCAATGCTTCCAGTCCTGCTAAAGTAAACCCAGAAACATACATAAAACTTCTGAGGTGTAACATACTGTTGAGCAAAAGACCTCCCGTCAGTAGATTTTGGGACTTCTAAACATTTTGCTGCAATCTTTAGAGAAACAGCTAACTGAACTTAGATCAAGATCTGTTTCTACCATGCTTACATTAATGTAGTAACTAGTTTTCCATTAAATGTTCAGCAAGAAAATAATTGCACTTACTCATAAAATAAAATTACTCTATTGTTATGATTTGTCTTCCTGCACACCCAGTTTTTAATGCTAATCAAATCACAATGTATTTAATATGCAAACAATCTTGAAATACAAAATTTGTCAACACTGTTTCTTTTTACCAGAACGTCATTTGAGGTTTGTGTTTTACAAGCATGTTGGCTACAAATTCACAGGATGTATAATTAACATATTTAGCTACAGTTCACATGTAATTAAATCGGGTATAGCTACAACAACTTTTGTTTTTATGTTCTTAGCTTTGCTTGATCAGATGTTTCTCATTCACAGGACAGATGACGATGGTGTCAGAGGCTTTGTCACAGCAGTACAGGTAGAAAAATGGAAGAATTTTTTCAGTGAAGGTATCCTCAAAGGTGTAAATATGGGTCCGTGCTCTCACATCATAAAACGACACTTGGCCTTCTTCGTAGTCCACATACACGCCCACTCTCTTGGGCTTAGGGTCAAGGGAGAGCAGTGATGGTGGGGATGTTGACGCTCTGTATCCCTGGCCTTTCTTCATGGCCAGAGCCCAATAGCCTTGGGTGGTGCTTACAGAGATCCTGCCCTTTCTGTTAACAGATGACCTCGCCACACCAAGGTACCAGTCATCCTTTTCCCCCACCTGGACCTCCCAGTAGTGTCTGCCAGAAGTGAAGCCCTCATGGGCCAATACTATAACCACCGTGTCGAAGCGATCGGGGTGGTCCGGGAGGTCCTGCCAGGCACCCAGGTGTCTCACCTGATGTCTATCCTGAGAGAGCTGCAACCACGGGTTAGCTGTGTCAGGGTCAAGAGTGACATCCACTGCAGAAGAACGAGACAGAGGATATATTTTGTTGGGGAGTTTAATGATGAAAACACAGGAAAGAAAAATAAGTAAAAAAAGCTTTACCTGTATATTTCAGAACTTTTTTGATCTCTGTAAAAACAAAATACAACATTCTCTTAAGATATGTTTCTTATACATCTTTACTTTTTTTTTAAAATAAAATGAATAGTCACACAGTAACAAAGGTATTTTTGAATGTTTATGGAAGTCCTACCACTGTCAGACAGTTTGTCAATCATTTCAGTCAACGTCGCCTCTAGTTTGGACACTAATTTTCTGATCATGCCAACACATGTGTCAGTGGGAACACTGGTCTCAGACCAGTCTTTAACAGATGGTGGAGTGCTGAGGGCCGGGAAGCTCTGCAGAAAGATACAGCCCAAGGGGGGGCAACAACTTAGAAACACGTTATTGACTAAAATAAGATGACCACAGTCATGGTTCTTTTCAAATAACCACAGATCACAAAGATTTTAAGGCTTCTGAACTAAGAAACAAATATGGTTGTAGAATTATTTCCAAATTAAGAGACTCAAATGCTCAGGGTTGCGTCAGAATGGGCATTATTTATGAAACACTGCCAAAAAAAACTTGCAAAGCTACTCTTTGATTGGATTGCAGGTATTGGAATGCAATACAGTGTAGAGCAGAAAGAGGGCGCTGTTGTCATTTAATTTAGCTATTAGTGAATACTGTAAAAGGCACCTGGTTTCACTGGAAAACAGGGTTAACAAAATGCTGGAAGTGTCATTTTACCATAAAAATCCTTTGAAATGAAGAAAAAAATAAGGAAAAATTAGAAAAATATCCATGAACTTGTACACCTTGCAAGGTAAAATATCAAGTACCACAACTTAAATTTGGCTCCCCGACACTGAGCACTGAAACAAAGCCTCTCTCACCTTTAAGAAATGAATGTGGTCAGTCCGAGCAACGGTTTCCAACTCTGTGTTCCTCCTCTTTAGCTCAGTGATTTCCTGTTCCAGTTCAGTAATGAGGCCTTGAGCCCACCTCTCCGTCTGCCTCTGCTTCTCCTCGATGACCAAAACCAGCTCGGCCTGAGTTTTCTGGATGGAGCGCACCAGCTCCGAGAAGACCTGCATGCTTTCCTCAATCTCTCTTTGAGCACTGGCCTGAAAGTACAAAAAGCACATGTATGTTGAACAACCATGTGAGTGTAGATTGTGACGTGGCCATGCAAAGGTAAAAACTCACTTTATTGAGCTCCACAGAGTGTTTGATCTCCTCCACCTTTTTCACTCTGTCCTGGATCATCTGCTGAACGTCTATTCCTGTCCTCTTAAGCTGTGCCTGCACAGTATCAGATCACACGGGCATGACTTGTGGTAATTATAAACTTGATGATGTGAAAAGATTATTAGTCTTTAGTTGTAATCAGGCAACAGAGAAGATAACATCATAAAGACACTGTGGACCAGCCTGCTGTACAAGGCGAGGTCTGTGCAGCATAGTTGTTCGTGTTAATGTTTCCTTAAAATCCTGGAAGGTTTAGGTTGAATCATTAGTTTAGTAAAAGTAAACAAAAAAACAAACAAAAATTCAACTCATAGACTCACAAACAACAGAACCTGTTGTATCACCAAACCTTTCTGACATGTTAAGGGCACAATAGGTCAAAGCTTGGTGGTGCCAAGGGGTCATTTAGTGCTTAATAAATGTATTAGACCACCACCCAATATAAGGTTTATGCCACAGCTGCCCTAAATTAACGGTACTTGTAATTATGAAAATATTTTTTATATTTTTGTAATGGTTAATCCACCAATATGTGCAAGTTCTATTTAAATCTAAATCAGAAGTATGCAGCTCCAGGCTTTGAGGCCCGGTGTCCTGCAGCTTTTAGATGTGTCCTTGATCCAACTCAGCTTATTTAAATGACTAAATAACCTCTTTAACAAGCCTTGAAGTTCTCCAGAGGCCTGGTAATGAACTAATCATGTGATTCAGGTGTGTTGACCCAGGGTGATATCTAAAACCTGCAGGACACTCCCTTAAGGCCTGGAGTTGCCTACCCCTGATCTAAATGGGGCGACCGTGGCTCAGGGGGTTGGGAAGCCTATCTGTAACCGGAAGGTCGCCGGTTTGATCCCCGGGCTCTCTGTCCTGGTCGTCGTGTCCTTGGGCAAGACACTTTACCCTACCGCCTACTGGTGTTGGCCAGAGGGGCCGATGGCGCAATATGGCAGCCTCGCTTCTGTCAGTCTGCCCCAGGGCAGCTGTGGCTACAACTGTAGCTTGCCTCCACCAGTGTGTGAATGTGAGAGTGAATGAATAGTGGCATTGTAAAGCACTTTGGGTGCCTTGAAAAGCACTATATAAATCCAATCCATTATTATTATTAAATGATATATCTAATACTAAATTTAGCCATAAATCTTAAAATTTTGTCAGGACCTGAGTGACAAAACGCTTCTCCCACTGAAATCAAACGTCTAAATGAACAGAATCAACTTTCTGGGGTTAAATGTGACACTTAATTAATTTCTGACTTCCCAGTGAAGTCCAGAAATGTCTGTATACAAACATTTTTGACAAATTTCAAAAATATTTGTCATTTCTGTCACAGCTGATCTTATAAATCTGTTAAGCACTCTACATAATAATTTTTTTATGTGGTTGATCTATCTACAGTGCATTACTAACGATACGATTAACAATTAACAATGAAAAATGTGCATCATAACCATCATTTGAATATCTTTCACCATTTTGAATGTGGGAATCTGTGAACTTATGACATTAACTAAAGATGAACAATTAGCTGACTATAAATAGCAGAGAGGGTGTGTACTGGGTGCCATCTGAGCTGATCCTTTTTTCTTGATAAGACAAAAAAAAGAAAGAAAAAGAAAAGAGAACTTCTTGCTGAGAAATGAGGGTGCATAAATAATTCAATGAAAATATCTTGCTCTGCTTCCAGCGCATACAGTAGTATGCATCTCCAAAAAAGGTCATATTTATTCATATTAATAACTAAAGAATCCTTTTGAAGGAGTCCACAGAGTCTGGCAAATGAAACTGGAGTGTTGTGGAGCCACAGATTGAAAGGCTCTGTCCCATCCTAGTCTTCAACCATGTACAAGTAACAGTAATACATTTGAGCCTGCAAACAAACACTTCAAGCAGAAGTGTGTTTAACGAAAGTCTGAAGCTTTTCCATTTAGTCCTCCGTGTGTAAGTATGAGAGTTTATCTGTTTTATCTTTGGCACCAATCACCTGATTTAAACTATGTTAAAAAATACTGCGTAAATCGTACATGACAAGGTGTAAACAAAATATCAGTCTCCTATCTGTATAACTGTGCTTTCTGCAGTTCTCCAGATCTGCTGTCAGCGATCGTGACTTCAAGCATCCATCATTTTACGTTAACTCTGGCTGCACTCGCAAGAGTCCATATTTATAGAACAGTGATACCAATTTTTTACTCTAAACATTTTGAAGGGCCTAGGTCAAGTGGTTTTTTAGATAATGGATTTGAAACTATCCCTCCAACAAAAAAGAGAACAGCGGTAGTAAGACATGAATCTTTCCACTTGAGTTCCTTTAGCTAAGTCTGAGCTGGTCCGGGGGGAGGCAGTTGATGAACCGGCAAGAATTGACCCGCAAATATCTTGAAATCTTTTCCAGCACAGATAAACATTTGGTCCCTGTCCTATATTTGGATGGCAGTGCATCTGTCTCACCTTTTTCTCTGTCCATTCTCTCTCCACAGGGACTGTGTAGTGAGCCCTGTGGTCCGTCTCGGTGCAGAGGACGCACACGCACATCTGATCCTTCTTACAGAACAGCTCCAGGAGCCTCTCGTGCTTCGGACACATCCTGTCCTCCATGTTGGCAACGGGCTCCATCAGCTTGTGCTTAGTGAAGCGGGCTGAGTGACATTTCAGATGCTCCTCGCAGTATGAAGTCAGACACACCAGGCAGGATTTGACCGCCTTCGGCCTACCTTCTCCAAGGCAAACGTCGCACAAGACTTCCTCCCAAGATTGAGATTGGAGCGAAGAGAAAGAAGGAGATGGTAAGGTCTGAGGAAGTTGAGAAGCAGAGATTTGAGGTGAGGGTGGGGGTGATGTTTGGGGAAGTGGAGGCGGTGGCTCTTGTGCTGTGGCTTGGTGTGCCAGTGGAGGAGAGGTCTTTGGAGGTGAAATTGGAGGGATTAAAGGTGGTAAGTCTTCTTGCTGTGGCCTCTTCTCTCCTTGTTTCTCCTTCACTCCCTCTTTCTTTCTCTTCTCCTCTTGTTTCAGCTTCAGCTCCTCCAAAAGCTGCTCTTTCTGGTCTTTCTCCAAAAGCCTTTCCTCATCCTCCCTTTTCCTCCTTTCTATTGTCCACTTCCTTTCTTTCCCTTCTCCCTCTTCCTTGCTTCCCTTCCCTTCCATGCTTTTAATCCTAATCTCCTTGAACTGCTCTGCAATTTCCCTCAAGACAGTGTTGACACTAATATCGGGCCTTTTGTAGAAGGACTTCTTGCACATAGGACACTGATACAAAGGACTGCTTTTCCAGTATCCCAGGATGCAACTCTGGCAGAAGTTGTGTCCGCAGGGGATGGACACGGGGTTGGTGAAGACGTCCAGACAGATGGAGCAGTGCACCTGCTCTTCTGAAAGGTTCCCAGTAGTGGCCATTCCTGCACGGCGGAGAGGCAGGGTCATTTTCAGTGCAAGCAACCAGCCTTTGAATGGGTCATCAAACCTGCTGTGATATCGAGGTCGCTAGGATTAGATGGCATGACCTTAATGATGTCGTCTACAAGCAGATCTACAAAGCAAAGCATGGCGGGACTCATTTATCATTACATGCTTTGAAATTACAGGTCATAATGTTTTAGGTAAACATTTAGAATAATGACAAATGAGTCCCGATTAGTCCCGACTCATTTTAAGAGCTTACATGCATATGTCAATATTTAAATACAAAACATAGTCAACATCTTTCATAATCATTATTTATATTAAGATATTTTGAAAGTATTTAAATATTGATACTGCCCTCTTGTGGCCACATATTGTAATAGTCACACTGCTTTTAATTTCTGACCCAAGAAATTTATAGATAAATACAACTATAACTATAATAAGTTTATCAGAGGACGGCAATTAATAGAATCATCACATGAATTTTAACTCCTAATCTTTTCTTTTTAAAAGCAAACTCCATATCACAAGCTAAAGATTATTATGTCTCTCCTGTACGCTGGTACACTGCGACACAAATGTATCTGTGAAGCTGCAAGTAAGCAGGTTTGACCTATAAGACAGGCAGCTTCAGGCCTAGGTGTTCGTGACAGACCAGATTAAGATTTTTCCAAAAATACTAGCGTACCGCATGACCTGTCTTGCAGTGCTGGCAGCGCTTAAACTTTCTTATTTTGATAAATGAACACCTAGTACCTAAAAATATACAAACTTATAACTCTACGATTGAAGTCTTCTCTTGAACTATTTTAATCTATAATTCCCTGCCTGCAATGGAAAGAAAGTCCATACCACAGGTCAGCACTCATTAGAATAAAAATGTTATTAGAAAAAAAAATCCAACAACAATACTCCCCTAAGAGTTATGTCTGTGTACAGAGAAGCAGATGATACCCTGTGGAAATTAAAAACACAGGAGGTGAAGGGAGAGACAAAAAACAGAGATCTGGGAAACTCACCAGAGAGCAGCTGCCTGGAGACTCCACAGTGCACTGACATATGAGACAGGCTGTAACCGCTGCCCCTTACAGCCGCCCCCCACACAAACACACACTCAACTCAGACCCAAAATATACCCCGCTCCCTCAGTCTCCTTTTAACCTAGATACAAATATTCTCTGGCCATGACCCTCAAAGCTCCAGGAGGAATAGCTTTAAGTCTTCAGAGAATACAGCACATTAGCTAGGGTCAAATTCAGGAGTTTGACAAAGAAATTAAAATAGCAGAAGTAACACTAAAATCTGAGAACGCTTACATGTTGAGGATTTAATTTTTTGTGTTAATAATTGTAGGATTTTCAAATTGGCAAAATTTAAAACACAAAAAAATATTAGACTGTTAGCTTAGCACAAAGATTAGAAGCACAGACCATATAAAAACATGGATGTAATATCCAGGTTTTAAAAAAGAATAAGTCAACGTGGAAGTGTTTTAAACCTGCATTCTACCTGAAGGCCACCAGAGAGCGATAGCTGTGGTTGTAAAAAAACAAACAAAACCTTTGGGCCTGATAGAAGGCCATGCTTTCTGCAAACAGTTTGTGGACTCAGTCACTGATTTCTGGTTATACTGAATCAAAAATGAAGTCGATTTATAAAGCTTTATAGTTTTTGTATCATTGTATATTTCAAAATAGAGCCTTAACCATGACCACTGTTCACCAGCTAATGACGTATGACTGGTAAGTAGTTTGCCAACTAGCATGTAGTTTCACAGTCAAACCCGTCCCTCTTCATATCATCCATTCTTTTAAAGATGGTGACGGTAAAAATGCCAAAGTTGAGGCTTCAGAAAGACATGTCAGAAACCAGTGGATGACACGACGGTAGCTACTACAGTCTATCTCCTTCATGCTGTCTATGACTAAAAACACTTTCTTCTCTCTCTTTGCTGGCATTGCTAAAGTTCAACATTACAAGTGTAGTAAAACAGACAGCTGACACTAAAATAGTTCTATATTTTGTGGAGATTATACATGATATAGATCACTGATATTTTTTTTTAGCTATGCTAAGCTAAAGGGATCCAGAGGATGCCTTAGTCAGAGGCTTTTTTTTATCTTCTCTTATACCAGAGGCCTATTTAACCAACCCCAAAGACAGAGCTCACATTTCAAGGTTGCTTTTGTCGATTTATAACAAAAGTAAGTTCAGTGTAATTCAGTCTCCTGACAGTTTTTTTTAAATGTTTTGTCTACATAAACCCTTGAAGAAAAAGTAAACAATGTGATAACCACTGCAAAAAAAGTGCAGGTGTTTTAATTATGTTATGACTCCATCAGGAGAGTTCATGTTTTTTGTGTAATCTTATTTACTGTCGTGACTTAATGGACAGTTAATATGAGTGAGATAAAATAAAACAAGATATATATTTTTTAGTTTCTAGATCAAATGGCTTGAATTGTCCAATGACATAGGTTTAAAAACAAAACAGACTGTTAGGTTACCAAACATGGGTGTGTCTGAGGCCCTGAAAAGTAGGACACTGCCACTGATAAAATGACAGGCATGGTTAAGTGAAAACTTGAGTTATCTCAAATTTATTGATTCAAACTGCTGAGTAAGTAAAAAAAAAAAAAACTTGAGATACCCAACTGGAAATTTTGAGATAATCACTTCAAATTTTGACCTATAGGCTTTTTTTTCTTTGTCTGTTGTTGGTTACCCTGAAAGTCCAAATTAGAGGGGTAATAAGTTCAGCAGGAAATTCAGCTTAAGTCACTTAAGCTACAGTAAATATTTTTTTGACATGACTGTTTTTGTGATATATATATATATATATATATATATATCAGTTGAGTTGGTTTCTTCGTTAACAGGAAGTCATGCATTTTGTGCCTTAATCAGCTTTATTGAACAAGTTCAGTAGACGTTACAAAAGTATGTGATTCATGTAGAAACAGAGAACTTTTCCATGGCCTTTAAACAGGTGATCCTATCATTTTTTTTTTTACGTAGTGGAGATCAAAGTCATTAAATATATACAACATTAATACAGATTCTGTTATATGAAAAAAGCAGATAACTGTGTTTTATATTACTTTTGATGTGCAAAATAGTTACAGTAACTAAAGCTGTAAAATGATTGCACTGGTCTCCCCATGCTATCCCCACTTAATGTGTCTATATTGGTTTTTACAATAATGTCCATAGGATACAGTCTTAATTACAATAGGTAGGTACAAGTACAAGAAACCTTGATTCGATTCCCCAGGCAAAGTCTAAATCACTAGAAACGAAGTTTGCATCTCTTAACTTCATTACTTGGCTCTCTGAGCCTTAGAGTTGCAGTTACACAAAGACTTACAGAGTAGGGAAAGTGCCAGCTTTACTCAAACTCATCTATCATCAAGTAAGAAACAAAAAAAGAATGATTTATTGTCCTTCACATGTTTTCACATCACTACATATTTCTTCTTTACTGTAATCCAAGTTTGAGTTAACAGATGATAGTGCAAAGAAAAAACTGCCTACATTTAAATAAATTGTAAATGTACCATTATAATACATGTATCAGTCAATAAAGAATTTACCTCAGAAAATAGCCAGTATTATGCTGAGAAAGTGATGGCGGTGTGTATAAAAAAGATGTTTTATATATAAACAGAATGCATAACCTAATGCCGACTGACTATACCCTCAGCTGTGTTTAACATGGGTTATGATGAGTGGGGCATTATTCTTCCCCTCCTGGGCGAGACAGGGGCTGAAGATCGGGTACAGGTTCTCACTGAAGCTATCGATAAAACTGTAGATATGCAGACGAGACTTCACATCATAGAAAGAAATCTGGCCTCCTTCGTAATCCAGAAAGATTCCTACTTTACTGGGTTGGGAAGGCAGCACTAGAGGCAAGCGGGGCGATGCAAGCACTTTCACCTCCCCGTTCTTCAGCCACAGGCACCAGTACCCACCCTCGGGACTCAGCTTGATCTCACCCTTGCGTCGGGCAGAAGCGCGGGCCACGCCGAGCGTCCAGGCCGTCTTTCGCGATACGTCCACCTCCCAGTAGTGTCGCCCCGTGCTGATCCCCTCCCGGCCCAAGACAAAGAGGGCCGGGCTGAAGCGCTTTGGACCCTCACAGTGAGTGGATTTGCGCTCTTCATACCTCACCTGCTGACCATCATCAGTCACAGTCAGGTTCCTCTGGGCTGTGGCAGGGTCCAGAATCACCTCAGCTGAAAAGGAAGGAGCAGAATATGAGACAGGGAGAAAAATCTGCATTATTTATTGCCACTTCTGCTAAAAAAAAATAAATAAATAATGGGCTCCTTATTCCTGAACATGCCACAAGGGTGTCTGTAAAATGGCAGCATGCTACGGGAGCAATCCCATCTCTGCTGTGAAGAATTACTTCCATTTTGTGGGCATTTAGAAGAAATGAGCATCATCATTTACTCAAGAGAGGCCTCCTGCTTTACTTTAACACCCTTATGTACAAGTGGCACGAATGTGCTCCCTAGAAGAATTATAGCTACAAACCATGGATGTCACCCAGCTAACACAGTAGAAGTGTTACTCACATGCGTAGTTCTGCACCTTCCGGAGCTCTGAGAGAGAGAGAGAGAGAGAGAGAGAGAGAGAGTGTCAAAGTCACAGCAGATGGCACGTGTGGGTGGTAAACACACAGATCTGAACCAGAGCTCTAAATGCTCGATGCATGTGCCGCTGTCAGTCAGCTGCCTCTTCCAGCGATCCCAAGTGGATGATCTGCGGCATCAACACTATCTCCATCTGTCCAACCGTCTTGCATGTGTGACCGTGTGAGTGTGGCGCGATGATGAGTCACTTTCCATTCCAAAGTGTGCGTACAGTGACCTACATATCACCGATTTGGATTTTGCACAGGATGTGTGGTTTGTATTAGACAAGGGAGGATGGATTGTACTAGAACTTTGCATTCATTATCCCATGCAGGGATCCCAGTAAAGCCTGCTGCGAGTTTGATTTTCAGTTTAAAGGGGTACTTGAAGCTGCGGAACTGTATGCAGCGTACGCAGAATGGAAAATACTCATTGTGACTATGAACATTTTTCAAAACACTCTTCCAAATGATTGCAGACATGTTGATTTGCATTAAATACATAAAACATGAGCCATTTCAGATCGCTCATTTTTAAAAGTGCTTTCAGAAAAAGGATTAAGAAAAGATTTTGCTGAATATGTGCTAATATTATGTAAGGTATTTATTTAAATGTATCTAGCCCTGCATGATATGCACTAGGGTTTAAATTATGCTCTGTTGGAACTAAAGGGCTAAGATCCATGCGTTCATATTGTTTGCACCTACAGTCTGAAATCATGACTTATCAGTTTAGGCAACATTTTTTCCAGTTTTCTGTTGTCTAATTTTGATGAGCCTGTGTCAGTCATAGCCACATGGACCTGGTATGGTCTTCTGCTTCAAGCAGTGGTGGTCCTAGCCTGTTTGGCTGACGAGTTATTGTGAGTTATTAAATGCTGCTCCAGCCACCAGAAACTCCCCCGCCGCCCCACCCTCTCCTCCCTGTGCCGCAAGCAGCAGGCGCACCTCGCAAACGAGGGCGCCCTTACTCCCAGCAAATGGCCGATAGAAAATCGATCGGTGCCTATGGCATTCCCAATATGCGCTGGCATGACGTCGGGGCAGCATGAGTATGAGCATTTTTTATTTTTTTTGCCCATGCCCGTGATGCCGTCCCCCACCACTATGCCTCCCCGGGCAACCGCCCGTGCCACCTGTATCAAAAACCGCTACTGGCTTCAAGGTTTGACTTGTTGCTACTCAGACATGCTCTTCTGCAAACCTTGTTTGTAATGAGTGTTTTTTTTTGTTGCTGTTGCCTTCCTATAAGCTAAAGGCAGTCCAATCATTCTCCTCTGACATCAACAGGCACAAGCCATTTCTCCCAGATAATTGCTGCTCACTGGATAATTTCTCCTTTTCAGACTTTTCTCTGTAAACTGTAGAGATGACTGTAGATCAGCTGTACTAATATTGAGCGCATCTGGCAGCATTAACCAAGTTGCAAGTCGCTTCCCCATTTTGATCTTCATGGTTTGAAGCTCAGCTGACATGTGATTGGCTAATTGGGTATTTTCAATTAATGAGTATTTGAACCGGTGCACCTAACAATAATAATAATTCCACAGACCCGCCCGCATCGCATTTCTGTGGAACCCAAGGAATGGAAAGAGACGGCGAGGAAGACCCAAAATAACGTGGAGGAGTACTTTCCTTGAAGAATTATGTTCGGTTGAACTGTCATGGGATGAAACAGTAACCGCCGCGATGGACCGAGTTCAATGGCGTTCTCTTGTCGCCCGATGTGCCGATCGTCGTGGGAGGATCTAAGTCTAAGTAAGCACCTAATAAAGTGGTAAGTCTATATGTAAACCATGCTCTGCTTCTAGCATTGTAGGCATGGTATTGCTGCAGCACTAGTTGTTTTGTACAGTTTCTCAAATACAATGGTTTTAATAGCTGCATAAGTGCATTAGGTCACAAGTTTGGCTAGCTGCCCTTACCTTTCCCATATATTTTTTTAAGCTCATCCTGGAACTTATCAATGAGGCTGCTGACCGAAGACCGGATGGTTCCCAGATAAAGGTCAGTATTGATGCTGACCGCTGACCAATCAGTGGGCTCGGGTAGGGGTGACAGTGATGTCAGGTTCTACGTGAAATAGAGAGGTCATGCAAGGTAAGATGAACGGTGCGTCAAAGGAAATGAAGTCTGTAAAGTTTACAATGAAAAGAACACACTAAATATGACGCCAACAGTGTGCTCAGTGCTGTCCTATTTAATTTTGTTAATGGGAAACACAGAACAGAGACACATTATTGCTCTGACGGGAAAAGAAGAGAGCACTCAGTAGAGGGCATTGTCCAAATGTGGTAAGTAAATTCCCTGTCTATCAAAAAGAGATGCACTGGTCTGCTTACTCTCAGCTTTGATGTGTCTGGGTATTCGAGGCTTCATGCCTTCATGCCTTCACTTCCATTGATGCTATGTAGAAAACCTCTAAAGTAGCAACTTCAAAGACATCTATTCATTCACATGGGGGAATGGCTATAACAGGCTCGGTCTGCTCATGGAGGCTTTTGATGTTGTGTCTCAAAATCTCTGAGCAAACACAGCTGGTGCAGCCACAGAGGTAAATAATTGGCTTTGCAATTAAAAGTAAAGTGTGTATACAGTTTTCAGAACAGGAAAACAGAGATATGTTCAGTATAATACGATCCATATGATATTGTTCAGGCTTTTCTGGTGAAATCATAAGGGTAGAAAGTCTTGTGTTTTAGATGCCTGTGAGATTTCCATTATTGTGAATAGCACAGCTTATTCTGTTAAGTCTTTAGCCTTCTAATAAAATGCTCTGCCCCAAATGCACAGTAATTGTGTTTTCAGTATGTAGGCCAAGCTGGAAAAGCAAGAACTTTAAAGGCTAGCTATATTTAGTACAGAAAAATAAAGTTAGCATCCAAAGCATCCAAAGCCTGAAGATACTGTCTCAAGACCTGGACCTGTCTGCATGCCAGTGTGTGTTAGACCCACATGGAGCTCTGTAGTACCTGAAGGAAAAGCACTTTGTCGTGCATCTGTGCATGGGCTTCTAGCTCATTGCTCCTCCTCCTCAGTTGGCTGAGTTCATTCTCCAAACCCCTGGCCATTTCCTGGGCGTGACGCTCCGCCTCACGTTGCCTCGTGGCTATCAGCTCAACCAGCTCCGCCTGACTCTGCTCCACCAGACGCTGCAGCTCTGCGTACACCTGCCAGCTTTCCTCCAACTCCTTCTGAGCACTGGCCTGTGAATGTGAGCGCCACATGGCCAGTGTTACCAGTGTGAACATGAGAAAAGCTCAGAGTCCAGATCAGATCGTGTTCAAGACCGAAGACCGGGTTTAAGGAGGAATGCCTGCGTATTCTTAGCAACAAAGTTCTTACAGATTAACCAGAGTCTAGAAGTTACTGAGTAACACGGCTCCTTTTACAGGGGAGCTTGGAGGACAGGTTGAGATAGTGCTAATCCTGTGGAAGAAGTTATTTATTGTCTTGTACGTGGCGTTAATGAGGTAGAGAACATTCTATACAAACATTACATAAACTGCATTGTGGGAATGCAGGATCTTTGAGATTAACTTGAGCCACAACTCTGAGAAACACATGAAAATGCAAATGTTTGATGCAGCCGCATCAGACATTAGCCTTTAAAATGCCAGCTCCTTTGCACAAAGTTCCAGTTATATTGGCTTGAATAGAAGCATGTTTGTGTGGGGAACAGTTGCTGTGAGTATGCATCATACATGCCACCTTCTGTGTTCTCTACCTAGACACCACCCTACATTTTTAGGACCTCCTGTTGTGTAGGAAATTTTAGAGAGTGTCCGAACCTGATTTCACATGTGAAGTCAGCTTATGCTGAATTATTTCCTTTTATTGTTGCACTTTTTTTTTTGTTGAAAATGATTTTCCATCCACACCCTTCTTTTTGCTCCCTGATAGCATCGCTCCATTTGAACTCTTTTTTTCTTCCCAATGACAAGAGCATAGGGTCACATTTCATTTAAACATTAAAATGTGTCATTTGTTTGAGGTGAAACGCCTCAAAGGTTCACTTAATCACCAAGGCTCACTTTGGGAGTCACTTTCTGTCTGCAGACCCTTCGGCTGGTGTGTCCTTGTAGGATCTTAACTGTTGTTTTACACGTGGAGCTTCACAGCATGTTATTCTGCACCTTTAAATCTTTGACAAGAAAAACTAAGTTCCCCATTAAATGATCTTTGTTTCCACTCACAATTACGACTTTCCACAGAACAACTCTCATGTTGCAATTTAGATGACTGGCATCTTTATTTGTTTGTTCTCTTCAAAGTTCAGGGTTTGACATGAGTAATTGCACCTTATTTAGGCAGTTAGAGTGATAAGAGAGAAGTATTGCATAAACATCTTTATGTAACATACAGATTTTTACATACCTGGAGCAAACCTCTGGAAATTTTACTTTAAGTTTTCTGCTACTGTTTCTAAATGACACTAAATGTGGAATAGCTCCTTTATTTATCACACGCTAACACAGCATTATCTTTATTATTACTATTGTCCTGCACATTTAATGCTAGCATGAAGTTGTAGACTTTTTAAAGTCCTGATAAAATGTCATTTTATATCAAAGGTTTCTTGTTTAAATGTTCCTTTTTTTAATGAGACTCTTGTCCACACTCACCTTTGGCCTAAAGTGTTGATTGTTGTATATATCTTTCTATATGAGTTTCTATTTGTTTGACGTAATGATTGACAGAATTGGAGGCATTAAATAAAACTACCATAATGATTCTAGCAAATTAACATGTAAGTACTGCAGTTTAAAAAAAACAACCAAAACCCAGATGTTTACTTAGTCAGTTGCCTCTTAAGTGTCTTTGCGCACCACTTGTGTAACTGGATTGACAGGTTACATCTTCCATTAGATGCTGAAACCACCAGATTTTCCATCTCAAACTGATAAGTTACATGCATTTTAAACTTGCTCAATAAATTCAATGTGTTGTTTAGTCTGTCAGCAGCATGTAGCTGGACACGAGTCCATGTGTTTGTACAGTAAACACAGAGGGAACTGTGGGGAAAAAGGTTTCCAGAAAGAGGAAACCAAGAGTAACACTGAAACCAGGAAATTTCACTCATGAATGTTTTGCATATGTGTCATCAAATTCAAAACTACCCAGGTGTGACAAGATGTGAAAACCTAAACATAGGACAACTGATATATTTAGTGTTACCCTGGTAAAACCTGTTACACTCCCAGCATTATTAGTGTAATTGTCCTGGAAAACCACTCAGGCTTGTTATCTTTTCATTTCTTATTCCAAAGCAGCATTTTACTGCAGGGAGGCTGTGGCTGGAAACAGGGTGTGTGAGAAACTAAATGTAAATGTTTACACTGGTCTCACTGGTTGGACGGCCTCAGACATGGATCTGAGTGTGTGTACACAAGACAAAAACAAATGACATTAGTGCTCCACCTTATCTGCTACTGCAGAGCATGAGAGGTATGAGATGTGGGTGGCATCCCGCCTCAAATATGTCCTGCTTGTACTGGAGCATAGGTCTTTTAGTTGGCTCACCTTGCTTCGATGACTAATAAAGATGAATCTACGTTATTAGGGGTAAAACTTAAGTGTCTGTTGGCTTTTAATAAACTGCTGCTGGTCGTCTTACAGCTGCCCTTGAGCAACAGCTTTTTCTGGATCACAAAGCTGCTTAAAGTGCAAATAAGGCTTTTGAGCTTCAGCTAAAGAAAAACATTATATGAGAGCAGACTGGCAAATATTTGAAATGCACTTTAAACATATTTACAACAGCAACGATTAGGCTGTTTCTCAAATACATGTACAAGTGTAAAAGGACTGGCCTGTTTGTATCAGCCACTTCTGATAAGATGCCTTTGGAAATGCCGCACTGGTGCGACGCTTAAGAATTCAGCTTGAAATCTTTCTGAGATAACAAAATGTGAGTGGAGTTTTAGATTGAAAACAGTATCGTGGACACAAATGTGTTTCTCGAATCATGCTCCAAAACACAGCACTTGAAATGCTTATCCCTAGTTAGACTTCGAAACACAAGCAGATAAAAATCAGTGGCATACAAAATGTATCAGGAAACAGACGCATTAAAAAATACCAGACTCCAAACAAACTCAAACAAGACCAACTCCAGTTATAATGACACAGCATAAAATAGAAGACAATAGATTATTCACAACTGCATGGTTGATTCTGATTAAAAAAATGTTTCAGTTTGATTTTAAATGATCAGTGTCCAGCTTAAGTTCTGAAGACAAACAGCTGTACATGTTAATGCATTCCTGAAAAGAAAAATCCCAACAGATGCTGTGTGTGTCACACATACCAAAACCACGAGGTCAGTGAGTAGCTGAGGAGTATTTGCATATTATTGTAGCTTTGGATTAAATTTAGGTTTTCAATTGTAATGAAACTATAGCTTAAAAGGTTTCAGCACAAAATGTGTGCAATTATAAACTGGAAGATTGTACACTGTTAGGGTTAGAAATGGGAAAAATTTGTTGTTCGGAAAATTCATATTGAAACAGTAGATTGCATTTTTACAAGTTTTTAACAGTGTAGATCATCGTAAAAAGCTTAATTGTTGTGGACGCTGTTTGTGACCAGGAGGTTACACAAAATTTACATTCTTTTTTTTTAAAAAGGACTCGTAAGGCAAATCCACGATTTGCTTTTTTAATTTGGATTCAAAGCTTGACTCTTTACTGAATACAAAACTAGACAAAATTTACATAAAAACAGTTCTTAGCACTGACTGTCGATCAGTCAGCCAAATGTCGATACCAATACTGGAAATGTTGGCTGAATGTTTACCATAACCAATGACCGATGTTTATGTTATAATCTATTATTTTTGTGACGTCTGGATGTTCAAACCTAGTTCGATGAAGGCTCGAATACTTAAAATTGTTAAGTTAATCTCTGTTTCTTAGTAGCTTAACCATGATGTCACATGCAGGTTTTTATTAGACTTACCTTTATGACCTTGATGGACTGTTTGATCTCGTCAAGTTTCTTGGCTCTCTCCTTGATCAAATGTTTCAGCTCTGATCTCTTCTTTCCCATGTTACCCTGTGAGACAAAAAAACCAGAGGTGTGTCTTACCAAAATTTTCCTGCTTTTATATCATAAAAATATCTCAGGAGTCATTTTAATGATCTTGTCATACAGGGATACTGACCATCTTCTTCTTAAATTCATGGTCAATGGAGACAATCTCATGGGATTTGTGTGTGGCATCGGCACAGGCAGAGCAGATGCACATGTGGTCGGTCCGGCAGTACACATCCAGGAGACGTTCGTGTTTCTTACAAATTTTGTCTTCCAGGTGGAAAGTTGGTTCAATCAGACGATGAGACATCATTGCCCTGACCTGGAGGACAGTATGGGCATGAGTGGTACAGAGACATAAATACAGTTGCTCTTAAAATTTATAGAAATATTTGCTTTTAGGTTATTTAATTAATTAACATCTAACAAACCCACCTTCTTATGATGCCTGAGGTGGGACTCGCAGAAAGACCCAGGGCAGTTCACACAAGATTTCAGCGCCTTTAACTTCCTTCCAATACAAGCATCACAAGAAACATCCCCAGGCTGGGCAAACTCTCCGGTATCCTTCACTGGCGAGCTGCTCTCGCCCGTATCTGAGCTCAAATTCCATCTGGATCCGTGAGAGGCGGTGCTTTTAGCCACCACTAGCCCCTGAAACTGGGAGGATATTTCAGCCAGGACCCTGTTGACACTCATCTCAGGCTTTCTAGAGTAGCTCTTTTTGCACATTGGGCACAGGAACTTCTTGCTGTGGTTCCAATAGCCCTGTAGACAGGCCTTGCAAAAGCTGTGGCCGCATGGTGTGGAGACGGGCTCCACAAATATCTCCAGACAGATGGAGCAAGTGAACTGCTCCTCAGAGAGAGAATTAAAGCCTGGAAGACAGAAGGAAGTGTGAGAGGCTTAGTACATGTGTATTTATAATATAATTAGAACAGTCAGTACAGACACCGTTTAAAGCAGATCTTAACATTTGACTTTTATCTTCTTTTTTTTTTTAAGATATGTGGCACGTGACTCACTTGAGTCGTGTGGAAGCCTAGACAGAAACCTGCATAGAAACAGCTGTGAAACTCACTAGGAAGGGACCTGAGGACAGCAGTTTAATCTTCTTATAAGTGACAGCTTTTCTCTGGAGACTTTACATATTACATCATTTTACATCCTAAAAATGATTTGGTTAGGTTTAAGTTGTTTTTGTCGACTTCGTATCTGGTTTATCCGTCCTTATTGGATAAAAATGAACTTGCAGCAGTCGAATTAGGGCAAAAGGAGCCACAGAGGAGATGAGACAAAATTATATGTGTAATGAGGTCATTTTGTATCGTGACCTGAAAGATCTACAGTGCTCAATAAATTGCCCACCTGTCGCAAAAACTAGAAGACACAAATATTTTAGAAATCTATTTAAAATGTTCAGTAATACCTGTCAATAACTGTAATTGGATAAATAAATACATTTAAAAAATTCTAATTTATTTTACTTTTTTCTGCTTGTTTTGTATAACAGTAAAATATAAAATTCATGGATCATATATTTTAACATGAAAGATATTTCTATTAAAGGTCTTGCACAAACTGGTGGATTAAACATTACAGAAACATTAAAAATGATTCATTATCAGTACAGTGCAGTATCATTTAGTGCAGCTGTGACATAAACCTGACATTTAGTGATTGGCTGATAATTTCTTTCTCTTTTTTTGACCTCTGTATATCTGTCTGAGGTTTATGTCAGGAGGTGGTAAATTTCCATTCAGAGGTAGGGGAAAAGGGCTAATTCAAGTATTCTACTTTTTTTGTGTTTTTGTAAACTGATTAGAATTTCTGAGCTTTCTATATAAAAAAAATGCAATTCACCATTTTCTTATTCATCTAAGATAATAAACTGCAGTGGATGGGGAGGCAGTGGAATCATCTCCCACCCTCACTTTTTTTTGTCCAATGTCCAACTTCCAGAATACACTCCCTAATTTTGCTGTTGCTGTTACCTCAAATTCAAAAAGTGATTGTTCAAAGCACCAAACAGTAAAAATGAAATTAGAATTCCTGATTACAAGCAAAAAAAATTGACCGCCACTTTAAATCTAGTACAGGTGTCAAACAAAAATAAGGCCTAAACTGATCCACAGCTTGTCCTCAAAACAAAGTAAGACAAAGCCAGGAAGACACTTTTTCCAGTTAACAGTTATGTGACATCCAGTGAGAAAGTATCACCACAAACAAGGAACTATCTGCAACAGTGTCACTGTGTCCTGTTGAGGGCGAGAAACTATCTGAGGAATGCAGATATTCTGGACCTTCTGCACCTGCATCATACGTTTGGCTTAGGCATGAGCCAAATGAACTTTTCCACCAAATCTGCTACGACAAACAACCTCTATACGTCACGACATCTGCACTGTTTCAGTTTAACCCAAATCTAAAATGTTTTTTTTTAACATATGTAGTTTTAAACTAGGCAAGTAAAAAGTCAGGTACCGTCAATTCCAGACATCTGTCTGTCTACACCTCCTGTAGTGTCAGCATGGATAAAGTTCCTAACATTTGATAAGAAACTAGCACTAAGATTATGTTAAAACAGGTACAACTCACTCATGTTTTCCTTTGACCTCGAGCGGTGCGCTTCTTCACCTCACATACTTTGCTGTGAATCACACAGCTCCGGTGTTGAACTCTTCCTGAAACTTGCAGTGGACCTCCCACTCTCAGTGGGACACACCCAGACTCTCACATAAACCCTCCTTTTGTTATTGCTCAGTGATTTCTCCTGCCCTGCTCTGCGCATATGCAAAGCTCAACAAAGGTGTTGCATTTTCATCATTGCAGAGATCTGCCCCTGCTTTCTGTGGCTTTCTGCCACTGTATCTTCATAAAAGTCAAGAACACAAAAGACTTGCTCTTCAAGAAGTCTCAGACAGAGGTGATCACTAGCACTGTAATAATACTGAGACTGATACTAAGGTAAAAATGCTAAAGAAGTTAAAAAACAACAACTATTAACTCAGAGGGTGTATTTGGTTTTGTTTTGTGTCATTTTGGGGGTTTTTGGTCTATATTATACTGTACATACATCATTTGGTAATATTATCTTTCCTCCCATTACTGTCTGTGTGTGTGTGCAGGTCTCTCTCTCCTACCTTTAGGCTCTGTGTTTGAACGTTTTTGTATGATGCAGACACAGTTGGAATCATATGATTGGCTCTTTCAATGAGTTTGCTTTCTCTGGATTGGATCGTTGGTTGATAGCAGACTTTTAAACTTCTTGAAACAGCTGACATCTACTAGTTCCCAGACATCTACTAGACCTTCGCTGATCCCAGCAAAGGTCTGCAATTTAGATCTGTGTATTGTCTGGAGAGATTCGTGTAAGTGCAGTCATAGAGTTGGCGGATTATGGTAGTCTTGTTAGCTGTGAGCTTATACTTTTATTTATTATTGTTTTGGTGGCTTAGAGTAGAGACTTGTCCTTCACTGCTGGTGGAAAGTAGTACTTATTAGCAAGATTATGTTTGTTGTTTTGGTCCCTGAGGACCCTGAGGCTCTCAAACTGGTCCTGGAACTCAAAAATCTCACATCAATTGAAAGCGAACTGGTACTGTGAAGATTAGTATTTGAGTTACAACGTTTTGATACTTGTCAAACCATTCAGTGACCCAGTCGTGCCATATGGAAAATTCCTATGGACCTTACAATGTTTAATCAGAGAATAAAGGCCATAAGTCAGAATAACTCCATAAGCTCCTCAGGCCTCAGGGGCTCAGATTACTGGAGCAAAATGCCCTCAACAACAAAACAACACCAGCAGATTCCAACAGTGTAGACATAAAGAGCTCAGATTTTTCCTTTAAATCTAGAGCCTGTCTGTACACACAGACATCAATTCACCTTTTTAGGTTTGTTTTAATAAAGATGTTAGTTAGAGTCTGTCTCTTTCTAGTCGTATTGCTAAGGTAACCAGCTGCTGGTGGCAGCTTCACAGGATGTATGACAATGCCTACAGTCCATTAGTCCATTTTACACGCCCCACTGAAACATAATGCTCAGTTCAAGCTTCAAAAGACATTAGCAGAAATATTTTATGTCATTTTTCATGGATAAGTTTTGCGATTTGAGATAAATTGATAATTGATTTCTACAATCTTTTGCTTGAGCTGTTCAAACTAGTTTTTTACTTGTTTTGTTTTATTTTTATTCAAAACTCTTATCTTTTCTGTGACCCAGCAAAGGTCATATATGGATTAAACCTTTCCTGTAAAGAAGAATGACACCTGCCTCTCTTCATAATCCAGAAACACACCCACCCTCTAGGGAGGTGGAGACAAAAGTGAAGGGTAAGTCTTTTGCATTATTGCAAAAGTGCTCGCTCCTTCAGTCTTTAACTCCTTCTGTCATTTTTTAAACCCCATTTTAGGAAAATCAGCATGCTCTGACCAAGACAAAGTCAGGGACCTACTTCACATAGACAGCGTTGCATCTTAAGTTCATCCAATTTGTATGTCTTTACATTTGATGAAAAGACTGAATAGAAGAAGCAAATTTTGTATTATAGCTCCTGCTAATGTGATGAAGTGCATATGCTTGTGTAATGCCTGTTTAATGAGAATGGTGTTAAAGTTTTAACTTATTCTAACCAGCAAACTAGCTAATGTTAACATATCGAGTATGTTCACCTGTTGTGAGATAAAGACCCCACAACGCCATGCAAAGAAACTCCAACAATCCAACAAGCTCAGCTACATTTAAGAGAAAGAAAACTCAGGAGAACAAGGCCATCTGCTCAAACCAGTTGGAGGTGAAGGGAAAGAAGTGAGGGGGGAAAGGAGAAGAGAGAGTTGACAAACTCTCAGGCTAAATTTCCCACTCTTGAGACTTTTTTAATCGGGTTTTGTCAAGCCAATATTTTCTTGTTTTCTAATGTGTTAATTATTTTTAAATGGCACTTTAGAGCTTCTCTATTTGCAATCCAAGAACTTTAAAACAGAAATTGTGCTCCCCTCAGTTTGCATATTGGGTGGTTGGAAAATGTTGGCGTTAATTTTGGTGGCGGGCACAACATAGCACACCGGTGGGCTTATTGAGGCCTCAGTCACACAGGCCTGGAGACAGGTCAGCAACTGTTATCAACCACTGGCTGCTAGAGAAAAATGTGTATTGGATAAATGTGTGGGTGAAAATGGTTGCA
This sequence comes from Aulonocara sp. 'chitande type north' Nkhata Bay, assembly GCF_057382095.1. NCBI lineage: Eukaryota > Metazoa > Chordata > Actinopteri > Cichliformes > Cichlidae > Aulonocara > Aulonocara sp. 'chitande type north' Nkhata Bay. The sequence goes on from NC_141346.1 coordinate 659,946, forward strand.
AAGAGGGCACTACACCAAAAACGTACTTCTGATTCTTTGTTTGCTAGCAGATTGCTGTGATCGCCCATAGTGTGCATGCAAGTCTTTGCCTGCAAAAACCATTAACAGTTGTAACCTATTACTGAAACCAAGGCACAAATTTTACTTTGAAGGCAAACTCCTTGCATTTCCTGTTTCACCACTGTGCGTGTGCAACTGGCGAGTGTGTGCAGACAAATTGCCGACAGTTATGGATGCCTGCGACTACCTCCTAGTGCAGGGTTTCCCAACCTTTTGGAGCCATGGCACATATTTCACAATAGAAACACACATTGCACACCACCAAACAAAAATGTCACAAAAAGCATATTAATCGTTTTTCCCTGTGCATCAGGTATAGCGGAAATGGTTCGGTTTGTCCCCAGTATACCTTTTTTACTTTCTTCTGACCACTACTCATGCTAGGGCCTTTATCTGGGTCAGAATTTTTTTCAGGGCCCAGGTAAGATTGACTACTACTACCAACTTAACTACTACGTAACTTCTTCTGCAGGTAGTTGTACTGCCCTCTAGTGGAAGAGAATGTAATTATTCTGCCTGTGACTCACACCGCTCACTTAGAGCAGTAATCAGGTGGAACCAGATCATCTTCCACGTCACCTATGTGCCGTGATACAGTGGTTGGGAAACACTGTCCTAGTTTTCTCCTAAGGAACAGTGGGTGCCAACTGGTTTGTAGGCCTATGTGACTGAGGCTTAATCAGATGCCTGCTGCAGTTGAAATCTGCACCAGTGAAAACAGTCACAGTGAACTACAGAAGCTCAGGTAAAAGTGCAGCTCTTAAACCTCAAAGATGATGATGAACAGCAGAGTATGGGTAAAGCTTTTTTTCCCTTTCCATTATTCATAGCAAGTGTCTTAAAAATGATTAAAGTTTAAAACTGACCTGTCACATTTTCTGATGTGTAATGAGCTTTATAACCTTGCATGGCTGCTTGGATGAAAATAGACTTTCCATCTTAGCTGATGCCTCAATACAGGGTATACATCCACTGATGATGGTGTAAAGTCAGATATTAAAGACCAGGCTGTATCACTAGTGCACTGATCTGCAGGATGTAGTCTTCGCTTTGTGACAGCTGCTGCAGTTCATTGTTTCTCTTCTCCACTTCTTCAGTCTCTTGCTTCTGCTCTTAGATAAGTTCTTCAAGCCTCTTCTGTTCACCAGCACCCCTCACCTAATTCTACTCTATCAGCTCTCTGTGGGCTCTTTCCATGGACTTCATCACAGACTTGAATATCTGAACACTTTCCTCCATTTATTTCTGTGCATTCTCCCAAGAATCATTCATAAAAACTACCGGATAATTACAACAGAGACCATGTGGACTAAATCAGCACTGGAAGAGCTTCTGACAAACTACAAAAGTGGACAATTTTTACTTGAGTCTGTGATATTCTGGATATTTTTAATTGAACTATTTGTATATATTAGAGGTATTTCTTATATTTTGTAACTTTGTAATGTGTTGTATTATTTCAATTAGTTCAGTCTGTTACTGTGTTTGTTGTCTAGAGTAACAGTGACCACATCCATAGGGATTAATGAAGCATTGTGATTGTGAGGATGATGAAAATTCATGATTTGTGATGATTAATCACACTGCCTGTAGGTGTGCCTGAGCTAAAGCAGATGTGTACAGCTGTAACAGGTGTTAGCTGCTGCCTGTTATGCTCTGTTTCCCTCATCTGAAGGCCAAAAGGTTTTTTGGCAGTGCTGATAAATGAGGAAAACTTTTCTATTTAAGTTATTCATAAAACAGGCATTTTGTTTAAAGCTGCCCTAGTGTGTTTGCTCAGGTGGAGGATTTCTGCATTTTTCCTTTATAATAACCTGTACATACAACTCCTTCCTCTACAAAATGAATCTGAATTGCAAGGGATGTTAATATGAACTCTTAATTATAGTGACTACACTGTAAGAAATAAAATCCATAACAACAACAACAAAAATAATATTCTGGCAGCTAGAGTACTGTACTGTAAAATAAAAGAAATTTTCCATTTAAAATTAGAAATTTTCCATACTCATTATACAGTTTGGTAGCTTTAATTTACATTAGAATTTATGTATTTTTACAGATGTTTTCTGTTTTATGAAATAATACAAATACTTGGGGTTAAAATTATAGAGAAGTCCTCTTGTATTAAAATATTATAATAAGATGTTGTGCATTTAAAATTTCATTTAATATAATAAACCATACACCGCCCATTAAAAAGGGTTAAAATATTAACAATGTAACATAGTAACTGGGTTTATAATTAGAACAAACCAACATTTTTGATTAGATCAAAAGTAATTTTGTACAAAAATCATCTCCATCTTTACTCTTAAAAATGTATTGCCACATACCTTTTTAATGCATGTATTAAAAAAAAACAAAAAAAAGGACACTGTATGAAGTATGAAAGCTTGGTCACACCAGAAGGTAGCGCAGCAAAAATAAGCTTGGTGATGTTCTGACTCTTTGGATTTTGAGCAGATGCTGAGCTAACCTCTAAAATCTAGTGAAAGTATGTTACTGACACGATCAGTCCCAGTAGTTCACTCACTGTTTTCTTATTTCTTCTGTATTATGTGGTTTGATCTCTCCTTTGAAGAGTTTTGTTGGAAAAGAAAGCAAACTGATAAAATGAAAATGATTCTCTACAATCAAGTTCATGGTAAATGGCCTGTATTTGTATAGTGCTTTTCTAGTCCCTATGGACCCCAAAGCGCTTTACACTACATCCAGTTATCCAGTCATCCACACACTGGTGATGGCAGCTACAGTGTAGCCACAGCCACCCTGGGGCACACTGACAGAGGTGAGGTGCCACCGGGCCCTCTGACCACCACCAGTAGGCAACGGGTGAAGTGTCTTGCCCAAGGACACAACGGCCGAGACTGTCCAAACCAGGTCTCGAACCAGCAACCTTCCAATTACAAGGCGAACTCCCAACTCTTGAGCCACAATCGCCCCTCCTTTGTATACAGAGATTTTCCACCTTGCTGGCTGTCATCTTTAGTATTATGTTTATTTCCCATAATTAAATGATAATTTCATGCATCTTTTAAACATAAATAAAACTTAAAGTTACCATTTTCCCACCTATGTATGTGATCGGCGTCGGCACAGACCTGACAGCTGATTTTGTCATGCTTCTTACACACTCGCTCCTCCGGGTCCCTGACTGGATCAGTGAGCTTGTGCTGTCTTATGAGTCTCACACTGAGACATCATACACACCACACAGGACTTTGTGGCCTTTACTTCCACATCTGTGCAGATATTGCTCATCCTTTCCTGCTTATCACTGGGCCTGCATTTGTGCTACTGAAGGGATCTTAGCTGAATTCAAAATGATTCACAGCATAGAAATGATGTGACAGTGACACTATAGTACAAGCAGCATTTGATATTCACTGTCACATCATTTCTATGCTGTGACAGTGAATATCAAATGCTGCTTGTACTATAGTGAAATAGCCAAAGAGTGTCTGTGTTGTGCTATGTTGCTTCATGGAAATGTAAACTAAATAAGTCTTTCCCAAATAAATGAAATCCACATATCTACTAAAGTGTGGTAAACCAATCTTAAAGTTTCTTTGTCTGAGAGGAATTTGTGAATAAACTAAAATACCGCACAAATGAAAGTTTGAGCCTGATGGTGGATCAAGGTGAACCACAAATACAGATGTGTTAAATAAACCTGTTTACAGCCTGGAATAATTTTTCTTTCGTGACAACTGTGCAGGAGGTGAAATCTTTAGTTAACTCACCCATTTTATTGTGTTAAGGCTTAAAGTTGTGTAGGAGTGTGGGTGCTCTGAAGGGGGTTTGGGACGAGTTCTTTGCTAGGCAAATTTAAGTCATTTGAAATCAATCAATTCATTGATAACTTTATTCCCTCCTCTACTGTACATACGATCTGGCATATATCCCATTTTTTATTCCTATTTATTCTATTTATCCCCTTTGTATATTTTATTTATATTTGTCTCTGTATTTATATATGTGTGTGTGTGTGTGTGTGTGTGTGTGTATATATATATATATATATATATATATATATATATATAACAATTCTGTAACTGTAACTTCGGTCGTTGCTGTGCTTTTTGGAAGTCGAATTTCCCAGAGGAACCCACCCGAGGGATTAATAAAGTTCTATCTTATCTTATCTTATCTTATCTCTTATGTTGACAGTTGTAATGCTAAAATCAAGGAATTAAAATAGGAGCTCACAGAACAACGGTTAACATCATGGTGATTATGTCCATCTTTCATTTACAGTCTATAGCAATTACACTCTTTATTATGACCTGAAGAATCTTTGTCTGTGTTACTTAATGTGCAACAATGGCAAAGCTTCACAGAAACACAATATTTTTGTGATTTTCTTTTAAGGCATTGAATGTAATTTAAAATAACTTTTCAGTTTTTAAACATAACATTTTTATATTTATTCTCTTTTAAACATGATTTGTGTGGTCTTCAATGCAGATACATATGTACCTCCCCTAAATGCATTAGAAACTGTCATGCTCTATCGCATCCACTAGTGGGCGGTCTTGCACTGGCACTGAGGAAACATCCCCCCCCCCTCCCAAAATCTAGCAGATACTTTACATTCATCATGCATTTTTAGTATATATGCTGTCACCCATAGCAACGTTTGAGCACAACAGCGGCTGAGAATGGTCAAACGGTGCATCCAGCGAGCACAGCTGAAGTCAAAATGCAGTTTGTATACTTTAGCAGGACATTCTGCTTTTTGGATTCTGACCTCGAATCCACAGACACGGCCAAGGTCTCCCAAAAAATATTTATTTCTTTTTTACACTGCAGCATATTGACAGAATTAGGGTCAATAACGCTCTAAAGAGGGGGGCTCTGCTCCAAAAAAATGACCACCCCAGGTCTCTGAGATGATATTGATCCCCTTTCCCTTCCAGCAAATGTCACAGTGTCTCCATTCATCACATTTTACTGAACCTCTTGTGTTTTCCTTTGACCATTTTCTCCGGAGGATCTGTCTCCTGCTCGTCTTGCTTTTACCGCACCGCTTACAGCTCCTTGCTTGGAATTTGTGTCAAGAGGAGTCGTCTCATTTTATTTGAGCTATTGCAGCAAATCGGCTCTCACGTGTGCTTTGAGATGTCCCATATGATCTGCGCTGGTTTCAAAGCAGATGTCTCATATGCAAAATTGCAAACATGTGATTATCTGTGTGTGTGTTTGTAAATGAGGGCATGCATCTGTGCATGTTAAAATATCATATTCAGTGTGGCCCTACAGCAAATCCACCACAGTGATTATGTTGCATGATGTTATGGAGCTAGAATTTCTTTGAGTTGGGGGGGAGTGTGTGTGTGTGTGTGTGTGTGTGTAGTGGGGGGATTCTGCTTTCTCTTACTCTCTGTCGCAGTGTCAGTCAAGGTAAATGTATTCCTCCTCCCCTCCTTTCCTCCCCCCTTTCTCTTTCTCTCTCTCCACCTCTCCTTTGTATCCATCCATCTTTTCATCTTTCACCCACCTGTCTGTCTCCTGTTTTATTCATCCTCTTTGTTCTTCCTCACATTGTTTTATTTTCCATTACTCCATCCCTGTGTTCTTTTCAGGTTTATAAATAGAAGCTATACCCTTCTCTTTGTCTTTGTCTGTCTCTCCCTCTCTTATTCTTCCCATTGCTTCCTGTTTTCCCTTTTCTTCCCTGCAATCCGGCACTTAGCCGAGTCTCTTCTTGAAGCTACACTACGCCGTTTCCCCCCACACCCCCCACCTCTCCTTCTCTCCACACCTCTCACTCTAAATTCTCTTCGTGTTGCACCTTCGTCTCCCTCTTTCATGCTTTAATTTGAAGAACTCTTAAATTTTTTTTAAAAAAATAGCCTGCTTGCAAATAGACACAGTCCTCAAGAAAAGGGAGCTTTAGGTAACCCACTCATCTACCTTTCCCCTCTCTTCTCGCCTTGCCTCTAAAACACAGATAATGAAAAGGGGGGGGGAAAGAAAAACAGCTCATTCTCCTTATAGTTTTCTCAGCGTGGTGCTGCTTCCCCTGCGCCCTCCCTCCTCGGGCTCTGTCGTCTTAATTCCACCCTCCTCCTCCGCCTCATGCTCTCTGGTTTCTTAGAGGTGGTATCAGTGCTCTCACCTCCTTCAAGTTGATACGGGAGCACCAGCGAGCATTATTGATAGTCAGTGCAGATAGTGTCACACTCTCTGTGTTACTGATAACCTCGCCGTGCCCCCAGAAACCAGAGGACAAAACCCTCAGATGAACTGACGCCTCCTAGATCTGATCATGTGACATCTCTCAGTGGAGTAAACACACAATTGCGCTCCACCATCAGCACTCCCTGCGAGGCTCGTCATTGTTCTAGATATTCTCCTTGGACTTTGTAGAGGAAGCAAAATCAAGAGTTCATAAAGTGTCTTGCTTAAGGGCACTAAAGCAGAGCAAGCTGACTTGAAGGTTTGATTATTATTTTTTGATTTCCTGAGTAATTACCTAACCCTGCTGCCATATGGTTATGTAACAGGTGCAGACAGATTGATTGTTCCAAGTGTTGTGGAACCAGTGATTTGTTAATTAGTGACATAACATGTTGCATTAGGAGCTCCGACACCCGACGGCTTCATTATGCAGATCACCCCATGCTGAGTGCAAATCTGATGTCTAAAGTTACTCACTCATGCTGAGAGTCTATCATGTATCCAACACCCTGAGCGATTCACTTGCTTCGTAAAAGGAATTAGTCATAGCGAGGCGCGCACAGCAGCTGGTTAGTTATGGTAAACACTGGCACCAATTATTAGTGTTCAACTCCGAGGGCAGCAACTGATCTGCAGATACTGGATGGGTGATATCGAGGCCAGGACTTTCTGTTCCTGTTGCAGTGGTGACTATTACTACAGATACATGTATTATTTCCACATGTTTACCTGCATGCAGCGATTGGATGGTGCACCTCATACTAACAACACAAATCCTAAAGCTTCTCTGAGAAATTTCTCTGAGAAATGAATGAAAGCACCTTCATTGCCGCTAAAGTCTAAGGCTACGTCCACACGAATGCGTTTTTGTTTGAAAACGCATCGTTTCTCTCTGTTTTGGCCTCTCGTCCACAATGAGACGGCGTTTTCGCTCAAGGAAAACGCAGCGTTTTGAAAACGCTCTCAAAAACGAATGCATTTGAAAACGGTGCTTTCGTGTTGCAGTGTGGACAGCGAACCATTTCGAAAACGATGACACATTGCAGTCATGCCACCAATTAAACTAAGATAGCGGAGGGCATTATACAGCAGTTGTTTTGTTTGCGCTCAATTTTGACAGCCCTATTAAAGATGAATATCAGTCTGTACACGCTTCAGATAGCTTTTCTTCAAATTCTTTAATTCTCACTCGCTTTTGCAACTTTGTACTTTGTGTTACTCGCAGCAACAACTCCACCTCATTGTTAGTCCATTTAAAAAACTCGGTGCTTTTCCTCAACATTTTGCTGCGACGTTTCAGAGAGCCGGAAAGTAAATAAACGGCTGACAGAAATGAGGCAGGTGGAATCTTCTTGCGTTTCACGCATACGCAGTACTGGACCGTAAGCGCTTTTGGCTGTTTCAATTTGGACGCACAACTCTGTGAAAACGACTGAAAACGCTAGTGTGGACGTGGAGTGTTTTTAGATGAAAATGCAGTTTTCAAATCTATCCAGGCGAGTGGGGACGTAGCCCAAGATTTCGACATTTTCTCAAGAGGTGTGGCTTCTTTACACTGTAACTTCAGCTAATATTCTGTATTGTACTTCATTTAACTAAATAGATAGATAGATAGATAGATAGATAGATAGATAGATAGATAGATAGATAGATAGATAGATAGATAGATAGATAGATAGATAGATAGATAGATAGATAGATAGATAGATAGATAGATTTAGTCCTTTATATTTCTTACACTGTCTTCTTAGTTTTATTTAAAACTCCAGCTCTCTTTTTAACTGTAAAATATACAGAAGATGATATGAAAGAGAAACACGTCATCCATGTTTTAAGACAGCAAGATTGAAATCTTACAGCAGCGATGAAGAAAACAATGCGCAGAAATATTGGCAGCTTTTCTGCTCCACCACTTTGGATCCCGCAGCTTCAGCAGCCAGACGCATGCGGCTGAAGAAAAGCTACAACACTGCAGTGCTTCATTCACATGCGGCACTCAATCCGTGAGCTGCTCCTCTTCCTGCTGCTGCATGCTCTCTCTCTCTCTCTCTCCCTGTGTCTGTGCAGTCCCTGGACAGAGAGGGGCTGACTTCTTTCACTCTAATATGTGTATCACACCCGTATCAGGTAATACCTTTTCATGCATCATATGGCTTTTGTCCCTTTCATGACTTAATCTTTTTTTTTTTTTCAGTGTAATTGAGACATGCACACACGGGCCAATGAAGGATTTTCTTAAAACCATATTCTGCTTGAACTGCCAAACACAGCTCGGTGGTTGACAGCGCCATTATCCCCTCTCCCCCTCAAAATGTGATCTGATCTCATCTGATGTCGTCTGATCTGATCGCTCGTTTCATCATCTCGTGCAATTCCACGTATTATTCTCCCCATATGTCTTCGTAAAGACACTGAAAGCCATGCAGCATATCTTATGATTGCGCCAGGCGTTTTGAGGCCAACAACACGGCGCTCAATGAAATCCGAGGCTTAAACGATGAAGTCCAAAAATAGGACTATTTAGCAATGATGCATTTCAGCTGCAGGATTTTCTCTTTAAGCTGAGTGAAGGAATACACGATCAAAGAGCATCTCAGGTTGGAGGCAACAGGCTCACATGGAAGTCCGGATATTTGGAAACAACTGTTTTCTTTTGATTCTTCCTTCTCTGAGTAAGTCGGTGTGTATGAAGCTTCACTTTGTTGGCCTACCGCCAAGAGCGCACTTTACTTATGCTCTCCTGCCTTTTACCTAAATAAAGAGGATGACCTCTGACCTCCTATAGTACTCTTTCTTTTACATTACACTGTATGCACTGACCACAAAAAGGTCTAGAGTAGCACGAGCCTCTCTTATTTCCTTTGGCAGAAGCCTCTTGCTTTTAAACCCTCATACAGAGTCTGTGAAAAGGAAGCAACTAATTGCACTTTGCATGTGAATAGAAAGCCACTGCAGGCAGTATAATCTCTGCTTTAAGGCTGAGGTGAACCTGACCTTTTTATCTTTCAAGGTTTTTCTTCATTGACAGTACAAAAAAAAATCATCTATCAGTTTTTCAAATTCAAGGGATGGATGAAGACTTTCCAGGCTGTCATTGGGCAAGGATTCATCCCGGACAGGCTGCCATCCACCAAAGGGGTAAAGTTCAGAGAATTATTCATGCTCACATCCACATCCACACCTACAGCCAGTTTCAAAGGTTTTGCATACCTTAGTGAAAACAGGAAATTGATCTGAAATTGATCTTGAAGTGGCTCGAGAGGGGTGAAAACTCAATGAAGAATTGATGGGAACAAACAACAACAGATGGAATTCAGTACTGAGTTTATTAGCATTTATTGACATGTGGGTTAAGTTAAAGTCACCAGTTAAAAAAAACAAACAAAGCCATTTTGTGTAAAGAAATGAGACAAACCTACATTGGATTTCTTGCATTGGATGCTTTTAATTACATATTTTTATGGATTTTAATCTGTTTGTAGACTAAGACTGTTGTCTTTTTTAAAACACAAGACAAATTTGCATTCTTTTACTCGCTGCATTTTTTTTTTTCATGTTTTGTCTTCAGTTCACTAAAGCATAGGATATGTAAAGTAACCTTTGGCTGCATCTACACACAGACACATATACACTGTATTGGTCCACCTACACCTACAGGAGCTGCTCATCCAAGCAAACCTTGAGGTCACGAAGCTCCCGGAGGTCAGTCCTTGTGCTGATGTTAATGCCAGAGCAGGTTCTGGAGCTGAGTCAGCAAAGCGTTGGAGACTTTTACAGCACTCAGTGACCGCACTCTGTCACTTTTAGTT